>NC_064921.1:21646977-22859477 GCF_023897955.1 Schistocerca gregaria
TGTACAGTGGAAAGCTTGTATCAAAAAGAGAGCGGAGTAACTGCAAGAAAGTAATATTATGTGGGTACACAGAAGTAAGGTGGAATGGAGTTCAGTCCGTTCGAATAATTTTGAGAATGATAGTATCTGAGGAGACCTGTCCAGTACTTCTGTTGCTATAGTTTATACAAGTGTTCGACATAGCATGTACATTTTGCTATGCTTGGTTTGAACTATTTGGTATATGATGTTGAGAGCAAGTGTTGTGGGGAACTCAGTTGCTTCATTTGAATGTAATATTGTCAGTGATAAGTCGTTTGCTTTAACTGCACCCTTATCCTTAAGTTCAGCGTGTACCATCTGCCAGTTGCCAGTGTTAGGACAATCCCTCTGCAGTATTGGCTGTAGCAAGCTGTACACACATCCGAACATGAACACACCAGCCAGCTCACAGTGTGCCCCTCTCTCTGTATGTGCAGCGCACCACCCACTACACACATGAGGCCCTCCACCACCGCTACCACCACCACCACGACAACAAGCGCAACCACTGCCATCACCACCGCCGCCGACTCCAACTTTAATGGCACACACCTCCAGAGTCCTGCCGCATCTGTAGTGCCCAAGACTCCTCCACCTAGCAGGCGGTGAGTTTCTTCACTACACACACATCCACACAGACATATTAGCGTTGTGTTGTGGAGAAGGTAGAAAGACTGAAAAAGGAAATGTAAAGGCTCAATCTAGATTTAATGAGGGTCACCTGGATCAAATGGTAATAAAATGACAACATATGGTCGAATGAATAATGGACGGTACACCAGGATGAGGAATTTGTATCAAGAGAAGAATGTTAATTGAAAATGTGTTTTTAGACTAAAGATCGACGTATTGTGAACATTTTAGTGATTTTTTTTCCATCAGAATCAATAAACCAATCCTATAATATTTCGGTCATGTAACTTGACATTACAAAAATACAGAAAATTTACTCACACAGAAGAAGTGTGAGAGAACTGAATGTATAACTCAGTATGTAAGAAAACATAACACCTAAAAATAATGGGGTATTGGAATTCTGTAGCAGCGTGCAAGTTAAGACATTATTGTAATAGAATTTAGCGTCGTTGGAAGGAATGACAAAGGAGAACCAATCCTAGAAATCTGGATTACATTTCTGCTAATAACAATAATTACAATCTTCAAAAACTGAAACAAGGGCAGTAGTCGGTGGAGAAGGTCTGATCTACCTAAGCTTCTCAGTATATGAACCACCTTGTTTGCACCATTGTATTGTGGCGTAACAGGAATTCCTGATACCTACACAAGCAGAAACACATCCTACTGTAGATCGTACGACAGTCAGTCAGCACCCTTAGAGGGCTGAGAGCCCCTCATTTGTTTCTGGGAGGAGAGGTTGAAGGGTTGGCCAGTTTATCAGAGAGTAGTTTTTGCATCCGCAGTCTGCAGCTATTTGTTGAATGTATTGTAATCTTTGCCTTTCCCTATAGTTTTTACTCTCTGATTCTCCCTCCAGTACCATGGCTGTTATTCCCTGATGTCTTCAGAAGATATATCCTACTACGGGGGCGATTCTTCTTACGTCATTCTGTATACTGCCATCTTCACGTATCCGGCTGACAAATTCCACAATTCTTTACGTATTCGTACACCTACTTATCAACATCCCTCTGCTGCACCACAGGTATTTGTTGAATGTATTCTAATCTTTACCTTTCTCTATAGTTTTTACTCTCTGCTTCTCCCTGCAGTTCCATGGCAGTTATTCCCTGGTATTTTCCGATATATCCTACTACGGCGGCAATTCTTCTTGCCACATTCTATGTACTGCCATCTTCACATATACGGCAGAGAAATTCCACAATTCCTTATGTATTCCTACACCTGCTCCTCAACATCCCTCAGTTGCACCACATTTTGAATGCTCAAATTCTCTTCTCTTCCTGTATCTCCCATAATCCATTATTCACAGTCATATACTACTGTGCTCCATACGTACATTCTCAGATGTTCCGTCACAAAACTGAGGCCTGTCTTTGGTAGCAGTAGCCTTGTTTTTTTTCTGGATTGATCTGTTTTCCTTCGCAACATTACGTCTCCTCACAACCTCGTTTTGTACCACAGTGCAAATTTGCTTTCCATTTAACAGAATCACCGAAATTCCTTGTTCTTTGGTCTCTAATGTTGATGTTAATTTTGTGGCTGATTTTATTTCAGCTGCTCCCCAATACGTCCGACAGTCATTTGGTTAAATCATAATTCCTTACTCATTGAACTGTTATTTAATTAAATTCCTGGAATATTATTCATATCCGTGAAAGATTGCCTCATCCTCAGGTTGAATAACTGCAGACACTAACTAAATCCTTGTTTTGCACCTCTTTAATCATAGTACATCCTTCCTTACTTAATACTGTTCCTTGTTGATTATTGTACGTACTGTAATTTATATAATCAACCTCTTACCTGTATCGCACACGTATGTTTTGAGAATTGCACATGTGAAGCATTCCTTTACATTGTCAATATTTTTAAAGGACGGCTAATCCTATGATGGTTCCATGACTTCCCCAACACCTTGGTTTCCTTATAAAGTGTAAGATCATATCTGCCACTTAGGAGCCTTTATCTTTGATAAATCCCAACTTATGGTCCCCTAAGGGATCTCAGTTTCTTCTTCCATTATCCTAGATATTAATCTAGTCAGTAATTTGGATTCACATACTGTTTCGCCTACTGTACGAAAACTTTCGAATTTATCGTTCAGCAGCTTTCGCATTCCTCGGTCCTCGCTCACATGTGAAATACGTATATGATATTATTTTTTTTGGAAGGTTGTTGGCATGGCTCTAGTCTCATAGATCCTACAGATGAAGTTGAATAGTCGTTTCATCGCAATATTCCACAAACATAAAATAAATTCCAAAGGACTGTTATCTAACAATTCTGCTTTGCTTATGCGGAAGTCTTCCAGAGCGTTATAACACTGTGAGCCTAACGGACAATCCACTATGTTTTCGAACGCAGGTTTCATTTCTGCTTGTCTAATGTCATACGATATACTTTTCCCTCATGTAGGTTCTCAGTGAACTGTTTTCTGCAATCTCTCTCGCTGTCTTTCTCTCCCTCCCTCCCTCTCTCTGTGTCTCTCCCACTTCTCCTTCCGTTTACCATTGGAATTCTTTCCTAACTCCTACACCCAAACCTCCAGATGTCAGACAGATTGGTACCAAAACGTGTATGCCTATAGAGTATAAACGAACACTACGATTTAGTTAATTCTGCGTGCTGTCATCCAGCAGAACGGGTGTAAACGTTAATTAAAAGTAACACCAGAACCACAGAGCACATCATAAGCGTAACCGTAAGTAAGTAACGTATGTTGCATACTGGGTGACGTTGGTAGAGCCGTAGAGTCCTGCAAGGATCACGGTTTTGAACCCGAACGACACCAAACTTTATACTGTACTATACGTGAAAGTTTTATATGGGACAATGTGCTTATTTAATGTAAATATTGCTGTTCGGATTTAACAACAACATTTTCTACAACAACGTTTTCTTGGCAGTCTGCCTGCTTTTCGTAGCACTGATAGTTGTAAACCGATAGCGTACATTTGTAGTTTCACAGAATGTACAACAAGAACAGAAAACTAAAGATACAGTTGCGTCACACGTCGGGAAGTATTAGAAATAACATTAATTAATGGTAAAGAAAATAAAAAGATAAATAATAAGTATATGACGTTCGTCTAACGAAGCGAAACCAGACTGCCATAAGAACATTGCTACAAAGTCCAAACCGTCTTTTCACATGGCAGGATAACGTTGTACCACATAACATTTTCACGCATACGTAGTTAAAAAAAATTGTCATCAGTGGGGTTAAAACGCTGTACCCTCACACCCCAACGAGATGCAGTTACTCACAAATACGCTGCTCCTGTTATCAGCAACTCTCGTGATAGTTTTAATTAGCGTTTCGCATGTTCTATTTTAAGAAACACTTCATCGACGTAGAACGTCTGGTAACGATCTCAGTGTCTGACATGTGGAGCTGGAGTATTAGTGTCGTCACCCTTATATTTAAATTCACTAAAGCATTTTTAGAGTTTGCAGTGTGCAAAATGAGTGCGATCTACGATCACTTTTTATTTACGAATACAAAATCTTTCTGCAGTCATTCTACTTTATCGTCCCTCGAAATTAGAATTACATTCTTTAGTGAGCTGTAATACTGTATTCCAAAATTTGCCTGACTGTTGTGCGTCTTTCCTTCGTCAATCATTTTTGTACCTTTTTTCGTTCGCAAACATCTCTTCGAAGTTCCTTTCGTTGCACAAACACTAGTCTGCTCAACTTTCGTGTTTAGTGTTTTCGCCAGAAATTCCCACTCTGACTTTCAGTATTGCATTATCTAAATTCTCATAGAAGTTGGCATAGCCATTTTATTCCTCAGCACTTCAGTATCCCACTTATTTTCACAGTGACTACTGCTAAGATTTCCTTTAAGCCTCCATTTACTCACCATCATGACTAACTTGTTTTTAACTCTACATCCGCTCCTGCAACGTCTTGCAATTCATCGTATTTTCTGTCTGGGAATGTTATAATGTGGCTTGAATCTTCCAGTGCTGCGTTACCAGGTATGCACCACTGCTTTCCTCCTTAACCTCCTTAAAGAACAGAAACCCTGAGACAGTGAAAAGAATGATAGGTGATGGCTTCAAATCCCGGCGAGTAACAAAAGTCTGTCTCATTATTTCCCTTTTACATCTAGCTACGGTTGAAATGTTTGAATATCTTACCTATTATTGTGCTCAGTTAACAAACGTATTAGCCGCTGGGTTCAAATCACCATCCAACACAAAACTTCATTCTACGTCATTTGAAGATTTCAAAATTTAAAAGGGCGCACACTTGGTAACGTGTGGCTGAAACTGAATTTGAGATCTTTCGTATTTAGTATACACAGATATTCGTTGCTGGATTGGAGTCCTGGATGCCAGTCTAGTTCAAAAGTTTTCGTCACGTAATTTCAAGTTGAAACTCATGTTCTGAAATGTCATTTCTTGCAATAAACTTTAGTTTATATGCGCTGAAGACAGTCATCTAATAATAACAGGTTTCGTGATATTTAAATTTTTGTGACCTTAGATTGATTGTGGACTGACATTGTTACAGATCAGTTTTCTCAAATGGCCACTTGCCTCTAACAGAAACAGAGCAGTGGAACTGCAGGACAGTAACATTACATTGGTGCATACGTATCAGGTGGAGTTCAGTCCGCTTGGATAATTTTGAGCATGACAGTACCTGGGCTCACCTGTCCAGATAATTCTCTCGCTATGGTTTATACAAGTGCTGCACGATGGATGTACCTTTTTAATATTAAGGAATACAGAAAAAGAGTTGTGCGCAGCTCAGGGGCTTCAACTAAATGTGAGTAAGTCAGTAACAAGTCGTTTGCATTACCCGCACTGCTACCCTTGTGTCCCTCACCTTTCACCTGCCAGTTGCCAGTGTGAGGTCAACCCCTCAGCACCGCTGGCGGTCGCGAACCGCACCCACATACGCACTTGGACGCACTAGCCAGCTCACAGAATGCCTCTCTCTCTCTCTCTCTCTCTCTCTCTCTCTCTCTCTCTCTCTCTAGGAGCAGCGCACCAGCCAATACACACATGAGGCCCAGCAACGCAACAACAACCACCACCACCACCAGCAACAGCACTGTAACAACAACCAGCACTGCAACCACCGCCGTCACCACCGCCACCTCCACCTCTGCTGGCACACACAGACAGAGACCAGCTGCTGCTGTAGTGCCTAAGACGCCTCCACCTAGCAGGCGGTGAGTTCACTCACTACACACACACACACACACACACACACACACACACATATATATATATATATATATATATATATATATATATATATTACCATTATGTTGTACAAAAGGCAGAAAATCTGGAACGGAAATGTAAATCCTTAATATGGATTTAGTATGGATTCAATGATGGTCAGCAAGACCAAGTTAACTAATCACAATATTTGGTCAGATGAATAATGGGCGGTTTCCTCAGGGTGAGGCAGCAGTGTACCATGAGAGAAAGGTTAATTGAAAATGAGTTGGTAGATAAAACAGTAAGCTATTGTGACATTTTAGTAATTTATTCTCATCAGAATCATTAAATCAATCCATCATTAATTCAAGCATGAACCTGATATCACACACTGGAAATCTAGTCGCAGAGAGGTAATATAAGAACGCTGTAAGTGTAACACAGTATTTAAAATATATGAACACCTGAAAATCATAGGAAATTGGAATTCTTTTGCAGGGTTGAGTAAACACACGTTAGTGAGAAAATTCAGATTCGTTGTTCGAAATGACAAAGGAGAATATATTCTAGAATTTCAGATTACGTATGTGCTAGTAACAACAATCACACTCTTCAAGAAATAAAACAAAGGCAGTAGTCGGCTCAGAGGGTCCGATCTGCACAAGCCGCTCAGGCTGTGGACCAACTTCTTTGCACCATTGTACAGGTATTTAGGCACAACAGGTATTCGTGGTAAACACACATATTCAAAGCCATGCCTTCCTACTACTTATGATATTACAGTCTGAAAACACATTTAGAGTGCTGAGATCCTCATATTTAATCTGGGAGGAGATGGTTACAGGTTTGGTGTCTTTGTCACAGAATGGCGTTTGCATCCACAGTCTTCAATTATTTGTTGGATGTATTGGAATCTTTGCCTTTCTCTATAGTTTTGACGCTCTGCTGATCCCTCCCCATGGCAGTTATTTCGTAATGTCTACAGGTATATCCCACTATGGCGTCCATTCTGCCTGTCACAGTATTTTATATACTGCCGACTTCACTTACCCGTCTGAGTAATTCCATAATACTTTATATATTCCTTCACCTACTTCATAACATCCCCCTGTTGCACCACTTTTTAATTGCGCCAATTATCCTCTCTTTTCGTATCTCCCATAATCCGAGATACATTGTCATTAACTTCTGAGCTCGAAATATACGTTCTGAGATATCCCATCACCAAATTGTAGCATATCTTTGTTAGGCGTAACCTTTATTTTATCTGCAATGATGGGTTTTCTTTAGCTATATTACTTGTTATAACCACTTCGCTTTGTCCATCAGTGTGAATTTGGTTCCGAGGTAACAGAATCACTGAAATTCCTTCTTCTTTGATCTCTAATTTCTGTGTTGAGTTTGTCACTGTTGTTATTTACGCTGCTCCGCAATACTCCCGTCTTTCATTTGGTTACATCGTAATTCTGTGCTAATCGAACGGTTTTTTTGCATTCAGGAGATATAGTAATTCTTCCTCACTTTCTGTGACTATGGTAATATCGTCAGTGAATTTTATCAATCGAATACCTTCACCTTCGATTTTAATTAAATTCATGGAAGGTTTTCATTCCATTAAAGATTGCCTCATGTTCAGTTTGAATAACTGCGGAGACTAATGGAATCCCTGTTTTACACCTCTTTTATAGTAGCACTTCTTTCTTCACTTTCTTCTGTTCCTTGTTGATTATTGTAGATACAGTAATTTATATACCCTACCTGAGCTCTATGTCCCAGATGTCTCTTTTCAGTTTTGCATGTGTGTTGCATTACTTTACATTGTTAATACCTTTACAGGGCGTCTACTGCAGTGTGTGTTCTGTGACCCCTCCTACTCCTTGCTTCCCTTATCAAGTGCAAGAGTAGATCTTTCTCTCGGGATCCTTTACCTTTGTTAAATCCAAATATGTGGTTCTCTAACAGATCTCGGTTGATTCTACCATACTTCTACTTATAAATCTAGTAACCAATTTGTGTTAGTGAGCTACTCAGCTGACTGTGCGAAAACTTTCGGAAATATCGGTCTTCGTCATTCGCTTTCATCGGTCCTCGCTCGCATGTAAAGTATTGAGATGATATTGTTTTGCAAGGTCTCTAGCCTCATAGATGCTAAAGATGAAGTTGAATAGCCATTTCTTTGCAACCGTCGGCAAGCATGATATAAATCCCAAAGGAATGTTATCTAACAATTCTGATTTGCTTTTGCGCAAGTCTTCCATGTCTTTGCTAGACTGTGAGTCTATCGGCCAATCCAGTGGTTTCCAATCCTACTTTCAATTCTCCTCTTATAATGTGATCCGATAGTCCTCCCTCTAACGGAGGTGGTCAGTGAACTGTTTTCCACAATCGCTCTCTTTATCTCTCTCTTGTCTCTCTGCGTTTAGCAGTGAAATTCTTTTCTAACTCTTACACCTAAACCTGCGGATGACAGACAGATTGGTACCAAGTTTGTATGTCAATAGAGTATCAACCAATACTCTGATATAGTTATTTATGTTTGCTGTCAACCAGTAGAACGGGCGTAAATGTTAATTAAAATTAACAACAAAACTGCAGCGCACTTCAGAGGTACAACTGTAGATACATAACACATGGTGATAAGTGGAGGAAACTGTTAGAACTATAGAGTCTTGCATCAAGGATTACACAATTAAACTCCAGGGAAGCCAAACTTTTTACTGTATTGTGCATGAAAGGGTTATATTGGACAACGTGCTTATGACATGTAATACTGCTGCTCGGAGTTTACAGCAATGTTCTCTTGCAATCTGCCTGCACTCCACCTTTCTGGAAGCAGGAAACGTATAGTATACATTTACAGTTTCATGGAATATACAATCGTAACAGAAAACTAAAGATACAAATGCATCACATGTGACATCAGTAATTAACAAAAAAGAAAATAATATGATAAATAGTAAGTACATGACTTTCATCTGACGAAGGAAAGCACACTGTCAAATGAACAGTGCTACAAAGTCCGAAAACCGTTTTTAAATGTTAGGAAAATGTTGTATCGTATGACAGTTTCACGCGTACACAGTTTTAAAAAATTGTCAACAGTGGAGTTTAAAAGCTCCACCTTCTCACCCAAACGAGATCTATGATGCACTTACTCACAAACACGCTTTCCTTGTGCTCAATAGCTCTAGTGATGCTTTTAATTCCCTTTTCGCAAGTCTCGTTTCGATAAATACTTCATCGACATAGTACGTTTGACACCGATCAGAGTGTTTGGCATCTGGAGGTTGTGTTATCACTCTGGTATTTAATTTCACTGAAAAATGTTCAGAGCTCTCAATGTGCTAAATATTTGCGTCCTACGATCACAATATACTTCTATATCTTTAAACTTTCTGCAGCCATTGCACATTGTCCTCTCTAGAATGTAGAATTACGTTTCTTAATGACTTGTAATACTGTGTTCCTAACTTTTCCTGACTTCTTTCTTTCATCAATCATTTTATGTATATTTTATCGTTCCGTTCGTTTTCTTCAACCACATCATTAATCTGTTCAACTTTCGTGTTTCGCCTTTTCTGACATCAACTCCTGTACAGCTGATATTCCAGTTGAGACATTCACTAACACATTATCGACAGCCTCAAAGAAATTCAGATAGCCATTTTATGCTTCAGCACCTCAGTATTACACCTATTTACACGTTCATACCTCCTAACAATTCTCTTAAACTACAGTTTGGTTACCGTCATAACTAACATGCGTTCTGACTCTAAATCTGCTACTGCATACATCATACAATTAATCGGACTGTATGTCTGCGAATGATACAATGTAGCTGGAATCTTCAACTGCTTCCAGGCCTCTACCAAGTATACACCTGTTAAAGAACAGAAACCCTGAGTCACCAAAATCAATGATAGGTGGTGGGTTCAAATCCCAGTGAAGTAACAAAAAAATTTATCTATTCATTTCAGCTACTGGTGAATACTGGATATGTAACGTATTATTGTGCTTAGTTAACAATCCTATTAGATGCTGGGTTCAATTACCCATCCAGTACCAAACTTGGTGTTACGACATTTCAAGATGTCAACATGTAAACAAGCACCCATTTGCTTTTCTGTGGTGAAACGATATTTAAGATCTTTCGTATGTAGTTAACGGAGTTTATATTTGTTCGACTGGAGTCTTAGATGCCAATCTAGTACAAAAAGAGTTCGTTACGTAAATTCAAGTTGAAATATAATTTTTGAAACGTCACTTATTGCAATAAATCTCAGTTTAAAGCGCTGAAGACTGTAATCTAATAATAAAAGTTTTCCTGATATTTACATCTTTGTGACCTTAGTTTCCTTGTGGACTGACAGAGGTACAGATCAGTTTCCTCAAGTGGTCTCATGTAGTAACCATTTTGTACAGTGGAACTCTCCTACCGAAAGGAGAGTAGAGGTACTGCAAGACAGTAGCAGTATGTGGGACACTGGACTCGCATTCGGGAGGACGACGGTTCAATCCCGTCTCCGGCCATACTGATTTAGGTTTTGCGTGAATCCCTAAATCGCTTCAGGCAAATGCCGGGATAGTTCCTTTGAAAGGGCACGGCCGATTTCCTTCCCCATCCTTCTCTCACCCGAGCTTGCACTCTGTCTCTAATGACCTCGTTGTCGACGGGACATTAAACGCTAATCTCCATTTCCGTTATGTGGGTGAATACAAATCAGGTGGAGTGGAGTTCAGTCCGAAAATATAATGAACGCTGCATGTACCTTTTGCCCACACTTGGTTTTGAACCACCTGCAGCATGGCGTTGAGATCAAGTGTTGTGTGGAGCACAGTGCTGCAACTGAATTTGATATCTTAGTGATTGGTCGTTTGCATTAACTGCACCGCTACCCTCGTGTTCAGCACGTGTCATCTGCCGGTTGCGAGTGTCTGGACAATCACTCACCAGTGCTGGCCTTAGTGAGCCGATCTCACGTTCGCACATGAACATACGAGCTGGCACTGGCACTGGCACTGGCCGCTACACACATGAGACCCACCACTACCATCACCACTGCAACCACCGCAACCACCGCCATCACCACCGTCGCCTCCACCTTTGCTGGCGCACACCGCCAGACTCCTGCCACAGCTGGACTGCCTCAGACTCCTCCACCGAGCAGGTGTTGAGTTCCCTTAGTACATACACACGTACACACACGTATTATCATTATGCTGTAGAAAATGTAGACAAACTGAAAAAGGAAATGTAAGGGCGTTGTCTAAGCTCAATGAGGTTTAGTAGGATCAAATGGTAAGAAAATATGACTGTAAAGTCAGATGAATAAAGGGCAGTACCCTCAGGATGAGGAAGTATCATGAGGAAAAGGTTAACTGAAAATGGGTTAGTAGGAAAAGAGTGATCTATTATGAACATTTTGGAGATTTATTCCCATCCGAATGAGTAAACCAATAATTCAGGCGTGTAGCTCAATGTCCCACACACGAAATCTAGTCACAGAGAGGGAGATGAGAGCGTTGTATGTCTAACAATGTAACGGTATTGGAATTCTGTAGTAGGGGGCGCGTAAAGACAGGTTTGTGAGAGAATTTACTTCGTTGGTAGAAATGACAAAGGAGATTGAATTCTATAATTCTGATTTACATGTGTGCTATTAACAAGAATTACACTCTTCAAGAAATAAAACAAAGGCAATATTCGGTGGAGAAAGTCTGATCTGCCTAAGCTTCTCAGGATGGGGACTACCTTGTTTGCACCACTATGTTTTGGCGTAACAGGTATTCCTGATAACCACACATACGTAAAGCCATGCCTCTCTACTATAGATGGTATTAGAATCTGGCAACACATTTAGAGTGCTGAGATTCCCATATTTATTCTGGGTGGAGGTGATTACAGGGTATGGAGTTTTTGTCACGGAATAGCATTAGCATCCACAGTCTTCAGTTATTTGTTGGATGTATTCGAATCTTTACCTTCCTTACAGTTTTAACGCTCTGCTGCTTCCTCCAGTACTATGGCAGTTATGTATTCCCTAATGTCTTCAGGTATAATCTACTACGGTGCCCATTATTTTTGTCACAGTTTCCCATATACTGGCATCCTCACATATCTGGCAGAGCACTTTCACAGTTCCTTACATTTTAATTCACCTACTTCTCAGCATCTCTCTGTTCCACCACATTTTGAATGCTTCATTTCTCTTCCCTTTCTATATCTTCCATAACTCATGATTCGTTGTTCTACACTACTGTACTCCAAACGTACATTCTCAGGTACTCCATCATCTAGTGAAGGCGTGTCTTTGATAACAGTGGTCTTGTTTTTTTCTGGAATAACCTGTTTTGGTTGGCTACATTGCTTTGTCCCTAAGGGGAATTTGCTTCACAGGTAGCAGAATCGTCTCTTACTTTGTGGTCCCTAATTTTGATGTTAAGTTTGTGACTGGTGCTATTCCTGTTGTTCCCCAGTGCTTCGATCTTTATTTTGTTTAAATCATAATTCTGTGCTCATCCAACTGTTTACTGCGTTCAACAGCTCTTGTCATTTTTCGTCACTTTCAGTGAAGATGGTAATATCAACTGTGAATTTTATCAATTAAATACTTACATCCTCGATTTTAATGAAATTACTGGAAGATTATTCAATTTCATGATCGATTCTTTGGTGTTTAGTTCGAACAACTGAGAAAACTAAATTAATCCCTGTAATTCACCTTTGTAATCATTGTACTTCTTTCTTCAATTTTTACTGGTTGATTATTGTACACACAGTAATTTATATAACGTGCCCGTTTCTATACCAGTTACTTTGGAATAAGGCTGGGCATCTCGGACATATGCTGAGGCGTGGTCACCTTTGTGCTCATACGGCAAAGACTACCAAATCCACCGGTTAGTCCCTCAACTGTTAGGGATAAAACCCAATGGGACCCGGGGCAAGTAAGGCTAGCAACCTGCTTCCCTGGTACGATAAATATGATGCTGGCAACAATGGTAATGAGATGAGGAGTTATTAATATCAATGGGGGCTACTCTGGGAAGAAGGTAGAGCTGGCAGAGGCTGCAAGTAAGATGGGACTGGATGTTTTAGCTGTGAGTGACATTCGGGTAAGGGGTGAGAAAGAAGAGGAAGTGGGAGAATACAAAATCTACCTGTCACGAGACAAAGCAGGAATAGCAGAATGGGGCGTAGGGCTTTACATCAGGAAAGAAATGGAACCCAGCATAGTTGCAATAAGGTATGTAAACGAACGACTGATGTGGATAGATTTTACAGTGTCTAGCAAGAAAATTAGGATTGTGTCAATATATTCGTATTGTGAAGGGACAGATCAAGATAAGATAGATAGTTTTTATGAGTCACTCAGTGAGGTAGTTGTTAGAGTAAAGAAGAAGGACAGTGTTCTGCTCATGGGTGATTTTGACGCCAGGATTGGAAATCGAACAGTAAGGTATGAAAAGGTTATGGGTAAATTTGGAGAGGATATGGAGGCCAACAGGAACGGGAAACAACTCCTGGATTTCTGTGCCAGTATGGGCTTAGTAATCATAAACTCCTTTTTAAACATAAGAACATTCACCGGTATACTTGGGAAGGCAGGGGAACCAGATCTGTCATTGACTATATAATAACAGATCAGGAATTCAGGAAGGCTGTGAGGGACACACATGTATTCAGGGGATTCTTTGATGACACTAATCATTATTTAATCTGCAGTGAAAATGGGATTGTGAGGCCGAAAGTGCAGGAGGTCATGTCCATATGTAGGAGGATAAGAGTGGAGAAACTTCATGATAAGGTAATCAGGCACAAGTACAAAACAGCGATCTCAGAAAGGTACCAGTTAGTTGAATGTAGTCAATTACAGTCATTGGAAAAGGAATGGACAAGGTACAGGGACACAGTACTAGAAGTGGCGAAAGAATGTCTTGGAACAGCAGTGTGTAAAAGTAGGATGAAGCAAACAGCTTGGTGGAATGACACAGTCAAGGCAGCCTGTAAAAGGAAATAGAAGGCGTATCAAAAATGGCTACATACTCGAACTCAGGTAGACAGAGAAAATTATGTTGAAGAAAGAAACAAAGCCAAACAGATAATTGCAGCATCCAAGAAGAAATCTTGGGAAAACTTTGGAAACAGGTTGTAGACTATGGGTCAAGCTGCTGGAAAACCATTCTCGAGTGAAATTATCAGTCTTCGAAAGGGAGGTAAGAAGGAAATGACAAGTATTTTGAACAGGTCAGGAACACTGCTGGTGAATCCTGTGGATGCCTTGGGCAGATGGAGGGAATATTTTGGAGAGCTGCTCAATGTAGGTGAAAATACAACCAGTAATATTTCAGATTTCTAAGTAGAATGGGATAGGAAGGATGATGGAAATAGCATCACATTTGAGGAAGTGGGGAAAATGGTCAATAGATTGCAGTGCAATAAAGCAGCTGGGGTGGATGAAATTAAGTCGGAACTCATCAAATACAGTGGAATGTCAGGTCTTAAATGGCTACACAGGATAATTGGTTGAAATGGTTCAAATGGCTCTGAGCACTATGGGACTCAACTGCTGTGGTCATCAGTCCCCTAGAACTTAAAACTACTTAAACCTAACCAATCTAAGGACATCTAACACATCCATGCCCAAAGCAGGATTCGAACCAGCGACCATAGCAGTCTCACGGTTCAGGACTGCGCGCCTAGAACCGCGAGACCACCGCGGCCGGTCAGGATGATTGAAATGGCCTGGGAGTCGGGACAGGTTCCATCAGACTGGACGAGAGCAGTAATCACTCCAATCTTCAATCATGGAAACAGAAACGATTATAACAACTACAGAGGTATCTCTTTAATCAGCGTTGTGGGTAAATTCTTCTCAGGTATTGTTGAAAGAAAAGTGCGAGTATTAGTTGAGGACCAATTGGATGAAAATCTGTGTGGGTTTAGGCCTCTAAGAGGTTGTCAGGACCAGATCTTTACCTTACAGCAAATAATGGAGAAGTGTTATGAGTGGAACAGGGAATTGTATCTATGCTTTATACGAGGGTCAGTCAAAAAGTAATGCCTCCTATTTTTTTTTTCTACGTTTAATTGTCAGGAAATTTAAATGCAATTACATAGGTTGAAAACCACAAAATTGAGGATCATTTTGTCATTTTTCAATGTAATCTCCGCCCATCTCTACAGTTTTGGTCCATCTTTGAACAAGGGCGAATATCCCAGCACGGTAAAAATCACAGCTCTGCTTCCTAAGCCATTGACGCACGGATGTTTTGACGGCCTCCTCATCTTCAAAATGAATCCCACGATGAGCGTCTTTTAGTGGCCCGAACAGATGGAAGTCTGATTGTGCCAGATCAGGGCTGTATGGGGGATGAGGCAAAACTTCCCATCCAATTTTGACAATTTCGTCAGAGGTGTGACGACTGGTGTGTGGTCTTGCATTGTCATGCAAAAGAAGAACATCTGCCATTGATTTTGTTGGGCGAACTCGCTGAAGACGTGCTTTAAGTTTTTTGAGGGTTGTGACTTATTGAACAGAATTTATTGTGCATCCCTGCTCCAAAAAATCAACCAGAATCACACCCTCTGTATCCCAGAAAACTGTTGCCATAACTTTCCCTGCCGATCGCACAGTTTTGAATTTTTTCTTCCTCGGCGAGCTTGTGTGACGCCACTCCATTGACTGCCTCTTTGATTCGCGTTCAAAAGAATGCACCCATGTTTCGTCCCCGGTCACAATTTTTTTCAGAAACTCATCTCCCTCCAAACGGAAGCGCTGCAAGTGTTGGGAGGCTATTGTTTTCCTTGCCTCTTTATTCTGATCGGTTAACATTCTTGGAACCCACCGTGCACAAACTTTTGAGTACCCCAATTGTTTAATAATCGTGATCACACTGCCTTTACTAAGAGAAATAATGCGACACACTTCATCTGCAGTCACCCGACGGTCACCACGAATGATGTCATCAACCTGCTGAATGTTGTGTGGAGTCACTGCACTCACCGGCCTGCCGCTCCGCTTTTCGTCAGTCAACGGTATTTGCCCTTCAGCTTCCTTACAACGACGAACCCATCGTCGAACAGTGCTGACATCCACTGTCACAACACCATACACCTTCTTCAGTCTTTCATGAATGCGTATGGGCGTTTCACCTTCTGCATTCAAGAATTCAATCACACAACGCTGTCTCAAACGAACATCGATGTCGGCCATCTTACAAACTTCTGCTGTGCTGCCACCTGTTGACACAGAAAGTTACTACTGCAGTGGATTGCAGAAGAAGGTTTGAGGAATGGCGCCAAATTCAAATTTTTCACTTAACTTAATTTTTTTAAGTAGAAAAAAAATGGGAGGCATTACTTTTTGACCGACCCTCGTAGATCTAGAAAAGGCATATGACCGGTCTCCTAGGAGGAAGTTATTGTCTGTTCTACGATATTATGGAATAGGAGGCAAACTTTTGCAAGCAATTAAAGGTCTTTACATGGATAGTCAGGCAGCAGTTAGAGTTGACGGTAAATTGAGTTCATGGTTCAGAGTAGTTTCAGGGGTAAGACAAGGCTGCAACCTGTCTCCATCATTGTTCATATTATTTATGGATCATATGTTGAAAACAATAGACTGGAGGGGTGAGATTAATATATATGAACACAAAATAAGCAGTCTTGCATATGCAGATGACTTAATTGTGATGGCAGATTCGACTGAAAGTTTGCAAAGTAATATTTCAGAGCTAGATCAGAAATGTAAGGATTATGGTACGAAGATCAGCATCTCCAAAACAAAAGTAATGTCAGTGGGAAAGAAATATAAACGGATTGAGTGCCAAATAGGAGGAACAAAGTTAGAACAGGTGGAAGGTTGCAAGTACTTGGATGCATATTCTCACAGGATGGCAACATAGTGAAAGAACTGGAAGCCAGGTGTAGCAAAGCTAATGCAGTGAGCGCTCAGCTACGATGTACTCTCTTCTGCAAGAATGAAGTCAGTGCCAAGACTAAGTTTTCTGTGCACCGTTCAATCTTTCGACCAACTTTGTTGTATGTGAGCGAAAGCTGGGTGGATTCAGGTTACCTTATCAACAAGGTTGAGATTACGGATATGAAAGTAGCTAGGATGATTGCAGGTATTAGTAGATGGGAACAATGTCACGAGGGTGTCCACAAGGAGGAAATCAAAGGAAAACTGGTAATGAACTCCATAGATGTAGCAGTCAGGGCGAACAGTCTTAGATGGTGGGATCATGTTACACGCATGGGAGAAGCACGGTTACCAAAGAGACTCGTGGGTTCAGCAGTAGAGGGTAGGAGGAGTCGGGGCAGACCAAGGATAAGGTACCTGGATACAGTTAAGAATGATTTTGAAGTAATAGGTTTAACATCAGAAGAGGCACCAATGTTAGCACTGAATAGGGGAACATGGAGGAATTTTATAAGGCGGCTATGCTCCAGACTGAACGCTGAAAGGCATAATCAGTCTTAATGATGATGATGATGATGATGCCTGTTTCTGTATCTCACACGCATTTTTTAGAGAACTGCACATTGTCCCATTGCTTTACACTGTTCATCTTTTTGGAGCTGGTCCTATCCAATGAAGGTTTCCTGCTTCTGTGAAGTTTGGAAGGTAGGAGACAAGGTACTGGCAGAAGTAAAGCTGTGAGGAGGGGGTCTGAGACGTGCTTGGGTAGCTCAGTTGGTAGAGCACTTGCCCGCCAAAATCAAAGGGCCCTAGTTCGATTCTCGGTCCGGCACACAGTTTTAATCTGCCAGGAAGTTTCATATCAGCACACACTCCGCTGGAGAGTGAAAATCTCGTTCTGGATCCTTGTATTTAATTTCACCAAACGATGTTTAGAATTTTCGACGAGGCGAATGTTTCCATCTTTTGATCATTTTTTATTTATTTATTCTTATCTTGTCTGCAGTCATTCTAGTTTATCTTACTGTAATACTGTATTCTTGGCTTTCCCAGAGTACTGTTGTACTTATTTCTTTCATCAGTCAGTGTATGTAATTCTTTTCCGTTTTCTAAGATTCCTTCAGAGCTGCTTTCCTTGCACCATCGTTAGTCTGTTCGACTTTCATCATGGTCCTTTTCAGAGATATTAACTGCTGTTCATCTGAAGTTTCAAATGTGGCATTCATAATCGGAATATCTACACCCTCATATAAGTAAAAATAACTATTTAATTCCTCAGTACTTCATTATTCCATTTATTGTCATATTTATTCCTCCTGACAATTCTCTTAAGCTTTAATTTACTCACTATGATAAACAAATTGTGATCTGAAACAACATCTGCTCCTGGATATATCTTACAGTTCATTTGATTCTCTGTGTGAGCATAGTATAATGCTCCAGTACCTCCAGGTCATTACCAAGTATACCACTGCCTTCCACCTTAACCTTCTGAAAGGCCAGAAACGCTGAGGCGATGATGCCCTAATACAAAAATTAAAGAATACAGAGTGTACTCATGCAGTAGCACTGCTGTCAACGAAACAATTTTTAATGTATCGGATGGGGGGAGGGGGACGGTGTCTTCTACAGGTAGCGGTGACAAACCACCTGCTAACAGATGAGCAAGTCCCCTTCAATAATAATAGTACATGTTAAGCTATATGTCTTGAAGTGTCAATCACTATACTTCTCAATGTTTTGAAATTTAATTTGTCCTCAGCATTTGACTGTCTGTTAGCATAATAACAGCTATGAAGATAGAGACTCATACAAATGACTATGTGTAGCACATTGTTCGATCTGTACTGTTCGTAGAAGCCACACATCAGGGATTGGTACCCACCCAGTTATAGGACGTTCATTAGGTGGAGTAAAGGGATAATATCGAAAAGGGAGCATACGAATTGCAAGACAGTTCAGGTACGAGGGTTGCATGCAAACAGGCAGAATACAATTGAGGTCGTTCGGATACTTCTGCATGATATTATGATAACTCCTGTGGGGATCTCTCAGGTGCTGTAACTTAACATGATTATTCACTGGCAAGTAATTTGCACTAGCTGGACCTCTGCTCCTTCTTCGTTCGTGTGTGTGTGGATAGTCCCTCAGCAGTAATGGCTGCAGTGAGACGCCCCCACATCCCCGTGTGGATACGCCGGCTCACACTGTGCCTCTCTGTCTGTGTGTACAGCTCACCAGCCGCTACACAGATGAGGCCCACCACCAGCGCCACAGTCATCACCTCTGCCGGCACACCCCGCCAGACTCCTGCCGCTGCTGCACCACAAAAGACTCTGGCACCTGATGAAGCCACTGTCTCCCGCATGCGGTGAGTTCCTCCACCACACACACACACACACACACACACACACACACACACACACACACACACACACACCACCTTTATGTGGTAGATGAGATATAAACACCGAAAAGCAAAGTGTAAATGTTCAATCTAGACTTAATGAGAGTCAGCAAAGTGATCTGGAAATAAAATCAGAACACACAGTCAGGCGAACAACGGTGCGGCAGCCACAGAATTAGCAAGTTGGATCAGGAGAGAGCGATTAATTACGAATAGGTATGTAGGGAAAACAGTGAGTTAATGTCGACATTTCTGTGATTTATTCTCATCCAAATCAGTAAACAATGCCAACAATAATTCAGGCATGTTAGCCAATGTCATATGAAGAAACTCTATCGATAGGGAGAGAGTGTGACTACACTGAATCTACGTAAAAAGAGATGACTGTCTAATACTCTTGGCGTATTGCAATGGTCTAGTAGACGTCGGATAAGCACATGTTTATGAGATCATTTGGTGTGGTTAGTAGGAATGAGGTTCCTATAATTTGACATGAAATGTCTGCTAGTAGCAATAAATACACTCATGAAGCAACAAACAGAAGCAAATGAAGGGCAAAACCTAGCTTGTTAGGGTGTGGATCGCCTTGGGTCGCTCCACCATAATGTGGTGTAACAGCCATTCTCGGCAACCACACGTATGCAAAGCAGAAACTCTGCCTTTTGTGGATGATGTTTCTGTCTGTTGGAATAACAGATTAGAATGCCATGGGCACAAGAAGTCCTCAATTATTTGTGCTATGCATACCCATCTTTGTCTTGCCCTACAGTTTTAACACTCTACAGACTCCTCTGGTACCATAGCAGCTGTTTCCTGATTCCTTCTCATATTATGCTGCCTCAATTTAGCTTCTAACTCTAGTTAACAGAAATGCAAATAAAATTCTTTCCTGTTCTGTGTCTCTGAAAATGAAGTAGGAGACGCTCAAGGTACAACTAAGCATGTAAACATTTTTCCTGCAACAAGCCACAGAAGTGACAACTTCCCCTAATACATTTGGCAATAATGTGACCTTTGACTTAGTTTCTGGAGTGGCAGAGGATCATCCTGACACATTCACTTTATATTTTCCGGTCATTTTGATTAAACATTCTGAATGGTGAACACGTAAGAGGCGCTATAGTCAGAAGATTTATGTTTTAGAGACCTAAAAGCTCGTTCCAATCTGAAATTACAGCAACTTTCACCTTTTATGTTGAAAATTGTCCAACGTGGCCATCACAGAGGTAATGAGAGAGCTACACGTGGCAGTTGTCTTGCTAGAGGGTGAAGTTTTGACCCTTCAAAGGGGAGACTGAGGTAGATAGAGGCTGAAATCTATTTGGAAACCATTCTTTTGTTTTTTCTGTGACAAAGTTATCCTCAGGCTGATCCACAAGCAGTAAAGAAATCTTTAGAAAACTTCTCGTACCTAAGTTTTCTTCCTACCATGATTCAATACACTGCAGATCTAAAACTGAAAAAATTACCGATTTGTAAACGTTTTATTGCTGCTTTTTTTGCTTCTCCATAGATAATATTTAGTTTTCTCTACATAGACAACAGTAGTGACTTAACAGGGGCACTCAATAATTTGTTAACTTGATGTTTGTATGTCTGCCCGCACCACTGCTTGCCCATACTTTCGTGGTCGTCCTGCAACACAACTTCAGTGCTACTGTGGACTCCACATAGTGAAGCCTGTTTTTGCACAAAAAGCGCACAGTATCTTGCCACTTCATGACGATGTAAGGGCGTTTGCGTTGTGAGAACTTTGTTTTATTGTAGAAGACATTTGTTGTAAGGTTAACATGGCAAGTTGCAGTCATTTGTCTTGGTACAGCGTACACTTCGCTGCTTTGTATACGCTGGTTGATTGGACACGGCAGCTGAAAATAAGAAATAAGTTATCGCCAGCGATATGGTTTCCTACATTATCTAAAGTTAACGAACTTGCGCAGTACTCATTGATAAGATTTCCTTGTAGTGTTTCCTTTTCAAATATGAAACTGTGTTATTCGCAGTTTATGAAACATCTTTGTGGACGTTCAGTTGTGGATGTTCGTCGTTTCTAGTCGGTATTAAGCTGATTTTAACTTATCATGTGTAAGAGGTAATTTCCGTATCCGTAAGGAAAAGCGCATTAATTGAATAATATTAAAAATAGTGTTTCTAAGTCATAATGTTAATAGTGTCAGGTGGTGCTAAAAAAGCGAATCACTCCTGGTGAATGAGCTGCATGTCTGTAGCGCACGTACTACAACAAAAGATAAATTAAAAATAGAAATAGATACAACAGCAACTGAAGAGTAGGACCACCCAAATAATTCCCTCTGCTCCTTATTTATGATGACCGATTCACAGTCGTTGTGTTTGTAACTAGCTTGCGATCACAATCGTAGCTACAGAAATGAGAATGAAACTTTGGATTATGCTACAAATACCTTGGGTGCCAGTCAGTGCTGTAGGAAACAGCTTTTCCACATCTTCACAATACGAGATTGTCGAGTGCTACAAAACTCAGCACTTCAGCTGAGCAAACGTATTCTCCCTGTCGCTGACCTAAATGGAGAATGGGAAATATTGCGCAATACATTTTGTTAAATCCTGCCTAATCTTGAATATGGAGTTTCAGGGGAACCTGCTCCCTCGGATCCCTAGACAGCACTCAAACAAATCGTATCAATGAGTTTTGTTACAAAAGGACAAGATTGCAATACTTTGTGAATTACACTAATGTGCTGCAAGGAAAGGGCGACATGGAAAACAACCGATGTTCTTCAGTATAAAGAATTCCCAAGTCCGTATTACATTGATTGTAGAAGACGTGTAACTAGTGTCGATACTGCTATAGAAATCGCTAATCATGAAGCTACTCTTCAAGTGTGCCGTGACCAATGGGGCGTGGTGCTTATGCTCTCTTCACGTATCACTTACAGTTAGCCTCGAAGTTAATGTTACTTAGTCTCTCTGTTAACGAAGAATACCGCAGTGAGAGCGCGCTAGTGGCGCTAGCGGCTCGCTAGTTGAGTGGTAATGTGGCTGGTTTGTGCTGGGAACGATGTATTAGCCATATGTTCTAATCACGCTAGAAGCCTTGTCATTTTGTCTGCGTTTTACATCTTCTCTTAAACAGTTACAGACTTTCAGATCGAAAAGCACTAAGCAAGTCCAAACGTCGCAATCTCAAGTCTCATCACAAATTCAGTTTAGTACCCTGTTGATCTAAAGGTGAAAAATTGTCAAATTTTGATTCTCTACCCTTGTTAAAATTATATTTTCCTGCTTATACCGACACGCATCTCATTTTTTTTAAATAGAAAATTCGGTTGATTATGTGTGACATTGAATAATTTGTCAACTGCATTTCTTTTTACGTTTGCTCACACTGAAAGGCTTATAAAGTTCATTGGTAATCGCGAAATACTTCTTGGGCAGGACACAGGACTGCACCTAGACACAGACCATATGGGGTCAAAAATGCATAATATCTTCCTAATGAATGTTGTTTCTTGTAGGCGTGTGTTACAGATACCATTTGTTTCCTTAAAGGAGGCTTTAGTCATAAGGTTATCCTGGTAAGCTGTAATTAATTTGTATTAGAGCAGAGAATATTTTTATGGCGTCTCTCGTATTATAAGAAAAAAATATAATGTAGAAACTAGTCATCAACAGTTTATTATATTCACTCCTGGAAATTGAAATAAGAACACCGTGAATTCATTGTCCCAGGAAGGGGAAACTTTATTGACACATTCCTTGGGTCAGATACATCACATGATAACACTGACAGAACCACAGGCACATAGACACAGGCAACAGAGCATACACAATGTCGGCACTAGTACAGTGTATATCCACCTTTCGCAGCAATGCAGGCTGCTATTCTCCCATGGAGACGATCGTAGAGATGCTGGATGTAGTCCTGTGGAACGGCTTGCCATGCCATTTCCACCTGGCGCCTCAGTTGGACAAGCGTTCGTGCTGGACGTGCAGACCGAGTCAGACGACGCTTCACCCAGTCCCAAACATGCTCAATGGGGGACAGATCCGGAGATCTTGCTGCCCAGGGTAGTTGACTTACACCTTCTAGAGCACGTTGGGTGGCACGGGATACATGCGGACGTGCATTGTCCTGTAGGAACAGCAAGTTCCCTTGCCGGTCTAGGAATGGTAGAACGATGGGTTCGATGACGGTTTGGATGTACCGTGCACCATTCAATGTCCCCTCGACGATCACCAGAGGTGTACGGCCAGTGTAGGAGATCGCTCCCCACACCATGATGCCGGGTGTTGGCCCTGTGCGCCTCGGTCGTATGCAGTCCTGATTGTGGAGCTCACCTGCACGGCTCCAAACACGCACACGACCATCATTGGCACCAAGGAAGAAGCTACTCTCATCGCTGAAGACGACACGTCTCCATTCATCCCTCCATTCACGCCTGTCGCGACACCACTGGAGGCGGGCTGCACGATGTTGGGGCGTGAGCGGAAGACGGCCTAACGGTGTGCGGGACCGTAGCCCAGCTTCATGGAGACGGTTGCGAATGGTCCTCGCCGATACCCCAGAAGCAACAGTGTCCCTAATTTGCTGGGAAGTGGCGGTGCGGTCCCCTACGGCACTGCGTAGGATCCTACGGTCTTGGCGTGCATCCGTGCGTCGCTGCGGTCCGGTCCAAGGTCGACGGGCACGTGCACCTTCCGCCGACCACTGGCGACAACATCGATGTACTGTGGAGACCTCACGCCCCACGTGTTGAGCAATTCGGCGGTACGTCCACCCGGCCTCCCGCATGCCCACTATATGTCCTCGCTCAAAGTCCGTCAACTGCACATACGGTTCACGTCCACGCTGTCGCGGCATGCTACCAGTGTTAGACTGCGGTGGAGCTCCGTATGCCACGGCAAACTGGCTGACGCTGACGGCGGCGGTGCACAAATGCTGCGCAGCTAGCGCCATTCGACGGCCAACACCGCGGTTCCTGGTGTGTCCGCTGTGACGTGCGTGTGATCATTGCTTGTAGAGCCCTCTCGCAGTGTCCGGAGCAAATATGGTGGGTCTGACACACCGGTGTCAATGTGTTCTTTTTTCCATTTCCAGGAGTGTATTTACACTGACTGCTTGTGATGAAACAGCTGATTGGTTGCTATAGCGTCCTGATATCAAAGGAGGTGACTTACAGGAATCAGTGTGACAAATTGTGACGAAATAATTTCTTCAGAGGTTGTATAATAATATTTTTAATGGACGATGAATGACGTTTTTTTGCAATGGGTACAGAACAGATCTGCTGTAGCTTAATACACGCAGACTTGCGCACTGTTTTGTGTTGCAGGAGGGGGAATATAGTAGGCTTCTTTCAGGACAGATTTGTATTCAGAAAAGTTATGTTTCCTTGTGTGTGAGTGGTGAGCGTTGCGTGTTTGTAGCAGAAGGTGGGAATTTCTGTGTTCTGTGCAGGAGCCTCTCTGCAGAGAGGAGAGACAGTCGGCTGATAGACGCAGCTAAGCGGGGGGCAGTGGGGGAGATGAGGACGCTGCTGGCCGCGGGGGCGAACGTGGCGGCCAGGGACAGCGGGCAGAGGACGCCCCTGCACTGGGCTGCCGTGTGGGGCCACACGGCTGTGGTCCGGCTGCTGCTGGATGCGTCCCTCGACCCCAACGCCAGGAGCAGCGGTGGGTGGACGCCGCTGCATTTTGCGGCATGGAGTGCTCATGCGGAAGTGGCAGCTGCGCTGCTCAAGGCGGGGGCCGATAGGGGGGCCACAACCAATGATGGGCGCACAGCGCTGGACCTCGCCAGGGACTTGAACAACAGGAGGTTGATGGAGATGCTGTCAAGATAAGGCAGCCAGTACAACATACTAGTCTGGAAAAAAAACTGACATAGCTCCCCCACATCCGATTTTCATGTTTTGTAAACAAAGAATGCAAAAATTCAATCCTACTTGTAATCCCTGACACAGTACTCGCAAAAGCCTGTGCTATGGTAAGTGAGCGGGATTCACCTTATGCGTGAATGGAGCAAATCAGACTTACATCTACTTTCTTATAACAATGTTACGTCAAGTAAGTTCGAAATGCAATCACACGTCAGGATGGATCAAAAGCAGACCAGAAGATGTTACCAATGTGACAATAATACGATCGCTAGCCTAATTAGGCAATAACTGACTTTCTTCCCTGTACAAGTTGGTTTATATTCATGCAAAACAACAAGTTGTAACACTGCATAATATAGTAGAATTTTAGAACCAGAAACCTATTGAACTGATAGTTTCACGTTCAGTACTGATATGGAAAATCATGAATACATAACACTACACTATAGTGTTTGCTACGAAACTTTGTACTGTCTGTTAATCTGATTAAAATTGGGCATAAGTTACCCTAAAAATTTAGAACAATTCAGAATTCAAATGAATGAAGGGGGGCTCTAAAAGTATTATGATCACTGCATTTTAAAAAAATGATTACTGAATTTATTATTCATTCAAGATTTCCAGTATGTGAGTTACTACTCTTTTCATCTTATTTATTACTCATTTAAATGCCTTTAAATCTGTGTCGAAATAAAAAACTTCATTACCGTATCTATACTAAAGTTATCTTTCGACTTCGTTAGGCCTTCGCTATTCATTTACTGGTTCATTAACAGAACATTTTTTGAGACACCATTCTAATATAACTAGTTCTGCAAATAATTATTATTAACACAATTTTTAATTTTCTTTTTGGGACACTCGGATTGCACAACGTTTCGAAAGGACCTTGTCTAGGTTAGTTGTGACGATAATTGAATGAAGGAAAAGTTCTGATAAAATTTAGGTTATTGTTCCACTAAACAAACACATACGAATACGGTACTAAAAGTTTCAGACTGCTAGTATCGATGCGGCGTTGGCTGGCGGCAAGATGGCGAGGCACAGAGCACACTTACAACCACACCTACGTGTCTTGACGTATGGGCACATTAATTCTTCCTAGCGTCACAATACTTTTCCATTTAGTGCCTATGGAATTTTGCTATGCTGTGTGTTTGTTGGAACGGCATACCCGAGGCTCAGTGGAGCTATGTCTTCCAGGAGAGCCTCCTCCCTCCAGAAGATGTTGCTCAAACCAATGCCAAACTTCAAATACAACTGAGCCCGTTGTACCGTGTAGTGCCCGCGTGCATTTTCCCGCGCTCGCCTGCCATCCACCTTTTACTGCTCCTTGACAGACCGGGTATTCACCCGAGGTTTTGCGTTCTACATATCCTAACACACTGCCTAATATGGACCAGACGCACAGTCACAATGTTAAACATCTTACAACAGTTTCAACAATTGTTACATTTTAATTCTACCTCTTCATATTCTGCAAACAGTACTGCACTTCCTGTGTTTAATTATAGTGTCTTATTAGTAGCCATATTCACACCACATAACGAGCTTATCGTCTGGAATTAAACAGACTGCCCACATTTCACTAAATGCAGTCAAAGCACAACCTCATATCATACAATTCCCACACAGGTGTTAATCGGCTCTTGCAAAACGCGCCACCACTTACCGGACGACGTGGACTTTTGCTCTGATGTTACAGGATAACAGAGTAAATCCCCCGCTTTCTTCCCCTTTCCCCTCCCGTCCGTCTGCAGTGCACTTCCCTCACCCAGGCACCGCAGTCGGCAGTTTCCTCACTGCCCCAGAGGCGCGACGGTCTGCGGTACTATCTCCCTCACTAGCTCTGCGACCGACATAGGAAAGTGACGCCTATGACACTACCAAAGAACTAAAACCAGTGCCGCTGGTAATATTCTTTGAAATGACTATGCACACGGGAAAACTTTGCAGTTTGCAAAAATAAGTAAGACAAAAGTGCACTGAGCATTCCCAGAAGTTAAACACTGAATTACAGCTCAGAACCAAATAGCGCCTACAGCGTATCTTCGAAGTACTCATACAGCGTCAATGTAATTGAAACTTGGCAGTTACTTGGGGAACTTAACTGTCAAATTCAGGGATGGTTCATTGTAGACCACTTGGTTTATGACGACACAAAAAAAAAATCAAATGGCTCTGATCACTATGGGACTTAACATCTGAGGTCATCAGTCCCATAGAACTTAGAAATACTTAAACCTAAGTAACTTAAGGAAATCACACACATCCATGCACGATGCAGGATTCGAACCTGCGACCTTAGTAGCCACGCAGTTCCGGATTGAAGTGCCTAGAACCGCTCGGCCACCGCGGCCGCCTATGACTACACAGAGGATCCGTTTTGATTATCTACATGTACATGTACATCTACATCCATACTCCGCAAGCCACCTGACGGTGTGTGGCAGACCTTGAGTAACTCTACCGGTTCTCTCTTATATTCCAGTCTCGTATTGTTCGTGGAAACAAGGATTGTCGGTATGCCTCTGTGTGGGCTCTAATCTCTCTGATTTTGTCGTCATGGTCTCTCCGCGAGATATACGTAGGAGGGAGCAATATACTGCTTGACTCTTCGGTGAAGGTATGTTCTCGAAACTTCAACAAAAGCCCGTACCGAGCTACAATGCGCCTCTCCTAAAGAGTCTTCCACTGGAGTTTATCATCTCCATAACCCTTTCGTGATTACTAAATGATCCTGTAACGAAGCGCGCTGCTCTCCGTTGGATCTTCTCTATCTCTTCTATCAACCCTATCTGGCACGGATCCCACACTGCTGAGAAGTATTCAAGCAGTGGGCGAACAAGCGTACTCTAACCTACCTCCTTTGTTTTCGGATTGCATTTCCTTAGGATTCTTCCAATGAATCTCAATCTGGCATCTGCTTTACCAACACACAACTTTATATGATCATTCCATTTTAGATCACTCCTTATGCGTACTCCCAGATAATTTATGGAATTAACTGCTTCCAGTTGCTGACCTGCTATTTTGTAGCTAAATGATAAGGAATCAGTTTTTCTATGTATTCGCAGCACATTACACTTGTCTACATTGAGATTCAATTGCCATTCCCTGCGCCATGCGTCAATTCGCTGCAGATTCTCCTGCATTTCAGTACAATTTTCCAATGTTACAAACTGTCGATATACCACAGTCCATATGCTCTAACTTTGTTTATTAAACGACTGTGAGGAACTGTATCGAACGCCTTGCGGAAGTCGAGAACCACGGCATCTACCTGTTAACCCGTGTCTATGGCCCTCTGAGTCTAGTGGAATTTTAGCGTGAGCTGGGTTTCACACGACCCTCTTTTCCGGAACCCATGCTGATTCCAACAGATTGGATTTCTAGTCTCGTACATAATACGTGTTCCAAAATTCTACAACAGATCGACGTTAGAGATATAGGTCTTTAGTTCTGCACATCTGTTCGACGTCCCTTCTTGAAAACGGGGATGACCTGTGGCAATTTTCCAATCCTTTGGAACGCTTCGCTCTTCTAGAGACCTACGGTACACCGCTGCAAGAAGGGAGGCAAGTTCCTTCGCGTACTCTGTGTAAAATCGAACTGGTATCCCATCAGGTCCAGCGGCCTTTCCTCTATTGAGCGATTTAAATTGTTTCTCTATACCTCTGTCGTCTATTTCGATACCTACCATTTTGTCATCTGTGCGACAATCTAGAGGAGGAACTACAGTGCAGTCTTCCTCTGTGAAATAGCTTTGGAAAAAGCAGTCATCAGACGCAGTAAAATAGTTGGAAATTAACGATACCACACACAAAATGTAAAGGAAATCCTGTCCTTATAGTATTGTTATCTGTACCTGACGTAAAAGATAGCAACAACTAAAGTAATTCTACTTCCATTTGAGACAGAATGCTGTGGGTCAAATTTCAACACTAGAAAGAAAATTAAATTTCACAATGACGCACACAAATCTCGACACTCACCATTCAGAATGACAAAGCTGAGATAGTAACGCAAGTCATGAATTACAGCTAATAAAATTACATTAACATTGACTGGTAGCCGGCCGCGGTGGCCGTGCGGTTCTGCCTCAGGTATGGATGTGTGTGATGTCCTTAGGTTAGTTAGGTTTAAGTAGTTCTAAGTTCTAGGGGTCTTAATGACCTAAGATGTTGAGTCCCATAGTGCTCAGAGCCATTTGAATCATTTTTTTGACTCGTAAATCGTGTAAATACGTATAATAAACAGCATTTGCCAAACAGATGAATTACAATAATGTTACTTAATTCCCGGATTTCTGACTGCACAGTTTCTCTGACTTTAAACAGATCTTAAGTCGGAATAATTCGTCTAAAAGAGCAGCTATTCCATATTGATGCAGGTACCAACAGCCAGGGCTGGCACTAGACTTTCTGGGGCCCCGGGAAAATGTTTTTAGGTCCCTGATTCAAATATTTTATTTTAAAATTTGTTAACTCGAATGTCAGAAAGTGTTAATGTAAAAAGGTCAATCAACGGCATTTTTTAGAAACTTTAATTTTCATATTTTGCACAAATTCAGTACTTTACTAAACTGTAATTTCTCTCTCGTTCTTAATCTCTTATGATCCCAATATAATGTAATGAGCAGATGAACCCTGATCCTATTGCGATCGTAGCTAATCCAACAAGCCCCTCTTGCACACCGTCGTTGTGTAATAGTTTCCAACTCTGGGAAGAACACTCATTGGTCATTCTGCTTCCGCAACGATAACAGGCAAAGTGCAGAACAATCTCTAAGGCCATCATTGTATTTTGAAGTACATCATTAAAATTCCACAAATGAAGAGCATTGAGAAGGCGCAGAAGAAGTGGTTCACATCCAAAATTAGCTTCATGAATCTTTTTAACAGCAAAATTTCTTCTCTCAGAGACTGCTTATTAACATCTACACCGTGGAAAGATTCGACGTCTTCTACACGTTCTGCTATTGGAGAATTGTGTTCACTTATGTATTTCCGTGTTGTCTATGTCAGCACACCTTTCAGTTATGTTTTCTACAGCTGAGTAATAACATCGATAACATTTGCTTTTAAACTATCCTTCGGGATCTGGTTTAAATCTTCATCTGGTGCTTCATCAACAGAGCATTTTCTTCTGCCTTTCTGTCATGAATAATTACATTCAGTCCAGGTGATATTCCAACATTTTCTACAACTTCCCAGCTTCCTGCGTAAATAGTATCCCAACAATACTCAGTTGATATAATTCTTCTTCGAGACTCTTAATAATGTTACATAAAAGATGTGTTGCGATATCTAGATTGCAGGTAATAATTTGTACGACAATGAAGACATCAAGACACATTCAAATGATTTCAAACACTGTTTAGCTCAGTAGGTTCCTCCTGCAGTCGAACTTATTAGCAAGTTCAGCCGCCCTTTGCAATCCCGGCAAATGCCCAGCAAATGGACGCATGGCACCTACCCGCACAGACCATCTAGTTGTCGATATTTTCTTTTCAAACTTTTCATCTTTGGGACTAGAATGAAAAAAGAATGAAAAAACAATTTTTGAAGTGGATGGACGCCACAGAGGTTCATTTAATGGTGAGCACCACACGGAGAAATGTTGCTAGTGGGTTTTCTTTCAGTACACGCACCCGAACTTCCTGTTAGCTACCGCTGATACAGCTCCAGTTGTTGTAAGTAGGGATGTCGATAAACTGTGCATACATCGATATTTTTTCCGAAAAATAGCGGTACATATCAGCGATTATTTTTTCACCGGTATACCGATATCGAAATGGCAACATCAGGTGCCGATATTTTTACTTTAGATTATAGTTTTTTCGGAAGTTTCGGTAAATGTTTGAAATGCTTTTTGAGGTTTCACCACATCCTGTCTTTCTCTTTGACTGTGTGAAACAAGTGTAGGTGACACAAAGAAGACGTCCGAGTGCGCTACGGAGGGAGAGGGGGCGGGTGGAGGGAGGGAGAGGGTGGCGGTCTGAATGGAATAACGAGATATCCGATGTGAAGAAATAGCACACCAGTTTCGTTAGAAAACGATTTTTAACCCAACTAGTGTGCTATTTCTTCACATCGGCATTCTTCAAAAACAGTTGATGAAACCGATTAACAAAAATCTAAATGACAGGACTGGTCTTCGCTATGAGGTGGACTTGTGAGGGGATATGCTGACGTAATTGCCACTCGGCGCTACCAACGCAACGTGCAACGCCGGCGTTTGCAGAAATGAAAAAAAAAAAAAAAAAAAAACAAAGAAATCAACTGGAAATGTTCCGGAAAAATCCGATATGTGACGAAATGGAACGACGGGCCCATCGTACTCCTTTTATTCTACCTTTTACAAGCAGTTACCATTATTAGCAATGTGGTTATCGCCAGCCTTCATGTTTATCAGATTTCTTTTCTCGTCACTGTATCCGGTAATAGATTCATTATAATATTCTTTCCTTCCTCATAAGTCTGAGTACAAGTTTACAACCTGAAATCTACGGCAATATTTTCCGTGCATTTCTCGTGTCAGTAACATTAGGAACGTCACACGTTTACCCTTGTTCCTAATGCTCAATTCACCGCACAGCAGGTCGATTTTTGCGTCCCTCTGGCGTAAAAATTCTATTCCCAGAACGCAAGCGACCATCAATCCTTTAACAACAAGGAATGAACTTATTGCTTCGTTTCCTATAACAAATTCAACTAGCACCTGGTGCTTCATGATTTAGGATTTTGCACCAATTGCACCTGTCACTCGACAATTTCTTACAAGCAATACAGGAATGTAATTGGTTTAGCTTACGTACTTCTAAACTCAGGACGTTAGTTGACGCACCTGTGTCTACTATTATTGGAATCGATGCACCGTATATTTCGGTTTTTAATGCCGCATGCACAACATCTTTATGTGTTTGTTTACATGTTTGTGGTACATTTACTAATTCCTCCTCTATTTTCACCCCATCATTATACCTCAGAATACAGACACTGTTATTGTAATTATAGAATGTGCCCTCACTACACTATCTCACAGCCAACAACGGAGAGCGGATTGCGGCTGTCTAGTATGGCGGGTGACAGACATTGAGTTGACATCTGCACCTCCACGATCCTCACACGATGATTTTGGTTCTTGCTACTACGGTTGAGTTGGCTGTTCTGCATCCCCGAGAGTGCAGTTTGATATGTCACATTGTTCTGATTATGTGGCGAGCGGTTACAGCCTCCAGCCATGATTTGTTGTGGACCTGAATTTGAGTTCCGCTGTGGCACTGCATATTGCTGCCACCGTGCTGGTGGTTCGTTATATCAGCGCCACTGGTTCCCGTTATTCCGCCATTGCGGATTACCGTTACCATTGTGACCATTACTCGTGCGCCCGTCATGACGCTTTTTTTTTTTGTTTTGATCAGTTTAACCGTTACTGTTGTTTGGCCCCCGATTCGGTCGTCTATATACCTGACTGTTTCCATTACCGTTTGGTTTTGGGTTATTATTATTGCAGTTGTAATAAGCTTTTGCTGGTTACAACCTGCATAATTCCGCTTATTTTCACTTTTCATATCCTCGATTAACAGATCCACGGAGTCAACTATGTCAACTATGTCGTACTCCGGCACGTTGATAAAATATTTCTTAATACCATTTGGTAACTCCATAATTATCAGTCTGATCACATCGTGATAAGACATGGCTTCGTCCCGATACCTAGTCTTATTTATGTATTTTTCTAAGTACGTGCGCAGAGTTCCTAATTTAGGATTGTACATTTCAGGGCTGTATAGTTTTTTACACAGTCTTTCTTGTACACTGTCTTACCAAATTTTTTACAAAAATGTACATTCGAATTTATGCATAGTGTGACATTTTTCAGATACATTTCTCGCCCACAGTACCGCGTCACCTCGTATAAAAGAGACTACGAACTGTATGTTTTGCCTTTCTGTCCAACCCCTGGGAAAAACACGACGAAAGCTCTTGATAAAAACAACTGGGTGGACATTACGCTTCTCACTATTGAGAGGCTGAAATATTCGATCACATTATCCTCCTTCCGGTACAGTGGATTGCTACTTTCGTTTCGTTTCTTAATTCGTGTTGTGAATTACATGGTATTGTATGTTGTTCAAATATGTTATTGATAGCTGGTTGAGTCTGCGCGTAAACGCTTTGCAGACTGTTTATGTTGTCGTAAGGATCTGTACATGTAATCTGATTGATTGCCAGTCCCACAATGTTTACCTGGTTCTCTAGCTCAGATAGCCTTTGTGTGACATCTCGTTGCCAAACTGGCAACTCTGCAGGCACACTTGACTTTATCTCCGCTAGTTCGTCTTGTATTGCGGCAGCGTTGGCGTCAGCGTTTACGCTCATAACCGCTGTCACTTGTTCAACAGCTGACTTTACATCGCTCCCTATCTTTGATGAGATTTCGCGATTTTTAAGTTCTAGTCATTCGTCAGGTTCCCTCTCAACTTTGCGTGCTTCAAAAAAATGGCTCTGAGCACTATGGGACTTAACATCTTGGGTCATCAGTCCCCTAGAACTGAGAACTACTTAAACCTAACTAACCTAAGGACATCACACACATCCATGCCCGAGGCAGGATTCGAACCTGCGACCGTAGCAGTCCCGCGGTTCCGGACTGTAGCGCTTAGAACGCACGGCCACCACGGCTGGCCTTTGTGTGCTTGAGCTTCTAAATACTCATCAATGTTTTGACCCGCCTGAAGCTCCCCATTGTCTACACGATTAGTTTTGTTCTGAACACAGTCTTTGAGACTAATATGAGATATTGGCAATTTCTGCCTCTCACTATACAGACTTTGTACAAGATCGGGTATCTCCTTACACACATCCCGCACCTCGACAAGTTGATTTTGCATACCATTTAGTTTGGATTCTATACGTTGCTCTTGCTCACTCAGCATTTGAGCTAATTTTTGGCCTCCCTGCATTTGAGCTTATTTTTGCTCCTTTTCTCGCTCTTTCTCTTATAAAGTTTGCTCCGTTTTTTATGATCTAAAAGTCTTTCTCTTTCTCTATCTCTTTCCTCAAGCCTGCGAAAGGATCTGCGATAGGCAGCAAACAGGTACCTGACCTTGCCTAACACTTGGTTGGCCCCCCTGCACATTGTCATTCTGCTGTCGAGCATCACTTGACGTCCACATATCCTCGGACCCCGTTTCGGAAGGTATGTTTTCCGAGGCGGTGGTATGGGATTCGTTTACATTCTATGATTTTCGCTTTAGTGTCCGCCCCCGGTAGCTGAGTGGCACTCTGCCTTCGGTGATGCTACGGCGCGGACGTTTGTTTACGTCCCTGCGCTCGCGCAGTTGTTTACCCCTTCGGCGTACTCACGCGTTTAGACGCCTCGATATAGAATGGCACATGCATACCGAAAGTCGATTCTCAAGATTAGTTTTTCGAACGTATATGCGAGACCGAAGGCATACGAAATCGAAAGGTTCCTACGAGACGAAGTTAAACTTGACTACAACGAACTTACCGGAATACATATCTCCATAGTGAGCAGTGTCGTTTACGTCAAACTGATTAACGATGCAGTATGTGACAGAATCATCCGAGATACTAAACATGAACTCAAATTTAGTCACTCTGATGGACATGTTGGGAAGTAACTATTGATCACGCACAACTGGGCTTACGAAACATACGGATTCGAACCTCCCTTCGAGGTTCCGTCTGACTTGGTGATTGACGCCTTACGCCGATATGGAGGTGTGCTTAGCCACGTTGAGGAAAAATGGTCCAACTTCACGACTTACCCCGTTCTCAATGGGGTGCGTCAAATCTGAATAGAACTGACACAACATGTACCCATGTACTTGTTCATCGGCGGAAGTAGAACTATAGTCATCTACGATGGACAACCCAAAACATTCTCAGGCTGCGGGAAAGAGGGGCACGTACGTTCCGATTGTATGCAGCGGAGGATAGTGCAAGTTCCAAACGGCGAATCCGTCCCTCCGTCCACGTTGACGCCGCTCACACTAACGTATGCGGACGCGTATCGAATGGATCCCATCCCGAAGAATGACAGCTGCAGAATCCTGGCAGTTTACAGCAACCGACTGCAGCAGAGACAGCCTCCAGTGACGAAACGACGCACACTTCTGCCACTCCGACGCCGACGATGCCCTTAACTGAGCGGAAAGGATCGGTAGGAGTTATGGAAATTGGTCCTGCTGTTGCGCCCTGAGCTCCGGGAGTCACTTCCACACTCGGATACGGAGGCGCACACGCACAAACAACGATCACCTAAGCGCCACAAGAAACGACGGCTAGCGCCGTCGGATACCTGCTTACTGCAGTCCACGTCAGACGGACTTGGGTGTAACGTCGATACAGTGCATTCGGATGCGCAACGGGAGGTTCTACCCCCCACACAGCAGTACGACGCGAATCATGCTAGACAGGGGTTGAATACAGACACACCGGACGGAAAGACGACGGAAAGAGTCCCTCCACCCACCGCAGCCACGACACCGCCTCCGTCAGCCAGGCCGGAGAAACACGACGGGAGCTGGACCTCCAGCACAGTAACTGGGCCGACGAATCCGATACTGACCCACAGTCCGACGACGCACCCGCAATGGCGAGTGCTGCGTCCACCTGATGTTAACCACGCAGAAGATGCAAACTGCCGCACAGACAGCAGCACACAAATTAACATAAGTGTTCATGTGCGCTTTACGCACTGAGGAACAGCGGCAGGTATATCGAACAGCCTCTATTAATATTAATACGATCAGAACGCCTGTTGAATTGCAATTATTACGAGACATGTTGCATGCGTCAGACGTCGAAATCGTTATTCTGCAGGAAGTATGTGTTGAGAGCTCCCCCTACCTCTATTAGTACGATACATACATGACACCTACTACCGACAGCAGCAGCGGAACAGCGATACTTCTACGTAGCGGCATAGTAGCCGAGGACGTGGTGTACGTGCCGTCAGCGCGAGGACTGGCGCTCACAGTGCTGGGAGTACGGGTCGTTAACATTTACGCACCGTCGGGGTCCGACAGACGGCGTGACCGGTCCCGATTTTACGCAGAGGAGATTGCAACACTATTCTTAGGTCGGTATGAACATGTCTTATTTGGGGCGACTTCAACTGCTTGCTCGCACCAACACCCACGTTGTACTTCATGCCCGGAGCTGCGGCAACTCGTACAGGACATGAATCTCATTGATAACATGGGAAACGATACATGGCGACAGACGTGGATACACCTACGTCACGAGTCACTCTGAAAGTCGTCTCGATCGCATTTACGTAACACGTCGTCCCGAACCTGCGATCGTCGATGCGGAATTGTGGCCTGTCGCCTTTTCAGATCACATTGCATATATATGCACGGTCTCCCTGAGTCGTCAACAAGTTTGGAGGAGTCTCAGTGTTTGGAAACTGAATACAGCACACCTCAGGGAACCTGAGTGCAGACGCATAGTCGAAGACGCTTGGCACGTGTGTGAACGACGCCTCACGACATATCCGACGACGTTTCAGTGGTGGCTGGAATGCGTTAAGCCTGCATGCGTTAAGCCGAGCGTTAACTGCATATGTAAGAGAGCAGATGATGTGGAGGCGACACACGACGGAATTTTATTTCACGATGCTCCGAGAACCTTCTGCACAAGCACCTTCACAGGAGCGTCGTTCCGGTACAAAACGAGCACAGGCCCAAATAATTTCCATAACGCGCCGCCGTCTGGAAGGTGTCGCAATCCGTGCAAGGGCCTTTGAACGAGTCCGTGGAGAATCTCCGTCGATGTATCACGTTATCAGAGAAAAACACGTAGCCGCAGAACCTTAATACAGACGGTCGTACTGACAGATGGTCGCCGTATGACAACGCAAGAAGACGTTGCCAACGCTTTTGTGGAACACTACGGTCATCTCTATGAAGAAGCGGAACACGATCACGCAGCCTTTCATGAGGTCCGACGAACACTCTCCGCGTGTCTCGACGAGACGGCCCACCGGGAGGTAACAGGTAAAGTCACAGTTGACGACGTAATGGAAGCGACTGATAAGGGAGCGTCGCCCAAATCGCCGGGGCCCAACGGGTTTCCGCTTGAGTTTTATCGTACATTTAAAGATGTCATGACTCCACGATGGACTGCCTTGTACTGCGAATTGATGTCTCCCAACGTGCCTCTTCCACCCTCCTTCGTGGAAGGCATGATCATCCCCATCCACAAACGATCTAGCGGCACAGGGCTACCGGCCACTGACCCTTCTTAATTGCGACTACAAGACCTACACCAGGATACTTGAAGCACGCTTTAAAAGCTTAATACGCCAAGTGACATCACTCGACCAAACCCAGCTAGGAGGAGATAGCAATATAGAAACGTCACCCAGCGACTACCGCGATGTTATTGCACTGGCATCAACATGTCGTCTCCGAGGTGCATTGGTATCGGCAGACTTCGCTCGCGCATTTGACAGGCTGAGCCATGCTTATCTCAAGGATGACGCGAATGAAGTTTCCGGAAAGTTTTGTCACCGTCGTCATGAGACTACTCCGTGGAGCCGCATCCAAAGTGCACATCAATGGACGCTTGGTGGGGCCCGTCACTATCTCACGATCGGTCAGACAAGGGCGCCCGCTGTCAACGATATTGTATGCCATCGCTGTCGAGCCGCTGCTCTGCGGACTCCGGAATATACTCCAAGGAATGACCATAAGGCACAAAAAGTTTTTATGCAGAACATACTCGGATAACCTAGTGCTTTTAGCACGTTTAGGCGACGAGGCAAGAGCGGCCCTATATTGGATTAATTTGTATTGTATGGCTACGGGAAGTCGCCTGAACATGGCAAAGTCGGGAGTGATGAAAATCGGGAGAGGATTCCCGACAGGAAGAGTAGCACCATTACAGCCGATCAACAAGATGAAATGCCTAGGAATTATCTTCACTACAGATTTTCGACGCACGGCGACACTGAGCTACAGACATATTCTGCAAACAATTCGTCCCAGTGGCCGAAGTCACAGGTTAAGGGCACTAGATATGATAGAAAGGGTCACCTTTGCCAAGACTTATCTAGTTTCTCGCATCCCCCATTTGGCACAAGTTCTTCCTATGCCGGTGGTGTTGGCCCGCCGAATCCTGGCGGCACTAGGATATTTTGTGAGCACAGGTCTGCTTTTTAAGGTCGGATACGAAACCCTCACCCTTCCTCGTAGTCGTGGAGGTGTTACACTAGTCCACGTACGCGACCGGGCAGTGGCTATTTATGTAACCACAATGATAAAGATGTGGACACGACACCGGACAAGTCTAACGGGCACTTTGATAGACGAACTCGTTCCACCTTCTATTTCGGCTCCGGTAGCAGTGTCTCACATCTCACCATTGCTTGCCCATATGCGAACCTTTGTTGTGGAGCACAGTTATGTACATATGGAACTACCGACTACCAGGACGGCAACGGCACGTGATATATATCACATCTCGACGGCGGCCGAATAATGCCGGAGAGCGCCGACAACTAACAGTTACGTGGTCAGTGGTATGGAGTACTGTGCACCACCCACACCAAGATACGGGAACGCGCGCACTGTGGTGTCAGGTGGTAAGTGGGAAATACGTGACTCGTTCCAGGTTGCACACAATTCATATGGCGGACGAACCACTGTGTATGCAGTGCAATGTTATAGACACAGAGGAGCATCGCCTGATATTCGGGCCTTCGGCGGACGTACGGTGTTTGGCCCAAAAAATGATCTCCTTCCTCCTTCGGGCTGGGTCGCAAGCAATAGAACAACGGATACTACTTCTCGCAGATATGGCATATTAGCCCCGAACAAAGACAAACGCTGTGACTTGGATTCGAGGTTTGACTGTACGTTATCTTTTCCGAGACGGCAGTAAGAATGTGCTCCACTTGTGGGCCTTACTACAAGAACGTCACTCACAGCTTATGAGACATCCGAGATATCGGACACATTACGCTAATTTTTTAGGGAGTGCCTTGCTTGATCCCCCACCCAGTTGGGGTGTCCCAGGTAGGAGAATGTAATTATTGCCTATAAGTATCAGAACAAGAAAGGACCAGGACAGTGGAGAGGATCCACCACCACACGTGAAGACGTACCCGACACCAACGCGAGGTATAACGGGATTAGCGAGGTAAGCGGCCAAAAGAGGAACGCGGTCCGTTATTGTTTTGTACTGACAGAAGCAGGATATTTATTCACTGTTATGTAAAAAAAAGTCCACTTATTTACGTTTCCCAGAAATATTTTATTTTATAAATGTCATCGTCTTATATATTAAAAAAATGTTAGATGCAGTTTATGTTAGTTAATGTTACACCATTATGTAAAAAAATGTCCACTTATTTACGTTTCCCAGAAATATTTTATTTTATAAAAGTCATCGTTTTATATATTAAAAAAATTCTAGAAGCAGTTTATGAAAAAAGTGGTCAGCGCGACAGAACGTCAAACCTAAAGGGCCCAGGTTCGATTCCCGGCTGGGCTGGAGATTTTCTCCGCTCAGAGGCTGTGTGTTGTGTTGTCCTCATCAACATCATTTCATCCCCATCAACGCGCAAGTCGCCGAAGTGGCGTCAAATCGAAAGACTTCCACCCGGCGAACGGCCTACCCGACGGGACGCCCTAGTCACACGACATTTCTTTTTTTTATTTTCACTTTCCATGCCGAGCAAATTTCGCTCGTCCGGTACAGGTGCTTTAGCCTGCCGTACTTTAGTCACAGTGTATTTAATTCGATACAATTACAATTTCAGTGTTTGCATTCTTAGTATGATTTTTACTTTCCATGTGTAGCAAATTTCGCTCGTCCGGTACAGGTGCGTTAGCCTGCCTTACTTTACCCCTAGTGAATTCGACAAAATTACAAGTTTAAACACTAACACAAATGTACATACATCCCTTTCAAAATAAACATACAAATACATACACAAATACAGTCACTTACTTTTCGCTACTTACTGTTCTGAACGAAAGGCATCTCATGTGCGTGTGGTTTGAATATTTCGCACACAATTCTTCAGGATTCTTGCACAATAAGCCTCACCTTTTTCTTTTTGTTTAAGGCAATTTCGTTTTCTTTTTGTAGTCTTTCTCTTCTCCGATTAGCCTCAGGGTATGGTTTGGTGTACGTGTAAGAAAACTTACACAAACATTAATACATTACAATGTTTATGTATATACATAATTACATCGGTCACAATAGTACATAATTCGGACCTCAGGTTGCGGCGCTAGCCTCGTGGTAAAATAAAATGTGTGGGCGCGAGACTTTTTATTGATCGTGACTTGGATTTGATTTTGAATTGAATTGAAATAATTTTTGAGATTTTATTTATACTGTTAAATTTTGGCTTTTTAATGACTGGCTGATTAATAAAGATTAAGATGAGCTAATTTTTTGCTCATGTTTAAGTTACTTTAATATAAGGCTGTTAAGAAACACACTACATTTAAATACAATATTTTTTGTATTTTCCTCGGTTAATATTTTTAATAAGCATGTGTTCTTTGTTAAAATTTGCAACTGCACACACACACGAGAGAATTGTTCTTACCGCCGTTAACAAATAATTGATGTCCGAGTCGTGGCTCTGGATCTCGGCGAGTCACTGAAAATAAAAATCTTAACAACTATGTATTCTTCCGCTTAGACAGGCGGCTATGGAAAATATTTGTTATGTTTTGAGCGGGAAATCTCTTCGCTTCCGTTAAATTCATGATTTAAAAATGCCACTTAATGGCGTCTGTTGCTGCAGCGGCGGTTGCAACTGTTGAGCTGAAAATTACTCAGAATACTGATTTTAAAAGGAAACGGACATGACACAGAGCTCACCTTCCACAAATAATGGTGAACAGTAACTTTAAAGTATTATATTATTAAATTAATATCAGAAATGAGCTTACATTCGTCAGCTGGTGTGGACTTGTTTTCCTCTACGGTCTGCCTCAGTGGTTCCCGCCATTTCGGTGTTGTGCCGCGATCCGCTCAGTCGTCTGACGTCCATCGACGAAATGGCGGGAACCACGGGAACTACGGAAGCAGACCGTAGAGGAAAACAAGTCCACACCAGCACCATAGATATATAAATCGCCGTATGTTTTTTAGATCGTATAAAAATGATAATTTTACTGTTCTATAATTTTATAAGTACTGATTTTAGCTTGACAACTACGTATTTTAATTAAGTATTTTTTAATAAAAAATGTCTACTGAATACAGTATGCGCAAATGGAATGTAACAAATGTACCAGACCTCACCCGTCGGTAATAGTATTATAATTAATATAAATGACGTGCACTCTGCCAACCAATTTTATGTGACGCAGCATGTGAAAGTTGCTGGATTTGGACAGGTTACTCCTGTAACTGATATATCAGGTACGTTATGGTACATTTGATGTTGATTAGATAGGATGAAAAAGATATGCTTCCGTAAAATAGTAAATTAGTATCATATTGTTACAGATCTGAAGATGGCTCTGAATGAACCGAAACCGGTCATATGAATAAAAACTTTGCAACCAAGACGGACTATAAGTAAGATTATAAAATCACTGATTGCTGTTATCCCATCAGACATTATGTCTGTTTTTGCAAAGTTTTGAAGAGAACTCTGAAAGTTTTGTACGAACATTCGATATGCGAACCATAAGTGATCGGGCAGACGTCAATATGGCAATCGAATTCTTGTCATACCCGGTCCAGGATGGCATCGACGACTGTGGCAGTCGCTTCCAGTATTCTCTTCCAGAGCTCTGCTAGGTCACATGGTAGAGGCGGTACATACACCAGATCTTTAACGTATCCTCACAGGAAAACGTGAGTGAGAACTGATGATCGGAGAGGTCATTTAATGAAACAGCTGCCATGTTTTGTAGCACAGCCGATCCATCGATGCGGCATCTCCGTGTTCAGGTGCCCACGAACTTCACGATGATAATAGGGTGCAGACCCCTCCTGCTGAAAGAAGAACGGAGAGTCCGATGGCATTTGAGGTATCTGCCATTGCTGTAACATGTCCAAGTAGGGATATCCAGTGACAGTGATCTCGGCGAAGAAGAATAGCCCGTATAGTTTTCGTCGTGATACGGTATAAAACGCATTTACCTTTGTGGAATCACGCTCAAATTCAATGCATTCGTGTGGATGCTTTGTACCCCAGATTCGACAATTTTGCCTGTTAACTTTCCCACCCCCATTCCCATTCAATTGTTGCCACTGCGAACCAAACTCAAAACGCCTGTCTCTGTCGTCGTCATTGAGGTTCTGCACTAGCTCCAATTCGAATGGTTTCATTAACAGCTTCTGTCGAAGGAATTTCCACACTTCCATTGAAGCCATTTCGAGTTCATGGGATGCACGCGGCACCGATTTCTTTGGACTCCTTATGAATGTCTCCCGTACGCACTCCACATTCACTTCACTCGCACTGGACGTCCGCTTCTCTTTGCCGGCCACAAGCAACCAGTCGTAACGAATTTGTTGTGCCAGGTGTGAATGGCCTTCCTTGTTGGTCGCTTCCTTGGTTCTAAACATCCGTTGACCAGCTGTAGCACACTTGTTTTTGTCGAACTGCAGCACACAAAAAGCTCTCTCCGCACCTGATCTCGCCATGTTTGTGACTAGCGCTGACTATCGGCAAATTACCGAACTACCCTTGTGGCAGTATACATGAAAAAAAAAAAAAAGAAAACTGTCAGCGTTTCGCTTCAAAGTGACGCTTATATTTGAAATCTGTACAATGTTTGGTTCTTATGCAATAAATAATTGAAAGTATTCCCAGATTTTATGTACACCTTATGTACTCGATGTGTGTGGATCAAACATCGAGTACATAGCCAGAATGTCCAACACACACTGCCTGCTACCTGCTACTCTCTTGAAAAGAAGTAACACCTGTTGTCTCGGAACAGACTTATGGTTATATCGATACGACAGAAGTTGAACACATTTACCAAATTCACAATTTCACTCACATCTATAGCCAGAAGTACTTGAAAATTGACGTAGGGAATAGGACACTCACCCTTCAATTTCTCATTTAAATGCCGGTACGGGATACTCCTTTATTATGGGCAATTTCCAAAAAACTCGTGCCTGCCGTTTAGCGGCAGTATCAACTCCGGAATCCAGTTGAGGGTGGAACGGAGTAGCGTGCAGTAGGAAGAGACCAACATTTCATCATCACTTACACACGTAACTCCATTGCCGCATTGTACGCAATCGAAGAAGGCCATCCTTGCAACCAATATGGCCCGTTGTCGGCCGCAAATTACGGCTCTGCGTGTGTGGAGAACACCTGAAGGCGTCTTCAGGCGTAGCATTTCACTACACTGGCCTCAACGGCCATCCTGTTTCCAATATACCGATTCTCGACTGTTAAGCAATTCTCGATGGGTGACCGCGTCTTTTTTTTTCGTGTTCTGCGCTGTTTGCGACGTTATTTCATCATCACTTGCGCATATATTTTCACTGCTGTACTCTACACTGCGGCAGAAGGCCATCCTTGCATCAAATATTGCTCGACTTCGGCAAACAATTGCAAATTCAGTGTCTTGGGAGAGATGTCTTTGGCTACCAGTGGCGCCATATTTTTTATGCTGGTGATAATGGCAATATCTCTTTCAATACATCGATTCTCGTCCTCTTGGGGACCGCCTGTTGGCTTCAGTTTGGTTTTCTCGGGTCCCGTGCTGTTTATACCTGGTATTCCGATGGGACCTGCATTGACCATTTCGTACCAGGTCACACGCAATCTTACACACCGCCCCCGCGGTGTTAAACACTCTGTGTAGAGGTAACAGAGCGGAATCCTATACCCAGTCGCTGGAAATGGGTGTTGGTACCTATAGCAAAGATTGAGAGCTTAATGGCAAAACATAAATCATCCAAAATATTACGTGCAGCAGGAGAAAACCAACAGATACTAACAACTGAAAGTAATTCCATTACGTCGATCTCATGTCCTACATAATTACGCCACACTCACTGCTTACACGTTTCATTATTTACTCCTAGCTACAGCTACACAATCCCCAACACGCAATAAATCTGTACCATCGTCTGATGAGCGTAGTTCTTGTTCAAAAAATTCTTGGCTTCAGTCGCGCCCCAGAGGTCATAAGCAGAGCTGTGAATGTTTCACTCCTTGCTACGGAGATTTAGAATAGGCGCTAACTGCACCAGAATGCAAACACCTGTAAGGACTGCGTGAAGAGCAAAATTGTTGTTAGCCTCTTAGAAGACCGTTTAAATGGTGCAGTATGCTATTCGTGTGGAGTGAAATGCTCGATTAAACCGACTATGGGTTCTCGAAACGGCCTATGATAGCGACGTAGATGACTAACAAGTGTCTCAGAAAGAAATTTAGGAGCTAAAATTTTCCTGCTACAAGTAGGGAAAGCGTTGGTCGATTGGATTAAAGAACGTGCTAAGAAATGTGTGGTAAAAAAAGGCTTACAAGTCAGTAGGCCAGAGGGAAAGCAATTTAATTATATCCATACTGACGGCGGAATATGTCAGCGCGAAAAGGAAGATGCAGAATAACGTGAAATCTGGTCGTTAATAACTGCGACGTTCACTTTACACATTTTAGACCTATTTCTCTGAAGCAATAGAAAAGTCATTCAGTGTCAGTTACACCATCTTGCGCGACATGATTTTCGAAATTCCGAACGATATATGGAGCGAAATAAATTTTAGCTTCACCAAGTGGGACTGCTCGTTCCTAAGACATCACACAAAATCACGCCTTGAAAGATATAAAGTTTATATCGAGAATATTTCGCGTGGATACCAAACGTATCGTCTTAGTGATAAGAGTATAAGGCCAAGCTCTGTCGTGGTAGGGGCTGCATGTGTGGCTTTTGAGAGTCGCTCATAATAAGCAGGCCGCGAGTGCAGATGTTACAACGCCACGATTGTATATCATAGAACACGATGTGTATAGAAGATACGTCGATTTTCTAAAGTACGTGCCTACGTCTGGATACGCGTTTTCAGTGCTGGATTGACGGCGGTGGCTTGTCGGTACTGCTTAAGATCCAACTGCTTGCCGACTTTTAGCAACACACGTGAAACAAAAGTCGTTACAGTTCGTCCAGTGACGGACCACGGAGGAATGTGTGGACATTCTCTTTCAAAACGGAGAATTTCAAGTATAATGACCGCACATGCTAAGCAGCAAACACATTTCAAAATCCTTGGTCTGGATGAACGAAGGGATTTAGGCTATGTCGGCCGACAGATCTAGAGCTCTAGGAATGGTGAAAATTTTTGATAACGCAGAGTGTTAATCTCTAGCCCACTGTTATGAATTTTCCTCACAAGTAATATTTCCTGATACATCACGCTTTTTATCGCGATATTGTGTCGGTATCAGTACATGATTAAATAGACATCATAGCCTTTTATTTCGTGTAAAAATCGGACATTACGGATGTTATTTCATAAAGCACAATAACAAACATCACACATACTCCTGAGGAAATGGCCAGAAACTATATCATTCCCGCCAAACCGATGTTTGGGCCCACGTGGAAGCGGCCAGATAAATGAGCCACAGTCCAACAACAACCGGAATTCGTCGGATTGCTGTAATTCTGTCGTATGTGCAAATAAAGGCTTGTAATGACTGTGTCTGAAATGTTTTTGCTGTCGTTCCACCTGGCCAAATGTAAGAAGGATAGTTATCGAATTACCACTGGTGTACCTGAATTGCTGCATGTTTGACACTGATACAATAAGGAGATCAGTTGTTGAAATAAGTGCTTGATTCCAGCTATAAATACTGCAACTGTCTGTTCTATATACTGTCAAACATCAACACGGCAGCAATAGAGGCATATGCCGTCTATTTGTGTATCTGTATGGTCGATGGTATGAAACGTGTTGAGTGTATCTACTGTTTCACACACGCCAACGAGTGGCGTGTAAGGCATCAGGCACCGTAAAATAAAGCTTTGGTGGCCTTCGTTCTCGCGATCGGCGCTGCCCGGCTACACGAGAGAATAATATCTCATACACAAGCTTTTCATTGCCTTTTCAGTAAATTAATTCTTGACTTGAATGCGGTTCTCCGTCTCTCATGCGCAGTGTGTAAATGCCCTCGACGAATCTGTAACCATTTAACGAATGCAATTTGAAGAAACAAAAGGAGAACAGCTGGACACCTTTGTCACGAAGTAATATAGGTTCGCACACTGAGTGAAATTTTCGCATCGATACAAAACAGACGATGCTGTGATATTTTTTATTACATGTTCACATGCGTTGGCTAGTGACAATACATCCGCTAATTCTACGTACACTATTAAGATTTCACCTTGATTCGAGAGGGGTTTTTCTATAAATTATACCTCTTGAAAACCGTCGAGTGTACATACATTCCATCTCTTAACGCTTCGCATATTCCGCAAGAGTGTCATCCACGTGAGCATAATAAAAGAGTATCACATGAGTTATTTGGCTTGAAAAAATACATTTTGACGACATATCATTACGATTTCTTTACGTGTTTACCGGGAGATTTTCTCTCATACTCGCCTCCTTAGGGTCCTACGCTAACATTAGCTGGAGGCATCTCTGACAAGGGCATCCATGAATGCGCGTAGTGCGAAACAGCGCTGCCCGCATGCTTTACAATGGTACAATTGGCCAGTGACTAGGTGAGTGATTCACATGTGAGAATGGACACGCACTTCCAAACTGGAGGGCTACGCGAGGTTCTGCTATGGGAGGACACTAAAAATTAAGTCGCTGCGTCAAGCAGGGATTCATTCTCATTTCAATGATGAACACTTGCATCTAAATTTTTCTCCCGTTTTCGTTAATTTCAGAAAACCGCTTTTACTCGCGGAAGAGTTAAAACTGCCATCAATCCGCAGTCGCTGAGGCAGCGACAAACCTCTGTCGGTTGCAGGAGACGGAAGATTAAAGGAAAAATAAACGCAGCTTCTACATTAAAAATGGTTCAAATGGCTCTGAGCACTATGGGACATAACTTCTGAGGTCATCAGTCCCTAGAACTTAGAACTACTTAAATCTAACTAACCTAAGTACATCACACACACCCATACCCGAGGCAGGATTCGAACCTCCGACCGTAGCGGTCGCGCGGTTCCAGACTGTAGCGCCTACAACCGCTCAACTACTCAGGCCGGCTTTCTACATTATTACTATCTGCATTTGTGATTAACGGCTAAATGTACTCCCAGTCAGTACAGTGTAATTATGTGGATCTGGTGCTCGTTTCGCGATTTTTTGCGTCGCGTGCTGGCGTTCCAGTGACTTGGCGAAACATAGGCAGACGACCGGGCTGGCAGTCCTTCATTGACATATGTATAGCACACGTAAGACGTCAATAATTTAAGCAGTGCTGGTTGAGCGCGTTCTGCCATCCACGGACGTTATACAGGGAGCGGGAAAACAGTTTCCACAAAAGTGTAGGATGAAAAGACTGCATGAAACATAGGAACTGAGTACAGCAACTAGAAGTCGCAAATGTGTTTTCGGAGGTATAAGAACGTAATTAAAATCTAACATACGGACTCCTTTACTCAAAATGAAAGGTAATTCATAGAAAATATATGCGTAAACAGCCTTTGGATTGACCACTCTTCAGGATGATAACAAGAAAAACTTAAAGCATCCCAGACACGTGTATCATACTAAGCCAACGTTCCATACAGCACTTGTTTAGAAATGAAGACAATCACCTATCCATGTTTTATGTTTCAAGATGTCTTAAACGAGTTGAAGTAAATGAAAAATGCGCCACCACTTAACTAAATTAAGCATGCCGTAACGAAAGTTCCAACTGACCACCGTTTGCATGCTGGCATAGCACCGTAAATATTCAACTACCATCTCTAGTTCCTGTACTCAGATTTCTTTTTTGATACTGTCTCTCTGTCCTATGCTTTTGGTTAGAGCGTTTTTCCGCACACTGCATGTGCCAGACGAGACGTGACAGAACGATGGTGAAATTCTCAGGAGGCCACAGAAAGTCCCTGAAACGGCAAAAGAAAGGAATGTCTTGGTAGCGATTTATAACTTTGAAATTCAGTAGACTTTAACTACTTGAAAGGAAATGCGATATATTTAAGCAAGGTGCTATTATGTAAGACGTAAAATACGGTTCCTTATTACAAAAAGTAGTAAATGTGTAAATGTCGAGACAAAAGCGCCTGTCACGTTAGTATGGGGTAACGTATGAGACCCTACAGCATCGGTATTAATGAGACGAACTACTATGCAAAATTAGACAGTTCGAAAAGCACTGAAAATGAAATAACCTTTAACGGCGTTGGCAGCATTGCTCCTATCATCCTGAATAAAGACGAAACAATTTTATAGTGTCTGTGATGTGGAAATTATGACTCAATAGACCGATGAATAGTGAGATGTCAACTCCTCTATTATATCTGGATATACACCTACGATACAGTAACCTATCGATCCAAGTACCCTTCATTTTTTCTCCATATCTGAGGCAAACAGTGTTCTACTTATTTACGGTTTTCACGATACTGAAACGTGCTGCACTTTGCCTCTAGCCCTCCATCAACTTGGGCTAACAGTATCTGGTAACTGCTGCGAGTTTCCGTGTTTATATTCAGAAGTCAAGATGAACGGTACGACAGAGACGATGACTACATGGGACACAACATTCAGAGGACGAAAATTTCGGAAACCGTTTTACACGTTAAACATTAATCGATTTTTCTGGGATGAAAAAAGGCCAAGTCCCGTGCTTCATGATTCTTACACGCAATATCTCTGCAACGCAAGTCTCCTTGACGAAACGAACTTAGAAGTCTTTATGTAACCTGAGGCGGAGGCATTGACAAATACTGGAGAGTATGGATTCCTAGCCGACGCCACCGAAACCATGAGGTGGAGGAGTGTGAGTAGGAGATTGCACGTAGAGGGATGTTCGAAAGTGTCATACACGGCCCTAGGTGCTTTATTAAGCGACCACTATTACGCTCGTTGTGGAAAGAAGTGCGAGGTGGGCACAGCTCCAAGCATACTTCATCAAAAAAACTCAGGCGTTTAGGCATTGCGACAAAACTTCTGATCGAGTGAAGACACATTCATACCGCTGTGCACTGAGTTAGGGGATGTTTTGTCACCGGCCACTGTTTGTGTGCGAGAGCCTTTGCCACTAAGTGAGAGGTTGGCTTAGTTTGTAGCACATTTCCAGGCTTGATATCGCAGTCTCTGCGCGATAAGACAGAATTGGTAGTGGAGGACAGGTTTGCAAATACTGTTCTATGTCCGATGTACTAGCCGCCCTACTATTTGACGTTCACATTAACGAATTGAGGTCCAGATACGCTTACCTATGTGTGTGTACTGCCCGACACTGAGAGTCGAATATTAGAAAACAATCCTGTCACCACAAATTTCCTGCAAATGTCTTTCTCGCATACTGGGCAATGATTTGTAAGGAGTACGTAGGTAGACAAATAGCACCAATCTCTGGTACAACTTTAAACGAGACGTATAGCACAATTTATAACAGAAAAATAAAAGGTATAATTTTGTTTTCCGTGGTTTTCAAAAAATTGGGGGACCGTTTGAATATATACTCGAAGCAGGACTGTGAAACATACTACGGTAGAATTTCTAGATGGAAAACGCTACAGAAAAATTGTTAGCATGTTGCCAACAGGGGACAGGAAATCCGTTTGCCGAAACGAAGATAAGGCATTAAAAAAGCGTTTTGCGCTTATAACCCCGAGAGTGAAACACAGTCGGATAGCCATCCGCCATTTACATGTTTTCACACCTACACTATAACAAAAATGATATGCATTGAAAGTCAAGAATCCTCAGGATACTCATTGTATTATTTTAGTGAGAAGAATGTATGGCCAGGCTCTCTCGATTACAGACCTAGCATTTGTGGCAGTGCACATTCTCTCGTAATATACGAGTCGTGAGTGACATTTATGACGTCACCATAGTGTATCAGCAAGGGACCCTGCCGTGATCTTTAGTTAACGAATTATTGTCGTAGAGAAACTGCGGAGACACTCACAAAGCTCTTGATAATACGAGATACAATAATAAACACCTTTTCTTTTCCATTATCATCACGACCTTTATAACACCCTTTTAATACGTGGCCGGAATATGTACAAGGCCACAGCATCACTTTGCAATGAAAGATGCCGTAATAAGTCAAACATGTCACCAGTTAGCTTGTAGAAACACGGGTAATGCGAGAAAAATAGTTTGTAAGCCGCAGAGTTGTAAACGAACAGAGATGCTTTTAGAGCCAAACACAAAGCGCGTCCTTGAAAATCCTTTACCTACTAAGCGACGGAACATTTCGAGGACTAAATGTATTTTCTGAGTGTGTCGGTTCTAGATTACGTGTAAACTTTCATAAGCAGCTTTCTACGTAAGCAAATTCGTCTCCGATGTTGGTTTGACGGCGCGCGGGATTAGCCGAGCGGTCTTACGCGCTGCAGTCACGGACTGTGCGGCTGGCCCCGGCGGAGGTTCGAGTCCTCCCTCGGTGTGTAAGCTTAGGGACTGATGACCTTAGCAGTTAAGTCCCATAAGATCTCACACACATTTTAACATTTGGTCTGACGGTGGTGAGTTTTCTGCACTGCTAATAGTGCATTAACTTACCGACGGCCACAGACACATGTGAAAAAGTTCAATGTATTATGAAACGTGAATATGTTTTGGACGAATAATTCGAGAAAGCAGTTATTAATTAGTATAAATATCGCTGTAGTGTTGTACGCAAAATTAGCAGGGAGGAAGCAGCGTCGCAGACATTGACACCTAGTTTGGCAGCACGGCTGCTAAGAAGCTGGTCCAGAAACAGGCGGTGGAGAGATTCGTCTGAGTCTTGATTTGTAAGTCACGTTTAACCCGGCCAAAAACGCCGACAGCGTGTGTCACAAGAATGTGGCAGCTAGACACCCAGTTTCCAGTTGTAAAAAATGTTCAAATGTGCCTGAAATCTTATGGGACTTAACTGCTAAGGTCATAAGGCCCTAAGCTAACACACTACTTAACCTAAATTATCCTAAGGACAAACACACACACCCATGCCCGAGGGAGGACTCGAACCTCCGCCGGGACCAGCCGCTCAATCCGTGACTGCAGCGCGTACGACCGCTCGGCTAATCCCGCGCAGCTCCTAGCAAAAAGGAGACCTGAGTGCGAATCCCGGTCCGGCACAAATTTTCAACTATCCTCATTGATACAAATCAATGCCCACTGGCAGATAATATATTTAATTGCTTTTTGTCTTGACTCTTAGTGGTTGCAGCAGGATCAAAATGGTGTCTGTTCTTTCAGATATGTCCGAAAGAACAGACCCCACACACGTACATGTGCTGAATAAATTAACTACTCACATGTGATCTCATGTACTGTGTAAGTCAAAGATAAGTTCGTAGCGTGTTCAAAGGGTGTTCCCGTAAGAGCGTGCAACAATGTAACAAGGCATAGAGAATGCTCCACTGAACAATTTGAGAAAGGGAATCTGGGGTCGGAGAAGCCAGCTTAAGGAGATATGGAAGTGAACTTGTCTAGCGCTTTGTCTAGCGTTACTGTTTTCGGGCATACTTAAAACTAACATGCGTACAAGTTTCTATGTACTGTGCTGTTTGCTTACATGTACATTCTTTGTTTACTGCAAGGAAACGAGGAGGAAAAGACCTAATTATTAGGAAGTAATGATACAGATTTTGTTTACTGTACTTGTCTATAAGGTAGCTCTGTTGTACCGTATTTGCAGTGTCCCATGATAGAACGTGCTATGAATCAACGACGGGTAAATTCATAGCTCAGTGCTATTCAGAGACGTACAGTACAGTACGATGGGGCAGTATCGGTACATTTTTTGCAGAACTGTCTGCCATGCACCTTCTGTTTGGGGAAGTACGTTGCAATGCTTTCGCTGCTGAAAGACTGTACAGGGAACAGTTTACAAACAGGGATCATCCCTGGCGTCGAGTATGTGTTTCTCTCGATCGACGAATGCGGGATATTGGTTCATTGGAAAGAGAAACGACAGACCTGACTACATGAGGACTACTCGCCCCATCGAATTCGGAAGGGAGGTGCCTGTTTCTGCGGATCCCACAACAAGTACACATGAAGTGGGCGCAACACATAGTAGCATGTGGCGAATACTCCAAAAACAACAATTACATCAATATGACCTACAACGAGTCCATGCAGTGCTTGTGACTTTGCACCAATGGTCACGTTGTGTCAGTGGCTGGTGGACAAGATTTCCTCCAAAATGTGCTGTTTACTGACGAGGTCTCTGTTGATCGGTATTTCGAACAGCAGGAATAGCCATGTGTGGGATGAGGAATACCCTCACGCTGTGGTAAACTCACATCATCAAGAAAGTTTTGCTGTGAGCATCTGGGCCAGCATTGTATGCGACAATCTCTTTGGGCCACGTCATGTACCGGGCCGTCCGAATGGTCACCTGTACTTGCGGTTCGTCCAAAGAGTTCTGCCTGAGTAGTTTCAGAACGTATCCTTGGCTGTTCGTCAGAGCATGTGAGTACAACATGGCGGTGCACCACGTCAATTCAGTGTGGATTTCCGTAGGCACTTCAGTGTTGTATTTCTTGGTAGCTCGACTCGAAAATAGTTCAAATGGCTCTTAGCACTATGGGACTTAACACCTGAGGCCATCAGTCCCCTAGAACTCAGAACTAATTAAACCTAACCTAAAGACATCACACACATCCATGCCCGAGGCAGGGTTCGAACCTGCGACCGTAGCAGCAGCCAGCGCGGCTCCGGACTGAAGCGCCTAGAACCGATCGGCCACACCGGCCGGCCGCTGTACTCCAAGGAGAGGTCCGATTCCGTGGCCTCCGATGTCATCTGACCTGAATCCTTTTCATTATTTCCTATCGGCATATCTAAAGCCACTTGTGTATGAGATCCTAGTAGATACGGAGGTGAAATTAGTTGCCATAATTGTAGCTCCTGTGATGTGATTCGAAACACACCAGGGATATTTGTCCGCGAGCGTCAGAACCTTGTTCACCGATGTCATGTTTGAATTGAGGTTGATGGGTGCCAGTTTCAGCACATTTTGAAGATATGGTACAAATAGTACGTTCATTGTTCCAATCATGCTATTTGCAGTTAACTGTAACCAAAGTAAATAAAAAGGTACATATTAATGCTATTTTACCCCTATTATCTACTTAAGCCGGCTTCTCCCGCCCCAGGTCCAGCGGAGCATCTTCTTCTTCTTCTTCTTCTTCTTCTTCTTGCGTAACGGCCTCTGTAGGACCACGGGTAGCCCCTTCGTGGACTGCATTTTCCTCTTCTTCTCCCAGAACCTCTTCATTCATTCTCTTCTCCTCTCCCGCTCTTCTTCCGAGATGTTCAGTTTCCGTTTCTCCTGGCGGCTCCACGGGTGATATTCTAATGTTTTCCTGTATTCTTCTCTGTCATTGATCTCCGGTATATTTGTCTGTGTATATTTGTCGGTGTATATTTGTCGGTCTATATTTGTTCCTCCAATTTTCCTTTCCTTCGACCTTAATCACCAATTCCAATCAGACCTTCCGAAGTTCAGCAATCCACTTGGTTCCTGTCTTTCTCCTTGTCCTCTCTGTTGTTTCCCACACTCTCTTCGTCATTCTGTCCATACTCGTGCTAACTACTGCCCTGCAAACCTTGCCCTTTTGACTCTGATTTCCCCGGATATTGTTCTCATGTTCCGGTACAATTCTTCCCTAGGTCTTCACATCCACCCCACTCCACCTCTTTTGGGACCTTGAATTTTTCTCAGTATTTTCCTCTCTTCTTTCTCTAGTTGCTCTGCCCCATTTCTTCCTAGTGTCATCGTCTCAGCAGCATATAACACTGCATTCCTCACTGTTTTCTTGTAGTGGCTTATCCTTGCCTCTGTGGACATATCCTTTTTATTGTATACCTCTCTCGTCATGCAGAAGGCTGACCTCATCTTCTTTATCCTGTCTGTTATTCCCTCCTTGCTCCTGTTCCTTCCTGTTATAAATTCTCCTAGGTATTTAAATTTGTCCACCATCTGCACAGTGCCTTCTGGTGTTTCCCTGTTTGCAGTGGTGTTTAATGTCTTTGTCTTGTTATAAGCGATCCTCAGTCCCACCTTTCTGGCAGAATTGTATACGTACTGTAAAATTTTTGCACCCGCCTCCAGAAACACCCAGTATATTAGACACTGGTATCGACTACTACAGTAATAGGAATTTACGTAGCTCTACACCCCCCCCTCAACCCCATCCCTTCCCCCAGATACATTTAAAAATGCGAGTGTAAAGATGATGGAATGAAGTTCACCCACTACACGGAGCGATCTAGCGGGACGTGGAGCTTTTAAAGCGGCCGTCATTGGTGGCTGCTGCGGGAGTACAGTGCATACCCAGACTGCTCGCCATCGAGGGGGGAGGGGGGGGGGGGGGAGCACTGATTGCTGCCGGCCAGGCCTACGCGTGGCGCACGGCAGCCGATTAACGAGGAGGCGGCATCGGCAGGCGGCGGCGGAACGAGCTCTGGCGGCGGCGGGGGCGGCAGTGGGGTCTGGCCGCCGCTTGATGGCCTCGTTACCTGGCGAGGGCCCGCTGTCAGTCTGTGCGGCAGCCGCGTCGTGCCGTCCCACGTTCTGCAAGTAACAAACTACTTTGTGCACAGTTAGATAACAAAAATGAACGTATTCTTCTACACTCCATCCATAGTTACTTTAACATGGAGGTGGTAATCCCAACATTTCTTGTTACGTCATTGCTATCTCCTTGCGGTGGAACGTGAATTACAGCCGGCCGAGGACATTCGTGTAAAAGGCCGTATTTTGACTCGAAAGTACCATTAGGCTGATCATGTGCCGTGGGCACTACCAGCGGAAAATCTGTGATAACTAATGCGCAAGAACTGCACTTTCCAGTAAGTTAACGAACTTGTCTTGGTGTTCCCAGAATGAGATTTTCACTCTGCAGCAGAGTGTGCAATGGTTTGAAACTTCCTATCAGATTAAAACTGGGTGCTGTACTGAGACTCGAACTAGGGACCTTTGCCTTAGGCGGACAAGTGCTCTACCAACTGAGCTACCCAACCACGACTCACGCCCCGTCCTCACAGCTTTACTTCTGCCAGTACCACGTCTTCTACCTTCCAAACTTTACAGAAGCTCTCCTGCGAACCTGCAGAAGTAGCACTCCTGAAAGAAAGCATATTGCGAAGACATGGCTTAGCCACAGCCTGGGGGATGTTTCCAGAATGAGAGCTTCTGTAAAGTTTGGAAGGTAGCAGACGAGGTACTGGCAAAAGTAAAGCTGTGAGGACGGGGCGTGAGTCGTGCTTGGGTAGCTCAGTTAGTAGAGCACTTGCCCGCGAAAGGCAAATGTCCCGAGTTCGAGTCTCGCTCCGGCACACAGTTTTAATCTGCCAGGAAGTTTCTTGTCTTGGTGTTGTCGCTGGCACTCTTTCAGTTGGTTTGATATCACAGCGGGGGAAATATAAGGGTTAAAATCGATACTGGTATTTTAGTTCTGAACAATCGATAGTCTTTGATCTCGGATGCAACAGGTGTTTTTGTTTCTTATTTTTACTAATAACCGAGGAAGAAACCGAAATATCTCTTACCTGTAGCAGCAGGCTACAATTTTTCGTTTCAGAAGGGACCTTTTCTTTAAAAAATGAGTAATCGTCATACGTAAAATTTGCATTGTTTCGAAATACAGCGTTGTTACAGAAAGTAGGAAAAGTGACCAGGGCTATTTTAATAACAATGCTGTCACAAACGCCCGACAAACACGTAGTATAACAACTGGTAAGCGTTGCCGAGCCAATAATGGCCTCGCTGCCGTGTGTCGAGTCTTTACGTTCGTGCGTACGTACGGTGTGCAAGATTTGCACCCACCTCCTGGTCTATGCTCTGGTTTCTCGCTGTCGTCACCAGAGATCTGTTGTATTTCAGGGGATCAACACTCGTCTGATTTCAACGAAGTGACGTAGCATAGAAGTACAATGCTAAATTTGCTTTAAAGTATAAATGATTTGTCTGCCATTTCCATGAAATAATACAGGAGGACGGAAATTATGGTAACAGTAATAAATTGAAAACTTAATTCACAGTATGCAGTAAAAATAGAAAGTAGCAAATCTTCTGCCTACATAGTACCACTTTATCCCTATATATGCTGATAGCCCTTGAAAACGAACAAATTAAAACGGAAAACATGATTCTTAAGCTCAGTTTTCACCCTTTAGCACTGCCTGTTCGTAATGTCCAAATAGTGGTGTGATCCCCCATTACAACATGGTTTTTAAGCAGGGTTTTAAGGAATTAGAATCAACCACTTATCACTTTACGACAGAAGCAGCGAAGAATGGACGGACTATGTCATCTTTTATTTGAATATTTAATTTAATATCTTGAGTGTATGTCTCTAAAACCTAGAAAGTCAAAACTTTTCAGTCTTTACTCGATTTCTACGTTTATTACAGGATATAACAAGAATAAAAAAGGAACAGCGGTTATATCAGAAACTGGTTATTTTTCAGCGACTTTAACAGTCACTGATATAACGGATTTAACGGACATCCAGTTTTTTCAGACTTAACCGCTATCCTTAGTGTGATGCTGCCCTCAATACATTTCTCACCTGTGCCAACCACCATTTTCGTCTTATCATTATGATCTATTTATTTTTTGGATGTTTTCCAGTATCTCCTACATACCTCAAGTAGCATGGAAGTTATGCCGTACGTATCAAGACATATAATGTCTCTGATTCTTGGTCTGATTGAAATTACTTGATAGTTGACACTTCACGCATTAGACAGCTTTCTTCCAATAGAGCTCTGCAGGTCACGCCCAAACCGTTCGCCGGTACCAGTCTGCACAGCATTTGGTCTTTTCACTTCCAGTTCCTTGTCTGACAATTCTTTCTAGACGCGTTAGGATTCCAAATCATAGGTCTGGAGCCTGTATTAAATATTTCATCACACTTGATAACCACACCAAAATCAACACATACACACACACAATTATGCTAATGAAATACACCCTTTTCATACACAGCGCTAACCAAACACTGAAGGATACATCTGCGAAAGACGCGATTCAGCGTCACATGTACAGTTATCATAACAGTTGTGGCCGCGCACTTCAGTCGTCGTAGCGCCTTATGCATCGGCAGCCCACTTCACGTCCAACCAACAGGGGATGCCTGCATTACAGCTCGTATATTCACCAGGAAAACCTATTTGGTGTTGTCAACACAAATATTTACCAGGTCTCCACCAACGGCCGCCAGGGACCGGTACCCGTTCGCGGCGCCTGCATATCAGCTTCACCAGAGATCGTAGCTAGTCCAGGATCCACTTTGATACGCCAGGCACGTTATTGCAAATAGTTCCGGCTGACACATCCGGCAAATGGGCTTTACAGGGCGGCGCACTGCTGGTAAAGTACAGTTCGACGCACCGCTCGGAAGTATACCGAACTGCCACCCCGGCATCCACGGCCAGACGCCTCTTCTAAACGGCCGATTCTTACAGATGGACATGGTATATTCGATGAACCTCTTAACGTTGTAGATTTGCTTGTTTGTGATCTCTCCCCGTGAAGTGTCGGGTCTTTTTTATATTTGTTATTGTCTGTTAGTGACGATCCGCAGTTTGGATCGAATCTGTTGTTTTCTTGGCGACTGTATTATTGTTTCGTTGTGGTGAGTCCAAGAAATTGTTTTCAGATTTGAGTTTTCCGCATTTCTATTCTGCTAACGCTGGTACCTTAACAACAGAGATTGGCATACGAAGCTTTGCATGACATTGAGCGAAGCCGCATTCCTTAAGACTTCAGTTCACCGCCGCGTCTGGGTCACCACAGTAAAAACGTAACTTCCTTACAGAGTATTCAGCGTTCTGCAATGGTTACCGTGTTAACCTCACGTGTAGGAGATCGTATGGCCAAATCAGTTTTTAAATCTAAAGAAAAGAGTTTGATAATTATTTTTATTCACTTAATTGGATTAAATGCAATTTTTCTAATTATTCACAGTATAATTTTTCATGATCCTATTAGCTTTTGTGGTTGCTCTTCTTTTTCTTAATATTACTCTCTTTTCAAATTTTTATCTGCCTAAGACGCCCATAATCTGCAACAAGTTTCACGCGGGACTGCTCAACAGCTGTTGACAAGGGAGATCGAGTAGCCAGTCCTTGGAAAGTTTCAGTACGTTTTTTGCGCTGGAACTTATTTTTTTCTGTCTTGAGTCCGCTATTAAAAATTTGCTACAATCGCTGTGAACAAACTGATCTTTATATTAGGTCTGGTGAAGACTGCTGACCGCCGTTTTCTTCGGATATCATTGCATCATGAGGTTGTGGTTAGCTCAAGACACGGCTTTAAGTTCAGGGCTACAAAACACGTCATCTGGCGCAATGCACTCAGAAGGCGACAGAGCTTCTCGCATTCTTGCATATCTTGGGGCAGTCGCTTCCAATATTGCTCTGCGTTACCCATTAACAGCATTTCTGAAGCGACCCGCCGTGTTTGTGTCTCACCTGTGGCAGCTGGCAGCCGATGTGGCCAACACTGTAGCGGCAAGTGACCGACGTCCATTATCAAGTAATTTTAATCTGACTAGAGTGTTTTCCAAATCTTTCTCTCTTCGTTTATTTTGCGAAGAGTCTTTTCATGCCTTGTCGTATCGGTCACTCGACTCTCATAAGTCTTCTACAGCAGTGTATCTATCCACGCTTCGACATTCTTTTTTTATGATTTCCTTACAGCACACCTTTCACTATCATATAACACTTTGTTTCAAACGCACAGTCTCAGAAATCCCTGTTCATACAGAGAATGACTGACTTCAAACGGGAGTCAGTGACAAAGTGCCTGAGGCCCTCCTGTCAGTAGCGGCAGCCTAAACGTTTGCTGTCGAGAGGGTGTTGGCGGCTCATTGCTTGGGGGTCTCCGTGGCCTCTCGTGCTAGGTGTGCTTGACTGAGCGCCTACTATCTATCTTCGCGCTGCATCTTTACCAACCGGTATGCTGGCGAAAGCTTAAGTCAGCACATACCTCCCCCTGAATTGGCTACATTTTCTTGTATATATGGTTCTCGGGCGAGACGTCGGATGTCATAGCGAAAACTCCCCACACACTACTAAGGCAGGACCAGAGCCCCCTATTTATGCCAGTCTTAGGCAGGAAGTGCGCATGCGTGGAGGCGCCAAATTCTATGGCCAATAGCGACGATATCAATCGATAGCTGGAAGGACAGCAACGCCACCTACAGGATGTATTTAATTCTGCGGTTTCTTCGCCGTTAGCGCTGGCTATCGGGCTCTTTACTTCCGATTTAATCCGATCAACCTCCATTTTGTCTTTTTCTCTCAAACAGTCATGGAATTCTTTATTCATAGTCACACTTTCCTCAGCTATTTTAGCAACATCAGCTGGATCTGGATCTAGAGGTAAATTATTTACTACCTGTGCTGTTTGCAGAACGGATTCTTCCGTCCTCTTTGAGCCCTTTTGCACTGATTCCATCGTCTCTTCAATGGTCTTCTGTGCATTTTTCTCAACACTGACATCACCCATTAATTTAGTTACTGTTTCTGCCAGGTCTTGATCTCATCGCGTTCCTAATTTTGTTCTGGGATTTGCTTAATGAGCGCTTCATTTCGTTCTCTTTTCCTAGCAGCGTGTGCTTTCTCGCGTTCTCTTTCTCTAGTCGCTTGTGATTTCTCGCGTTCTCTTTCTTTTTAGCTTGCACTTCATCGCGTTCGTTCATCAAGTGCGAAATTGTACCTAATAAAGCTGCAAAAGGGTCTGAAGCAGGTGCAGGGCTATGTTCGACATGCGCTGCAAATCGAGAACGCTCAGTTATACCAACTTCTGCATTATCTGCCTCGGTTTCAATTGCTACCGAGTCACAGGCAGTATTGCTAACATCGACATCTTCGTCAGTAGTTTCTTGTGCATTGTCCATGTTTGCGAATTTGCCAATTTTGGTCATTTCACAAACAACTATACCTAGAGATGGAACCCTCCTTCGATCTAACCCAACTAAACGAACTTCATAGACAGATTATTGAAATGACCTAACCGGCAGAATAACAATATAACTTTAACATAACACATGAAAATTTGCTAGCAGCTAGCGTGCAGCTTAGCGTTAGGTCTCATTCTACGTCGCAGTGCAACAATAGCTACACTATTCTACGCTGAAAGCACTATAAAATTATTCTACTAACCATGAAATGATGCGACTATGCCAGGCAAAACTATTGCAAATACTGCGATGGCAACATGCAAGCGACCGAACCTTTCATGCAGAACTGCAGCGTAGAGTGACGATGAAGCTCATCATCTACCACAGGAATCTATTTTCCGCTTCAACATGTATTTCCTCAGTACTCCACCGGTGCAGATGGTTCATGAAAAAAAAAAGATTATTAAATTCATGAATTTTAATTCTGGCGCCCGTTGGCCACGAGTTGAATTACTATTTTCGAAAAAGAAAAGTTTTCTCTTTATTTTTTATGGCACCTTTAGTGGTGCTTTGTAAATAAATTTCTATAAGAGAAAATAAACGGGCATGGCGTTAATTAATTGAAGCAGTCAAGTAAAAAATGATAAGGTTAAATTATCACACGTCACAGATAAATTTACAGCTAAGAGAGAGAGAAAATTAATAATTAAAGATATTGCCTAACCTGCATTGATACCGCTGGAGTGAACTGACCGCACACGTCGTTTGTTGGCCGTTGTTGTTGTTGAGGTCTTCAGTCCTGAGACTGGTTTGATGCAGCACTCCATGCTACTCTATCTTGTGCAAGCTTTTTCATCTCCCAGTACCTACTGCAACCTACATCCTTCTGAATCTGCTTAGTGTATTCATCTCTTGGTCTCCCTCTACGATTTTTACCCTCCACGCTGCCCTCCAATGCTAAATTTGTGATCCCTTGACGCCTCAAAACATGTCCTACCAACCGATCCCTTCTTCTAGTCAAGTTGTGCCACAAACTTCTGTTCTCCCCAATCCTATTCAATACCTCCTCATTAGTTACGTGATCTACCCATCTAATCTTCAGCATTCTTCTGTAGCACCACATTTCGAAAGCTTCTGTTCTCTTCTTGTCCAAACTAGTTAACGTCCATGTTTCACTTCCATACATGGCTACACTCCAAACAAATAATTTCATAAACGACTTCCTGATACATAATTCTATATTCGATGTTAACAAATTTCTCTTCTTCAGAAACGCTTTCCTTGCCGTTGCCAGTCTACATTTTATATCCTCTCTACTTAGACCATCCTCAGTTATTTTACTTCCTAAATTGCAAAACTCCTTTACTACTTTAAGTGTCTCATTTCCTAATCTAATTCCCTCAGTATCACCCGATTTAATTTGACTACATTCCATTATCCTCGTTTTGCTTTTGTTGATGTTCATCTTATATTCTCTTTTTAAGACACTGTCCATTCCGTTCAACTGCTCTTCCAAGTCCTTTGCCGTCTCTGACAGAATTACAATATCATCGGCGAACCTCAAAGTTTTTATTACTTCTTCATGGATTTTAATACCTACTCCGAATTTTTCTTTTGTTTCCTTTACTGCTTGCTCAATATACAGATTGAATAACATCGGGGAGAGGCTACAACCCTGTCTCACTCCTTTCCCAACCATTGCTTCCCTTTCATGCCCCTCGACTCTAATAACTGCCATCTGGTTTCTGTACAAATTGTAAATAGCCTTTCGCTCCCTGTATTTTACCCCTGCCACCTTCAGAATTTGAAATAGAGTATTCCAGTCAACATTGTCAAAAGCTTTCTCTAAGTCTACAAATGCTAGAAACGTAGGTTTGCCTTTTCTTAATCTTTCTTCTAAGATAAGTCGTAAGGTCAGTATTCCCTCACGTGTTCCAACATTTCTACGGAATCCAAACTGATCCTCCCCGAGGTCCGCATCTACCAGTTTTTCCATTCGTCTGTAAATAATTCGCGTTAGTATTTTGCAGCTGTGACTTATTAAACTATTAAACTGATAGTTCGGTAATTTTCACATCTGTCAAAACCTGCTTTCTTTGGGATTGGAATTATTATATTCTTCTTGAAGTCTGAGGGTATTTCGCCTGTCTCATACATCTTGCTCACCAGCTGGTAGAGTTTTGTCAGGACTGGCTCTCCCAAGGCTGTCGGTAGTTCGAATGGAATGTTGTCTACTCCCGGAGCTTTGTTGCGACTCAGGTCTTTCAGCGCTCTGTCAAACTCTTCACGCAGTATCATATCTCCCGTTTCATCTTCATCTACATCCGCTTCCATTTCCACAATATTGTCCTCAAGAACATCGCCCTTGTATAGACCCTCTACATACTCCTTCCACCTTTCTGCTTTCTCTTCTTTGCTTAGAACTGGGTTTCCATCTGAGCTCTTGATATTCATACAAGTGGTTCTCTTATCTCCAAAGGTCTCTTTAATTTTCCTGTAGGCAGTATCTATCTTACCCCTAGTAAGGGTAGCCTCTACATCTTTACATTTGTCCTCTAGCCATCCCTGCTTAGCCATTTTCAACTTTCTGACGATTTCATTTTTGAGACTTATGTATTCCTTTATGCCTGCTTCATTTGCTACATTTTTATATTTTCTCCTTTCATCAATTAAATTCAATATTTCTTCTCTTACCTAAGGATTTCTACTAGACCTCGTCTTTTTACCAACTTGTTTCTCTGCTGCCTTCACCACTTCATTCCTCAAAGCTACCCATTCTTCTTCTACTGTATTTCTTTCTCCCATTCCTGTCAATTGTTCCCCTATGCTGTCCCTGAAAGTCTGTACAACCTCTGATTTAGTCAGTTTATCTAGGTACCATCTCCTTAAATTCCCACCTGATTGCAGTTTCTTCAGTTTTAATCTACAGGTCATAACCAATAGATTGTGGTCAGAGTCCACATCTGCCCCTGGAAATGTCTTACAATTTAAAACCTGGTTCCCAAATCTCTGTCTTACCATTATATAGTCTATCTGATACCTTTTAGTATCTCCAGGGTTCTTCCATGTATACAATCTTCTTTTATGAGTCTCGAATCAAGTGTTAGCTATGATTAGGTTGTGCTCTGTGCAAAATTCTGCCAGGCGGCTTCCTCTTTCGCTTCTTACCCCCAATCCATATTCGCCTTCTACGTTTCCTTCTCTCCCTTTTTCTACTGACGAATTACAGTCACCCATGACTACTAAATTTTCATCTCCCTTCACTATCTGAAAAATTTCTTATATTTCTTCATACATTTCTTCAATTTCTTCGTCATCTGCAGAGCTAGTTGGCATATAAACTTGTACTATTGTTGTAGGAGTGGGCTTCGTATGTATCTTGGCCACAATAATGCGTTCACTATGCTGTTTGTAATAGCTTACTCGCATTCCTATTTTCGTATTCATTGTTAAACCTACTCCTCCATTACCCCTATGTGATTTTGTGTTTATAACCCTGTAGTCACCTGACTAGAAGTCTTGTTCCTCCTGCCACCGAACTTCACTAACTCCACTATATCTAACTTTAACCTATCCATTTCCCTTTTTAAATTTTCTAACCCACCTGCTCGATTAAGAGATCTGATATTCCACGCTCCGATCCGTAGAACGCCAGTTTTCTTTCTCCTGATAACGACGTCCTCTTGAGTAGTCCCCACCCGGAGATCTGAATGGGGGACTGTTTTACCTGCGGAATATTTTACCCAAGAGGACACCATCATCATTTAACCATACAGTAAAGCTGCATGCCCTCGGGAAAAATTACGGTCGTAGTTTCCCCTTGCTTTCAGCCGTTCGAAGTAGCACAACAGCAAGGCCGTTTTGGTTAGTGTTGCAAGGCCAGATCAGTCAATCATCCAGGCTGTTGCCCCTGCAACTACTGAAAAGGATGCTGCCCGTCTTCAGGAACCACACGTTTGTCTGGCCTCTCAACAGATACCCTTCCGTTGTTGCAACTACGGTACGGCTATCTGTATCGCTGAGGCACGCAAGCCTCCCCACCAACGACAAGGTCCATGGTTCATGGGGAGAGGGCCGACCATTAATAATACGCGTTATGCACAAAAGGCTGCAAGGAAACTGTATATACAGAGCGGCTCAACAGATCTCAGGGACTCACGACTGGCTGCTACAAGTTCGAACGTCAATTATGTTCGGCAGCGGCCAGCAAACGGTATGTCGGTAGTCTTGCAATTTTCCTAAGTGAAACATCGAAACGTTGGCAGGCAAGGTTATTGAAATGAAACATTGGTTAATAATAACAGTTATTCATATAATGACGATACTTTTACATAATTGAATACTTTACATATCTTGAAAATATCTTTGAAGTACAATGATTCGAGAGGGCGACCATTAAGAGAGCGGCCACATCAATAGAGTGCGGGCCTCAGGAGAGAGAGGAGAGATATCCAGAGAGAGCCAGACGTCGTTCGTGCTTATATAGACAACTGAAGGTAACTTTACTGTCGACTTTACTCAGTCTCCTGCTGTTCTGGAAGCCTCTTGCTTGGAAAAATGTTCGAGAGGCTTCACCGCGTTCCTTTCCGGTACAGCTAACTGCATAGAATTTGACTGTTGACGCCGCTTGCGCTGCGTCTGATGCATTATTTGTCAATTTAAAAATACAATTGCTCTCTTACGCTAATTGTAACATCTGTACGCCTTCTGACATTCAGCAAGCAATTACAATTTTACATTATAAGACAACTTAAAGACAATACACGGAATTCATACAAAAATACAGCGTTCCTTACGTGGGTTTACATAAATTACTTTAGTTTTTAGGGCTCAAATTCATTTACACAAGAAAAGACACATTTCGCTCGTCGTCAATAGAGTCTTTTACCGTAGGAAGCAGGAAAGAGGATATTATGGGTGGCCGGTATCTTCTTTCTAAATCACAAATGCACATGTGGATTAACACTGTTCTTTATTTACATGAACAGATAGCTGCTACTTTAATAGAGTCCTTGTCTTGTGGTTCAAGCTCATCCGCAAAAGCCCTCTTGTAGACAATATTTATAATCTTGCTATGATCCGATGCTATGTACTGTCGCAACCTAAGGTAATGAGTGAGAGAGGCCAAACTGCGTTGTGATTCAGTGCCTCAGTAACTGAGGCCTTGCGGTCATCGCCGGCGGTTTAAATGCTTCCTGTCGAGAGGGCGTTGGCGGCTTGTTCCTTGCGAGTCCGTTTCTGGCCTCTCGTGCTAGATGCGCTTGGTCGAGCGTTTACTATCGATCTTATCGCAAAATCTTTGCTGACCAGTGTGCTGGCGACAGCTTACGCCAGCAATTTCAACAACACAGGTTAAACATTTACGTAAGAAAAATAATGACCACACACGTAGGACCTACTTCCAGTGGCAGCACATCTTAAATGTTCACTAGCTGACAATAATTATTCCGACATTCTAGCTGCACTGCAGTCTTACCTCAGACTTTTTCTCTTCCAAATAAAACATTATTCAAAATTTATATCCTCTTTACTGTCCAATATATGCATCACACTCATATTTGCTGTCCTCCACAGTAAATCTTTCGTCTTACAGGTACAACTACAGGGTAACACAGCACTAGTGCATACGTCCAGCACCTACCACACTTCAACTACAAATGAAGCGGACTGCGCAGGGGCAAAAACTGTGCCACAACAACACCAAAGATTTTTGAACAGGAAGATAACTTCCTTTCACTCTCACATGCACATCGATAACTTACAATAATCAAATTGACATGCTCACCTTAAAAAAGGACTGTTATACAACCACAAAAACTGAGTTTCCACCTTACGTAAATAATTTACAATACGCTGGAAACCGTGTAATGTATGTGGAAATAACCCCATTAGCATCTATGATGGTGCACTTGCATCTTTTCCGGGTTCCAGTGGGAATCAAAGAAAGAAAACCGACAAATGAATTTCAGTCTGAGAGTGAGATATCTGGTTAAAGTTATATTACAAATTTTAATTATGTATTTTTATGAAGGAAAGCACATTCACTTAACAACAAGTGTAAGACACATTTGATTATTCAGTAGGAGATGTGCAGCAAACACGCTATTATTTTGTTCGATAGTCTGCTTTTGTAGTGTCTCATTCTCTTCAGATTTCCTGGTCAGCATTTATAAATGTCCTGCAAATGACGACACTTATGTGCAACAGTTCTCGAATAGATTCGTAACTTCTTCTATTTGGCTTCCTAATGAGTATTGAAAGTGCTGGAAACGTTATATTCTCCAGCTCTCTTTGGTTATGTGACTACTTGAAACAGGGTGGCCCTATAATTATATTCCATTTCGTAAAAATTGTGTGTCTGATATACAATGAAACGTTAGGAATCAGGGAAGTGATTATTTTGTTAATGTTAACATTCAGAAACTGTTTAATTGAAAGAATCATTGAGATTCAAAATGTGTTTTCTTGCAGTATGAATCCGTAAAGTGCTGATGCTCAGAGAAGCTTTTCTGTAGTGTCGAATCTATTTTAAGCCTATGCTGTGGAAGTAAATACATATATTTCGTTACGCGTTGTAGGACCACCTTCCACGAAACTGCTTCCAAATTAAGAGCTCGAAAAAATTCCGTCACAATCACGTGAAAGAGCGTGCGTACCGACCATTTCCTGAAACGCGAATATTAACAGCAATTTTTTCCTGGTGGTGGGTGACGCTGTTTGTACAGCTCGTTGACCTCTATGGTTCAATACGTAGCTCTGTGAACAGAAAATTGTTCTCTTTTGTCGTCAGAAAGGCACATAAAAATGCACCTGCTTTTCCTCTCCGTCTGAGTGGTACTTTGCAGCATCCGCCCGTGACTTATTATTTTTCCTGAGTTTGAAATCCATTTTCAAGCACATCTCTGATCTCGGATGCAGGTTTAATGGTCACAGGAATCATGGCGATTATTTTGTTTATTTTTAACTATTTTCATTATGCTAAGTAATGTTTCGTTCCATTCAAGCACGAAGATCGGCGATACGATGTTACCCCCTGAGACTAGATTAAGTTGAAAAAAATCAGCCAATGAGTTACAAACTAAAGGGACCGAGCGAGGTGGCGCTGTGGTTAAAAACTGGACTCGCATTCGGGAGGACGACAGTTCAATCCTGCGTCCGGCCATCCTGATTTAGGTTTTTCGTGATTTCTCTAAATCGCTCTAGGCATATGCCGGGATGGTTCCTCTCAAAGGAAACGGCCGACTTCCTTCCCCGTCCTTCCCTAATCCGATGATACCGATGACCTCGCTGTCTGGTCTCCTTCCCCAAAACAACCCAAACAAACCAAAGGTTTATTTAGCCCTTGGCCAAGGTTTCACTATATCTGAAGATATCTTCTTCAGAAGGAGTGGGCCCTAAAAATGTTTAGAAACGCTTACAAACTATTGTTACATTCTAGGGGTAGTGTCTTTGACTCATGATCTAAACGTCTTTGGTCCCGGGTTCGAATCTTCCACTGCTTACGTTTTCATTTATAATCAGCATTGGTGGCCGAAGACTTCCGGCATAAGAAGTAACCCCACATTTGGCCAGCGGCCTTGTCAAAGAGGGCGGAGTAGCGGACACACATTCAGGGCACTCTCTTGTCCTAGAGGTGGGAAACTGCCCCTAAAGGGGAGAAAATCAGGAACGATCAACTGCATGAGGATGCAGAAGGCAATGCATTAAAGACCCGTTACGTGTCTCCACAGAACATGGGGCCTGTAATTAAAGAAGTGTCATGTTGATCTCTCCATTGGTAAAAGATTCAGGAACAGTCCCCCATTCGGATCTCCAGGACGGGACTGCCAAAGGGGAGGTTACAATGAGAAAAAAATTGACGGAAGGATTACGTTCTTCGAGTCTGAATGTCAGAAGCTTGAACGTGGTAGGGAAACTAGAAAATCTGAAAAGGAAAATACAAAAGCTCAATCTAGATATAGTAGGTGTCAGTGAGGTGATGTGGAAAGAAGATAAGGATTTCTGGGAAGTTGTGTATAGGATAATAACAACAGCAGCATAACATAGTATAGCGGGAGTAGGATTCGTTATTAATAGGGAGGTGACAGGGTTGTTCTTGGAAACTAGAAAATCTGAAAAGGAAAATACAAAAGCTCAATCTAGATATAGTAGGTGTCAGTGAGGTGATGTGGAAAGAAGATAAGGATTTCTGGGCAGTTGTGTATAGGATAATAACAACAGCAGCATAACATAGTATAGCGGGAGTAGGATTCGTTATTAATAGGGAGGTGACAGGGTTGTTCTTGGAAACTAGAAAATCTGAAAAGGAAAATACAAAAGCTCAATCTAGATATAGTAGGTGTCAGTGAGGTGATGTGGAAAGAAGATAAGGATTTCTGGGCAGTTGTGTATAGGATAATAACAACAGCAACATAACATAATATAGCGGGAGTAGGATTCGTTATTAATAGGGAGGTGACAGGGTTGTTCTTATCAGAATCGGCAGCAAACAAACACCTACAGCGATAGTTAAAGTATGCATGCCGACTCTGCAAGCTGATGTTGAAGAGAAAGAGAAAGTGTATGACGACATTGAAAAGGTAATACATTATGTGAAGTGATGTGAAAATCTAATAGTCATGGTAGACTGGAATGCAGTTGTAAGGGAGCGACTAGAAGAAAAGGTTTGCAAGAGGATATGGGCTTGGGACAAGGGATGAGAGAGGAGAAAGACTGAGTTCTGTAACATGTTTCAGCTAGTAACAGCGAATACTTTGTTCATGGTCAGACAGAGAATCCGAAATCAGACACTGCATTCTAAGGTGCAGCCAGGAGCAGACATAAATCACAATATAGTAGTGATGAAGAGTTGGCTGAAGTTTAAGACATTAGTCAGGAAGAATAAATACGCAAATAAGGGGAACACGGGAATACTAAGGAATGACGAGATACGGTTGAAGTTCTCTAAGGCTATAGATACAACAATAAGGAATTAGCTCAGTAGGCAGTACAGTTGAAGAGGAATGGAAAAGTCTAAAAGGGCCATCACAGAAGTTAGGAAGGAAAATATAGGCACAAAAAGGGTACTACGAAGAAACCATGGGCAACACAAGATATACTTCACTTGATCGATCAAAGGAAGAAGTACTAAAATGTTCCCAGAAACTCGGGAATACAGAAGTACAAGTCGCTGTGGAATGAAATAAATAGGAAGTGCAGGAAAGCTAAGACGAAATGGCTGCAGCAAAAATGTGAAGACGTCAGAGAGGAATGATTGTCGGAAGGAGAGACTCGGGAAAGACAAAACAACCTTCGGTGACATTGAAAGTAAGGGTGATATTAAGAGTGCAACGGGAATTCTACTGTGAAATGCGGTGGAGAGAGCGGATAGGTGGAAAGAATACATTGAAAGCCTCTATGAGAGGGAAGATTTGTCTGGTGTGATAGAAGAAGAAACAAGAGTTGAGAGATAAGAGATCCAGTATTAGAATCGGAATTTAAAAGAGCTTTGGAGGACTTAAGACCAAATAGGGCAGAAGGGATATATAATATTCCGTCAGAATTTCTAAAATCATTGGGGAAGTGGCAACAAAACGACTATTCGCGTTGGTGTGTACAATGTATGAGTCTGGCGACATACCATCTGACTTTCGGAAAAGCATCATCAATAGCCTCTGATGAACGGAGCAAGGAGGACATCAAAAGCAGACTAGCCAAAGTAAAAAGAGCATTCCTGGACAAGAGAAGTCTACTAACATCAAATATCGAGGAAGAATTGAGGAAGAAATTTCTGAGAATGTACTTCTGGAGTACAGCATTGTGTGGTAGTGACACTGTAGGAAAACCGGAAAAGAAGAGAGAGTAACCATTTGAGATATGGTGCTACGGATGGATGTTGAAAATTTGGTGGACTGTTACGTTAAGGAATGAGGAGGCTCTGCACAGAAACGGACAGAAAGGGTAGACGAGGAAAACACTGATAAGGAAAAGGGACAAAAGTGATAGGATATCTTTTAAGACCTAAGGGAATGACTTCCATGATTCTAGAGGGCACCGCAGAGGGCAAAAACTGGAGAGGAAGACAGAGATTGGAATACATCCAGCAAATAACTGAGGACGTAGTGCTACTCTGATATGAAGAGTCTAGTGCACGAGAGGGCGGCATCAAACCAGTCAGAAGACTGATGACAAAAAAAAAAGTCATAGAGAAGTTTCTGTGAGGTAAGTGCACTCAGTTGTTACATATCATGGTGGTGAATTACATTAAGTGAAGCCGAGTGACTTTTGTCACATAGAAAATTGATGTAAAAACTAGAAACATCACTTGTCATGGCTTAAGAAAGTAGCTAGGTTATATTCAGCGTATGTCAAAATAAATGCATAAATGTATTCGCTTACTGCTAATGGCCGTTGTTTACATGAAATTATAACAGGAGTCCAAAGAGTAAAATACCTGCATAACAATAGTATTGATCATGCCAAAGCCAAACCTAATTTAAAGCCTAAATAAACCTTTGGTTTGCAACTGATTGGCTGATTTTTTTCAACCTCTTCAGGTTTATACAGTTGCTGATTCCCAATCATGTTTAAGATTTTGACCACTCGGATTATGAAATATGTGGCACCACAACGCATCGTATACGCCCAGAGTATCAATATGGTAATGGTATAACGTGGATTCTAAGGATTTGTCGTCGGAGGCAACTGCGGCTGAATTTCAGTCTACAAATGATCATTACGAGTCATGTCCTGCTCCGTTTGACAATGGGATTAGGTTTCATACCCTACTTCCCAGCGCATAGAGTATACGTGGATGCATTTGTCTGTACCAGCTATCAGGTGCCTTTGTACGGATGTTCGGTCTCCCTCTCGCTGTTCCACTCGCTTCCGTCCACGTCTCTGACTACAACAATAAGGCTCCCTTCTCAAGAACCGCCGTGTAGCGCTTCACTGCAGCGCACGGATCCTTCAAACTGCGATGTGCTTCCGGAGAGAGGATAGCGGCTGCTTTGTCGTCGCTTTGATCTGGCTCTGCTGCCACGCAGCCGTGTTGAGGTTCCGTCGTGGAGTCTGATAAGCAGGGTGGGTTTATTTCACTTCTCTTACTGAATATCAAAATTTAAAGAAACTGTTAATTTTAAAGTATTCTCTGGGTGCCACTGTTTATCGAAGGAAGAACAGATAAAATTAACTTAAAGGTAGCCACTTAATCCAACTGTGTCGCGGGTACAAATGGTAAACACATACTTGTCTACAAGGCAGATGACTGTGTTTCGCTTCGTTACAACAAAAATATTTTCTCGACATTGTTGCTGGCTAGTTGTGATTCGTTGCACAGGTTGATGTTCATTATGGCTCTGAGCACTATGGGACTTAACTGCTGTGGTCATCAGTCCCCATGAACATAGAACTACTTAAACTTAACTAACCTAAGAACATCACACACATCCATGTCCGAGGCAGGATTCGAACCTGCTACCGTAGCGGTCGCGCGGTTCCAGACTGTAGCACCCAGAACCGCTCGGCCACCCAGGCCGGCTCAGGTTCATTACGTTGAGAATACTGAAGACCGCCAGAGTGATTTGTATTCAAAAATTGATAACTTCATAAGAAAGTAATTGACAAAGAAGCTAAATTTCCTGAAACAGGCAGTTGTATGAAGGCTGTGATTAGTTTCCTCTGGTAATAGTTGGTAATTATCGTTTCGACATGCCATCTTACTGCATTAATACGAAGACTATTTCTTTTCAAAGAACAGTCAGATAAAGTCTCTGTGTACGTTGAATGGATTTTTGGTGTTCTTGTTAACGAGAGCATAATTTTTGGCAGGCCTTTGAATTTATCTCCAGAATTTTCTGAAGATTTAATTTAAAAAGTCTCTGTGTGTTGCACAGATTTGTTAGTGATCGAGACAGACACATATTTGGAGACACGTAGGGCGCTAGTGTGTTACGTGACATGTCTGAGTCGTGCATGGCTCGCGGTCGTGCTATCTCTTATTTTACATTCTGTTTTTTTCGTGTCGCCACCTCGTTATGTTAGTTTCAGTTTCTGTTGTCACTGAGGTGCTGCCTCGTCTCCCCATGAGCGGCAGCAGCAACGTCTATCGATATAGCCATCACGTGTTATCTTTGCTTCACTGCCATTACTTCCCGGTTGTCGTCTGTCGTGGAGGCAGTTGAAACGTGCCAGGAGGGCAGTTCGGACCTGCCAGTCGTGGAGTTGGTTGGAAGGTGCCAGGAGGGCTGTTCAGACCTGCCAGTCGTGGACTTGGAACACGGCACTAGTTCAGTCGGGTTGGAGCAGCAGTGAGGCCTGGATGTCGCCCGACCATTGTCACAATGCATCACTTCAGCTGGGGACGGTCTTCGTGTATCGTCAGTCGGTCGTCTTACTGGACGACGTGAAATGGCTCGCCGATTGCTTATTGATTGGCTGTGTGTTTGTATCGACTCCCGATTTGTCCTCGTGATTGCTCAGCCACTGTTGAGTGTCGTCCAAGTCTTCGTGCAAGTATTTGTCAAACTGTATGTGCAGTTGGTGTCATTTCCACTGAGAACTTGTTTTAAATGTTGTCGGCGTACTGGCAGTGAGTCGGTCGGTTGGAGCAGATCAGCAAGCAAGTGTCCAGGCAGCGCAGTCTGCCGGACCCTCTGGTGGTCTCTATGCAGTGTCGGAGCGTGTGGGGGATGTTCCAAGTGCTACGAGGTTCGTGGCTCACCGACCCAGGATATCGAAGTTGAACGGTGATTTAATTACCGAAGCCACGTCTGTTCATGTTGTCCCCTTAGTTGGTGGTTCACTGTTGGCGGTATTCCTGGAAGCAACAACGATTGTTCGAATTGGTGAACATTTAGCCGCCGTCTGGTGGAACTAACTATATTTATCGATATGAAATTCAAGTTCACCAGCTCAATTTTCTGCCTTGTGGCCGTTAGCGTTCCAGTTACCTGCCCTGGTCGCTGACGTAAATCCAGGCAGTGTCCTTTCCTCACCTGTTGCCGCTGTCGAACATGGTGTGCAGTTTTTGACGGCTTAATGTGTATTTGGTTGTGGGCATCTGTGTCTGTAATGTTTTGGCTTTGGAATCCTCTTATACTGGTCGGTGGTTAGCAAGTCATTTTGTCAGTGGGTCCCTGACTGTGTCTTGCTTCTGCTGCCGGCGGATCGAGTATAGATGGGCCGACTTCTTGTCTCACCTAAGCGAACTTTAAGATTTCAACAGCAGACCGAGCCCCCTGGAAACCTATGAGCGCCGTTGCCTATACTGCCGTTTTGTTAGCGTTCAATTGTGTGTTTATAATGGCTCATGGGCGATGGTTTGAATTTTTGTGCTTGTAATTCTGTTTTTAAAATCAAACGCTTTCAGCCTGTTGAGAAAATTTATTGTAGTGTATTGTTTTTAAAAACATCGGCTTTCAGACGCTTTAAGTTTTAATGATCTTGCTTATCAGGTATTACATTCTTTCAAGATAAGCCGTGGACCTTCTGCCTTTTGAAAATTTCAGCCGCTTTTAAATTTTGGATTCTTACTTATCAAGTTTTACATGGCTCTGTCTTAAACACTATTTTGGATTAAAGCCTACAGCCTTCTGCCTCTAAAAAGAAGAAAAAGACTAAAAAAATTATAGCACTTGTATTTAATTTATGGACCATCAGCCGTTTTAGAATTAAAGACGTTTCCAGTCGATAGCCAAGCTTAGAAGCTGCGCTGTAATGTTTGGACAACTAAACGAAGTGTTATGTTTGGAATGTAACTGACAGCTGCTCATTCTGGCCCCCTTCCACAATTCCTACTACTTTTCCTGTCCTGTGGGTTTAGCAGGGCGTTTCAGTGTCAGTGGACGCAGTACAAGTGGAAAGGAGTGTAAGTGATGCTCAACAATGTCATCTTCTCAGAAGAACGTTTGCGTTCAATGTCCAGTGAAAACGTTAATTTTTTGCAGTTAACTGAATGTCCCTCACAAACCGCATTATAGATCGATGGATGACTTTTAGCCTCGCTTCCATCATTCTCTAGCCAACACTATGACCTGCACGACTTTACAGTGAACAGCAGTCTCAGCAGGTCACAGGCCGACTGTTGACAGGTGGCGTTACCCGTTGCTTGACACGTCAGCACCGCCAACGAGAGCCACATTGTAATGCCCGCTGCTGGCAGCTGGTGCCGCCAGCGGATGCCCAGTAGTGCTTCTGCGTCACCGCTGCAGAATTCCTCGTCTTGGCAAATGATACTTTTGATTGTTTGAATTCGAGGGTACCTGTTGGCAGACGGCCAATTTCGAGTGCTTTTGGATTGTGTATGGGGCCAGAGCAGGAAGTTCTTTGCACATTCTACCCCGTCTGTGATATATGAGATTACTCACCTCGATACGACCACCGCTCGGCTGCTCTTTTTTTTTTTAAATTTAAAACATGGCTGCGATTTGATATATGTATTGACCTCAAGGTTCAACCAAGAATGCCTTGATTACTTATTTTCCCAGATAAGAAAAGCTGACAGGGCCTTTGATCATCCCTTATCAATAGAAATTACGAGCCATCTGCTTACTTTACATATGAATAGCAGTACTTTTGACATTTAGTTACGTCATTATTCATCTGTCACAGCGCAATCTGATACAAACTTCCTGACTTCAAAGTTGTTTGCAGGACTTGTGCCGGGCAATGATGAAACGTTGTAGTGAGAGAAGGTGAGTAACAAGTGAGGAACATTAAACTAACTGCTACACCTGTTTAACCTTCTATAGAAGCTGCACCATGCGCCCATGGTCTAAGGGTCAGTTGGCCTTTGGCTGTGGCGAGGTGCACATGCTATGTTACGGTCTCGCCTGTTGTGCTGGTTGGGAGCGAGCGCACGTTTCTTTACTTCCGCGTAGCGGGTTGTTTCAGAGTCTACCGCAAGACGTTCCCTGAATATATTTTTCGATCCTCAGTACTACTGGGTAGATGGAACTTGCGAATGACGAGCTGTGCCCCGACGTTGTGCAGCGCCACGCTAACGATCTCAAGTTTCGATACTCTGACGGTCGTGTAGTGAGGGACTGTAGTGGTTGATCACGCTGGTTTTGGCCTCCGAACGTTGCGGGTTTTCCAATTCCTGTCTGAAGTACCGTCGGACGCTGTGGTGGCCGCTTTTAAATCTTACGGCAACGTTGTCAGTCACGTGGGTGATGCAGGCCGGAGTGACCGTGCGGTTATAGGAACTGCAGTCTGGAGCCGAGCGACCGCTATGGTCGCAGGTTCGAATCCTGCCTCGGGCATGGATGTGTGTGGTGTCCTTAGGTTAGTTTGGTTTAATTAGTCCCAAGTTTTAGGCGACTGATGACCTCAGAACTTAAGTCGCATAGTGCTCAGAGCAATTTGCACCATTTCAACCACGTGGGCGAAATGTGGAAAACGCCCGAAACGTAGCCTGTCCTCAATAGTGTCCGTCAGATACACATTAAACTACGGAAACACATACCTTCCAACCTGGTTATTGCCGGCTGCAGGGCTGTCGTCATGTACGATGGCCAGCCGCGTACCTGTTCAGGTTGTGGCCAGGAAGGCCATGTCCGTTCTGTGTTTCTCCGACGTAGACTGGTCCAGACGCTGATTGGAGATGTCGCTCCTCCTGTGGCGCCCTCTGTTTTACCTCTGACTTCCGCGTCTGCGACGGTGCTGCCTGCTACACCCCCTCTGAATCAGTCGGTACTGGTGTCTGATCCTCTTGAAGACACGATAGACGTTTCGCCTGATTCTCCTACACCCCTGCCGGAGCAATACAAATGAACGACGACCTTCAGCAGGTACAAGCTGTCTGTCCCGACCCCATGGCTGTTGATCATGGAGCCGTACCTACCTCCGCCTCTCTGCCATCTGGCCATATGTCGGACGATAGGCGCCAGCCAGCCAACACCCGTACCCCTTCTGATGACTGCTACCACCGGAAGTCTGCACAGGATGACGACCCTGCTACTGATGGTGCACTGTCCTCTGACATGGCGACGTGACGTCCTTCCTTGCCTCCATCTCTAGTCAGCGGACACCGACCTTTCCCTGCCTGCGTCGGATGCGTTTGCCTCCATTTCTCGATCGTTGCCGGGGCGGAAGACATCGATACTTAGGATGGAGATTTCTGGGGTCGGCTCCCTCCCCTTTTGTGGGCGCCTAACAGGGATTTCTTTGCGCTTCCCTCTGACTACCCTCCTGGCGATGGCAGCTTCCCAGACATTGCCTAAGCACGGTCAATATCAACACTATTCAAATTCCACACAAACTGACTTCATGACATGCTGTATGACGCGGACGTTGACGTAGCTCTCCTTCAGGAGATGCATGTTGCAACTTCCTGTGCTCCCCCTGGTTTTACAGCACATGTCTGTCATGCTTCCCCTACTGGTAGTAGGTGGCGATCCTCTTACGTGACGGTATCCTCGCTGTTGCAGTTGTTTATCTTCCTGATGCCAGTGGTATCACTCTCATGTATAGGATCGTCAATATCATTGCGCCATCTGGATCTGGAAGCCGCCGCCGCCGTCAACGTACCGCCTTCCTCTCAGAGGCAGTCACGCCTCTTTCCCTGGGCCGGCAGGATGCATTGTTCATTGGAGGCGACGTCAACTGCAGCCAGGAACCCAAAGACCAACTACCACGTCACTCTCCGTGTGCAGGGCTAGCGACAATTCTCCAGCAGCTCAGCCTAGTAGTCTTGGGAGCACGTTCATAGCGATCGTCTTGAGTTTACTCATTTCACTGTCAATTCTTCCAGCAGAGTCGATCATGTTTACATCTCTCGCGATATTATCAGCGTATCAGTGGTATGCAGGGTTGAAGCAAAGCAAGCGCTGTATCATGTATAAGATACAGAGGCGAGCGAGTGCACGGGACTTACCCTAGTTCACTGCTAGTAGCGTCACGTCATCGTAACGCGCCTGCATATAGTATTGCACCACATTTAACATAAAAGTAAAAATTAAGATTTGTGTGTAAAACTTTGTTAAAGTATAGTTCTATGTAATAATGTTTCAGGTAACAAATCTTAATGTTATAAAATTAGTAGTTTACGTAAAATTCACGTTTTGAAAGAAAAATAGGAGGCGCTAAATAATGACGCTAGGAAGCCAAAATTTGGTGAGAAGGTGCAGTAAGAAGTCATTAATGAGTGGTGCTGGTTTCCAAAACCATAAAACTAAAATTGACTCCAGAATCCGCGTTTTTCGGAAAAATCAGAGGCGCGAAATAATAGAGCTACAATATTGAAAATTGGTAGGATGCTTCAGTTCACCCTAATAATAATAATGGAAATACCACAATCAGTTACCTCTTCTAGTTTTTTAGTAATTTAGTAAAAACTACTTTTGTGAGTAAACTGTACATAAGAATTATAGATTAAGTACTTTAAATTTTAATGATAAAACAAATTCTTTAAGACCAATGATCAGATAGGACAATTAACAAAGCTACACCAAGTTTTAGTCTTGTAGCATAATTAACAGCTGATACAAGTCTTGATAAAGCTATGGTTCAGAGGTAACAATCTACCGTTAGTTCCATTGTAAAAATTCTAGAGAGTAAAGTTTTAATTTTAGCGGGCTGAGATTTTCTACGTGCTTCTGTACTGCTCAGATGTATGTATACAAAAATTGAGAAGTTTGTAAAGCTATTATTAAATGTGATATTTAAGATTATGTGCCTGAGATAGCGGTCATTTGGAGGCCGCAGGCATCTGCATATGAACGGAAAGAACAGATGCTCTCTTGGCGGTACGCGCCGGAGCTATATAAAAAGAGCGGCAGAGGCAGTAGTAAGCTCACTCCGCATTAGACCAACGCCTAGTCCACGCGAGCTTAACGTCCGATCGCGCCTCGCCTCGGGTGACGTCATAGCGGGCTGTGACATGCGCGTACTTAGCAATGTAAACGGACATTGAAAATCGCGAGGACTGTACACCGTCCTGGATCGTTTAGACTTCGGTAACAAACTGTTATTGTGCCGTCCGTGTGAAGTATAATTCCGCGTGGCAAGTGGTGACTAACTCCACTTTTAAGGCGAGCATTAATTTTTTTTTAACATTATTGCGAACTATTAATAGAGCACCGTTAGTTAGAGTAATGAACTATTCGGGAGGAACTTGCTGTAGAAGTCGCCTCTGAACTATTAAACGATTGGCTGAATTAACAATATTTAATGTCTTGAGCATTTTCAGAAGTTTCGAGTAATTTGTGTGAGCCTTTAAGATAATAAAATCTTGTTTGGAACGTTAAATTTTATTGAAGCAGCCCTAATCCCGTGAAGAACTATGGATATTTTTCGTTTAGCTGGGCTGTACAGGAATGTGGCCGTGCAGACTGGGAACTAAGGTCAGTAAGTTTCCCTTCGCTTTCTGACTGGCCACCAAATTAGTTGCCAGGCTCGCGTGATTTAAGGTGGCAATGTTCAACTTTCATTCAACATTAAACAACGACTTCTTCGCCGTCCCACAACTTCTTCGCCGCCCCACATATGGTGCTTATCGGCCGGGAAAACTGAATTAAAAGCAAATAAAAGTGCTCGATGTGTGAAAGCGATTGGTATAAATTAACGAACTCGGTAGGCAATAATAGGACACTGAATTGAACTAGTGTGGGAACAGTGTTACCAGTAAAGGCGGGTGTAGTGTATAAACAATAAGTGTCTACCGCTGTACGTTGGTTAGTGACGATGGTGAGGAAGGCGACGATGCTGGATCGCGGCTGCCGACGGCGCTGAGACTAAAGAAAGACGGTGCGTCATCGCGGAGCTGCGCTGATCTGCGAGACAGCTGCCGGCTGCGCCGAGCGGTCAACGGTGCCTTGCTGCCCCCCCCCCCCCCCCTGGAGCTATTGCAGTAGGCGATTCCTGTGGCGGTACTCGACGCTACAGCTGCTGCTGCTGCCTTCAATACGTCGCGACGCGTCGCATCACGATTGCTGGTACACCGCGACGACATCATTCGTCGAAATCAAGCATTTAAGTTAAGTCAAAGACTTTTAAAATATTTATTAACTGCTGCTAACAAACTAAAAGATATGGAAAGTAGTGTACATTTCAGAAGGGAACCGGTCTCTGACCAAGAATCCTCAGGATCAGGAATTGAGTTTAATGAGGATGGTTCCATTAATCCCTCAAATATTGAACTAGAACGTAATTTGTCACCAGTAAATTATGACTTTAATTTAAATGAGAGTGCAGGGATGCAATCAATAAGTGAAATAGAAGTCAAAAGGGAGCCAGTAGAGTTGCTAACTTTGTCAGGTAGTGAAACTGAGCTCAATATATCTCCAGCTCAGTCAAGTCAAGAGATACAAAGTATCAAGGTAGAAGCTCCGGATTGGATGCAAATACTGTTTGCCAAACTCGAATCAAACCAAAATAAAATTGAGGCTAAAATTGAAAATAGTAATAAAGAGTTGGAGAATAAAATTGAGGTTAGTAATAAAGGGTTGGAAAATAAAATTGAGGCTAGTAATAAAGAACTAAAAGAAGAACTGCAATCAAAATGGAATAGTTTGAATTATAAGATAGATGCTATTCATCATGACATTCAAGTAAAAGTAGGGCAACAGTTAACTAAAATGCATAGTACTTTCAAATGTGAAATAGATCAAATTCAAAAAAATTATCAAGAGGCAGATGAACTTTTGGAAGTGAGGTTGTCCGAAAGATTGAGCAACGAGTCCAAACTTTGCTCTGACAAAGTTAAAGAGGTACAAATTAAAGTAGATACTTGTCAGAAAAACATTGAGAAAGTAAAAGAAACCTGTACCGAAATTCGTGGTGCAGTGGAACAAAGATGTTCTGCCAGGATAGAAGCAGTAGAGTCACAAGTAGCGGAATTAAATACTAACATTGCTAACCTAGAAAATAGAGTAACCTCTGTTAATTCTAGTCATTCTACTGTACAGCATGTGACTTCAGTTGACGCCGCTTTTATAGGGTGTCGACAGTTTTTGCGCTTTGATCCTGATAAGTACATTCACCCTCTTGAATTTTGGAATGACTTTGAGGATGTTCTCCCCAACACTTGGTCAGAAAGAGAAAAAATTTCATTTATAAGAAGTCATTTGTCAGGTGATGCTTTGCGATGGTCAGCGGATGTAATGATCAGATGTAAAACCTTATCTGAATTTAAGTCTGCATTTGTCAACGAATACTGGTCACATAACAAACAAAATGATGTGTTAAGGGAATTCTGGAGTGGTAAGAAGTTTTTCCCAGGGCGTGAATCAGTAAAGGATTTCGCTAGGAAGTGGGTTTCAAGACTGTCACATTTGACAGAAAAGATGAAGCCAGATATGATCATTATGGGTTTAGAAGGTAAGCTGCCGTGGTACTGGCAGAAGAGGATCATTTCCGCCCCTAGAGATAATATAGACAAATTTATTGAATATCTGGAAAGAGTGGAAAGAGTAGCTGCTGCTGAGGAGCAGGTGCAGCAGAATAACAAATCTTCTAACAATCACGTACAAAATAATGGAAACGTGAACGTTAGAAATATGGAAGTTAGGCACACCAAAACAAACTATCGAAACCAAAGCCGTGGCAGAGGAAGAGGGGGTAGATACTCACCACGCTTTCGTAACAACTACTATGACGAAAGTGGAGAAGTAAATCCTATGCCATTAAGACAAGAAGGGAGTCATGATGCTACTATATCTAGTGGTGTCACAGATGAACACAACAGGCCGCGTGTGGGAAACTAAATCCCGTCTATGAGGAAACTGGCGCTCACCAGGCGGTAACAGTAACACAGCCAGTAACGGAAACACAGACAATCAGCCAACATACACAGACAGACAACATGGATGACGAAATAAATACAGATAATACCAGTGATGTGTTAAGCCACTCTCACAAAATAGTGGATAGTATTTTGGATACACTAGAAAAATGGGTCAAGGAAGAACAGGAACTCAAGGTAGATAATGGGGAAGAAATAGATAATGGGTTTGAGTCTGATGGGAATAATGATGAAGTAAAAGCTTACATCTTCGATGAAAATGGCAATCTAAAAGCTGAAGTAGAAGTAGCAGAAGTAGAATCAGTACTGCAAAACTTTAGAGAGGAGGAAATGATGAATGAAGGGGGTAGAAATAGTAACGAGGTGAAAGAATCTAGTAGCTGTGTAAACGTGCCACAAATGGTTGAAGGTGACGACATTCTTATGAACAGCAATATTGCGCAGGGACGCAGTTGCTCAGAGGTAGAGGATAGTTTGGCTGATGTGCAGCAAACAAAAGTAGAAAAAGTCGTCAGATGCTTCGATTTAAAGTTAGTGGACAGATTAGAGAAAGCAGCTAAGATTATAGAGCATGATGAGCCCCAGGATGTAAATGTAAATGTAATTGCAACTGATCAGAATTACTTTAGCTGGAAGAACATAGAACGAGATTTATTAGACGAGGTGTGTGAGCAACCTGTTCAATGTAAAATAACTCACCCTGTTATCAAAGTAAACATATCAGGAGTCACTGTGCGTTGTCTGCTTGACAGTGGAAGTGAAGCAAGTGCTTCCCCCACTAGTTTTAAAATTGGTGAGCTAGTGCTGGTCAAAACAAAAGAAAAATCAAAGAAAATTTCTGCAGAAACTAAAAAGTTTATGCATGTATATCATGGACCATTTAGAATAGTAAGTAAACCTCATGCAAATGCCTATCGTTTGGAATATCCAAAGAGTAAGAGAGAACTAGGTCTAAGAAATATTGTGGATCTAAAGGAATTTAAAATTAACAGTAATTAATTACTGTAGGGAGTCTGCCACTCTTTGGCGGATACACGGTTTGGCGTACCGTGCAGTCCCAGCTGGGTGAAACTTTATTTCCTTTTCAAGTTTCATTCCCTTCTTCTGGTCTATCATAACAGGTAAGAATCACATATGTCTTCATGTTGTATATATGCTATTAGGTTTTAAGTATTCTTAGTAAGGATCTACCTAGTGAATGGCAAAACAAAAGTCTGAGTACCAATAAGAGGCAAACATGGCTAAAATAAATAAATTAAAATATTTCATGTAATTGTAAAGGGTTAGAAACTACAACTAAGAGAGACACTTTGCAGTATACGAAGTACGGTATGAATATGAATAATCCATGAGATTATGCAGAAGGTAGTATGTTGCTAGAAATAAGGTTGTCTGAAGGAAAACAGCGTAAGAAGGTAATGCTCATAGAGGCAAGCAATGGCGTTTTAGAATTAAATAAATGGAGATGTGTGGAAGTGGTGTGAGGATCGCACCAAATATATAGAAACAGGACGTCAATAGGCTGACAAAAGGAAAAGGGAGAAAGAAGTGGAGAAATGAAGTATTTTGAATCTGGAAGAAAAGGGAGAAAATGAATAAGGTGAAGAAGTGAAGTAAGTAAATTGAAGTAAATGATGTAGGATTAAAGAATAATTCCCTCACGTCTCGTGAAATGGTGAAAAACGCTAAATCTTGCTTGAGGCAAATAAATAGTTAAACAGACAACAGAAACACACAAATATTGGAAAATGCAGAAATTTGGAATCGGTATACTGAAAATAACTAATTTCTTTAGTAATTCATACAATAAAGCAAAGTGCTGGTCAGCAAATGACTTCTTTGATGAACTAATCCATACGATAATTAAGCCAGAGTACATTAAAACTAAAAGGTTACTCAATTTTCTAAGTTGAAGCAAGATCTTAATATATTAATTTGCTAAAAGAATTTTCACTATTTAGGAACCTAAAAGATTATTTATGAAAGAAGAAAGTAGGAGCTATTGTATCAGATATGACTTAGTGTTAAATGTCTTTCTGACAACTTCACAATTAGTAAAATAGTGCCAGAATATAAACTATAAAATGTACTTTGTCCTACCTTAGATATAAGTTGAAAACAGAAACTTAGACTGTATTGTCTGTTTCTCAGGGACATGCAGGCTGCATGAATGACTGACAACAAGCGGTAGGGAGATTGGAAGTAGAGACGCAAACCACAGTGAATACAATTTCCTCCCACAATTTTGTCAATCAGTGAAATTAAATGAGTGTTACAATAGGACACCCACCACAGTGCCGAGTATTATAGTAAAAGAAAAATGTGAGTGCGTTGCAGTGATAAAAGTCGTGTGTATTTTCTTTTTCAGGAAGAGACTGATTAAAAAAAAAAAATAACTATTTTGTAACCATTGAAAAATTTATATTTCCATGTAAATGTATGTAAATAATTTGTGAATGTCTTCTGTACTAGGTTTTCTATGTGTATATGAGTATGGTTATTTTGTGTATGTAGTAATAAGGAATTTCCTAAGAAGAAGCAACTTAAGTTGAAAGAGGTATACTAAAGTAATCCATCGCTTGTTTGTTCTTTTAGAAATTTAATTTTGTTCAAAAATAGATTTTCACGAAAATTAAAAAGGGGGTGATGAAGCAAAGCAAGCGCTGTATCATGTATAAGATACAGAGGCGAGCGAGTGCACGGGACTTACCCTAGTTCACTGCTAGTAGCGTCACGTCATCGTAACGCGCCTGCATATAGTATTGCACCACATTTAACATAAAAGTAAAAATTAAGATTTGTGTGTAAAACTTTGTTAAAGTATAGTTCTATGTAATAATGTTTCAGGTAACAAATCTTAATGTTATAAAATTAGTAGTTTACGTAAAATTCACGTTTTGAAAGAAAAATAGGAGGCGCTAAATAATGACGCTAGGAAGCCAAAATTTGGTGAGAAGGTGCAGTAAGAAGTCATTAATGAGTGGTGCTGGTTTCCAAAACCATAAAACTAAAATTGACTCCAGAATCCGCGTTTTTCGGAAAAATCAGAGGCGCGAAATAATAGAGCTACAATATTGAAAATTGGTAGGATGCTTCAGTTCACCCTAATAATAATAATGGAAATACCACAATCAGTTACCTCTTCTAGTTTTTTAGTAATTTAGTAAAAACTACTTTTGTGAGTAAAATGTACATAAGAATTATAGATTAAGTACTTTAAATTTTAATGATAAAACAAATTCTTTAAGACCAATGATCAGATAGGACAATTAACAAAGCTACACCAAGTTTTAGTCTTGTAGCATAATTAACAGCTGATACAAGTCTTGATAAAGCTATGGTTCAGAGGTAACAATCTACCGTTAGTTCCATTGTAAAAATTCTAGAGAGTAAAGTTTTAATTTTAGCGGGCTGAGATTTTCTACGTGCTTCTGTACTGCTCAGATGTATGTATACAAAAATTGAGAAGTTTGTAAAGCTATTATTAAATGTGATATTTAAGATTATGTGCCTGAGATAGCGGTCATTTGGAGGCCGCAGGCATCTGCATATGAACGGAAAGAACAGATGCTCTCTTGGCGGTACGCGCCGGAGCTATATAAAAAGAGCGGCAGAGGCAGTAGTAAGCTCACTCCGCATTAGACCAACGCCTAGTCCACGCGAGCTTAACGTCCGATCGCGCCTCGCCTCGGGTGACGTCATAGCGGGCTGTGACATGCGCGTACTTAGCAATGTAAACGGACATTCAAAATCGCGAGGACTGTACACCGTCCTGGATCGTTTAGACTTCGGTAACAAACTGTTATTGTGCCGTCCGTGTGAAGTATAATTCCGCGTGGCAAGTGGTGACTAACTCCACTTTTAAGGCGAGCATTAATTTTTTTTTTTAACATTATTGCGAACTATTAATAGAGCACCGTTAGTTAGAGTAATGAACTATTCGGGAGGAACTTGCTGTAGAAGTCGCCTCTGAACTATTAAACGATTGGCTGAATTAACAATATTTAATGTCTTGAGCATTTTCAGAAGTTTCGAGTAATTTGTGTGAGCCTTTAAGATAATAAAATCTTGTTTGGAACGTTAAATTTTATTGAAGCAGCCCTAATCCCGTGAAGAACTATGGATATTTTTCGTTTAGCTGGGCTGTACAGGAATGTGGCCGTGCAGACTGGGAACTAAGGTCAGTAAGTTTCCCTTCGCTTTCTGACTGGCCACCAAATTAGTTGCCAGGCTCGCGTGATTTAAGGTGGCAATGTTCAACTTTCATTCAACATTAAACAACGACTTCTTCGCCGTCCCACAACTTCTTCGCCGCCCCACAGGGTGTTGAAGTCCGGCCTACTGCGTTCTCTGACCATAACGCATATATCTGCACCATTAATCTCTGCTGCCAAAGCCGGCCGGAGTGGCTGTGCGGTTCTAGGCGCTACAGTCTGGAACCGAGCGACCGCTACGGTCGCAGGTTCGAATCCTGCCTCGGGCATGGATGTGTGTGACGTCCTTACGATTGTTAGGTTTAATTAGTTCTAAGTTCTAGGCGACTGATGACCTCAGAAGTTAAGTCCCATAGTGCTCAGAGTCATTTGAACCATTTGAACCATCTGTCGCCAAAGGGTGTGGCGCGGCCGTAGACAATGAACACGATCTTACTTCAGCCGGCAGCCGGAGACCAGGTGGACCGCTTGTCGGCGACGCCATGATGCCCATCAGTCTGCCCTGCCATGGCAGGTGCTCTGACTGTGCCAAGCCTTCTCCCTGCAGGACCTTGATTGGTTGAAGAAGAAAGGATGCGGCGTGGCGGCGAAGGACTCAGAATTCTGTTTCACCATTCTCCGAGGATGTACTATGATGCCGTATTCGAAAGAGTGCCACGCGATGACGAATCGTTCCAAGGCACAAATCACGTCCCTTGAACGAAGTAAGGTCAGTGGGTGCACCCACTATAGATCAGTGCAAGAGCATCCATCTATGTATCCTATAATAGTTGAAAGACGCCACGGTCGGAGGAATTTGCTTAATGTTCTTGCGACTGATGATGGGTAGCGTTTCGATAGCCAACGGTATATTGGGTCTGCCCTGGATGCACATTACGTTACGCTGTATTCTAAAACATTACGGCGGTCTCCAACTCACCTTTGATCTGATTGCTAACGTCATGGGAGACGAAGTCCGTGACGCTATCCAGGAGGGTCCTACGAACATGTCGCCTGGCCCTGACGACCTCCCACTGGAGTTTAATGGAAAATTTCGTCTCCTTCTGGCGCCAGTGTGGACGGAAATTTGTCAGGACCTTATGTCACCTTTCGTGCCGATTCCATACGGTTTCCTCGATGGCTTCCTCATTCCCACACACAAGCCTCTGGGTATCTCACAGGTATGCGATTACCACCCCTTGACGTTACTCAGCAGCAATACAAAGGTCTTCACTCAGCTGCTGGCTGCATGACTTAAATGGGCCACTCGGTATGTAGTTTCCCCCAATCAAATTTCTTTGGCAGCTACCAATAACATTCGCACTGCTCTCTGCTGCTATCGGGACCTAATCGCTCTTGCTCACGCTCGCCCTGTGTCTGGACTTTTGGCAGCTCTTAACTTTAGCCAGACATTCGATCGAGTCGATCACGACTTCTTTGAAGGAGTGCTCACCAATATGGGCTACCCTGACACTACCATCGACGTCGCAATGCGTCTCGTGTACTCTACAATGGCCGCTTAATCCTCCCATCTCGATTCGTCGAGCAGTGTGTGAAAGCTGCCCGCTCTCTGCCCTCTTGTATGTATTCGCTATGGAAATGTTGCTATGCAGCCTTGGTCAACACCTCTCTTGGATGTCTCCCACTAACCTTGTATTCAGCTGCACTGCATATGCAGACGATCTCGTCATCGTTCTTCGTACCGGTGCTGAGGTCAGTGAGTCACTGGCGTGGGTTACCACGTAAGGCGAAGCTCTTAGTAGCTGCCTTAACGTCCGCAAATAGGGCGCCGTGGCTGTAGGTGGGGGACTTCCTGCGGACAGCGCTGCTCCTTTATGAATTGCTGATATTTTCTGACGCTTAGTTTGGTACAGCGCGCCGCGGAATTTGAACCCCGCCAGACCTCATGGACGTTGAGAACCTCTAGAGGTCTCTGCACCATCGCGCCGTAAGCTGTGGCGGCACGCGCCTCCTGGCCGCATTTAGTGTGAGGGCGCCACAGTGGAACACGTGGTTGCAGCGGCCAATAGCAGCGTCCTTGACAGAGTACTTAAGCGACTGCCAGTCGCTCATCCAATAATTCGAGCGTCTGATTCCCTCACTTCCTCATCGAGGACTTTCACTGGCTGGGCTACTTTCAGGGTCCGACGTGGAAGAGCCCCACCATTTCCTTCCCGTGTCGTCTGCTCGCCGTCACTACAGCTCGCCGTCCGGTCCTCCTCGCCGCCGCCGCCGCCGCCGTCTGCCGCCGCCGCCGCAGCCGCCACCCTTCTCGCGCGCCGCCACCATGTCCCAACCCACCACCCTTATCATTTTCACCTCTCCCTCTGCTGCACCAACCACCTTCACATGGACCTCATCCTTCACCCACTTCCCGTCCTTCCTTCTCTCCCTGTCCACCCCATCCCTGCGCCACTTTCGGCTGTAACCACCCCCAACTCCACCTCCACTATCACTGTCGCCCCATCGACAGCTACTGCACCGATCCCTGCACCACTTCCGATGGGCTCGAAGCCAGCACGGATTTTGGCTCGACATTCCACAGTCTCAGTGACTCCCATGCCCCCTCCCTCTGCGTCATCCGCTGCTCAGGGTGGTACTGCCCCCTGCCACCTCCCCCTGCAACCCATCCCCCAGCCCCCTCTCCACCCGGTCATGACCACAAAAACCATCAAAGCAACCGAATGTTGACCCTTCCCTTGAAATCTCCTCCAAAAAAACCCCCGATCCCTGTGACCCACCCACCCCTGTGGACGCGACCCCGACCCCCGCCCACGCCACACCTGCCACCCACACCTTTGTCCTCTACAATCCTGAGCCTAAATTCCTTGATCTCCACTCCCGCACCCTCGCCATCCGGGAATACCACCCCAATGTCCCCATCTCCCTTCTGATTCCTCGTAATGACTCGGTCCTCATTAAATCCCCCAATGCTTCCTTCCACACCTATCTCCTCTCCCGCATCCACTGTATCCAATTTGGCCAATGTGCAACCCTCACCCCCTACCACACCCCGTCCTCTCCCCGTCAGCCTCAACTTCCCCAACGCCCTCCGACCTTCACCGCTGAGATCACGAAGTTTAGTCCCGTGATCATAGAGGCTGAGGTGTTGGCCGGAACTCAACTCCCAGCCAGACATTGCAATCCGCTCTGCCCGTCACGTCTTTAATGATGCCGGACCGACTTTTCTGATGTGGATATTCACCAGATCCTCCTCCTCCTCCATTGACTGCCTCCTCACCGAGGGAGCCCTCATCTACAATCGCCTTCATAAGTTGGACCCCTCCCGTTCCCCAGTCCAATCCTAACACTGCCAACGCTGTCTCACATACAATGACCACATTATCTCTGCCTACAAGAACCCTCCTACTTGTCCCCACTGCAAAGCTTCACACTTCCTCAAGAATTGCTCCAACCTCACCTCTCCCCCCTCCTGCAACACTTGTAACGAACCACATCCTACCTACTCCTTGAAGTGTAAAGCAGAACCTCCTCCAGTCACCCCTGAGCTCACCGTCCCTGTCTGTCCTGTTGATGACCCCATTCACCCCAACAACTCGCTCCACCCTCCACCTACTGCAGAGGACATCATCCGATTCATCACCATTTTGCTCCAAAACATCCACCCCTTCCAGCTCTCCCACACCCTTTCCCAAATCACCCTTTCTGCGCATTCCATCTTCCATCTTACCACCTCTGCCACACACTCCCACAACCAGGCCGACTTTACCTTCACCCTCCTCACCATCCTCGTCTAACTCTCCCCTCCCATGGAACAACAAACCTATCATATCCTGTACCACAACATTCGCTCACTACCCACCCACAAACTCCTCTTCCTCCACACCCTCCGTCAGCACCACGTTGATGCCACCATCACCTGTGCCACCATTTATGTCCGCCCTAGCACCCCCATCCCGTACGATATCTTGGCCCATATTGATCGCACCTTCTCCACCTACGTGATTGCCGCCGACCTCAATATCCACAGCCATGATCCTACCAACCTCCAGCAGTGGCATCTGTTTCTCACCACCCTCCAGGGAGACCTGGTTCCCCTGCCTCAGCACACCCGACCCGAATCCAACACCACTCCCGATGTGGTACTTGTCTCTCCCAACCTCCTTGGGTGCATCACTGCCGATGTCCTTGACCTCCTCCTCACTATCTCTAATGGTCGCCATTCCCGCACCACTTCTCACACCGATGTCCCTCCTAAACTTGTCCATGATTACTCCCATGCCAACTTGGATGCCTACTAGGACTCCATTCACACCCAGGTTGACGGCCACGACATTACCCTCCAATGTCCTGATGACATCTCTCACAATGCTGCCTTCTAGCACCAGACTTTGTCTGACACAGTCGCCATCAATATCCCCACCAAAGCCAACCACCCTCACCACCCCGCCCTGCCTCCACAGGCCTTCCTTCTCCTTCGAGATTCTCGCAGCCTCCACCACTCTTTTCTCTGCACTCGTGACCGGGATACGCTTACCTGTCACCGGCAATTAAGACACATCCGCAACCTGCTTACTGCGAAGAAACGCCGTGCCTGGCACCAGACATGTACACGACTCAACACCACACTCCCCATAAATGCTTCCAAGTATATGTCTGCTTTCCGCCGCCTTATTGGGAACCGCCCCACCACCCTCTCCTCCTTAATGACCGTCCCTTTCCTGACCAACTCAGTAAGGCAAACCACGTTGCCTTTCACCTCTCTGATGTTTTTTCCATAACAGATGATCCCCACTTTGATTATTTCCTCTTCCCTGACGTCATGGACCATACTAATACTTCTGTTCCTCCCCTTGCTCCTAGCTTCCAGTACTTGGGCCACACAAAAGCCTCTGAACTTAACACTCCCATCATTACACAAGACATGAGCCTCACACTCCGCACTAAACGCAACACTGCTCCCGGCCACGACTGCATTACCTACCACCACCTCATACACTGCCCTCCCTCCTTCCTTTCAGTCTGTGCCACTCTCTACAATGTCATCCTTGCCACTGGCTTCTATCCTGACCTGTGGAAAACCTCCCATATCCTGATGTTCTCCAAAACCAACAAGCCTCCATCTGATGCCTTCCTATCATCCTATCTGTCTCACATCGGTGTTCAGCAAGCTCTTGGAATCCATCCTTTCCCGGCGCATCCATCACCACCTCCGCCAAAACCACCTCCTCCCCAACACCCAATGTGGCTTTCGACCTTCCATCTCTGCTGATGACCAACTCCTCCGCCTCACTCATCTCCTCTCCATCCAGCTTAACTCCTGTCTGCCTTGACCTCGAAAAGGCCTATGACCGTGTCTGGCATCCCAGTCTTCTGTTTAAACTCCAAGCCTACGCCCTTCCTATCAACTACATCCATCTGATGGCCTCCTTCCTCTCCCACCGCCCCTCCTATGTTACCACCCATAATGCCAATTCCCACACCTTCTACCCCTCTGCAGATGTTCCCCAGGGCTCTGTCCTCTCCCCTCTCCTCTACCTCCTGTACACAGCAGATATGCACCAACCCCTCCCCCCCTCCAGTACACCTCTTGCTGATGACACCGCATTCCTCACCCTCGTTCCTACCCTCCAATGGTCCCAACGCCTTCTCCAGAATCACTTTGACCTTTTTGCTGCAAGGTGTAACCAGTGGCTCCCGAAAATCAATCCTTCCAAGACCCAGGCAATCATCGTAGGTCGTACCACTCGCTCCTTCCAGCTCCTAGACTTCTCACTTACTGTCTGCGCTCGTCCTGTCCGCCTCACCCCCACCCTCACCTACCTTGGTCTCACCAATTACCGTCACCTCACCTGGATCCCTCATCTCTGCTCCATCCAATCCAAAGCCCACAACCTCCTCTGACTCCTCAAACTCCTCTGTGGCCGGACATGGGGGTTGCATCCCTCTACCATCCTCCACACCTACAAATCCTTAATCCATCCCATCCTCTGTTATGCCAGTCCTGCCTGGATATCTGCCCCCCCAACCAAATTCCATAAGTCCCTCCAGATCCTTGAGCGTCATGCACTCCACCTCGCCTTCCGTATATGCCTCCCGTCCCCCACGCAGGTCCTCTATGATCTCGTTCCTTTCCCCCATCTGCTCCTATTCCTCGAACATATCCGTATCCTCTACACCTCCCACCGCCTTGATCCCCCTCACCCCCTGGTTGCTCCTCTCCTCTCCCATCCCCGCCCCCTGCCACATCTGCACTGTTGTTTCCCCCTACACTCCATCCCTACACCCTTCATCTCCTTTCTCAAGGAGGTTTCCATCAACTCCCCCTCCCAGATGATGCTCTCTCTCCCTCCATTTATCCCTGCTAACAACTCTGATCCCCACTCCCCCTCCTTTCCTCTGTCCTTTACCCAGGCTTCCTCTCCCCCCTTCCATCCTCTTTGTTTCCCCACCTCCCCTCCCTCTGCCCACTTCTCTCTCCCAAGTCCTTTTGCATTTCCCTCCTCTGCCTCCTCTCATTCCCTCTCGTGTCTGCCCTGCCCCTCTCCCCATTTATTAGTCCTCTCCGCCCTTTGTTCACCCTTTTTGTTTTTTTTTCCTTCCTCCCTCCTTGTTCTTCCCCCTCCTCCAGGCCCCCCCCCCCCAGCCTCCATTTGCCTTTGATCGGGAGTGTCATCTTTGTGCCGCCCTTTACGTGCAGTGTTTTACAGTGAGTGTTCCATGTTGTGTTTTTTGGGAAGTGTTGCGAACGGCCATCATACTGTCGCTGGGTGTGCTTTTTATCTCTTGCGAACAGAAACCAGACTGTTACTTGTCTGATTTCTTGTCTTTTATTAACATTGCCAACCCCTTTTGCTTTCTGTTTTAACTTTCCGCATTTTTCCGCCATTTTACACTTTACGTTACCGTTTTATCACCTGTTTTTCTTGTTTCTTTTCTTCTTCCTTTTCAAAATAAAAGTCTGTAGGCTGTAGAGCAGTGTAGTAAGCTGCTGCCAGCCCACCCCCTTTGGGGGAATTGAAAATCAATAAAAGAAAAAAAAAGGAAAAGCTTACCCACTCAGTCTAAAACTGCGTATGTCTCTCGACATATCACCTCGCCTTAGACAGCGTATGCACTTTCGTGTTTTCTTTATGAGTGGACGTGGTTGTCTAGTTAGGTTTTCTTGACTTTGTTGTCTCATTGTTGTTGTTGTTGTTGTTGTAAGGTCCTTTGTTGGTCGCGTCCGTCCTCTCCGTTGTGCTGTTGTTCACAGGCCACTCTGCGGGCCCAACCGTGTTTTCCGTTACTTCAACCCCGCGACTGTGCCGGTCGCTGTTACAACATTTTGGCGACGAGGTAAACGGTGGTCGTTCTTGGAATGGAGGTGAAGTTGATCTGTCTGCTGGAGTAACAGCAGCAGTTTATGCAGCAGCAGAAACTCCAGTTACACAGCTGCAGTTGCTAATGGACAAAGTCGAAGTCCGGGGTGATTACCACAACAGCCTCAGAATCCTCGGGTGTCCGATGCTTTTCCACGTCCGCCGTCGTTTCCACCTTTTAATGAGGACTGGGAAACCTACTTACATCGGCTTAAACAACATTTCACGGCTTTTCAAGTCACGGACGACCTCTTGCAGCGGTCGTCGTTTCTGTCTTGTGCCTTGCCTGGACACGTTCTTTCTTCTCCACAAGTTGGCACCGTTGTCTGATCCTGTGGCTCTCTCTTTCCAGAAGATCTGCCTTTTGCTGACAAACTCTTATTCTCAACGCTACCATGTGGTCGCCTCTTGGCTAGAGTTCCACGACTACCATAAACAGCCTGGTCAATCTTATCGTTCCTGGGTCACGGGCTTGCAGGGTCTCAACCTACCTTTACCTAGATTTTATGTGCACCAATCAGCAGTGTAGTAAGGCTTCATTTGCGGGCTCCCTGATCCGGGATGTGGTGGTTCAGCTGGCTCCCAATCCAGAGGTGTTGAAGCTCGACAGTCCCTCTTTGGAAGAGATTCTCCACATTGCTCACTCCTTTGAAATTGCTCAAGCGGCAAACGAGCGTCTTATGGCGCGACTGCAGGAGGCGGCTATTGCGGCGTCACGGCGGGTTCCGCCCTCGCTTCGTCAACGTGGTCCGGCCGACAGATGGCAGCGCCATCGGGACTCCTCGTTGTCTGCGCGTCTCTGTGTCATCGGCGCCTTCGGTCGCCCCTCGTCGCCGGTCACCTGGCCCACTTCCATCTTGCTCACAGTGCTTTACTGAACATCCGCGGTCAGATTGTCCCCACCGCTGAAAACGTGCACTCTGTGTAAAAAGGAGGGCTATATCCGATCGGTTCGTTGTAGTCGCTAGACTCGCTTCAGTCCTGCCCTTCCTGGGCCTCAATTCTGCAATCCTGCAATCGGTCGTCCCACAGGATGACCCGTCAGCACGGAAGCTTTTCCTCACGCTCTACATTTTCACTGAGAATGTCTGTTTTCAGGTCAACACTGGGGCCACCGTCTCCATGATTAATATGGCGACATATACCCGACTGGGCTCTCCTGCATTGTCGCCTCGCTCTCGTCTTTTGGTCGCCTGCGGAGACGGTTCCATTCCCCTTCGTGGGCAGTTTGTCGTCCAGGCGACGTACACGCGTGTTCCCTGGCTCCTTACTCTCTTTCTCATCGACCTTTGTCGTCTTCGAATATTTTGGCCTGGATGCGTTTCAACTGTTTGGCTTTTCAATTTCCGACTTAGTTATTATTGTTCCCTTTCAGGACTTGGACGATCTGTGCTCTTCTTTTGCGTTGTTGTTTGCACCGGATGTCGGATGTGCTTCCGGCTTTCAGGCACACATCACGTTACGGCCGGATGCCTAGCCTTGTTTTTTCCGGGCCCAACCCCTTCCGTTGGCCTTACAGCCAGTGGTCAAGCAGGAAGTTGATCGGCTTCAGGCCGCTGGCGTGCTGGAGCCTGTAACTTACAGTGCATGGGCGACACAACTAGTGGTCATACAGAAACCCAGTGTGTCCCTTCAGCCGTGTGGGTATTTCGGCGCTACAGTCAATGCTCAGTCCCTAGTTGACAATTAACCCCATTCCCCGACAGGAAGCTTGCTAGGTGATAGTACTTTTCCAAGATCGACCTGGCTGAGGCATACCACCAGTTGCCCTTGGATGTCGAATCTCAGAACATCATGGTTATCAACTCTCCTTTCGGATTGTATAAGTACAAGCGCCTTCCCTTTGGTGTCTCTTCAGCGCCAGCCATTTTCGACCGATTCCTGGAGTAGCTTACACAGCCTATCCCTGACTGTGTGAATTATCTGGATGACATCTTGGTCACAGGGCGTTCTCGCCAGGAACATTTGCGAAACCACAGCACCTTATTTCACGCTGTGCAGTCTGCTGGTTTACGCTGTCAGCTGAACAAGTGCTGTTTTTTTCAACCAGAGTTGGAATACTTAGGCCACTGGCTTAGCAAAGATGGCATTCGCCCTTCAGGTTGTAATTTCATTGCCATTGAGACACTTCCTCGTCCCAAAGACTTATCTGACCTCCAGGTGTTTTTGGACAAGGTTACTTACTACTTAAAGTTCTTGCCCCAGGCTGCCTCCATTGCTCAAACCGTCAATCACTTGCATCACAAAGGGGTACCTTTTGATTGGACTCCTGCCTGTTACCAGACTTTTGTCTGTTTAAAGGTGATGCTTAAGTCTGCCCTTTGCCTAATTCCCTTTTCTCCAGACCACCCCTTGGTTGTGGCGGCTCATGCGTTGGCATATGGCATTGGGGCTGTCCTTGCGCGCCGGAATGCCGATGGCTCTGAACAGCCCATCGTTTATGCCTCTGAGGCATTGACTCCAACACAACCAATCTACTGCCAGTTTGAAAGGGAGGCTATGGCGATAGTGTTCCCCTATCTGTTTGGGGCAAAGTTTACCCTCCTGACAGACTATAAGCCCTTGGTTACATTTTTTGGACCCCACTCTCACCTTCCAGAGCAGATGGCTTAACCTCTTCCAGCGCTGGACATTGTTTTTATGTAATTACGCTTACACCATCCGGTATAAGCCCACCGCCCACCATGCTAATGCGGACGCTTTGTCACGTCTCCCAGCAGGCCCCGATCCTTCCGTTGACCAACAGGAGGTCCTCTGCTTACACATTGATTCCGCCCACCAGGATGTGCTGGACGATCTGCCTCATATTACTGCTCACACTGCTGCGGCTACCATCCATGACCCTGTCTTGGGGCATGTTCTCAACTACCTGGCCCACGGGTGGCTGTCCTACATCCGATTTCAGCCCCTGGCGCCACCTGTCCCACAGGATCTCCATGGTAGAGGATGTCTTTCTGTCTGGTCATCCCTCAGGAATTGTGGCTTCGGGTGCTTGGTTTGTTACAAAGCGGGCACTGGGGTATGTCCCGTATGAATGTTTTGGCTTGCCAGCAAGTGTATTGGCCCAGTATCGTGGCGATATTGAGCGCCTGGTCAATGGGTGCACTCTCTGCGAGCGTCACCAGGTGAGTCCCCCTCAGTCATTTGCACTCTGGCCTGTCCCTCGGCGGCCCTGGAATAGCATCCATATTGATTTTGTTGGTCCGTTTTTGGGGTCCATCTGGTCACTCATCATTAATGCCTACTCCAAATACCCCTATGTTGTCCAAATGGCATCCACCACCATGGGAGCTACACTCACAGTCCTGGCCCAGGTTCTTGCCATCGAGGGTCTGCCACACACATAGGTCCCCGATAATGGTCCCCATTTCACAGCGTCCTCCTTCCACAACTTCTGTCAGGCCAACAGTATCAAACATATCCGTAGACTCCCTTTCCACCCTTCCTCCAATGGCGTGGCAGATAGGCATGTCCGCACTTTTAAACAGTAGTAGACTAAGGCAGTCGACACATCTCCCACCACATTGGCCTTCAACCTTTCTTTGAGAATCTATCGCACTACACCAATTGGCGGACGGAGTTCGGCAGAGCATGGGTGGCAGCCGTGGACCTTGCAGCATTTGCTGATGCCGTCCTCCTCCCGCCCCCACTCCCAGCCCTCGCAGCGGTATGCCCCTGGCTCGACCGTGTGGTCCCGCGAGTACAGGCGCAAGGTGGGTTCGACACCTGCCAAGGTCGACGCGGTGCATGGGCGTCGTGTAACATCGGTGCAGACGTCCAAAGGACTTTAGCGCCGCTATCATAACCAGCTCCGCCCACGTGCCACTAAGGGAACCGCTCCGCCGCCTCTTCCTCTACCTCTTTCAGGTATGGACATGGTCTTCGTGTCACCGTCCCTGCCCCCGTTGCCGTCTTCCCGAGGGCCTACCTCCGGCCCTCTCCACCTCCGGGTGGATTGGCGGCTCCCTCCTCCATCTTGGACTCTGGATCGGCTGTCATGGATACTTTTTGCGTCCCTTCCTCCCCAACACTGGCGGCTGATGAGCCCAGCTCCTCTTCCCACTGCTTCCTACTTCGGCACCGTCCGGGACGTTTCCGCCCCTAGGCGCAAGTTTGAGGGGGGAGGGATCTGGTACCACGCGCCGCGGAAATTGAATCCCCACCAGACGTCATGGACGTCGAAGACCCCTTGAGGTCTCTGCACCATCGTGCCATAAGCTGTGGCGGCATGCGCCTCCTGGCCCGCATTTAGCGTGAGGGCGCAACAGTGGAACACGTGGTTGCAGCAGCCAATAGCGGCGTTTCTGACACTTAAGCGCGTGCCTCTCGCTCACCCATTCAGTCTTACACTGCGTACGTCTCTAGACATATCGCCTCGCCCTAGACAGCGGATTTACTTTCGTGTTTTGTTTACGAGTGGACGTGGTTTTCTTGACTTTGTTGTCTCCTTCTTGTTGTTGTCTTAAGGTCCTTCGTTGGTCGTGTCCGTCCTCTCCCGTTGTGTTGTTGTTCGCGGGCCTTTCCCCGGGTCCTGCCGCGTTTTCTGTTACTTCAACCCTGCGACTGTTCCGGTCGCCGTTACAACACTTAGGACTCGATTTCGAAAGTGATGTGCCTCAGACAATTGCCGTCAACTGCCGACGTCTGCTTTCACAAATACGAGCTGGGCTCTTGGAACACTATTTACGAGCGCTCGATCTTCTGCAGCTCACACAATGAGTAAATGTATATTTGGCCTAACATATCAGCTGCACGGCACGGGCACTTCCTATTCCGCCATCAATGGCCCGCCCCAAGCTCGCGGCTTTGGGTTCGTTTGTTTTCCACTACTTGACGTTCAAGATGAGGTAAGAGACCCTCACCCTCCCGCGATGCAGGGGCGGTTTAGGTCTGTATTAAGTGCCTGAGAGAGCGGTAGCTGTTTTCATTGGCTCTCACATGACTTTTTGTGTCGTAGCCCTACGTGCCTTACCATCCTATTTCTGGAGGCCCCTGCACCACAGACGACTGGTGTGGCCGAGCGGTTCTAGGCGCTTCAGTTTGGAACCGCGCGACCGCTAGGGTCGCAGGTTCAAATTCTGCTTCAGGTATGGACATGTGTCATGTCCTAAGGTTAGTTAGGTTTAAGTAGCTCTAAGTTCTAGGGGACTGATGACCTCAGAAGTTAAGTCGCCTAGTGCTCAGAGGTATTTGAACCATAACTCTGTCACCTTAAGCACCAAACTAATATTTGTACTTTCAACATTGCAGCACAGTCAGCAATCCTGGTAATCTAATATATAAGAAACTATCAGCCTCCTTTGCGATAATGAAACCTACCTTTACCTAGTTCTTATGTGTCGCATATTTAAAATGTGACTTCGCCTATTCAAGCTGTTTTAGTTTTATTTCTAGACCATGCCTTCTTAGACAAATTAAAGATTCAGGATTATCTTCTGAAGAACGCTAAATTATTTGGGCCGAAACGTAGGTAAAGTTTGGTTTCATTACCGCAATCGAGGCTGATAGTTTCTTATATACCAAACTAATAGTTTCTGAGTGCTGAGCAGTACAAAACGCAGTAAATGAATACAATTTTTTTGAGAAGAATAATAAAATATTCGTGATGTGACCATTACGTGCTGGTGAACAATATTCGATTATTTTTCTGATTTCTTGGCTATTCTTGAGGAGAGTACAAGACTTGCTAATTCAGGAGGAAGGTTTCACATATCTTGTTATGAAACGAGCCAGTCCAGGTCTCGGTCCTTAATCTGCCTTGACCACAGCAGGTCAGTAAAAGAGGCTATGGAGAAGTAAAGTGGGCCCACAATGCACTGCAGTTCGCAGAAGCGATTCCGATAAGCCACTGCCCCTCACTTTGGCGGCGAATGCGATTTTCTGCTTTGAAGACAGCTGCCGCTAAGCCATTCCAAGTCTGAAGAGCTTAACTATGCCTGACGAATTCACCTCCCTGTACGCAGATCTACGAACAGACCGCCACGGTACTGGTCGGGCACGGTGAGGAAATTCGTTGCTCTTCTTCAGAATATTGTAATCCAATCAAACGTCTTGCCCATCACCGTGGTTAGGTAAGAACAACTCGGCCAGTGACCGGGTCATGGGTAGCTGTTAGTACCTATCTCTTGCAAGTTAAGGTGCATTCTGTAAGCTAAGAGGAGGAAATTTCTGTAGTGTTCCCCTGCATTCAAGAACGCCTCTATAGTTTCAAGGGAGGAGGGTAGGAGGCGCAAGATCTGGACGTGTGGAATATTTTTAATAATTTGAAAGTAAATGAGGACTTTAAGCACTCATTAAAAAGTTCTTGCGATGTCCTCAAATATCGAGAATGGCGAAGGAAGTATGGACCACTACAGAGCAAAGTGGTAACACGAGTCAGATGGTAGGAAGAAGCCGTGCCTCCCGTAGCTCCGAGGCGTCACCGCCGCGTCTCTGCCTTGGAATAGCGTCGGCAGAGGTTAGGAGGGGCCGCGCGGGATTAGCCAAGAGGTCTCAGGAGCTGCAATCATGGACTGTGCGGCTGGTCCCGGCGGAGGTTCGAGTCCTCCCTCGAGCATGGGTGTATGTGTGTCCTTAGGATAATTTAGGTTAAGTAGTGTGTAAGCTTAGGGACTGATGACCTCAGTAGTTAAGTCCCATAAGATTTCACATTCATTTGAACATTTTTAGGTTAGGAGGTCAGTTCTGTACGAGATCGGATCGTGCCCACTACCAGGACGTTCCTGTCGGAGTTGTTCGGTCTGCCACCTTCTCGCTGTCACGCAGCCCGTTTCGACCGTCGAGGAGTGAAGGGATTTCCGTCTCTTGTGAAATGTTCAAAATGGGTCTCAGCGCTATGGGAGTTAACTTCTGAGGTCATCAGTCCCCTAGAACTTAATACTGCTTAAACCTCACTAACCTAAGGACACCACACACATCCATGCCCGAAGAATGATTCGAACCTGCGACTGTGGCAGTAGCGCGGTTCCAGACTGCAGCGCCTAGAACCGCTCGGCCACCTTATGAACTGTGGCCACGCGTCAACGCTATCAGAACTGTGTCAAATACGAAGTGTTTTCTAGTGGCTGTCGGATACGGATATTCTGAACTTGCATCATCTTGCTACTCAGTAATCGCGGCTCATTTACTGTGTTCTGAACCTCAAGTTCGCGTTTACAGGATCACAGCAATAGTCGAGCCTGGCGAGCAAAGATATGATATCTCTTAACTAATGAAGTATAAATTATTCAGAGTGTTTTAAGTATGTGTATTATTACTAGTCGCCTCAGTGCCCAAGAAGTCGGACACAACACCACCTGTGTAATACCGACTTTGAAACGAAAACACGTGACTGCACCATACAGGATGAACATTAGCCAAACCGACAAACTGCAGGAACAGATTCCTGGATGGAAATGGAGCAAAAAGACCCTGTGAGTCCGTGTCTGGAAATGGACAATGTGCTTCTAACGACAAAAAGTCGCCCCGGAACAGAGCTGCATAGCATCCACGTCACAACAGATGTTCCAAATAGCTCAATGGGATTTCAGATGATAGGGACAGCAGCGGCTGTCACGCAGGATACACATAACCGTACTCAGGCTTATGCCACTCTGGTGGGCGACTTGGCTGCAGCCTCCTGTAGAAACCGCTCCTCCAACTCTGGTGTACTCACAGTCCGCCGCTTCCCTGCACGTTCGTCTGTCTGAAGGGACCCATGGTCACATAAACCTCCAGGAAGGGCTTGAAATGTTGGACTGATGTGGTTGGCGCCTGTGAGTGTACTTGTTTTGATATAACCGTGCTGCCTCTCGACCGTCTACATCTGCTTGGCCGTACACAAACACCATCTCGTATTGTTCCCAATACGAAAAGAGAACCGTTCTGCTGCTTACTGTACTCTGCGTGACTCACATACCGTGCAACACATAAGGAACACACGGCACGTGGTCGTAGGAACTGTGACTAACCAATGTCATCTACCACGGTAACGATGGATTTGTGGACCATGAGAGCCAGATGGGGGTGGCATGAAACGGGGGGGGGGGGGGGGGGGGGTCACGGTGCCGTTTGCCCCTGGGTATGTGTGCCCATGACCATATTCATGTACATAAAGCGAAATTCTCGCTGGTCGCTGTTGGGCACTTCTCGCGGGGAAGCCGACGGAGACACTCATGCTCCAGAGTTCACCGGGACCAGCTATTTTCTGCCACCCTCTCGGCCTTTTATGCGGTGCTGACTGCCGCGTTCTGGCGCATGTTTGCTGAGCTTTGAGTAAGTGCTGCATTTTGCGTTAGTGGGATTTGCTACTATACTTGAGTTGCCTTGTTAATTGTATTATTTCATGTGCCTTGGGTTCATTTACTTTGCATTTGTAGGCTGCACTCATTAGGAAAGCTATATGGCTTTTTCCGAACAATCTTCCACATAGATTAGATGCCTCTCACAGTGTTAGCAGGACTTTCATGATTAAACTGAGCTTTAGAGAGCTTTGTACTGCAGTACGTTAGGTAACTTCATGCTCGTTACATTGGTGCAATCTTCCTCTCCTTGTTACGAGCCTTTGTGTTCATTTTACTGGTCAATTATTTTGAGTAGTTTTAATGTGGTGTATGTCAAGATTTAGAGGAAATAAATGACTTAATAAACACAGACTTAATTTTGAATCTCCGAAGCAAACTTTTGTCCTGCAGGTGACCGTGGTTAGGCAAGCCTCTAAGAACATATGCAACCCCTGCATTACTTATTTGTTTTTAAAATGGTTCAAGTGGATCTAAGCACTATGGAACTTAACAGCTCAAGTCATCAGTCCCCTAGTCTTATAACGACACAAATCTGATTAAATTTAGGACATCACACACATCCATGCCCGAAGCATGCGACCGTAGCAGCAGCGCGGTTCCGGACTGAAGCGCCTAGAGCCGCTCGGCCACAACGGCCGGATTATTTGTTTTCTTCACTGATTGTGTTCTACTGAAGATCAGAAGCCAACCTTTTTGTTTACACATTAAATGTGAGTATATTTTGATCTGAGATTGTGATTTATGATTTAAGAGCATTGCACTGAATTCGTCGTAGATGTGCTAAAGGCAAGTCCATAATCTGTAACTAATACAGTCCCAGAAACAATAAATTGGAGGCAATAACAAGAACACGATCATTTTACAATATTCGGCCTCTTGGTCCAAAAATACAATAAGCCTAAAATGAAAGTGAGTCTTCAGTAACAAGCAGTTTACCACAAACGGTGAAATGAGAATACCAGCACTCAGAATTTATAACTAGGCATTCAGTCGCTTACAATAAAACCAAATGATACATCTACTAACAATTCCCTCCGCCAGCTACTCATTTCTAGCAACACTAACCAACAAAGTAGAAGATTAACATGCTCGAAACCAACAATTATATTTCTCTGTATAAATATGAATGAAATGTTTGCTACACTCAGACCATAATGATTACAAACAAGATTTACACAGCTGTCGTTTCGAGGCAATAAACGCGCGCCTAGAATGCAGGCAAAGGCATTAAACCACCTATCAAAACACCCTATGCACCCTGTCTTTCCGTGTGGAACATGGCTGGCAAAATCGTCATTGCACACTGCTTGTACCCTTCACAATGTACACAGCTCTGATTCAAATGAACCGCCCAAATTCCACTGTCGGTCTCCCAAGCATGCTGTGCTCCTCTTGTAACACAGAACCCGGTGTGCGTATGTTCTGGAATCGCTGTCCTGCCGCCTGGGAGAAACACTAGACAGCCGCAAAGCCTGTTGTGTCCACACACTGCAGCCAAGTTTCTTCCTGAACGTTAACGGATTCGCAGTCCGCTCTCTTCGGCACACCAGCTCTACAGTAAACTTCGTCGTCGTCCCTCGTTGGAGTATGACCGCTCGTTTCGTCCCCACAGTTCCCAATACGACCACTACGATGACTTCTCCCTGCTATGCGGCTTCAGACGAGTCGGGCCAATACGCAGTTCAGGTAAGCCGCTCGCACAACGACTGTTGGTGGAGACTTCCCTTGACGTCGCCCTTCCTCTGGCTCCGCTGCCCACACTTCCAGACACAGCCCGCTTCCATTGGCCTCGCGGACAGCCCACCCAGTTCGACGATGGCTCTCGCAGGTTGCTGTCACGCAGGTTTCCCGACCGCTCCGCTGCGGCTTCCGAGAGACGCTCCCTCGTTGTGAGCGTTGCAGGTCACTGACCGACGGTGTCAGTGCAGGGGAAGCTAAGTTCGACTCAAGAGCGACAGAGCAGCGCTACGACAGTCCACCAATTTTCACTCCTCTTCTTTATTATATGGTATAGGATTCGGAAAAAAACACCAAACAACACCAAACAGGTAAGTCAGTTTGAATATTATACCACTAGACAATTTTCCTTCTTTTGTAAGTACATTAGAGCGTAGGTTATCCGAACGTTGGTCAACCGAACGACCGCTTAACCGAATTGTGTACCCGCTCGCACCTGTTACTCTCCCACCCTACCATCCATCATCCCCCTCACTTCCAAACCAAGTTTCCCACAGTAGTCGCCGCACTGGGCCAACGCTGGCGGAACATTGCTTCTAATGGGGCCTTCACAAGGCGCTGCTGACTTGCCAAGCCGCCACTCGCTGTGTTTCAACAATCAGCACACTTCTGTCGGCTTGGCACTGGCAGGAGAAGTAGCGGCAGTATCAAAGCTGTTCACAGCAACAGCTGAGCCAGCTTAGAGTAGAGGCGTGCCGCTCCGCGCAGTTTGAAGGATTGCGCCACCCAAGAAGAGCTTCTCACGGTGCAAACAGTCACCTTCTGTCCTCTGTTACGACCACTTGTGTGCTGCTGCTTGAAGAAGTGAACTTGACGGCAGAAAATGCTTAAACGTAAACGTGTTGTCCTTTCTATGAGGGACAAGTACGAGATTATTACTATATATTCCCACTGAGGTTGCATTTGTATGTTACTTTGCAATACTAAAAGGGATGCCTGTTTTTATGAATAAATTTACTGTACAGTACTTCTTTTCGCAAATAAATATGTACAGTTCGATTATCCGAACAAACCAGTTTTCCGAACACCCGTGTCCCCCAGTTACTTCGGATAATCGACGCTCTACTGTAGTTTATGTTCACATATTTCAGAAAATATGATGTAAGAGCTTTCGTGTACATGCGTTTTTCCAGTGGCACTTCGCATCATAGAATTAATCGACCTGTGTTACTAACTGCATGAGCCTTGGAAAGTCCCTTCGGATTTGCTGCCTCCTAAAATCAACTTGACTCGATATTTCAGCGATCCAACTGATCGCCATCTACAGGAGAATGCTGCTTCTGCTGCTGAGTCCCGCTGAGAACCGGCGCCAGGCTACATATCGACGTCCTATGTAGGCCACAGTTCAGGGCACGGTGCATGCGCCGCACACCACGGTTGCTGTTCTCCAAGACACGGAGGTGGCGCCGCCCTTAGTAGAACACTGCTAGCAACGATATATCGCACTCAGGGCCGCATCGAAGACCGAGAAAATACAGGATTGCTAAGACGAAACCCATTGTATCTCTTTACTAAGTCATCCAACCTAATTTCAATCGCCTCCTTATAGACACTGTTCCAAAAACCGGAAATGTTGGCAACTACCACATTTCCCCAAATTCCATACCGTGTCCTTTATTTAAGCAGTGTTATGCTAGTGCCGATTTTTCCGGCTGTTGTAGCCTCGTATGACGGCGATGTTCCACACACCTGTCATTTTGTATATACCAGGTTTCCTAAGCCCCAAATCATCTTTCACAGAACCGAGTAGTGCCCTAATCTTAGAAGGTGGACGGAACACACACTTAATGTTAAAATTCGTCCAATCTTAAACGATATGACTCCAGCATAAGGAAGAAAGGCCACCGATCTATGTTCCTCTTAGTGCACCTCCAGAGATGGACCAAACTCCATAGCCCAACTCATCTGCTTCTCGTAGTATCCATTTTCCTTCAGAACAGCCATCAAATGCGTAAGTTCTTGGATTAATCTGTCCCCATCGGAAATGTCATGTGCTCTGCGTACCAAAGTCCGAAGGATGCCACTGCCGGCCGCGGTGGTCTCGCGGTTAAGGCGCTCAGTCCGGAACCGCGTGACTGCTACGGTCGCAGGTTCGAATCCTGCCTCGGGCATTGATGTGTGTGATGTCCTTAGGTTAGTTAGGTTTAAGTAGTTCTAAATTCTAGGGGACTTACGACCACAGCAGTTGAGTCCCATAGTGCTCAGAGCCATTTTTTTGAAGGACGCCACTGCGTTGGTGTGGTGGATGACAACTCTTAGAATGCAGATACGGATCTGTGTGTGTCGGCTTTCGGTGAACACTGTGTCCCAAAGTACCATCTGTTCTTTTCTAAACCATAACGTCTAAAAATGGAAGCATCCCATCACTTTCAACCTTCATATTAAATTTTATGCTGGGATGAAGACAGTGATCCAAAAATTTATAAAGAACATCACGTCCATGCGACCAGACGGAAAAGGTATCATCCACATATCTCCAGAAGCACGTTGGTTGCAAAGCTGAAGGCCTCAGTGCCATAGCCTCGAAGTCCTCCATAAACAAACTGGCGCCTATGGGTGATAAAGAACTACCCATAGACACTCCTTCATTCTGTTCAAAAATGTTACCTTTAAATAAAAAATACATCGATGTCAGCACATGACGACAAAGCTTCACCAGCTCTTCATCCAGTTTTTAACCAATCAAACTAAGAGACTTCTCCAGAGGAACTCGTGTAAAATGGGATACCACATCAAAACTCACTAATAGTTCTGAAGGACTCAACTTCAAAGATCTCAATCGTCGAATAAAATCCACCGAATTGGAGATATGGTGATCACACTTGCCAACGTATGGACTGAGAACAGATGATAAATACTTCACCAGATTATAAGTGGGTGCACCCAAATTACCAACAATAGGGCGTAGAGGAACCCGTTCGTTATGCAACTTAGGCAGACCATACAATATAGGTGGAACGGCACCACCAGTATGAAGCTTTTTACGTTAATATTCCGACAACGAATTCTTTTTCAATAGAGTCTTTTTTGAGGAAAATGAATGTCAGTGTGATACTACGGCGTGTAGTGTGACGTGACACTCTAGTTTCGCCTGATGGACGAGGTGGAAGTTTTTGGGAGATCAATGAAAACAGCTGTACAATTTTTAACACTGATTTTCTTTCCTTTACCCACTCATGTTGTATCAGTTTATTTTTTGCGTTAAAAGTGCTTTTCGCTCGCGGATTATATCTCGCTTTTGCAATCATTTTTTAACGGATCATATAAAATAATCTCAGTAGTAATAAACGATTTTAATAATTAAATTGATATTTACTTTTATGTTGCAGCAGTGAGACCCATTCTCATTTATTACTATTCAGTCGCGATATCACTCTGTATCTGCTATATTCAAATTACCTACGTTTTATCCCATTGTTCCGAAACGAAGAAGAAATTAACTTCATGAATCGGAGATTAGGATCTAGCTTTACTATTAAGTCGTACGAGTCGCGTTATGTAATTCTGCAACACCACTCTTTTACATTTCAAGAGGCCGCCGTAATTTACTACTGAACAGTTTAATATACTATATAAAAATCAACGAGACCAAATATTGTATGAAGCAAATATCCTTCCACCATGTTTTTCTACAGACTAAAGACAGTAATTCGCGCATCTCATTTTGCAAATATAAAACCAGTGTTTCGAGCAGCTAGGAGTAAACTGACGGCCGGCTGGCGTGGCCGAGAGGTTCTAGGCGCTTCAGTCTGGAGCCGCGCGACCACTACGGTCGCAGGTTCGAATCTTGCCTCGGGCAAGGATGTGTGTAATGTCCTTGGGTTAGTTAGGTTTAAGTAGTTCTAAGTTATACGGGACTTATGAGCTCACGATTTGTCCCGTAGTGCTCAGAGCCATTTGAGCCATTTTTTATATCTGCTGGTATTATTCTTATTACTATCGTTACTGTTATTCTCTTACGACGATATCTACAAAATACATATACGGGCTGAGTCACTAACTATTGCCACCAAGAGTAAATCCCAAAGTATGACAGGAGCTGAAAAGTTTGTGGGACAAAAGTTGCATGGGACAACGGGAGCCATAATATTACGGCGGTTTTTTGTTACTAGATTGAGTCGCTTCAAAGATATGAAGGCAAACTTGGCTTTTTTGAATCGAATGCTATAGTTTGGTACATATTTTCTGATAGCGGCTATCGAGACGAATACACTGATGTGTAACAGTAAGGTGTCCGAAGTGGTGACCACTGGTATCAATGCAGTGCTGCAATCTTCTTATCATGGATCATCACTTCGGCACTTATCGAAGCACATTCTCTGACAATTCTCTCTCGCATATATTCAGGTGTAGTTGGAACGTCTTTTTAAACTTTTACGAATCCCCACAACAACAAAATCCAGTGGCGTCAAGGCGGGCGAACGAACTGGCGACGACACATCTCCTCAGAGTCCAATCCTACGATTTGGGAATTGTCTCTGCAAGTAATTGTTAGCCATCAGCGAAAAATGTGCCGGACACCCATAGCACTGATACCACATTCTGTTCCTTGTTCCTAAAGGTATTTCTTTCAATAACAGACCTAATGTTTCTTGCAGGAATATTGTATATTTCCTACCATTAAGATTTCCTTCCATGAAAGAGGGGCTTGTCCTCCTGAATCCCATACCATATATTCACAGACCACGGTTTTTGGTGTACAACTTGCCGCAGCCAACATGGATTTTCAGTTGCCCAATAATGCATCTTATGGAAATAAACATTTTCATGGTTCGTGAATGCAGCCGCTTCAGTACATAAAATCAAATTAATAAATGAGTCATCTCTATGAATCTGAAGTTGAGCCCATCGGCAGAATTCAATGCGATGCACACAATCCGTACCAGTTAATTCTTGGTGGAGACTGATATGGTAAGGATGATATTTATGGCACTGCAGAACACGAACGTCACTACTCTGGCTCATGCCAGATTCCGTTGCGATTAGACGTGAACTAACAGAAATATCTCGAACCACAATGGCAAGAGTACCAATTTCCGTTTCCTCGTTAGAAACTTTCATTTGCCGGAAATGTTTCCAATGCGTTAAAGATACAGTTGTTCTCAGTTTATCATACACATATTCATATGTACGACGTGTAGAGTGTGTACGTTGAGGATATCTTTCAGCGTATAAGTCTCTAGCTCTCACTGAATTTCGTTGGCATTCTCCGTAAATGAAAAGCATATCAACATGTGATTCGAAGAAGTACTTCATTCACATTCGCTTGATTCGACGATACAAATCTTACCGTTGCTATTAGTGTTGTATCGCGAAACCATCGAATGGTTTTTACTTGTCAATGAATGGCACGTTAGATGGATATGGCATATTCGGCGAATATTTACTATTTGCACAATATACGACAGAGAATTGTTAGAGCATGTGCTTCGATAAGTGCCGAAGTGATAAGAAATACCACTCAATCCATGATGAGAAAATTGCAACACTGCAATGATACTAGTGGTCACCGAACACCGTCTGTAAATGGACGTTCAGGCCACCTTTGTGACCTTCGTTGACCTTCGAGGACCTACTGTTACACATCACTAGATTTGTCTCGATAGCCACTGTTAGAAAATAAGTAACAAACTATAGCATTCCATTTAAAAGAACAAAATTTTTCTTCATATCTCTGACGCGACTCCACCTAGCAACAAAAAACCAACTTCACAATATGGCCCCCGTTGTCCCATGTAACAATTGTCCCTCGACGTTTTCACCTACTACTACACTTTCGCAGTTATTTTATAGGGAAATAGTTAGCAACTCACCCTGTGTAAGATGTACTGGTTGTTTCAAAGGTATAGTGCTTAATGTCGGGTACTGTTGTTTATCCCACACATTTATACAATAAAACATGTTCATTACAAAGTACGTCTGGAAATGCATGGTTTCCGAGTTATGGTCTTCAAAACAATAATATCAAGAGAAACTTTTTCATTTCTCGCAGGTAGTTTCCTTCACAGAAGATGTTCGACATGTACACCTCCTACTTCAAGGAATATGAACATGAATTCAGATTCCAGAAGCATTGTGTATTTCCTCACAGTCTGCCACAACTCGACTCTGAAGGGGTTCTATGTCAGGCAGTGGAGAAGAAAATACCAATGCTTATAAAGGGCAACACAAGTGTTAATCGATACGGTTCAAATCTGGTTAACGTGGAGACCTATCAATTGAGCCACCCTTAACAATTCATGCGACCGAAGTACCTGCGCCCAGTATGACCGAAATTTCCAGGAGAACCATTTTTCAAGCATTAAGTTCGTTGATGAGCTCTCAGTCGAGGGTCTTCAAAACACGTGAGATGTGGTGCATTCAAAGGAGGTTTGTGAATGCCTATCCCATAAGTCTGTTTACAAGTACATAGCGTACGAGGCAACAGATCACAAATGATACCGGCCCTCAAGTTGAGAGAAAACTGCACTAGATGATGAGACGAAACAATTCCGTGTAAATTCTGATATGCCCATATAAACTTACTGGAAGTCTGTAATGTCATCTCGTGTGAATAATGCTGAGATAGGAATATGTATGGTCTACGGATAGCGTCCTCGGTCCCAGGTTCGAAGCACACCACCGCTTAGATTTTGCGTAAGAATTATCACCAATGGCGGCCAAAGACTTCCGGCATAAGTCACCCTCATTCTGCCAAAGGCCTTGCAAACAAGGCGGAGGAGCAGACAGACGTTCAGGCCACTGTCTTGCCCTTGGGGTAGGAAACTGCCTCTAAAGGTGAAAGAACCAGCAGTCGTCAATGTCATGAGAATGCAGTAGGCAATGGAAACCACTGCATTAAAGACAAACAGTTTCTATCCACAGGACATGTAGCCTGCAATTGAAAAAGTGTCGTAATCATCTATCTCGCCATTTCTAAACATTCATGGTGGTGTCTGTTTGTTCTATATCGTGTCTCCCTACCACTTTCGCGCAACGACGCGCTGAGCGTGTTTTTTAGGGAATTAACTAGTTTCAACCTGGGACCTGTTGCTGGTAAGGAGACGCCAGACCACACATGGCATGTAGAATTCAGAAGATTTCAGCGAGACTAGCGATGATATAACCAAATACTTAATGATCTCAGCGTCAGCTCCACTGCACTCCCTGTAAAAGAATCTTAATACTAACTAAATTTAGTGGAAGGGGTTCAAGGCTTTCCTATTTTTAGTTACCTGGTAAAATAACGTCGAAAAAGCAGTTACGTTTACCATCGGAAATTTTATTCTACTCACAAAACATCATTAATAAATTGCACTATTGATAAAACGAAATGTTTTAATACAGGATGGTAAAAACCAACTGCGTTCAACAAAAATGTGAACGAATATTCCCTGAATGGGTTTCCAAGTTCTAAAATGCTTCGAAGGATGACCTATGCCATATCACATCTATAATCTAGGTTTAAATTAAGTTTCACAAAGAGAAAACTATCAAAATGGTCAACAGTGACCCTCAATTATCTTTAATAACTTATCTAACTTGTCGTAAATTACAGTGGCTGATGTGGCTTCTCAATAACTATATAACGGGAAATCATCGCGTTTCAGATTTTTACTTCAAGTGGCAAATGTGAACACCATGAGCTTTCATTTACGATCGACACTAGTATTACGCAAAAAAAGGTGTAACAGATGAGACTTCTGCAGTTCTGAGTGAAGCTTTGTGCGCTGTTTCGCGGCATCGCGTGCGTTCATTACCTTGTCGGTGTTCGTCAGGAGGGCGACGGCTGGCGCAGCTCCGTCCAGCCCGCCCTCTCAGAAACAACTCTCCCCTAACTTCTCCTTACTACAATTTACCGAAGTTGGTTTAAAAAAACTATCTGGCTGTGTTTTCATCTGACCAATCAGGGTCTCAATGTTAACCTTAAGCTCCGCCTAATAAAATTCTGTCGATCCAATGAGAAACGTTATACTTTTAAAGTTTGCAACGTAACAGAGACGCTAAAAAGTCTTACGCTAAACCCTGCAGCTGGTGTGGTCCTTTTAGCGTTATCGTAAGATCTATACTGTTCTTCTGGAGGGCTCTATCTTTTAACATGGGCTGGGGGGTGGTCCTAATGTAACAGACACGCAAAAAGTCTCACGCTAATTCTTGCGGGTGGTGGTGGCCCTTTTTGTGTTATCGTAAGATCTATACTGTTTTTCTGGAGGCTCTAGCTTTTAACATGGGCTGGTGGGTGGTCCTTGACGTAACATAGACGCGAAAAAGTCTCACGCTAAAATGTGCGTGTGGTAGTCTTAGCGGTAGGCTGCCGACGTGGGTGTCCAGTCCGTCCCTTATCGTAGGGCCTTCTAGCTTATCACGGTTCTGCTCTCGGCTGCTGTTCTCGTTTCTCCCCTCGGAACTGCGTCGATCTCACGGTGGGAAGGTACGACATGCATTTAGGCATTCTTGTGTCAGTCTGTGGTATTCCATTTGCTCACTCGTTACTCGTATTACTTTGGTTAATTTAATGTCACGATTTATTCGGAGCTATGTGACATACTACTGGATTTGCTTATTATGTCAGGGTTTTCATGGAAGGTGTTGGATTTTCCTGACACCTTACACAATGCCAAAACTTCCGGAATAATCCCTCACTTCGATCTTCGGGAGCTATGGTGGATGTAGTCAATAACCAACGAAAGGACAACGTTCTACGAGTCGGGCCGTGGAATATCAGAAGTTTCAACATAATAGGGAAGACGGAAAATATGAAAAGCTTACGTGTAGTGTGGGTCAATGAAGTGAAACGAAAATAAGACAAGGATTTTTCGTCAGATGGGTGTAGGGTAATATCAGCACCACCACAAAATGGTATAATGGCAGTTGGACTTGTTTTGTGTAGCAAGACATGACACAGAACAAATTACTGTAAACTGTACAGTGATAGTGTTGTTCTCATCAGAATCGACAATAAACCAACACCGACAACAGTAGTTCAGGTGTACATGCCGAAGTCGCAAGGCAAAGATGAAGAGACACTGGCAATCTATAAGTATATTGAACGGGTAATTCGGTACGTAAAGGGACATGAAAATCTAATAGTCATGAGGGAATTGCATTGCGATTATAGGGAAAGGGAAAGGAGACGGTGTTACGGGACAATACATACGGACTTGGTAGTGTGAATGAGAGAAGAAAAAGACTAATTGTTATTTGTAAAAAAATTCCAGCTAGTAATAGCGAATACCTTTTTCAGTGTCACAAGACGGGGAGGTGGAAAAAGGCCAGGATATACGGGAATATTTCATGCGCAAGCAAACATTATCAGATATAGACGCAGATGACGATGTGGTTGGATGAAGATCATCCTGAAGTTTAAGAGACTAGTCAGGAAGAATAAATACGCAATGAAGTAGGATATGAAAGTAATAAGTTCTCTGAGGACATAGATACAGTGACAAGGAATAGCTCAGCAGGCAGTTAAGCTGTAGATGAAAGAGCATCTCTAAAAAGGGCATTCACAGAAGATGAAAAGAAAAACATAGTAAAAGAAGGTAATAGGAAAGAAGCCACTGGTAACAGAGGAAATACTTCAGTTGTTAAATGAAAGAGGGAATTATGGAAAGTTAATGGAAGTTCATGAACACAGAAATACAAGTCACTTAGGAATGAAATAAATATGAAGTGCGGGGAAGCTAAGATGAAATGGCTGCATGAAAAATGTGAAGAAATCGAAAAAGAAATGATTATCGGAAGGACTGGCTCAGCATATGGAAAAATCAGAACAACTTTCGGTGAAATTAAAAGCAAGGATGGTAACTTTAAGAATGCGATGGAATTCCGCTGTTAAACGCAGGGTAGAGAGCTGATAGGTGGAACGAATACATGGAAGGCCTCCGTGGGTGGAAACTTGTCTGATAACCTGATAGAAGATGAAACAGGAGACGATATAGAGGGGGGTCCAGAATTAGAATGAGAATTTAAGAGCTTTGGAAGGCTGAAGTTCAAGTAAGCAAGAATGGATAGATAACTCTGCATCAGAATTTCTAAAATCATTTGGGGAAATGGCAATAAAACGATTATTCATTTTGTTATATAGAGTGAATGAATCTGGCTTTCGGGAAGACACTATCGACGCAATTCCTAAGATAGCTAAAGTATTGCACAATCAGCTCAACAGCTTATGCATCCAAGTAACTGATCAGATTAATACACAGAAGAATAGAAAAGAAAACTTAGCGTGTGTTACATGACGATCAGTTTGGCTTTAGGAAAGGTAAAGGCATCACAGAGGCGCTTCTGACGTTGACGCTGAGAAAGACTGAAGAAAAGTCAAGACACGTTCATAGGATTTGTCGACTTGGCAAGAGAGTTCCACGGTATTTTAATGGTGTAAGATGTTCGAAATTCTGAGAAAAATAGTGATAAGCTATAGGGAAAGACTGGTAATATACAGTATGTGATAGAGCCTAGAGGGAAGTATAGGAGTGGTAGACCAGGAACAAAGTGCTCTGATTAAAAAGTGTGTACTACAGGGACGTAGTCTTCTTTTGCCCCCTAGTATTCAGTCTAGACAACGAAGAAGCAATAACGGAAATAAAAGAAAGGTTCAAGAATGGAATTAAAATTGGACTTGGGAGGATGTCGATGATAAGATTTGCTGATGACAGTGCAGTCCTCAGTGAAAGTGAAGAAGAATTACAGGATCTGCTGAATGGAATGAACAGTCTAATGAGTTGGGAATGTGGATAGAGCAAGACGAAAGTAACGAGAAGCAGAAGACAACAGAACTGCGAGAAAATTAACATCAGGACTGATGATCACGAAATAGATAAAGTTAAGGATTTCTGCCACATGCGCTGTAAAATGACCCATGACGGGCGGAGCAAGGAGGACATAAAAAAAGCACTAGCAAAAAGGCATTCCTGGTCAAGTCTAAACATGGCCTTAATTTGAGTAAGAAATATTATGAGGATGTACGTTTTGAGATGAGTGTTGCATGGTTGTGGAACATGGACTGTGCGAAAACAGAGGAGACTCGAAGCATTTGAGATGTGGTGCTACAGAAGATTGTTGAAATTTAGCTGGACTGAAAAGGTAACTAATGAGAAGGTGCTAGGGAGAATCTGCAAGGTAAGGAACATATGGAAAACATTGACAAGAAGATGGGTCAGGTTGGTAGGACATCCGTTAAGACATCATCAGGGAACTACTTCCATGATACAAGAAGGAGCTATAGAGGGTAAAAACTGTAGAGAAGGATAGAGATAGGAATAGTGTAATATTTCTGGCTTTTCAGCCATCATATTCCGCTACAAGAAGCTTTTTTTTTAGAGTAGCGGAGAAGGCAGCTGTAGCACGACAACGTATTGTGATGTCAGCTACCGCTATCGGATAGTTTGTTCGGTATGGATATCGTGACAAAGACCGTCTAGATTGTCGGTCTTCTCCACGGATTGGCTGCTGCGTCCTGAATCTGCGCGCCATATAACCTTCTATTATTTATATTTGAAAAATTAAACAGCGTATTTACTTGAATTTGAAATTAAAACATCTCTCAATAGCGTATTAATAACCAGCAGAATGATAAACAACAGCAAAACGAAAAGGTAGTCGAAGCACTTCGATGATCTTCAGATGGCGCCTAACTTGGATGGTGGGCGAAGTGGTTCGGCTGTGAGATCTGAGCTCGTTCGGCAGTGTCGAAGGGCAGACAAGTTGTCCGCCGCGGTATCTTAGTTCGCAATGTCTAGTGTAGTGTGTGAATCAGAGCTGGTTCGGCAGTGTCAGCAGACAGACATGTAGTTGAGAATAGTGTGATATTAATTACGGAAATATGCATTTCATTAATTTGTTGAAGAATAAAAATCATTTGTATCTCTACAAAGGAATGTAGTTGTGCAGTTTCTCGTGTTCTGCTAATAAAAAGCGAGTGGCAAATTGATTGGAAATTTAATGATTTCTAAAACAACAATTCCTCGCTAAGAGTTTCTTATAGCCTCAAGATTATGGATTCGCGACCTACGTGCTGTTTTCGGCGCAGCGGACAACAACTTTAGAAGACTGCAGGTTGGTGAACATTTATTAGAACTTACGTATTCCACTTATGGCGGTGGAAGCAAATAGGCACCTCACGTGTACAGCAATCTTAGAACAAATGAGATCATTGACACTTCATCTGTAAGAACACAGGGGAGGAACGATGAGGAGAAATATTTTTGAAACAAAGGGGTTATTATACACACGTATAAATATCAAATCTCTCTCTCTCCCTCTCCCTCTCTTCTTGTTTCTTTTTCAACTTGCCGTAATACACCCAGCAAATAACTGAAGTCGTAGGTAGGAAGTGCTACTATGAGACGAACGGAGTAACACAGGAGAGGAGTTTGTGGTGGGCCGCATCAAACGATTCAGAAGAGTGATGACAAAAAAAGGAAAATTCGGATGTGTAGCTTACTATTGGAAGAACCACTAGCAGAACATAACCATTGCAGAGTAATCTGCTGGTGCCAGGATCTGCACATGTCGCAAATGATGATACGATTGCTGCTCTGGCAGTAGTCTCCAGACAGTCATATGAGGCATGTTGACTTGCAACGCTGACGTAGGTGTTCCTGGAGTTGTGTTATACAGACTTTCGTAGACGGCGGTCGTTCCCTCGAGAAACCAGGAGCTGTAAGCTTCACATGAGTGCACAGACGACGACGGAGACGTTCGAATGTCTGCCGATCTGGGCATCTTCGTTGTCGGTGCCTGTCCTGGTTCAGAGGACGAGGCAGCGAAGCATTCACGTGCGCTTTACCGTACACTAACTGCACATCTGCCAGTTCCTGATCTGAGTACACGTCGATCGCCAAAGACCACACTCTGCACCTCGAAATAAACTGTCCTGTTAACGTCTAATGTCAGGGCAACTATTTGTGGGATGAAGAACGTTCCGGTGAATACCATAATTTTGCGATCCATATATTTCTGGACATTTCTTGTACTGAACTTATGTTTTCTATGTACGAGGGTCGTCCACATAGTAAGTTCAGTTTCTACTTCTACCCGCGGCAGCGCTACGATCGTAGTTCCGAGCATGCGCGGCAATTACTCTGACTCGAGGAGAAGACATGTACGCCATTTTCAGATCGCTGCTGCCGTCGTGTGCTTTGTCGTGCTTCTTTATAATGTAAGCCGTAATTGAAACTGCTGCCGCATGTGAAGTCAGAACTGTGATTCGTTTTCTACATGCAAAGAAAGGTAAACCAAAAAGAAATTCATCGGCAAATCTGCGAGATTTACGGACAGAATGCTATGAGTGATTCAATGGTTAGAGGTTGGGTCAGACTGTTCAATGAAGGAAGTGATCAAGTGCACGATGACGAACGAAGCGGAAGCCCATCTGTGGTTACTGTTTGACCTGGTTCACTCAACTGAAGAGAAGAGTAAGCACAACCGTAAGTTTACACTTAGTGCCATTGTTATGGAAGTTCCGCAAATCTCACGATCACTAACCCATGAAATTGTTACTGAAAAACTGAAATTTCGAAAACTTTGCTCTTGTTGTGTACCCGAAATTCTTACTGAACAACACAAAAAACAAGGGATGGGCAGTGCACTTCAGTTTTTGACACGCTACAATGAAGAAGGCGATGGTTTTCTTTCTCGGATAGTCACGGGGGATGAAACTTGGATATCGTACGACACCCCTCAAACAAAACGGCAAGCAATGACATGAAGGCACACTTCATCCCCAACGAAGGCTAAGCCGAAGCAAATCTTGACATCTCGAAAAGTCATGTGCACCGTTTTTTGGAACAGAAAATGCACTTTGCTGATTGATTTCTTACCACAAGGCCAAACAATCAATGCACATGGTTCCTGCGAGACCATTAAGAAAAAGCGCCGCGCAATACAGGACAAGAGCCGAGGATTACTGCCAAAAGGAGTTGTTTTTCTTCCACGATAATGCCCGACCCCGCACAGCGAATGTGACCAAACATCTCTTACGAGAATTTCACTGGGGCGCGTTTGATCATCTTCCGTACAGCCCTGACCTCGCTCCTAACCCCTTTCATCTCTTCTTACACCTAAAATCTATCCCTGATATTCAACACTTCAACGCTTATAACGCTTATAACGAGCTGAAAGAACATGTTACCACATGGTTGAATACACAGGCGGCAACCTTCTATGAAGAAGGCTAACAAAAACTTGTGCCATGTTATGAGAAGTGCCTACAAAATTTCGGAAGCAGTTTTAGATTTTTGTACAATAAATATTTTTTCTGTATCTGTACACGTTTGTTTTATATAACCAAACCGAACTTACTTTGTGGACATATGTCGCATAATATATTCCTGAAATTGTGCCCTCTGGTTTTGAAACACCCTGCATACATAACTGAACCACAAACACCCACAGAAACTGAGGCACTTGGTAAACAACGCTCCGTGATGGTGTTCGTTTCTTGTCCAGTATACGGAGCACATGAAAGCCGCAATCTGTTAAGACTAAGTAATACGAAGAATGTAAACACAAATTTTACCTAGTCGATTTCCAGAGGGAACTTCGGCACAGCTCGAGAGGTGATTCAAGCACATCATTGAACCACACACACACAGAAAAGAAAAACGAAGGTAAAAAATGTACAGATATTTTCATCGAGCTCATAAAAACTTCTCTTTTACTGTGTGGACTATGTGAAATCAGTCGTCAAGTTTGTGAAGTCACTCATATGCAGTAGCTCCCCACTGACATTATTACTCATCAAGAACAGAACCGTTACTAATACATGTGAAGAAAAGTTAATGACGTGGAGTGCCATTGGGAAATAAGTGTGTCTACGATAGATCTTAAATATTATTTTTTTAAGCATATAGAATTTATGTATTTGACCAGTGGAGTGGTATTCCATCTGACTCTTCTGTTTCACCTATTTTACTAATTTTTTCTTCCAGTTTCATACATTAATAATAATGATGGTAAGAAAAACAATAATGAGATTCTGGCTCAAATTTGGAGAATCATAGAATTTTTTCATCAGTGACTTGGAATAAGCAGCAGTGCCAGTGGAAATGTAGTTCTGCCGCCATCGAGTGTTCTGGAGACCTAGTCGTCTAGCTATGTTTAGTTAAATGAATTTATTATGCAGCCTTGTGATCTTTCTCCATCTCTATGCTGGAATGGCTAAAGCTACCAAAGGGCAAAGTTTTTCCATCACAGAGTTGAACAAGATTGTCACTAGCTGAGCCTTTTCTATGTTGCCCAGAGAGGAAACAGAAAGCGCAGGAGTATAATAGGATTTCTGCCCACTCACCTCTTTGTTTATAGCCTTCACGCCCCTTTCTCGGCATTCACGCGCAGCAACGAGGTTCTGTGCAGCTATCGCTACTTCGGAAATGAAACAGTCCGCTGGCTCTCACAACAACAAAGACGCAAGACGTAGCTTTTGTCCTAGAGCTACCAGCGATAAAATTTTCGCTTCCGGAACGTTCATTTTGAGACCACTTACAAAAGTGACACGGTCGGAAATAAAAGTTGCTAAATATGAAACACAGTGAAGCTAATAAATCACAGAACTAAATGATAATCACCCTCTTTAAAGCTCACGACAGCTTTGGAGCAGTGTAGATGGTGAAAATCTGATGCCAGCCGGTCTTGTGACGGCTTTCCACTAACATTGAAGTGGTGTATATAGGCCAGTTTACTGCGTGAAATCACATCAGTAAGATGGATCGACGTGTAGTTCTGACACAATGGCAGAAAGTGGCTTACGTGGTTCGCCGTGTCCAAGGCCACACCGTCAGTGAAAGTGCGCAGTTTGTTGTATGAATGATTATCACGCAAGGAACGTATGCATGGAGAACTATGAACACATCTGCTGTGTTCCTGGAAGACCGAAAACGACAGTGTCCACAGCATAGTCAGCATAAAAATGTAGAAGAAAGGGTAAGCATCGTTCACCGATAGTATTGAAACAAGCATCAAGTTCTTTTTTGAGATAACCGTTCGACTTCTAGGCATTGCTATCCAAAGTGTGTCTATTACTATCAAACATTGGCCTTCCTTTGAGGTGAAATTTCTGAGAATGTACGTTTGGAGTAGGCCTACAGCATTGTATCGTAGTGAAACATGCACACTGGGAAAACGGTAACAGAAGAGACTAGAAACATTTGAGATGTGGTGCTACAGACGAATGTTGAAAATTAGGTGGACTAATAAAGTGAGGAATGGGGAGGTTTGCGCCGGATCGGAGAGGAAAGGAATATGTGAAAAACACTGACAAGGAGAAGGGACAGAATGATAGGATCTCAGTCAAGACATCAGGGAATTACTTGCATGGTACTAGAGGGAGCTGTAGAGAGCAAGGACTGTAGAGGAGGACAGAGAAAAGAGAGTGAGAGGAACGATGCAAAGCGTCGACTGCACCTACAGCCAAATGAAGCGATTCATACGCAGTGAATGGAGGATGTATATTACGTCAGAGATGATTCTATTGTGTTTTGCTTTTTGTAGCACCCCTTGGATCACTCGAGCACATAATCGTTAAAAAAACACTTTGTTTGTTTCAGCACTATCGGTGACGAAGAGTTGCCCTTTCTGCCACATTTTTAAACTGAGTATGCTGTGGACACTCCCGTCTTCTGTCTTCCAAGAACACAGCAGCTATGTTCACAGAGCTCCACGCATATGTTCCTTGTGTGACGATCATTCATGTATCCATCGAACCTCGACTACATCGCTAAATCACCCGATCTTAACACAAAAACAATGTCTGTGATCATTTGGAAGAAGAGTAACAGCTGTACATGATCAAATCATCAATGAATGGCTTTCAAGGGATGTGGAATTCCTGAACTGTGTTCCTCGAGGAAGCAAATCTATACACAGTAGTACACTGTAGGCGCATTTGCGTTAACTCTCTAGAGGATGACTAATTTTGGTCCAGTGTTTTAATGTCTCTGAATCTGTTCTATCTGTATCTTTGACTTGTAGGACCAGAATCGCACATAAAACTGGTTGCGTAAATTTTTAAATAATCCGCTGTGAAGTGGTCTTGGAGCACTCAAGAGATACAACGTTATGTCGTTGTCAGAGTTCAGACACAGAATAGAAATCACATTCCTTGATCACCAATCCCGTATAGGGAGACTCATTATGCCAGTGTACTTCTCCTTGTGGAGAAGGAAAAAATGGACTTACATAAAAGCTTGTGTTCCTGACAGTCAAAACACCGAACTAATTAAGGCTACAAAGAAAAACATGGGTATATTAAACGCTGAAAGACGTGGAGTTAAATGATTGTTGAAGAGAGAAGGTAATAAGCATGTAAATATAGCAACAGAAGGAACCGAGACGGTAGAGTAACGAGCGAACCACGTAATTAAAGTAACATAATATTTAATAAATTTGAGACAATATTGTTCTTAGTAAATTGAGCCAGAATGTGAGAGAACCAGAGAAAACTAGTCGTCACACCGTTTGACATTCTGCTCTAATCTTCACACACAATAAGTGCTTGAAGTATGGACATTTTAGGTTAGGCTCTAACGTGACTTTTCATTCTATATCAATAATAAAGTTTACTATCACAAACTGTTCGCATTTCGAGAACTTTTCTTCAGAAAAGGTAAAGAAGACAGGAAAGTGTTTTAAATTTTGCATTTTGTCAAGTTCAGAAGTAGCTAAAGAACGGAAAATGCATAAAGGATACTTTTTACTCACTTGACAGTAGGTTTATTGGTCAAACTTTATCATTAATACAAAAACTTATTATTGTGTATGTGTCACTATTTAATTTACATGACCTACGCTTCGGATGAACGGAATGAACTAGTAACCTAAAAGCTAAGTCGTGTGACGTAAAAATTGCTAATCGTAAGAAAAATTTATGTGTTTTTTTTTAACAATAACAGTAGACTTTCATGGCATCTGAGACCCTGTAAGATCTACTGTACGTCATCTAACGTATGTTCGAAGTCTACCGCTACTGCAGTTTCTGTTGTTAGTTGATAAAAAAATTGGAGAGAATGACAAGTGTCCAAAACAGGAAGGAAACTGCAAGCGGAACAAACGATAATCGGGAGAAACAAGGTGACAGAGCCTTTCTGGACAAAACTAAAAAAAAAAAAAAAAAAAAAAAAAAAAACAAGCAGAAACAGTCTGGAATGGAATGAAATAGGTAGATGTAGGTATAAAATTAACGATAAATGAAAGAAAGACGAAAACGGTTAAAAGTATCAGAAGTAACAATTTAGTGATCAAAATGAAATAATTTTATGTGTTTTTTGTCTTGCTATATAGGAATTTATACTCCTCAAGAAGTCCTTAGCGAAGAACATAATGCAAGTGAGGAGAGGCGAAGGAAGGTTCCTCTAAGAAAAGAGCTGAGTATCAAGTACATGCAAGGAACTGTCGGTATGTCCGTAGCACGACACTACGTGAAAGTGAAAAGCGGTGTGTCGAATTGCTGGTACAAAGAAGGTAGAAGCACCTAATACGAGCCGGCAGGAGTGGCCGAGCGGTTCTAGACGCTACAGTCTGGTACCGCGTGACCGCTGCGGTCACAGGTTCGAATCCTGCCTCGGGCAAGGATGTGTGTGATGTTCTTAGGTTAGTTAGGTTTACGTAGTTTTAAGTTCTAGCGGACTGATAACCTCAGAAGTTCAGTCCCATAGTGCTCAGAACCATTTGAACCAACCTAATACGAACAACATATGTTAAAATTAAATAAAGAGAGAAATTACCAAACGGAGAATGATTAAATAGACAAATGCCTCTTCTCACATGAAGGGACAGATTTTTGACTTATTTGCTACTTCATACAGGAACAGTTCCAATGGCTCAAATGGCTCTGAGCAATATGGGACTTAAATTCTGAGGTCATTAGTCCCCTAGAACTTAGAACTACTGGAACCCTACTAACCTAATGACATCACACACATCCATGCCCGAGGCAGGATTCGAACCTGCGACCGTAGCGGTCTCGCGTTTCTAGACTGTAGCGCCTAGAACCGCTCGGCCACTCCGGCCGGCACAGGAACCGCCTGTGGATTATTGTGAGGAGGAAAAATAAGAGGCGTACAATAGGTGAGCATCAGGAAAGCCTCTGGAAATTATGGGTTCAGGTGTCAGTGTCAGTGGTATGAAAGACTTTAAATTTGATTATTTCATTTATTTATTTAGCTGTATCACAACAGGGCAGCAGGCGCTTTCTCGCAGGGGACAGGTTTTCACACATAAAATCAGTTTGATTAGGCAGTGAGAATAACTGCAGCATTAGAAATAACAATAATAAAAGTAGCAGTGGGAATGAGAAGGTCATCTGAATTCAGATTTTCGTATACTTAAACGCCACGAGTACTTACTAGGAACTAATAGCAATATCAATAATACTATTACTGTTAACTGCTACTACTACTACTACTACTACTACTACTACTAATAATAATAATAATAATAGGGACAGTAGAAAAAATGTAATCATGAGTGTACGAAGAGCCATGTGATTATAAAGCTAGTTCTGATGGAGGAAGTTCATGTAGAGGTATAAGAGATGTCTTCTAGGAAAGGAGTGTGCCTAGTTGTAACGGGTAAGAGTATTTCAAAAGGCAAGAGGAAACATTATTTTGTTTTAGGATGCAACACATTAGCTGTCGTTTATATATGTAGGTTGATTATATTCTCTTACTGAGTGAGGGAGATCATCCCAAAGCCGGATTCAGGTTTCTGAAAAAGATTTAGAGAATGCGGCTGTGCGATTGTGTTTGACAGAAAGAATTTTTCTTTAATAGGAAGGAGTGTTTCTCCCATGCTGTTCAGATAACGATTAAAGGAGAGACGGGAAGAATTGTATATCCAAGCACAACAGCTTACCATTGTCACTCTCAGTGCTTCGAATCGTTGCATCAGTGTGTCAAAATAACAAACAGGACTCGACAGGCAGGAAGTATTTCGACATACCAAAATTTATATCTATACAGTAAGTCAACTGTAATGTGCACCTAGGATAAGTGTGTATGACTGTTCACCGAAACGTGAGAGGTTATAAGTTTGAAGAGAATTTCTGAAGCACTGTGTACTATTTTCCTCCTGCTGTTTCCTCACGTCTGTTAAGCTGATTGATTCGATAACTAGGATTTGTTTCACATACATCACACCTTCACATTGTGTGTTCTCTCTGTGTAATTTCACCGCATCAGTTGTCAGTAGTATGTGGAATAAATCAAAATGCAATTCTTGAATCCGGTTTACGATTAATAATTTTTTTATAAATATCGTATAGGAAATGGAGTTTGCTCTTGGGAAATAAAACTTTCTTGGTATAACTTGTCTGCAGGGCAGAAGCTATGGTGGTCCACATATCAAATAAGAGTGGCTTTATTGTAGAAACTTTGGATGCAATTTCAGTATTCTCCATGGCCATAAGAAGATGGAGATTTCATAATACATTCTTAGAACATACTCGGAATATAGCCCCCACCCGATTCGGTTGTATTGGTAGGACCATCATCACAATCCCGAAATGTCGTTGCTCCGAAAAGAATCTCCGCAAAAACGGCCAAAACCTCGGTTTCGATTCGTGGGTTGGTTTTAGTGATACAAAATAAAACGACAGAATACCGAAAAAGATTTTTTCATTATTTAGGAGGCTGTACGAAACATTGTGTACTCGTACCGTAATTCTCCCAGCAAATTCCAACAACCCTAAATCCTCTGGTGGACAAGCAACTAATATGGGGAATACTAAACGTACACTTCTGTATCACGGAAGAAAACTCAAAATCGAAATATCAAACTACTTTTACGTATGAAACTTCCTGGCAGATTAAAACTGTGTGCCGGGCCGAGACTCGATCTCGGGACCTTTGTCTTTCGCGGGCAAGTGCTCTACCAACTGAGCTTCTGTAAAGTTCGGAAGGTAGGAGACGAGGTACTGGCAGAAGTAAAGCTCTGAGAGTAACTGTGCTCGGATACCTCAGTTGGTTGCCGGCACGGTAACTAAGCGTGCTTGGTCAGAGGGAAAGATGCTCTCTGTAATAAAAAAACTGAGATAATTGATCAATAACGAACTGAAATGGGTGTTTTTAGACGTCTACCCCGAGCAGATAAAACGAACAAAATGAGATTTAAAAAAAACAGGTGGTAGAGCACTTGCCTGCGAAAGGCAAACGTCCCGAGTTCGAGTCTCGGCCCGGCACACAGTTTTAATCTGCCAGGTAGTTTCATATCAGCACTCACTCCGCTGCAGAGTGAAAGCCTCATTCTAGTTTTACATATGTTTTTGGATGGGGTCCACCTTCAGCCGAAACACAATTTTCATTTATATCCCCAACGCGTTTCACTGTAGTTTCAGCATCATCAGTGGGCTTTTATTTTTTGGCTGTTAAACAAAACGAATGTTATTTCTGTTTGTACGCACATAAATATTAGTTTTTAAAATCTTGTTCTAATAGTCTGTAACTGGTACCATACCAGTGAACTGCTACATTTCTGTGAACTTTTTAGGTTTCCATAAAATTAATGTTGGCTTTTAATACGCTACAGTACAAAAATGGTTAGTATCTGCGACTGCTGTGCCCATATGACTACGTCAGCATGAGGTGCCCGTTGGTGTTTTATGACAGATTACTGGACACATGGAACATTCGGCCCATCACTGCCTCCTACCCTCAGGCCAGTAATCACCCTCTAGGACATCAAAGCTCGAGAGCCGACAACGCTGACAGAAAAGGGAAAGCTCCACTGATTAATGATCGGGTCTGCACGCGCGAGTTCTGGTAGCTTCGTGAAACCTAAGGAAGCTGCTGGTTACTATCCTCCTTGTACAGATTACTTAATCATTCGACACATAAGGATAGTTGAGACTAACAAAAGTTTCTATTTATGGTTCGACGAGAGATGTGTCAGTCTCGTCGGATCATGGCGCTTAGCGGCATTAACCATTTTTTTAACAGTGGTAATTGCTAGATACGCCAAATTTTAAGTCAACTACCTAGTTTAGCAGCGATATGAGAGTGGAATTAAGGGATTTACTGCTAGCTATTGACCTCTTGCAGCCACAGTGGTGGATAATATACGTTTCTCGTCTGAAGCAGACTGGCCGTATTACCTTAGAGAAACACAGTTCGTCTCTTAATTTTTTTAAATTGTATATTTCAGCATTATGTCAAACAAGTGGTATCATTGCTGATTCCGACTCACTACCGATTAATTATCACAAGATTCGTTTAAGAAGAAAGATAAAGGGGACGCTAAAATATTAGAGAACAAATAATAAATATCAATTCACAACCACACGTTACACAGTCAGTTGACGAGTTACTACGAAAAGTAGTGAAGAAGGGTAAGGGGCTGCTAAAATATTAGGAAACAAATAACAAATATCTATTCACAACCATACGTTACATCGTCAGTTGACGAGGTACTACGAAAAGTACCGAAGAAAGAGGAAGGGGATACTAAAATACTAGGAAACAAATAACAAATTTCTATTTACAAGCTTACGTTACACAGTCATTTGACGAGTTACTACTAAAAGTAGTGAAGAAGGGTATGGGGCTGCTAAAATATTAGGAAACAAATAACAAACTTCTATTCACAACCATACCTTACATAATCAGTTGACGAGGTAGTACGAAAAATACTGAAGTGTGCGTGGTTGAGCACAAAAATTAATTTGATTTGTATCTTATCTTCCTGGTATTTTACTATCTCCCTTTTCTTTCTTTTTAATTAGGTAGTTTTATGAAGAATTGATAATAAGTGGAAATCGGTAATGGTATGACTTATGTGTTGTGTGACCCGAGGCGGCAAAACGTTAAAATAAAATACAGTTTCCCGCCGGTCCTTGCTCTGATATTAGCATTGTAGCTCATGCTTGTTACGTGCTTTGTAACCTGTCACATGTTGCTTGTTTGTGTTACACTGTTCAGAGAACCACATTCTTTGCTGAAGGTAAGTGTGGCAGTCTTGAAAATCAGCTTTTGCATGCCACAAATCGTTGCTACAAGGCAGGGCCCCTGCTAAACAATATGTGGTTTCAGTCTGTGACCAGCAGCAAATAAGGACCATTCATCTCTTCTCATAACTTCAAAAAAGTTTCTGAGATAGATTTTTGTCTTAATATAATCCGGCAAAGACGTAGGCGCCTGGCGAGCCCTTAGTATAATACGAAGGACGCTTTGATAGCCGAGATATTGTGGCTGCAAAGTCTGGTTCAGAGCCAATGATAGTGGCTGCGTTTCCACTTTGTGATATACAGTGCGCTTCACAAGGTAAAAAATACAAGGGATGGTAGTACGGAGTAATTTGTATAAAACATTCGATACAACATGTGTGCAATTTGTATTGGTTACAGAGATACGGCTACAACGCAGGTAAATATTCGCTTACGGTTAGGGAATGACTCTGCTTATACACCGATGAGCGAAATCCTTATGATCAACCGTTAACAGCTTATTTGGAACGAAATACATCAGTGAGTTGACAGTCTGTTAGTAGGTTTATGGCGGTATGTGGCAGTAGATGTCTACGCAGAGGACATGTAATTCTCATAAATAACGGCCCAGTGATCTGCGTACGCAGTGATTGGGCCCGATAGCGATTCAGATGGGTTCCATAAGATTTACATAAGCGAATCTGGATGCCGAGGTGTCAATGCTCCACAGACCATGGTAGCGCGGTTCCGACTCCGAGACACGGAGAATTATACTGCTGGAAGATGACATCGCCGTAGGGGAAGACATCAAGCATGAAAGGATGGAGGCCGCTCATAGCTGTCAGCGTGTCTTCGTTACTACCACAGGTCCCATACAAGCGCAGGAGAATGTCTCCCTCATCGTACCACTGAACCCACCAGCCTGCCTCCATGCCGCACTGCACGTTCCGAGCCACCGTTCACTTCCATGACGGCGTTTGTAGAGACGACCATCGATATAGTGTAGCAAAAATATGATTCATTTTAAGAAGCGTCAAGTTTCGGTTGATCCGCGATCGAATCGAAGTGGCCCCGGGACCAGTGCAATCGTAATTGACTATGTCGTTGGGTCAATGTATGAGCACATTAGGGATGGACTGCTGCGGAGCTTCATGTTCAACAACGTACAATGAATGGAGTGCTGCGAAACACTTGTGTGTGCACCAGCCTTGTGTTCTTTCGGCAGAAATGAACAGATCACCATCTATCCGAGTTTACAGGACGTCCAACCATTTAGCACCTAGCAGTAGTTTCACTGTCATTCTGCCTCTTTCCATAGACGCTTACTACAGTAGCACGTGAACATTCGACCAGATCCCCCGTTTCCGAGATATTCGTTCCTAAGCTGTGCATTATAATAATCTGCCCTTTGTCAAAGTCGCTTATCTCAATTTGAGGCACGTATCTTCTCTTGGGTGATATTCCGCCCGTGTCTGATCCGCGTACATACCTTGGTTACTGCGTTATGTGCCACCAGGCGGTATCCAATATCGCGATGGGCAGAGGTCACAGTGTTTTGGCTCTTCAGTGTACGGGTCAGAGATAGCTTGCTGTGATTGCCTTGTGGCTGGCGTTATTTGTGGCCAAAGAGGAAGTCGAAGCGCTGTTGGCTGATGCGAATTGTCAGCAGGACTATGCCTGACGACTAGGAAGTGAACAGACTGCTGGAGTGTGTCAGTGTGCAGCCAGGCTGTGTACTGCAGCCACGGTGGCTTAACCACTGAAAGACGAGGGCGACACCGAGCTACAGCAACGGCTCTGGCTACCTGTCAGTTCCTATTTCTCGCTGCCGTGTACTGTGGAACCCTGCCATGGCATGGCCTATCAGCATGAGCCCAAACGCGGGTGCGATGTGCGACGGGATGCACAGATACGCTTCGCTAAGTCGAAGATTACTGAGACCTGGTACCAAGAAGCCAGGGATTCGAACCTGCGACCGCAGCAGTCGCACGGTTCCGGACTGTGCGCCTAGAACCGCGAGACCACCGCGGCCGGCTTGTATCCATTCCACTAAATTTAGTTAGCATTAAGATTCTTTTACAGGGAGTGCAGTGGAGGTAATGCGGAAATCATTAAGTATTTGGTTATATCATCGCTCGTCTCACTGAACTCATCTGAATTGTACATGTAATGTGTGGTCTGGCGTCTCCTTACCAGCAACAGGTCCCAGGTTCAAACTAGTCAATTCCCTAAAAAACACGCTCAGAGCGTCGTTGTGCAAAAGTGGTAGGGAGACACGATATAGAACAAACAGACACCACCTTGAATGTATAAAAAATGGCGACCTTGCCAGGATGGTAGAATACCATGATTGAAGGTCATCCACATGCTTAACTAGGTCAGAAAAAATCCTGTTGAAAAATGTTCGTAGTACAAAATTTTTTTTCTAACGATATACATAGTCGAAAACAGTAGCTGCAGCTATAGATAGTAAAAGTATTAAATAGAAATGAGTCTGTCAGAGCCAATAGCATAATTAAGTTATGAATTTTAATATTGTTAAAATTAAGGTTTCTCTCCAATTCAAGCGCACAGGTGGCGGATACATCGTTGACAAGTTGGTTCTGACCCAACAAGTAAGTGAATGGTTTGTCAAGTCCTGTGAACAAAAAGTTTATGAAACGCGTGAGATCGTATGAGGGCATGTTGCCGCGAAGTAGGGCGCGTGAATTGCTTTTAAAACAGAAAATAAGGGATTCGGAAAGATTAGCAATGGCAGATCGAGAATTTGACCGAATTGGGGTTGAGACCCAGCATGAAGATGGACAGAGAATAGAGGACAGTACAACAGACAATGCAGTATCACGAGAAATAGGACATATAACGCACCATAACGAGGATAATGTACGCCAAGGCACAGAAAACCTAGGTCAGCTTACGACAGAGGAGCAGGAAAGTAGTGAGACAGTCGATGAGGATTCTAACTTGCGTCTTGAATACGTAGAACCCATAGTACAAGTAATCAGAGCTCCCTCACCACAAAGTACAAGGAATGCGAGCGGAAACGTGTCACATGACAGTTCAATGCAATTGGTTGCAAACCAACAATTGGGCGAAAACACAGAGCGCAGGACATCGGAAGAAAACCCAATAGGACACACTAATCTGGCAGAAGTATTACAATTAATGACGGAAACCATGACAAGGCAAAGTAAAGAAATTGCGAACCAAATTAAAATTCAGAATGCAGAAATGACGAAACAAAATGCAGAAACCACTAGACAAATGCGTGCGATTAAAGAACAAAACCAAAAAATTCAGTTACACCTATGTCATATTGAAGACGCGGCAAAAGAATCTCGAGAAGTGATAGGAAACTTAATAACAGGTCACAATCAGTAGAGAACAGACATTGACCAGGCACAACAGGACGTACAAACATTGCGTAATGACATTCAGGACGAGATCAAAACATTACGTAACAACACCCACGGAGAAGTGAAGAAACTAGAGAAACAGATAAACATAATTACTAGACAAGCAGCAGGTACAGCGCGTGAAATTGTTGAAAACAGTGTGTTACACAAACGTATCACAAAAGCAGAGCTGAGAAGATATGATAACCGTATAGTCAAAATAGAAGCGCAAACGAAGCGACAATCTCAGAAATTGCGAACAGAGTTGTTGCAAATCATTGAAGAGCGTAGTGAACAGGATTGAACAAGCACAGAGTCTGCAACCACATCCGTATCTGTAACAGCACCGGAAAAACAAGCAATTAACGAAGATATTACGCATTTGCGATTCCAATCACAGGCGGAAAGTAACATACGTGAAATCAGACAGTCTGCACAGCAACAAATACGTTTCGAAATTCTTGAAGAACAAACGTCATCACAAACACATGCGGAACCCCAAATGTATGTTTCAAGACAGTTTGGATCGTGCAATCAAGCAACAAAGTTAGCCAGACAAGATACCCAACCAATAAGTGACATTGGAAAGCCAGGTCACGAAGAGTACAGTGCAATGCATTCAGCTACACGTTCACAACCGATGGAAGAAAATTATTGTGTACCACTCCAACGATACTACGAAAGGGACAATATCCAATGGATCTACCACAACCGGAAAGAACGACAGGAGAAATGATCAGAAACAAAAGTGGCGAAGATTCGCGAATTTCATATGGAACAATGACGAAGTACGACAACGATCATTTCCTCACAGTCATAAAATTTCAACACTTTCGAGAAGGAAACTTATTACATCCACGAACTTTTAGTGATCAATTCCGAGTAGGATTACCAGAACACTGGACGCTAGTACACAAATTAGACTTCATATGTGCACACATGTGAGGAGCAGTCGCAGAAACCATGCAGAATGTTGCAGCGACATGCCGATCGTACGAAGATTTCAGAGAGAAGTTTCTCTCACGATATTGGTCAAGCAAAGCACAGAACAGAGTGAAGTACGAGTTATTGTAGAATCCATATTTTGAAAATTTAGGAGAGAAGAGTCCCGTGAAATTTTTCGAAGTAATGACAAACAAAAATAAATGCTTAAATGTATCATACAGTGACGGAGAGTTGATTAAATTATGCGCTATGAAACTACCATTGAAATACCAGCAATCATTAGTAGGTCGCGGAGGCAATGACGTCGAAGCATTTAAAGGTATTCTAAGGGAACTAGAGTTCATATTTTCGGAAGATGACGCAAGAAAAAGACGAAGCGCACGTGAAAACGAAAGCAAAAAGCAGTGTAATCCACAAGACTCAGTATGAAGAAACAATAATTACGAACCATGTGATAACTTCGCACCAAGAAACGACAATAGATTTCAACAAAGAACCGGTTATGGATTTAGAAGAGAATATGGCAATAACTACAATTCACCCAGGAACGGCAACAAATATTACAGAGGGAATAACGACAACCGGAACGGGTACTGGAGAACCAATAGACCGACAAATTATCAACAAAGAAACCACTATCATGAAGCTGAACAAGAAAAGAGAATACATATAGGTGGAAGTAAGACCACCAAAACCCGATAAACGTTCGAATTGACAGCTAAGTGCCCATGCCAAAGAGAATGACGCACCGACCCAGGAAATTGCAGCACCTTGAACAGAGAAATAAAAATCTTATCACGAGAAGAGAAGAAGGAAGAAACAATTCCGCAGGGACCAGATGAAGACGAAGACAAGAAAATGACATTATCGTGTTGGGACGAAATTAATTGGGAGAATACTGACGAGGAAGATGAATTACCAGAGGCATGCACAACGAATGTAGGAGGAAAGGACGAAGTAATGAGTATTCAGGGCTATTTGAGATGGAAACCAGGGAAAGCGAATTCAATGAGGATAATGTGCAGTTGACAGAAGTTGCAAATAAATTACAAGTGGGCACACAACCCAACGTATATAATGAAGGAAGTTATGAAACGATAATTAGAGCATTTAGATGCGATTATGTGGAAGTAGCGACGAAGAAGAAGATAGACGATGATGAGGAAAAAGTAGAGGATGTAGAAGAAAACGTAAATGGAGGAAGAAATAGAGAAGAGGAAATAAAAGAGAGAGAACCATGGTAAAGCATATCCCAGTCAATATTATAATTGGTAGCAGAAGTGAACTGACTGCGATCTCAGAAAATTTATTCATACAGTGTAATGCCAATGAGGAATTGCCAGTTCTGAAAATACGTAAGATTAATGTAAGAGGTCCTCTTAGAAACAATGCTGCGGAAGTTACGAGACAAACAAGGTTAACTCTTTCGTGCCAAGGTCAAAAGATCGAAGCTAACTTCGTGACTATACCTAAACTAACTGTAGATTTGATTATAGCTGCAGATTTTTTAGATGAGAGACTAGCGATAATAGATGTGGGGAAAGGTAGCGTAACATTCGGGAATGTCATACTTCTCTTTGAGGAAAAGCTAAAATTAGAAGAAAAACCAGTTATAAACGAACAATTAAGAGTGACGCAAGATAAAGAGGATGAAGAATTAGAATGGTATGCACAAAAGGGGGAATTGCCTCAACTCATGTTAGAAGTTCATAAAGAAATCGAAGAAAAATTGCAAGAAGTTCAAGGTATTTCGGAACACAGTAAAAGAAAATTAGAGGGTATTTTACGAGATAAAGCAGAGATATATTTACCTAAGGCTGGCAGTATTAAACACTTTCAGTACAAGTTTGAAGATTAATTTTATTACTGGTAAATAATCAGCACAATATTTCATGATTATGTTCCAGATAAGATCGTCAGGAGAAAGAAGAATGAAGAGAGAGAAAAGTGGGAAAAAGAAAGCAGTTTTAATAATAACACCAATAGTACCATAGATTAAGGTGAAGGGATAAAACATAGATAGTCTAACAGCATGAAATACTAAAATGCTATACACCACGACACTACACGAAAACAAAAAAAACGAATTCGAGGATTCTTGAGTAGTCGTTAAGACTCCAAATATCTTAGAATTGTAACATGGAAAGGGCGCCGAAATCTGTAAAGCTTTTTTTAAAAAAAAGGCGCAAAACAATTTAGTTACTAGACATATGTTAGATGATTATAAGCAAAACTTTTTGTAAGAATCATTGTAAAAACTCCAACAATGACCAGATGCAACGACCCACAAGTTGCAACGCGAGAAGTATCGAGAAAGAAAAGGACGTAATTAGCAAGACACGAGGACAGCGAGACCAACAGAGTGACCTTCTTGTAGGGAAAGTGGGCAATAAATTTGCCCGCTAGATGTAACCCTGCTGGGACGCGACGAGACACCGAACGCCAGAGGGTCTGCGAACGCTCCCACTCAGCGGAGCGAACAAAAAACGGCCCTACGAGAAGACCGCTTGGGCAAGCCACCACTGGCAAAAAATATGTGTAAAAGTCACACTACTGCTATTAAACAGCACGATGATGCACGAAACTGAAGAAAACTTCCACAAAGTAAAATATGACACTCGCAAACAATTTAGCAAACTGTTACTAAGAGAAGAACATCAAAGCGACTAGTTATCAATTAATATTTCCATATCCTGCCCAGAGAAGAACCAAGAAGCAAGTAAGAAGCAGAGAAAAAGCAGGAAGAACATTAGTTGAAGATTCGCAAGATTGAGACCAAGAAAGAAGATGGGTGAAGAATAGACGACATACCTTCCCAAATCCATATCCTATTGTAAACTAGTCGTCTACGAAGTCTTACTACGAAAAACGCCCACATTCAACGACAAATAACGATATCTTTCACGCATACAAAGCCAGGAAACCACGAGATTCTGCACTCACAGCTCCATTCCATTATGGGACCTCCACAACAGCAACACACACGTGCAAAGCCCACAAGGAACGACGAACGAAGCTGTACATCAAATAGTTGCAAACATCCATCTCGCTCAAGTCCATCACCTTCATGGAAAAACATTCGCCAACCTCATGATTGATCATTCATAGGATTGAGTGAATGTGTCAAATCAAATTATGTGGTGTAGGAATTGTGCAAAAGAAACGTGTGAAAAACTAAATAAGTTAAGTACGCCAGACAGCTAATAAACTAAAAAATAGCAGTCATTGAGTATGGACTCAAGTAAAAAATAGACTGTCGATAAAAATAAGTCATTAGTTCTGAAATGGACAGCATATAAAGAACAAAAGTAAGGCATAATAGACACTAAAACAATATGCCACTTATTTTCTCCTCATAAAAAGAAAAGAATAAATATATTTTACTTATTTTCTCCTTATCAAAACAAAGAATACAAAATTATCTTGTTGGACGTGTTTCCTTTTTTTAAACATTTGTACCATTTGTTAGGAGAATATCACAATACTTGTGTATGTATATTTCTTTGTCAAAGCATTTCTTGGAAATAATTCTTATTAGTTAGTGTAACAATGTTGAAATGCACATGATATTTAGAAAATGTGTTAGGAATAGAATTTACTTAGTTACTACATTTATAAAAACAATATTTCTAAGAAAATCGATGTGAAAGAATCCTCACTTTCGATAACAAACTTCTTATAGAACAAACTTCACACTTAAATAAAGAAAGATAATAATTAAAAATTAATAATAGCATAAAAATATTCTTCTCTTGTTATTTTTAACTATAATGTGGAAGAATATAAAAATATAAATTAGTAATACAAACTAGCACAGAACAGAATAGCATGGCTGAACAATAGGCAACAAAATTTAGACACCGGAATACTTTTTGACTGATTTAGAAAACGATTCAGTCATTGCCTAGCTTCAGTGGAAAAATTAAGTTCGAAAGGTGGTGATATGTAAGGTGTCAGGAAAATCCAACACCTTCCATGAAAACCCTGATGTGATAAGCACATACAGTAGTATGTCACATAGTTCCAAATAAATCGTGACATTAAATCAACCAAAGTAATATGAGTAATGAGTGAGCAAATGGAATACCACAGACTAACACAAGAACGCCTAAATGCATGTCAACCTTGCCACTGTGAGACAGACGCAGTTCCGAGGGGAGAAACGAGAACAGAAGCCGAGAGCAGAACTGTGTTAAGCTAGAAGGCCCTACGATAAGGGACAGACTGGACACCCACGTCGCCAGCTAACCACTAGGGCCACACCACTCGTAAATTTTAGCGTGAGACTTTTTCGTGTCTCTGTTACGTTAGGACCACCCCCAGCCCATGCTAAAGGATAGAGCCCTCCCAAAGAACAGCATAGATCTGACAATAACACAAAAAGGGCCACAACACCCGCAAGTTTTAGCATGAGACTTTTTTGCGCCTCTGTTACGTTGCAAACTTTAAAAACATTGCCCCACTACGAAAAGTATAACGTTTCTCATTGGATAGACAGAATTTTTGTAGGCGGAGCTTAAGGTTAACATTGAGACCCTTATTGGTCACACGAAAACACAGCCAGATAGTTTTTTTTTAAACCAACTTTGGCAAATGGTTGGAAGGAGGAGTTAGGAGAAGGGAGTTGCTTCCGAGACAGTGAGGTGAGCGGAGCTGTGCTGCCAGCCGCCCCCTGACGAACACCAGCAAGGTAATTAACGCACGCGATGCCGCATAACAGCGCATAAAGCTTCACTCAGAACTGCAGAAGTCTCATCTGTTACACCCCCTTTTTGCGTAATACTAGTGCCGATCGTAAATTAAAGCTCATGGTGTTCACATTTGCCACTTGAAGTAAAAATCTGAAATGCGATGATTTTTCTGTTATATAGTCACTGAGAAGCCACATCAGCCACTGTAATTTACGACAAGTTAGATAAGTAATTAAAGATAATTGAGGGTCACTGTAGACCGTTTTGATTGTTTTCTCTTTTGTGAAACTTAATTTAAACCTAGATTGTAGATGTGATATGGCATAGGTCATCCTTTGATCCATTGTAGAACTTGGAAACCTATTCAGGAATATTCGTTCACATTTTTGTTGAATGCAGTTGGTTTCTACCATCCTGTATTAAAACATTTCCTGTTACCAATAGTGCAATTTATAAACAATGGTTTGTGAGTAGAATAAAATTTCCAATGGTAAACGAAACTGCTTTTTCAACATTATTTTACCAGGTAACTAAAAATAGGACAGCCTTGAACCCCTTCCACTAACTTTAGTTAGTATTAAGTTTCTTTTACAGTGGGTGCAGTGGAGTTGACGCTGAAATCATTAAGTGTTTGGTTATGTCATCGCTCGCCTCACTGAAGTCTTCTGAATTCTACATGTAATGTGTGGTCTGGCGTCTTCTGACCAGCAACATGTCCCAGGTTCAAACTAGTCAATTCCCTAAAAAAACACACTCAGAGCGTCGTTGTGCGAAAGTGGTAGGGAGACACGATATAGAACAGACACTACCATGAATGTTAGACCTTACTGAGTCACGTGTTTGCTTCCATTTTGTATAGTATAGTTGTTTTCTCTTCTCCTGACGGCGGGACTATGACTTATGGCGATGTTGTCTTATCATTATATATATATGGTGAGACACCTAACATAACCGCTGGTTATATTTCGTAAACCACATCAAATACTGACGAATCAATTCCGCATTCCACAGACCGAACGTGAGGAGACGGGCTAGTGTAATTGGTTAATACAAACCATAAAAATATGCATGGAAAATTTTTTTTAAAACAAACCTGGGTTTGTTTGCATATCTGAACATATAAACAAGTACGTAATCAGTGCCATCTGTTGCATTTGTAAGTAGGCTGATTAGGTTTTTTTATTGGTAACACAACCTCTGTATGATAATCACTGGCTGTGCTGTGTGCAGTCTGTGGCTGGTTGGCATTGTTGTAATACTCGCCATTGTAGCGTTGGGAAGTTGGCTCTTAGCGGCGCGTAGCGTAGCGCAGTTGGGGAGAGAGATGGCGGAGTTTTGAAATTTGTAAGACTGGATGTCATGAACTGCTATATATATTATGACTATTAAGGTAAATTATTTGTTTGTTCTGTATCGAAATCTTTCATTTGCTAACTATGCTTATCAGTAGTTAGTGCCTTCAGTAGTTTGAACCTTTTAGTTAGCTGGCAGTAGTGGCGCTCTCTGTATTGCAGTAGTTCGAGTAACGAAGATTTTTGTGAGGTAAGTGATTTGCGAAACGTATAGGTTAATGTTAGTCAGGGCCATTATTTTGTAGGGATTATTGAAAGTCAGATTGCGTTGCGCTAAAAATACATTTTGTGTCAGTTTAAGCACAGTCAAGTATAATTGTTCTAAGGGGATGTTTCATATGTCGACCTTTAGCCGAGGATACCTCACTGGAATCTTCAGATTTTTTCTTGTAGTTCGTTTAATTAGTGTAGATTTTGTTTATTGCTACCACGTAATTATAGAGAGAATCTCCTTTATAGTTGCAGTCTTTCATTGTTGTACAGTAAAACAGTTGTGGCATACATGTAGATTTGCACCAAGTATTTCGCAGCTGCGCTTGCAAATAACTAGATATTATTTTCAGTGCTACTTTAATGTGTTCTCTTATTTTTGTTCTTCAAATTGTGCTTTTCTGTGTTATCGTGTGAAATATTGTGACAATAATGGCGTGTGAAAAACGTAATACTAGGCTCCAAAGTAAACTGAGAAATGACAGTGAAGACGAAAGCAGTGTGTTAGCGCCAACATGTAATGAATTAACTATTGTTCAAAGTAGTAATTTGGTAATTGTGCATAAGGAAATGGAGCGGGCTGCAAATAATGTTGTAGGCAGTGAAACAATTAGTGAACAGGGAAGCATTATCGATCGATCGATCGATCGGTCAGCAACAGCTCGCCTCAGGATTCCGAAATGACAGGACACAATCTTGCAAATACTGTACATTCAGGTTTTGTGTCCTCACCGTTTTCTCAAATAAATCAAGACACATTTTCTGCTTTTCAAAATGCGAATATTGCCGGTTCCAATGCACTGCCGAATAGCACTGAGTAACATGTTTCTGACACCAGTGCACTGTTATTACAGTTAATGCAACAAATGGGACAAAGGCTACAAACCTTGAACAACACTTGAACAAAATCAGAAACAAATGCGACAAAATCTTCAAAAGTTAGACACAATGGAACAAAATCAGAGACAAACAAAGCAAAAGTTAGACGCAATGGAACAAAAGCTACAAAAGTTAGACACAATGGAACAAAATCTACAAAAGTTAGACACAACGCTTCAACAAAATCAGAAACAAATGGGACAAAATCTTTAAAAGTTAGACACAATGGAACAAAAGCTTCAAAAGTTAGACTCAGTGGAACATACGCTTGAACAAACGTGTGAAGATTTTACTACAAAGTTGCATAAAATCGAATCTAAATGTCAAAAAGTCTGTAATGAATTAAAACACAAATTTGTGAGCATTTTCAACCTATTTTTTCGCGGCATGAGAATGCGTTACAAAATCACGAATCAGCCATAAAAGAACTGCAAACTATTGTTCATGAAAATCATGAGACCTTGCAAGCCAAAATTGACTCAATTGCATCTACCGATTCGGTTACGCAACTTGCAAAAACTCAGCAAAACTTAAAGGACACAGTAGATACGATTTCAACACAAATGGACACTCTGAAGTTTGGTTCAGAAAAACGCATTGAGGAAATAAGTACACTATCGGAGAAAGTAGCCGAACTTTCAGATCAGTTCACTAACTTATCTGCAAAGGTAGATGATGATCTGAATGACACAGAAGAGTGCGAACAAATTAGGAAATTCAAACAAAATCAGAATCAAATTAATACGCAACACCAAAGAGAAATCCGGGAAGTACAAGATCAGGTGACACAGGTAATACAAGAATTATGTATTTCAGAGGACACTCGCGCTCCAACACGGGAAGAGGGACCTAGAAATACGGAAAAGACACAAAATAATAACACAGGGTATTTCGGAAATTATGAAAGAAATTGGCAAGGTGCACCGAATTTTGAGATGCAACCGCCGACATGACGTAACAATGACCGATATGCTACCCGCCGACACGATGATTTTGACTATTAGCTGTTCATTACTACACGTACATTCAAAACATTTAAGATTTCTGGCAACGACATTCATCCACAAGCGTGGCTCCATCAATTCTCTCATTGTTTTCCTCCTAACTGGTCATTGGAGCACAGATTAGAATTTATGTGTGGCTACTTAGAGAATGAACCAACTGTAAGAATGCGATCAATCATTCACGATTGTCACAATGAAGGAGAATTTTATCATGCCTTCCTCTCAGCATATTGGTCTCAAGCTACACAAGACCGAGTAAAACATAGCATCATTATGATGATTCATTTCGAACAATCTGAATTTTCCAGTCTTGTGAAATATTTTGAAGACATGTTACATAAGAATCAGAATCTATGTCGTTTGCTGTCTTGGTAAAATGTGATGTCTAAGATACATGAGATTATGTTTGGTCCTGAACACACTATTATTTTTTCAATTGTTTCTTCCACCAAATTTTATATGTACCTTGTCGCACAATACGTGTAGTTTGTTTAGTTCAACTTTCTGTCATGCCTCTATTACTGTTTCCTTGCAACTCTTATATCCTCTTTTGCACCTGCCCGGATCTATAACCTGTCTTCTCGCACAAAGTGTTATCATAACGTAAGTATAGATGACGGAAAATAGAGATCAAAGTTTCGTAGCCAGAATCCAGTCTTCCTTTCGTCTATGAATATATGATGCATACATCAGTGAAATGCATTGACACTTTTTGATTACGTTCATAAGCTCGATATGACATGAACTTCACCTAACTTTTTCATTGAAAAAATTAAAAATTTTGTTGACTCAAAAGATGTGTTGCACTCGATCTCCCTCGCGTGGGGCGGCTCTGTGGCCGGTGCAACAGTGACGCCTGCTAAACAAGCTGCCTGCTGTAGAATAACAAGAAAAGGCCTTCTACTTCGAGCTTTCAACCTGTAACGACCATCGACGGAGCCTGCTGGCTGCAGGACACCTTTATATCTCCCTGGACGTTCTTGTTTCATTGCCCCATATCGTCAATGATGCCAGCTACCATCGATTTATCCACTGTATTAAGGTTCCCTGTTCGGCGTTGTGAATCCAGGTGTACCTCGCTGGATGCGCCGAAGTACTGGGTGGCCTGGATTGTTATCCAGAAGGGCTGTGGTCGTAATTCTGAAAACAGCTGATGGGGCTGGTCTAAGGCCATGAGGAATTATAGATTATGAATTTTAAGATAGTTTATTAGGGTGTTTTTCTAAAATTATGGTAGTCTGCGTTTTTGTATCTGCAGAGAAAGCTGTAGAGATATATCCATTTAGCTGGTAAAATTACACCTTCTCGTAAATTGTGACATCCTTGTGATTGGACGAGAGCTTTTGTTTATGAATATTGTTACTTTTTTTTCATGGGTGTCTTTGATGAAAAAAAACTAAAATGCCATTTGAAAGAAACGTATCGTATCAAATCTCGACCTAGCCCTTCCACTCACTTTTTATGTTGCAAACATTATATAAACAATTTTTAAATTTCAATATATGTGAAGAGTTAGTAGGGAGGGAGGGATTGATTTTTAGACCTTTGATGGAGAAAGGTTAGATAAGGAAATTATTGAACAGAGACAATCATTAAATGTGCTAAAGCAGTTTAGAAAGTTAATTAATAGTAGTGAAAGTTAATTAATTGCATATTGTATATATTAGAAATAGATAAGGAAATGAGACACTTAAAGTATCATGTTAGTTTTGCTATTTGGGAAGAAAAATAATGATGACTGTTGAAGTAGAGAGGATATAAGACGTAGAGTGGCTATGGCAAGGAAAGAATTTCTGAAGAAGAGAAATTTGTTAACATCGAGTATATATTTAAGTGTCGGGAAGTCTTTTCTGAAAGTATTTGCATGTAGAGTAGCCATTTATGGACGTGAAACATGGGCGCCAAGTAGTTTACACAAGAAGAGAATAGAAGCTTTCGAAATGTGGTGCTGCAGAAGTATGCTGAAGAGTGGATGGGTGGGTGACTTAAGTGATGAGGAGGTACTGAACAGAATTGTGGAGAAGAGGAATTTGTGACACAGCTTGACTAGGAGAAGGAATCGATTGGTAGGACACATTCTGAGGCATCACGGATCATCAGTTTAAAATTGGAGGGAAGCGTGGAGGATAAAAATCATAGAGGGAGACGAAGAGGTGAATAAACTAATCAAATTCAAAAGGATGCTGGCTGCAGTAGTTACTCAGAGATGAAGAAGCTTGCACAGGATAGAGTAGTATGGAGAGCTGCATCAAACCAGTCTCTGAACTGAAGACCGCAACAATAACATTTGTTAGTAGAAATAATTTTGAAGTGCAATGCATTTCCGAGGTTAGAGCTATATTAGCTGTACTCCAGGCAATCCCTGTAACTCTGATTACCATGCCTAATAGGCAGATCACGTACAGTTAGGTTGTGAAATCTACCTAGTAATCCTAACGCTCATTCAGAAAAAGAACAGTCATGAAGAACGTAATCAGGAACACCATGAAGTCTCCAAGTCTCGCAAACAATGCCTTACCTTACTCACTAATCCGTGCAAAGGATTAAAAAGATTTGTACTGACGACAACTCGTTTTTCGTCTAACAAGTCCACTGAACGCAGAATGTATGTGATAATCTTTTTCATATCAAGTACTGTTTCACGCAGAAATCTAAGAGCTTCTGGAATCAGATCAGAAATTAATCGAGTTTTGTGAGTGACTGTGGGATGCGAGTAAACAAAGGACTCTTTAGGAGAATGGCTTGTTACAAATCATTAAACTAATAATCAATGACAGTAATAGAGTTACATTTGTCCAGTAATGACGTGGAGTACAGTTCTACTATTGAAGCGCGCACAGCTGCGATGTGCGCAGGAAGAGAGTGAGTGACGTTTTGGAGGCATCGACAGGGGTGTGGAGCCGTGTTGACTGAAAAAAAGTTTAAAATGGCTCTAAGCACTACGGAACTTAACATCTGAGGTCATCAGTTCCCTATACTTCGAGCTACTTAAGTCTAACTAACCTAAGGATATTACACACAGCCATGCCCGATGCCGGATTCGAACCTGCGCGGTTCCGGACTGAAGCGCCTAGACCCGCTCAGCCGCAGCAGCCGGCTGCCATGACCAGCGGTGCCAGGATTTTTGTTGAGGATCCATGGCATGAACAGCGGGATCAAGGAGTTCCCACGGAATCTCGACTGGATTTAAAGCCACAGAGTTTGGTGACAAGGAAAGTACAGTAACTTTCCTCAAGGACTGCGTCTTGAAAAGTGACAAAACCATCCAGGGGATGCCTCTGGCGTGGACTTTTCGACGTTTGTTGCATGGTGTTTGCTTTCTCATTTTTCACACAGCACGCGCCAACGCAAATCTCTACGATGGAGCTTAAAATGTGATTCATCTGAAAAGATCACCTGTAGCCGCTCAGTGGAGGCCCAGCTGTGGTACTGCCAAGCAAGTTCGAGCCTTCGTTGCAGGCGAAGGCAGCGGGAGGCAAGGACCAGGAGCCTCCTGTGGAGACCTGCATGCAGCAACATTCGCTCAGTGGTCGCTGTGTATACACTTATCGTATCCGTTTGGTTCATCTGGCCGGTCAGTTGCTGTTCGGCTGTACACATTTCTGCAGCCATCGTTCACCCATGTGACCTATGATCTGTGGTGCACCACAGTTGCCTTGGAGCCGATTTTGGATAGCGCCATTTTGCCTTGAACAGTGTACTTTAACCAGGGCAGCGGTGGTTTTCCATGCACGGTGTACTTTAATCACGTCAGCACGCGGATAGTACACAAATATAATCCTTACGAAAATGCTTCCACCGTTATCCCGAGAGCCAATGAATAAATCTTAATCGGCGTCAGGTAAATCGCTCCGTTTCCACATTATAACAACTTCTGCATTGGCTTCTGCGACACGACACTCTCCATTTTTAGTGCTGCCACCTGCCGCCTGTGTGTGGTTATTGCAGGTTGATTTCGAATACAGGAGATGGTCGTATTGATGTGACTTCACCATTTATGTGTGTTCGTAGTTCTTTCCTGTGCTGGTTGTATCTGGCTATTTTCTTTTGAATCGTTTCCGCATTTGTCGGGAAATCTTTTCTACCTTATTATGTGTAGCTATAAAACAGTTTGTGGACACCTACAGAACTGGAACGAAGCGGGAAGGGTGCAGATATCGATTGGACTTTTAACCTCCCCTTCACTTATCGATCTTAATGACAGTAAAAATTAAACCGCGTGTACCTAATGGAAATTTGGGAAAAGCAATAGTCACCGAAGTTAATCTCTCAGTAAAGAGGGAGGAAAGGGTTACATCTAAATGAAAGGAAAAATGCAAATGAAACTGGTGCAAATTAATTTTGAAAACGGGTAACGTTAATAAAGAAAGTAAATGTGCGGTCTTTACATTAACAGTTAACTGGCGTTAATTAGATATTTGAGATTTTGTGGAAATTAGGGTCGCCATTCCTATGGACAACTACTATAATAACTGAGAAAGAAAGGTTATTGCACATATAATTAACACTAAAAGCGTGGCAACTGAAGGTTGACACGTGTTGTGTGAAAACTGAATGTTTGTCAGAACTAATACATTTAATTTGTGCTTGTGTAATCTAAATATTCCTGTCAGCTATGAATACCTTAACTAAAACTTTGAAATTAAAGCAGTGAACTCCAATGGTATTACTTTAATGCTGGCGTTTGAATTTCAACGCCACGGGAGTTCATTTCGGAAAAGGAAGGGTCGCTGCTTGGTAATTCAATTAGGACAATGAGCAACAATGGTTCATGCTAAGTTGCTGTATTTTAGGGGTGCTAATGGAACAGTTTGAAAAGCTGAGGTGTGCCATACAGTTCTAAAACTTTTGGTGCTTTCAGTTTTCCTTGTTGGTTGATTGAAGGTTTGAAGTCGTCGATCGAGGAGGTGGCGACAATCACTCATCGTCGGCCGTAGCTGTTGCAGAAGCTGGATGTTGGCGCGCCTTCTTCTCGACACGGTCACCAAGCAAAACGGGCTAATGTTTCCCGTCCGCGACACCGTGCCAGAAACTGTCATAGCAAGTCGAGCACAATTACTTGCTGCCAAACCCCGAAAGTGCGGCAACTCGCGGGAGCATCACTCAACACACCTGCTCCACCGCCCTACTTCGCCAGACTACGCTCTGCCTGCGCTCCACGAGGCAGAGTTAACACTACCAAAGATCCTACACACTTTGGTTCTCCACACGACCTATCGATATAATCGTTCGATAGCATAGTTTCCCCTAGGCAAGACCCAGCGTAAAAATACAAATAACATTTACAAACCAAACCAATTATACATCGACATAAATGCATAAATATATATACAAATAGTAAAACAATTACAATATATAAAGATACAGAAAAGTCATATCTACAGGGAACAAAATAGGGAAAAAATTTATAGTACAATAGATGGAAAATTGGAGGATATGCATTTCCGGCGTTACAGACTGACAGGCATTTCACTTAGTCTGGGACGGGAAGCGAAGGCTAGCCAGAAGTGAAGTCCGGAGAGCAGCGAAAATCGTCATAATCTTGTACCAACAGCAAAAGAGCCATTCGACAGAAAAAAACCGTAAATGCACGCAGGGTCAAACTCTTTGATGTAAAAGACTTCAGAAATATCGAGAACCGTCGAACAAGTGCGGGACCGTGGTATTTGCGGACTCTGTGGGTGGGTACACGCGACATGCCTCTGGTTAGTGCGGCTTCCTCCTGCGAGCTAATCGGACACCTAGAACTCTGAAGGTTAATTTTTTTGCCCCTAGGTCGATAGCAAACACGGTTGGGGGGGGGGGGGGGGGGGGGGAGGGCGCCGAGGCCGCTACAGGCGAATCACGTGCGATAGCAAAGGGTGAGCTCTGGGAAAAATCCCCAAGCCGGGAATTTGGGCGGCTGATGCCAGCGTTGCCTTTGTGTGACTATGCTCCAGGAAATGTCGGAGTGTCAGACACACTTAAAGATGACCAGGTTACAGCAGTCTGAGATTCGAAAATAAGTCACATCAAATATTAATGAAAGTCTGAATACACCTGAGATCTCAGTAAAGTAGGGCACAGCCAGTACTACAACAATATCTCAAAATCTCTGCAGCTATAGAAGTCAATATCTCATAGCGAGTAAACATTTTCACGATGACTCTATGCCTTAACATCTTTTAATCGCTTCAAGCGATTTCAACAAACGTTTTGTCAGATGATAGCATTCCACTATAGCTAACATCTCTGAAAGCCTCGTATCGCAATATACCTTATTCCCTGATTTATTACGTTTTTTATAAATTTTTTATTACACAAATGATTGTCAGAACAGCGTATTCTCCACATTTACATAGCAAATGAATACTGCATGAATGCCTCACATATTGTCACACTTGTGTAGTCATGTAATGAACAGTCTACTACGTTGTCAATGACTTTATTTAAATGTCAACCGCAAGTACTGTTAAAAACTGTGCTAATTTTAATCTGGTCTATCGCATGTGTTCGCAGGCACCACAACTGAAAAGATAGCAAAGAGACGCTTCTGTCAAGAAGGCGTAAATAATTGTTTAAGTAACACTTAGTGATAATCTGTAGTTACTTAAAGTGAGTGCACTTGCGCAAGAGTACTGGTTTCTTTACCTATGAACCAATTATTACTTACATTTCTAAATGATCTGAATGTAGCCGTATGTTTAGACAATTTCCTTTATTTAAATATTGTTGTAACATATTAGTGCGGGAATGTGGTCAAGGTGAGTCAGATTATGTGTGTAGAACTTGAGAATGATGTATTTTAGGTGGGGACGGTCTTAAGCCGATGAGAGCTGAACAGTGGCGATACACTGCTGAAGTCTAGTGGTGACTCGTACTTCTCGAGCGAAAAGCCCAGTTGAGCGATTCCGGACATTTTATGTGGAGTACTGGAAGAAGGCAGACCTGCCTGTGGTAACGTGAGTGATTCGGTCGCATAGGTGTTCGATTCCGGGCGGAAAAGGGCCGCTACACTACTCTGATGCTTGAGGGAACTTTGTATTTCTACAGGTCTGAATGTCCTGCAGAGTAGAACTCTAACTTTTACCGATTGATTTAAGAAAGGGAGAATACACTATAGCTTACAGTTCTCTGTATCATTCACTCCTGGAAATGGAAAAAAGAACACATTGACACCGGTGTGTCAGACCCACCATACTTGCTCCGGACACTGCGAGAGGGCTGTACAAGCAATGATCACACGCACGGCACAGCGGACACACCAGGAACCGCGGAGTTGGCCGTCGAATGGCGCTAGCTGCGCAGCATTTGTGCACCGCCGCCGTCAGTGTCAGCCAGTTTGCCGTGGCATACGGAGCTCCATCGCAGTCTTTAACACTGGTAGCTTGCCACGACAGCGTGGACGTGAACCGCATGTGCAGTTGACGGACTCTGAGCGAGGGCGTATAGTGGGCATGCGGGAGGCCGGGTGGACGTACCGCCGAATTGCTCAACACGTGGGGCGTGAGGTCTCCACAGTACATCGATGTTGTCGCCAGTGGTCGGCGGAAGGTGCACGTGCCCGTCGACCTGGGACCGGACCTCAGCGACGCACGGATGCACGCAAAGCCCGTAGGATCCTACGCAGTGCCGTAGAGGACCGCTCCGCCACTTTCCAGCAAATTAGGGACACTGTTGCTCCGTCTCCATGACGACACGTCTCCATGAAGCTGGGCTACGGTCCCGCACACCGTTAGGCCGTCTTCCGCTCACGTCCCAACATCGTACAGCCCGCCTCCAGTGGTGTCGCGACAGGCGTGAATGGAGGGACGAATGGAGACGTATCGTCCTCAGCGATGAGAGTCGCTTCTGCCTTGGTGCCAATGATGGTCGTATGCGTGTTTGGCGCCGTGCAGGTGAGCGCCACAATCAGGACTGCATACGACCGAGGCACACAGGGCCAACACCCGGCATCATGGTGTGGGGAGCGATCTCCTACACTGGCCGTACACCTCTGGTGATCGTCGAGGAGACACTGAATAGTGCACGGTACATCCAAACCGTCATCGAACCCATCGTTCTACCATTCCTAGACCGGCAAGGGAACTTGCTGTTCCAACAGGACAATGCACGTCCGCATGTATCATGTGCCACCCAACGTGCTCTAGAAGGTGTAAGTCAACTACCCTGGCCAGCAAGATCTCCGGATCTGTCCCCCATTGAGCATGTTTGGGACTGGATGAAGCGTCGTCTCACGCGGTCTGCACGTCCAGCACGAACGCTGGTCCAACTGAGGCGCCAGGTGGAAATGGCATGGCAGGCCGTTCCACAGGACTACATCCAGCATCTCTACGATCGTCTCCATGGGAGAATAGCAGCCTGCATTGCTGCGAAAGGTGGATATACACTGTACTAGTGCGGACATTGTGCATGCTCTGTTGCCTGTGTCTATGTGCCTGTGGTTCTGTCAGTGTGATAATGTGATGTATCTGACCCCAGGAATGTGTCAATAAAGTTTCCCCTTCCTGGGACAATGAATTCACGGCATTCTTATTTCAATTTCCAGGAGTGTATATGTCAATTTGTGAATCATCACGTTGAGCGCCGGACTATTTTAAGCAGTTGAAATTTTGATGTACTGTGCTCACGAAATTGACTTAGCTTTCGCGAATCTTTGATGTCTGTTTTGTTTGGGGTTTTGCTACCATTCACTTAACGCTCTCAAAGTAACTTTACTGCATTTGATGAAGGTATTTCCAGTCCGTGTTCCAGCTGAGTATTGCAGGAACAATTCTCGATTCTCTTTCGATTGCCGTGTACTTCATGGTTATTTACTCTGTTGTAGTTCTGAAAGAATTATTACTGACTTCTGTTGATTGAAGTCTCTCTTCTAATGGAGGATAATCATGGGTTAACCAAAGTGACCAGAAATCATTTGAAGGCTTTTAAGAAAAGAAGAGATGTTTGAAATCCAAAGGTAGGTGTTATTACCACAAACAATAAAGGTTTGGATGAGAAGAGAAGCTTAATTGACAGTGTAATTGGGAAAATGTAAACTACTATGGGATGGCTATTCGCCAAAACACACATAGTGTCGATGAAATGATGAAAGCTGTTTGAGCTCTTTTTTTCACACTTTTTAAATCGATGAAAGTTCCCATCATTACTTGTGCCAAAACGAGAAAACAGTTGGTGAAAGTACAACAAAAATGGTTCAAATGGCTCTAAGTCCCTTCGACTTAGAACTAATTAAACGCAACTAACCTAAGGACATCACACACATCCATGCCGGAGGCAGGATTCGAACCTGCGACCGTAGCAGCAGCGCGGTTCCGGACAGAAACGCCTAGAACCGCTCGGATGGATGAGATAAAATCTTAGCAGCAGCCGATCTGTTAAGAAAATGTGTTCACGGAAAAACTCAAAACCCCAACGAAAGTGTAAATAGTGTTATATAGTCAGAAATCAACAAGACTTTGTTTGTAGGAATAGAAACTACTTTAAATAATGGCAAAGTCGTAAGGTGCAAAGTATTTCGAAATATGGTGCGAACGATGCGTGCTTTAGACAAGGAACATCTTCGCCTGGGGAAAGAGCTGTAAATAGCCTAGAAATAGAATCCAGAGTAAACAGGAGGAGGACAAAGAGGAAGCTGAAGTCTGCAGAAGGTGAAGATAACCCATCCTATGGACCTGGACTGCACTAAAACGTTAATCCAAATTTTGTCTCTCATTGCCAAAAAGTTTTCTTTTTTTATACAAATCACATGTTTTCTTAGGATCTTGCCAACCAATTTGCTTCAAATTTTCAGAAAATGTTACACAGTCCCCTCTGCGTAACTTAACACATCCTTTTTCCAAAAATCTGTAGACTGTTGAATTTATAAACAAAAATGGCATAAAAAGTAATAAATTTTTATAACAATAGAAAAAATTAATCTTTAAGAACTTAATTCAAATTTTTAAAAGTCCCTGTGTTAAGTTGTAACCAATATTGCAATGAATAACCTGTAAAAATTTCAAATTCCTTGCTCAAATACTTTCTGTGAAACCATGTAATTTATAAGCGCTATTTTAACATTGAGTAGGGCCAAGTACCTAACGTACGAGTAACCACAGGTAAAGATGGAACTGGTATGTTTGTACGAAATGCTGTTTTGATGAGATAACCGAGTATCTCTCTCTTGTACTCCGTATCGACAGCCGAGTTGGTTAGGAAATCTGATTCACTGTCGGATACTAAAGAAACCTTTAGCTCCTTTATGGCGTTCATATTGCAAACTGTGTTTCTTGACTGGCAGGCTTATATGCTCTTTGCAGCATTGATCTTTGTGGGATGGAATGATGATAAGTTTGAAACACGCACGGTACAATCGGCTACCTTCCAAATATTCCCTTACGTAGCTTCGTTTCACAAGCAATGGTGGCACATTGATCGACTTCTGCATATTCACGGCTGTACACGAGTGTACCTGTCTGAGGTCTTTATAGCAGTACGGCTTCCGTCAATATCTAGCGAGGGCGTGTTTATCACACGTGACTTGCCGGTTTTGAAGGTAAACAAAGTGTTCCGTTTCAGTCTTTTCGGTTGGGCTGCTCTGCATTGAAGTTGTATTACACTGAGAAACGTGGCGTTTTTTCTGTACTCCGACTTCAGGATATAGGTAACACATTTTTCTGTTTTCCGAACTGGCGGGCACTGCTGGAAGACAGCTATACTTTAGGAATTACCATTCTATGAGATTTCCGTGGTCTAGGGCTATTGAAGAAAAGGGAGTAGCGTCTTTCTTTCATAATCAAAACGTCTACAGTCCGGTGCTCCAATCCCTCCACTGCTTAAATTTTGATTAATAATCAGCATTGGCGGCCGGAGACTTCAGCCATAAGGAGTCACGGCCGTGTTAAAGAGGGTGGAGGAGCGGACAAAGGTTCAGGGCACTCTCTTGTCCTAGTGGTAGGAAACTGTCCCTAAAGTCGGAAGAATCAGCAATGACCAAAGGCATGAGGCAATGGAAACCACTGCATTAAAGACATGTGGCGTTTATCCACAGAACATGTGCCTGTAATTGATGAAGTGTCATGATGACCTCTCTATTGGCAAAAGATTCCGGAATAGCCCCGTTTTCGGATCTCCGGGAGGAAACTACCAAGTGGGAGGTCACCATGAGAAAGAGATTGAATAATCAACGGAAGGATAACGTTCTAGGAGTTGGGGCGTGGAATGTCAGGACCTTCAACGAGGTAGAGAAACTAGTAAATCTAAAAGGGAACTGTAAAGGCTCAATTTAGGTATAGCAGAGGTCAGTGAAGTAGAGTGGAAAGAAGAAAAGGATTTCTGGTCAGATGAGTATAGGGTAATATCAACAGCAGCAGTAAATGGTATAACGGGAGTAGGATTCGTTATGAATATGAGGGTAGGGCAGAGAGTGTGTTACTGTGAACAGTTCACTGACAGGGTTGTTCTTATCAGAATCGAAAGCAAATCAACACCGACTACGATGGTTCAGGTACACAATCCGAAGATGCAAGCTGAAGATGAAGAGATAGAGAAAGTGTATGAGGATATTGCAAGGGTAATACAGTATGTAAAGGGATATGAAAACGTAATAGTCATGGCAGACTGGAATGCAGTTGTAGGGGAAGGAGTGGAAGAACAGGTTATAGGAGAATATAGGCTTGGGAAAAGAAATTAAAGAAGTGAAAGACCAATTGAGTTCTATAACAAGTTTCAGATAGTAATAGCGAATGTTCAAAAATCTCAAGAAAAGGAGGTATACTTCGAAAAGTCCGGGTGATACAAGAAGATTTAATTTAGATTGCATCATAGTGAGATAGAGATTCCGTAATCAGATACTGGATTGCAAGGCGTACACAGGAGCAGACAAAGATTCAGATCGTAATGTAGTAGTGACGAATAGTAGGCTGAAGTTTAAGACATCAGTCAGGAAGAATCAATACGCAAACAAGTTGGATATGGAAGTATTAAGGAATGATCAGATACTGTGGAAGTTTTCTAAGGCAGTAGGCAGTACAGTTGAAGAGGAAAGCACATCTCTAAAAAGGGCCATAGAACACCGCTACGCCGGTCATAAGCCCGGGGCCTTACCATACAAGAGGTGAGGAAGGAGGAAGGGGAGGAGTAACAGCCTCGTTAAAAAACCAAGGTTCACCTGGCCCGGGTGATAGCACCTTGTAAGGGCTCCTTGCTAGGACTACAGTGAAGACCTCAACGGTAGTGAAGGCGGAGGGAATAGTTCTCGATACGGCGGAACTAGCAGAAGAGGCAACCAAAGGAAAAAATCCACTTGTCGTCTGTCTTGAAACAAGCGGCTGAGTGGTCAGCGTCTGTCCACCAGTGGTGCGGCTAAAAACCATTCCTCGGAGCTAATAACCTCGAGTAGAATCCATAGGGGACTTGTTCCCCTAACCCAACAAACAATCAACGGTGGATACGCACCTTGTAAGAGATTTTACCCCAGGGGGTAACCAATCTCCAATTTCTAAGGAAATTAAAAGTAGCCATTCGGATTCTGGGGGCCTACACCAACGTGCTAAGGATGAGTCGGAGCATCCTGAAACCTGCCTTAAGCAAGCAACAAATAAAATTAAACACAAAAATATAAACTATTTGGCAACGTTCAACGTAAACTCATTTCTAAAAACAGGAAAACTTTAAACATTATTAAATTTTATAAAACAGAAAAATATAATGATAACTGCACTCCAAGAAACAAGGTATACTGATGAACATTCATTTGATTCAGAGGGATTCAGAATCTTCAAAGGGAAGCCAGGAAAAAGAGTTATGAAGAATGAACCCCAATTTGGAACAGGATTCATTGTAAACCAAAATATATTAAACGCGATAGTAGAATTTAAGTCTGTCAATGAAAGGCTTTCAACATTAACCTTCAAATCAGTAAACAAACTGTATACCATTGTAAACTCACATGCACCAACAAATGAGAAAAACAGAACACAAAAAAACATACAGAAATTTTTTGGCAGGAACTGTGAAACACCTTAGACCAGATTACATCCAAAAACACAAGTATGTTGGGGAGACTTTAATGCTCAAATCGGCAAAGAACGTCATCACCAATCCATAGTAGGCAAGTTCCCTGCACATAAAAGAACCAATGCAAATGGAGAAAGACTTATTAGTTTATGCAGAGAACATGACATAGTTCTAAAGTCTACATATTTCAAAATACTCCCTAGAAAACAAACTACATGCGTATCCCTGAATCCAGTCTGTGGGGAGAAACAACTTGACCATGTTGCTACAAGCAGACTATCTGCATCAGAGATACTAAATGTACAAGTTGCTAAGATTGAAAGTTTAGATTCAGATCACTATCTATCTGTCGTTAAATTCAAAATTAGACCAATTTATAAAGGAAAGAGCGAATATCAACGTAAAAAGTTTGACACTCAGAAATTAACCAAGGAACACAATTTCACGACACTTTTGGAAAAGAAAACACCTAAAACATGGGAACAACTTCAAAAAGATAAAGTACAGACAGCAGAAGAAACCATTCTCCTTACCAAAAAATGGAAACATGCCTGGTGGAATGATGAGTGTGACAAACTAATCCTAACAAGACAACGAGCTTGGAACATTTGGAATGCAAACAAAAATGATAAAAATAGGATCTCCCTAAAAGAAGCCCAGAAGCAAGCTTCAAAAGGCCTTAAAAAGATCCAACGTCAATACATAAAAGACCAACTAGCATCAATAGACTCCAACGTCAAACAGAACAATGCTAGGGACTTTTACAAAACTTTCAAAAGTAACTTAAAGATATACTCTCCTCCTAGTCTATTTTTCACAGACCCAAAAACGCAGAAAACTGCATAGAAGAGCATAGAGAACTGTAGAATACTTGCTGAATGTTTTGAAGAACTACATAACTGTTATCCACCGAAAGAAAAATTTAATTTCAATATTGTAAACCCAACACCACCAGACTCCAAGCCGCCAACCACAGAAGAAATAAAAGAAATCATAAAAGAGCTTAAAAATAATAAAGCCCCTGGAGAGGATAATATAGTTGCTGAACTATGGAAGTACTCTAGTGACAACATGATACAGTGTCTATCAGAAATACTAAAATAAATCAGGACAACACACAGATTACCACCAGACTGGACATCTGCATTAATACATCCACTACATAAAAAAGGGAAGAAAACAGATCCTAGCAATTATAGGGGAATCTCCCTCTTACCAGTGACCTATAAGATCTTGTCTAAGGCGCTTTTAAAAGAGCAGAAGAGATATTCGACAAACAGCTAGAAGAGTATCAGGCTGGATTTAGGAAGGGAAGGTCATGTGCAGAACAAATACTAAATTTAAAGAACATAATAGAAATGAGGAAAATCAGGAACTTAAAATATGTAATTACTTTTGTGGATCTAAAAAAAAGCCTATGATTCAATTGACAGAAATAAACTGCTTGATATCTTAAAAGAATTGCTAAAACAACTGCAATAATTAAAGGTACTTTGACAAATACAAAATCAAAAGGAAAATTTAGGGGAGAGCGCCCAAAATCGTCTGAAATAAAGTCAGGTGTTCGGCAGGGATATGGTCTATCACCTCTGCTTTTCAATTGTGTCTTCGAGAAGGTAGTTCGAGAATGGAGGAAGGCCATCAATACTAAAGGGATTCAACTAGGGAGAAATCCAAACAAGATTACTGTCGACTGTTTAGCCTTCGCAAATGACATGGCATTGATTACAGATTCACTAGACAATGCCCATGAACAAATAAGAGAAGTACAAAAACAAGCAGCCAAAGTAGGACTACAAATATCCTATGAAAAAACAAAGTTTATGACAAACATCTGTGATGCTCCTCAAAGTATTGCAGTTGACAACAACACAATACACAAAACAGATTCCTTTAAATACCTAGGAGAGTGGATTACATACAATGCCAAAGAAAAGATAGCTATAGAAACTAGAGTGCACAAAATGGAAAGAGTGTTTCATATGACCAAAAACTTTTATAATAAAAAATCCTTGTCCTGGAACACGAAATTAAGACACTACCAAACAGTGGCCAGACCTGAAGCTCTCTATGCGGCAGAAACACTTAAACTAACAAGAAATGGAGATCTTGAGAAACTAGGGAAAGTCAAAATAAGAATTTTAAGGGAAATACTGGGAGCTAAAAGAAACGATAATACTGAATACAAGTTAAGACCAAACAGAGAGCTATATCTGAAAACGGAGAAACTAACTGATGTAATGAGGAAGAGGAGACTACAGTTTGTTGGACATATATTCAGAATGGATAACAACAGACTAACCAAGCGGATATTCACATTACTCAATAGCTACAAATCCAAGCCAGCATGGTTCATAGAGACTGAAAAGGACATTGAAAATGCTGGAGTTACAATAGACACAATAGAAAACAGAACACATTTCAGAAAGGCAGTTCAAAAGGCAGAATTTCAGGAGAGAAAGAAAATAACTTGACGAAAGTGGACTCAAGAAGAAAGGGAACAACACTCTAAAAGGATGAAGGAAATTTGGAAACTGAGGAAATCTAATACAATGAAGATTAGCCAAAGTTGATTCATCATACCCTCCAAATAGGTTATTTGAAAGAAAAAAAAGGCCATAACAGAAGTTGGGAAGCTAAACATATGCACAAAGAATATAACTGCGAAGAAACAATGGGTAACAGAAAAATTTCTTCCACTGATTGATGAAAGGAGGAAGTACAAAAATGTTCCAAGAAACTTAAAAACAGAGAAATACAAGTCGCTGAGGAATGAAATAAATAGAAAGTGCAGGGAAGCTAAGACGAAATGGCTGCAGGAAAAATGCGCAGATATCAAAAAAGAAATGATGGTTGGAAAGACAGACTCAGCATACAGGAAAGTCAAAACAACCTTCGGTGATTACTTTAAGAGTGCAACGGGAATTCCAGAGTTAAATGCAGAGGAGAGAGGGAACAGGGGGAAAGAATACATTGACAGCGTCTATGAGGAGGAAGATTTGTCTGAGGTGATAGAAGAAGAAACAGGAGTCGATTTAGAAGAGATACGGGGTCGAGTATTAGAATTTAAAAGAGCTTTGGAGGACTTAAGAGCAAATAAGTCTTAAGGGACAGATAACATTCCAACAGAATATCTAAAATCATTTAGGGAAGTGGCAAGAAAACGACTACTCACGTTGGTGTGAAGAATGTGTGACTATGGCGACATACCATCTGAGTTCCGGAAAAGCATCATCCATACAATTTCGCCGAATGAAAGAGCTGACATGTGCGAGAATTACCGCACAATCAGCTTAACGGCTCATGCATCCAAGTTGCTTACAAGAATAATATACAGCAGAATGGAAAAGAAAATTTACGATGCGCTAGATGACGACCAGTTTGGCTTTATGAAAGGTAAAGGCACGAGAAAAGCAATTCTGACGTTGCGGTTAATAATGGGAGCAAGGCTAAAGAAAAATCAAGAAACGTTCATAGCATTTGTCGACCTGCAAAAAGCGTTCGACGACGTAAATTGGTGCAAGATGTCTGAAATTCTGAGAAAAGTAGGGGTAAGCTATAGGGAGAGACGCGTCATGTACAATATGTACAACAGCCAAGAGGGAACAATAAGAGTGGACAGCCAAGAACGAAGTGTTCGTATTAAAAAGGGTGTTAGACAAGGATGTAACCTCTTACCCCTACTGATCAATCTGTACATCAAGGAAGCAGTGATGGAAATAAAAGAGATGTTCAGGAGTAGAAGTAAAAATCAAGGTGAAAGGATATCAATGATATGATTCACTGATGTCATTACTATTCTGAGTGGAAGAACATAACACCATGATTGATGATCATGAAGTAGGTGAAGTTAAGGAACTCCGCTACTTACAAGGGAACCTCTCCATCGAACCCCCCTCAGATTTAGTTATAATTTGGCACAGTGGATAGGCCTTGAAAAACTTAACACAGATCAATCGACAAAACAGGAAGAAGTTGTGTGGAACTATGAAAAATTAAGGAAAATATACAAACTGAGTAATCCATGCGCATGATAGGCAACATCTGGGACGCAATGAACTCAGGAGTGCCGTGGTCCTATGGTACACTTGTTACTAGAATTCTCATTTGTACATGTTCCCTAAATGTGATCATGTAACAAAAAAAGTGGCAAAGGATAGCCCTAACCTTGATTTCCCATATTTCCCCTGATATATAGGCAGCTCTCTGGGGCGGGTTTACTCAGGAGCCAAAGCCTGAAGTGGATCAGATTTTTTTGTTATAGGAGGAAAAGTGGCGGTGGCACTTAGGGTTTTTTTTAGTTCCATTTTCCTAAGGGGCTTTTTAAGAAAAAAAAGAAAAAGTAAAAAAAGGTTCGAAAAAAAAGCAAAAAAGGAGTAGCGTCAAAAAAAGGGGGGTAGCGCCTTTGAAATAAAAAAGGGGGGTAACAAAAAAAGGATAGTAGAGCACTTGCCCGCGGAAAAAAAAACAAAAAAACTATGGTTAGCTTGAGCAACTGTGGAGCGAGAGGTCCTTCGTTCAAGTATTCCTTGGAGTGAAAAGTTAAATTTTTTTTATTTTCAGACAATTATCAAAGTTCAGGTACTCACACGTAATCAACTTCGCTCTCCAGAATTCCAGGACATGTTCAGATTTGCTTGGACATATGCAGGATTCGACGGTCTACACACGGAAAAATTTCAGATGTTAAAAACATATGTTTTGACAGAGCACAAGGAAAATGAGCGACTGTGAAACTGTTGGATTCATTTGTTGCAGTTTATGTGACAAACTCTTATGTTTTCATCACTTTTTTACGAGTAATTATCACATGCACAAGAAAACCTAAATCGGGCAACCTAGAAGAATGTTTTTACCCATTCGCCAATTGCACAAGTTATGTGGGTCGACAACATATTCCTGACATGTGACGCACATGCCCTCACCAGTGTCGTATAGAATATATCGGACGTGTTTTCCTTTGAAGGAATCCGTTGACCTATGACCTTGCGATAAAATGTTTTCGGTTCCCATTGGGGAGTCACGTCCTTTCGTCTAGTAATCACACGGTTTTGCGGTGCGGTCGCAAAACACAGACACCCAACTTATTACAGTGAACAGAGACGTCAATGAACGAATAGACAGATCATAACTTTGCGAAAATAAAGAAAAACTTTTCGCTCGAGGAAGACTTGAACCAACCACCTCTCGTTCAGCAGCTGCTCACGCTAACCACGGCGCGGCTGGGCTGAAATTATCCTTGATGTTTCCTATCTTCGCATGGACTACACAGTAACTACATTTTGCTTATTTTTTCATAGTTCCACACAAATTCTTCCTGTTTTCTCGACTGATCTGTGTTCAGTTTTTCAAGGTCTATCCACTGTGCCAACTTATAACTAAATCTGGAGGGGGGGGGGGGGGGGGTGCGATGGGGAGGTTCCCTTGTTAGGCAGTAAAATAACCAATGAGGGGCGGACAAGGACGACATCAAAACCAGACTAGCAGTGTCAAAAAGCGCATTCCTGAGCAAGAGAAGTCTAATAAAATCAAGTATCGGCCTTCATTTGAGGAAGAAATTTCTGACATTGTACGTCTTGAGTACAGCATTGTATGGTAGTGAAACATGGACAATGTGAAAACTGGAACAGAAGAGAATTGAAGCATTTGAGTTGTGGTGCTAGAGACGAATGTTGACAATTAGGTGGAATGATAAGGTAAGGAATGAGGGGGTACTGTGCAGAATCGGAGAGGAAAGGAACACATGGAAAACACTGATAAGGAAAAGAGACGGGATGATAGGTCATCTGTTATGACATGAGGGAATGATTTCCATTGTACTAGAGGAAACTGTCGAGGGCAGAAACTGTGGAGGATAACTGAGCCTGGAATACATCCAGCAAATAATTGAGGAGGTGGGTTGTAAGTGTTACTCTGAGATGAAGAGGTTGGCACCGGAGGGGAATTCGTGGCGGGCCGCATCAAAACAATCAGAAGACTGATGACAAAAAAAATGCACAACAGTGTAACACTCGTGGTTACGATAGTCTAGGGCTAAACCATTTTGTGTGGTGTTTATTGCTCGTGGTGGGGCTATGAAGGCGATATCTCATTTACAATAATGTGTTCTATCTCTATTGTTTTCTCAAGTAGATTTTATGGAGCAGATCTGTGTTTGATAGTGCTGTGAGCACATCATGAATTCTGTGACATTAATTTGACTGTCGTTCATAGAATACTTTTGCTTTTTGGGATCAAACAACTATCCTGAAGTTAGAAGGAAGTCTCATGTCCTTATTGCTATTTCGTTCCTTTTGTTAATTCACTTAAGTGGAGCATTACTTTATGCAAGATAGCAGCTTTCACTGATGCCTGATGCAAATGTGATTACCGAAGTATTCTCATGCGATAATTCGATCGATAGCGCAGCTGGTACTGCTTCTACTATATTCCAATACTCGTCTGCTGTGTTCCTTAGCATTAGCAAATTGTTTTCAGATTACGGACGGCAGGAATATATTCAGAGTTTGTGGGCAGCTGCTGTTTCGTCGTCTCTGTTACATTACTAGGTCAGCCGGCTGGAGTGGCCGAGCGGTTCTAAGGGCTACAGTCTCGAACCGCTACGGTCGCAGGTTCGAATCCTGCCTCGGGCATGGATGTGTGTGATGTCCTTAGGTCAGTTAGCTTTAAGTAGTTCTAAGTTCTAGGGGACTGATGACCTCAGAAGTTGAGTCCCATAGTGCTCAGAACCAGCCATTACTAGGTCACAATAATAAATTGTTGCAGATGCTAAAAGAATTTCCGTTGCCTTATGCATGCGTGTCTGTGACGAATCATTGCTGAGGGTAGTCACACAGCGTAATAATATTACTTTTTTGGCTTTTATTCACTTGTAAACACGACATTCTTATCCAGGACAAGCGGAACAGTAATCTCCACTTCTACTGGTGAAATCACATCCGGTGTAACAGGCACCACACGATTTTATTGTACTGTCAGTCGTTCTACGAGGCATTTGCAACAGAATTAACTCCAAGAAACGAGACAGATGGCTGAAAAGTAAGTAAACTGTTTATTATTTCCAAAGTTATCGCCATAACTGTTAACACATATACATTTGTCTCACAGTGAGGCAAGATTGTCATTGCCTTAATGACAGTAAGTTAGTGGTTGTCTACAGAACCATGATTATAGCCAGATGTGCACCTTTTCATCCGAAGCAAATCGACAACTGCAACCGTCTTTCGTCAGGGCTCCAAAAGTATGGAAATCGGGACTGCAACGGGGACAAGATATTTTAATAAATGTGTTATTCCGAATTACGATGCAAAGTTCGTTTGGACATGCATGCATGTCCAGAGGAGAAGGCACTGCAGCTTCTTCAGCCGTTATCAAACATATCAAATCTATCGATACTGCAGATATGGACAACCATCAGATTTGGAGTGGAATGAGGACAGTGAATATTTGTGCCGGGCCGAGACTGGAACCCGGACATCCCGCTTATCGCGAGATGTCGCCTTACCGTTTTGCTATTGGAGCAGGACTCACTGCCACATCCAGCAAACGGATACTTCCAGCAAATAATTGAGGACGTGGGTTGCAATTACTGCTCCGACGTGAAAATGTTTGCAGTGGAGATAAATTCGTGGCGGGCAGCACCAAATCTGTCGATAGACTCGTGACTAAAAGGAAAGTAAAATACACTACACGTGGATGTGAAGTTCTTTACCCTTTTCACACCCAGCATTTTCTGTCAAATCTCTCTTGCAGTAGCCTGGGAGCTTGTAGTTGTATAAAATTGGATGTTTTCCGACTTCTCGTGCAGAGCTCTCTTCTAGTGCTTCACAACCTACTCGTTCATCTTCAGATTAAAGCAATACAGAGCTGTGTTCGAACACAGGACGCAGCTCAGCCCGCTTGGCAGCGAGAGGGCCGAATCGCTGGCAACTGGTTGACAACGCTCTGCAAGCCACGCACTGGTGAGTCACTTTGCAGTCGCGCTGTCTGCGAAGCCCCAGTTACCTACACAGGGAGCGAGTCGCTATCGACCCCTTACCAACTCACGTCGGAGACGAGTTGCTTTTGAATTACTCCTTGTATTGTGGGCATAGGATGTGGTACAGTGCTATGAACCCTCTATCATGCTCGTCGTAGGGGTTTCATAGTATATAGTTGTAGGTGTTCGATTTATTTGAAAACTAAAGCTGTGTCTGCTACTGTACTTTATCATATGAGACCGAGAAACGTTATAACGTTGCTTTAATCCTAATCAAATGTTATTTTATTGTGTAAGTTGACGAAAAATTTTAGTATATATGTGGTGCCCCATTGTATACTTTTATTAACAACAGTATATCATCAACATAGGCAGTAAATTATTTTCTTGATTTAGGATTAATTACACTGGAATGTCTGTCGTTCAAGGTGGTTCGTAAATATATGGGAAATGGTGACAGACTGCGAATGCATCAGGTTGGCTATACATTTTGTCATTAACTCTGAAATTGTTGTAGCTTAAAATCAGCTCCAGCCAACATTTCCCTAGTGCAGATTCATCAGAGAATAAGGGTTGTGAAAGTGATGACTAGCGCTTAACGTTATTCTAATCTTCTACCATTAGAAAACAAGCAGTTACAGTCATGACAGCACGGAAAACCATGAAATTGTACAGTACGCTGAGCTGTGTACCATAGTGTACAATTGCATCGGACATTCGACTCTAGTTCTGAAAACCTTCTGACACGAAAGCGATGGCTGGACATCACAATTTTGTGAAGTAGTCTTAATGAATTAGTGCACTACTTTTAGCCTAGAGGCAGTGCGCTATTTTCACTTTCCAACCCTCGCCTCACCCCCACCCCTTTTCTCCACCGTTCAATTAAACGAAGTAAGGGACGATGTAGAGTGCCATAAATGATTTCACTTTCCATGGCATATGAGCGGTGCGCACTCTAGAACTGCTGATAATTAAATCCTCCCCTTCCCCTATCCTCCCCAAGTTTCCCCCACTTCAACAAAGCGTGAGCGTTAAGTTTGATTACAACATTCTAAACGGGATATGACCGACGTGCTCCACCGTATTACCAATATTGAGAACGTTATTAGTTTCTGCTGACAGCGTTTCGCTAATCTGACTACTAATAATTTCTTTTACGTTGAGCACATAACAGTTATTACAAATTGTAGATGAAAATATTTCTAGAGATATTTTTAGGTAATCTTCATTATTTATACAACTGCATTAAAGAGAAATGTGTATCACATAAAAAAAGCTATAACGCATTTGCCCCTGTCTCTTTTGACATTCCCATCGAGTAAACATCTACACACTCCAGTTTATTTCGTAATGTGCAGTCTACCTGTTCAAGTCGATATTTGCTGTGTTGGCGTATGTAATGTATACCTGAGGACTTTGATGTTTGATAATCGATCTTTTCGGTAGAAGAACCGCAATTTAAATTCACATAGATTTCAAATACCTTATGTTAATTACGGTACGCTCTTTGTGATATTTGCATTAGGATTCCCAAAAATCAGTACGTTTGTTTGATCCCTCCACACCTTCTAGTTTGTGACATGTATGTTCGAGTAAAAAGTAATTTTTTTTATCAGAGACGTACGATTAGTATGCTGCAAATTTCTACCCTTTCCGATTTAAAAAAAAAGGTACTTTCGTTACCATGATTATAAATGTGTTATGTGATGGCACGTTACCGTACCCTTTCAGTTATCGTCGTCCTGTCCTTACAATACCTGAGCAATGCGGTACGCGGTAAGTGTCTTCTCCCTTAATACAGCATTTGCAGAACAGCTTTGTACTTGGTTTCGACGGACCCTTTGTATGCATTGACAGTATAATGCTATAAATAGGATGACATCTGAGGACAGCAAAGTTTCTAGCGGCTCAGTTTCGAACAAATAGACATAATTGTCTAACGCATCTGACTTATACTAAGGCAACAGAAAAAAAATGAAAAGTATAATTTAACAATTTTTTCGAAGTTATATGCCCATATCTTATAAGCTAACTCAGTCGTGTCAATAACCAAAGCAATGGAGGCTGATGCAGGTTGTCAAAATTTATGGTTTTTGATTTTTGCAGCGGTTTATGGTTTCCCTTTCTGTCATTAGTGGCTTTCCAGGGAAAAAAAGTTCGTTCGGTGTAAATTTTTGCGACGAATTACCTCTACTCTCGGTTGTTTATCACCGACGTTCGTGCTCGTTGTAACGTGTAATTCAAATCGGAAAAAATATTCGTTTTCTCTTTATGACAGAGGCTGTTCTAAAAACTAAGCACCTATTCCATTTTCAGTTCCTATCGTCTCCATAGTGACTGGCCAGTTTTCTAATTTTCTTTTCCCTATTTCTCGTCGGTTACTTCCATGTCTACATGTGTGTATTTCGTAAATTCATAATTCATCCTTTACTGAAATGTTTTGCTTCTTTTATTGAATAATTTCATTCAGCCAGTTTTCCCGATTAATTATGATAAACACTGGAGATCTGTTCATGTTGTGAATTTTGCAGTTCTTCATATTTCGGTGCTTGCTACGATAACTGGAGTGGGATTCCGCGTTATACAAGGCACGTTTGCAGTTTTGTTTTCACCCCGAAACGTCTCAGAACTTTTTGTGCGATCTTCAATGGTTTTGTTTATTTTCCTTCTCACATGGAAAAATGAAATAAAATGAGCGTATGGCATTGTTGCCCAGGAGGTCTCATCCGGGGATGTCCGGCCGAAGAGTGCAACTATTATTACAGTTGACGCCACATCGGGCGGCTTGCGTGCCGACGATGAAATCATGATGAGGACAACACAACACCCAGTCCATGAGCGGAGAAAATCCCTAATCTGGAATCGAACCCGGGCAAGAACGTAACCACCTAGCTAAACAGGCGGACTCCCACATGGAACTGTTGGATATTTACGTTAGTACCTCTCGGTCTATTATAGAATGTACAGGTTGTCATAGTTTTTGATGTTGTGGAGTTTTTACTTTTTTGTAGCGATATAATACGCATATTTCTACCGTTTTTGACTTTGCGCATTGGCACTAAATCATGTACAATGGACGTGTAACGATAAAAACGATGGAAATGAGCGTGTTATCTTTACACAAAAAGTAAAAAACCCCAGAACATAAAAAACTATGAAAAGGTGTTGATTCCGCAGTAGATCTAACACTCCTAGCGTAATATCGAACAGTTTCATGTGAAAAGGAAAATAAACACTCCCACTGAAGATAGCACAAGAGGTGCTGAAACACGTCTGGGTGAAAACAAAACTACAAAGGTGTCTTGAATAAGGACGAATCTCCGCCTGAAGATTTAATACACTTCGCATGTCTGAGAGACATGTCATCTGGATCCATATTCTACTAACTAAAGAGAGCTGATTCAGACGTTTTTTTACCTAAATAACTACATTGTCTTTGTATATACTGTACAGGAATTATAGTTTATTTTTCTCATGACGGACTATCGAGAACCCAGTTACAGGCCAGCATAACGAACATCAGCAGATAGTTTTATAACCACGGCTGACGCCTTCTTTTTTCCGCTGCTGCAACTGCTTTTTGTTTCTGTCCGTTGCAGCGCTAGATATTTTCCGATACAGCTTTACGGAGATTCTTGAGAACTGTCTCAAGAATTTAGTAATTAAAACACGATAACTATGAAACCAACATTATTGTATTGTTTCCTGATGTACCACTGCTAGTCTTTACTCTTCCTGTTCTGCTTGCAAATGGCGTGACGGAAAGCAACTGTCTCCATGGTTCCGTACGGGCTGTGATTACTCTTATCGTGTCTTCGCGATCCTTACGTGAGATGCACCTTCGTAGCAGCAGAATCGTTCTGCAGTCTGCTGTAATTGCCGGTTCTCTAAACGTTCTCAACAGTGTTTCTCCAGCATTCCCCATTTGAGTTCGCGGAGGCACTTCCGTGACACAAACATGTTGATGGGACCCAAAGGCCAAGAAATCTAGCCGTAAGAATCCGAATATCTTCGATTCCCACGTTTAAACTATACTTATGGGCATCTCCACTACGCACAAAGTACGGAAGTACAAGTCGTGCAACAGTTCAGTATACAGTCTCCTTAAGGGACGAGCTACATTTTCATGCAACTCTCCTAATTCGCCTTCTCTGCCACTGCCTATACGACGTGCTCGTTCCGTTTCATATCGCTTTGCAATGTTACGTCTTGATAATAAACCAATGTGACTGTCTATAGCAGCACATCACTGGCACTGTACTCGAACATTACAGGGTTGCATTTCCTATCCATTTGCATTAACGCATATTTTACAACATTTAGAAGAAGTTGCTATTCATCACACCAAACAGAAATTCTATGCAATTCATCCTACATCTTTCTACAGTCACTCAAACACGACACATTCCCCTACAAAACACCATCATCAAACAGCTTCAGATCTTGTGTGTATCATGTACGTGCGTAAGTTCGTGGCATTTTTTCATAAGTTTAATAAACGCAACCGATACACATAAAATAGACTTTAGTTATCAATAGCTTACTCTGGCCGGCCGCGGTGGTCATGGGGTTCTAGGCGCTATAGTCCGGAACCGCGCGACTGCAACGGTCGCAGGTTCGAATCCTGCCTCGGGCATGGATGTGTGTGATGTCCTTATGTTAGTTAGGTTTAAGTAGTTCTAAGTTCTAGGGGACTGATGACCTCAGATGTTAAGTCCCATAGTGCTCAGAGCCAGCTTACTCTGCTTCATTATATAGGACAGTTTGCCAACTCTAGGCTATTTTCTCGATTCTGTCAGTGTAGAAATCACCTGGTTTGAGGCAAAGAATTCGTCGAGCCATGTTTGGAGCGCATTTACATCCGGAAAGGAAATCCGATTTTTTTACAGTTTGACTGATTTGATACGGCCCTCCTCGAATTCCCGTCCTTCATCGCAGAGCAGCATTTGCAAACAACGTCCTCAATTACTAGCTGGATGTATTCCAAGCTCTGTTCTCCTCTGCAGTTTGTACCCCCTACAGTTCCCACTAGTATAATGGAACTCATACCCTGATATCTTAACAAATGTCCTACTATCATTTTCCTTCATTTTGTCAGTCTTTTCCATATATTCCGTTCCTCCCCGTTTCTCCCTAGAACCTCCTCATTCCTTACCTTACCAGTCCATCTAATTTTCAACATTCTTCAGTTACACCACGTCTAAAATATTTCGATTCTCTTCTTTTCCGGTTTTCCAGCAGTCCATGTTTCGCTACCATACAATTCTGTGCTCCAAACGTAAAATGTCAGAAGTTTCTTCCTCAAATTGAGGACTATGTTTAATACTAGTGGACTTCTCTTGGTCAGGAATGACTGTTTTTGTTAGTGCTAGTCCGCTTTTCATGTCCCTCTTCCTCCGTTCGTCATGGGTTATTTTGTTGCCTAGATAAGAGAATTCCTTAATTTCACCTACTTCGTAACCACCAATCCTGATGTTAAGCTTATCGCTGTTCTCACTTCTTGCTTCTTCTTATTACTTTCGTCTTTCTTCTATTTACTTTCAATCCATGCTCTGTACTCATTAGATTGTTCATTCTGTTCAACAGATCCTGTAGTTCCTCTCCACTTTCACTGTGGACGACAACGTCATCAACGATCCCTATCAGTAGAGACCGCATTACAGGGTGTTACAAAAAGGTACGGCCAAACTTTCAGGAAACATTCCTCATACACAGGCCGAACTTTCAGGAAACATTCCTCACACACTAAGAAAGAAAATATGTTATGTGGACATGTGTCCAGAAACGCTTACTTTCCATGTTAGAGCTCATTTTATTACTTCTCTTCAAATCACATTAATCATGGAATGGAAACACACAGCAACAGAACGTACCAGCGTGACTTCCCTTTGTTACAGGAAATGTTCAAAATGTCCTCCGTTAGCGAGGATACGTGCATGCACCCTCCGTCGCATGGAATCCCTGATGCAGCCCTGGAGAATGGCGTATTGTATCACAGCCGTCCACAATACGAGCACGAAGAGTCTCTACATTTGGTACCGGGGTTGCGTAGACAAGAGCTTTCAAATGCCCCCATAAATGAAAGTCAAGAGGGTCTAGGTCAGGGGAGCGTGGAGGCCATGGGATTGGTCCGCCTCTACCAATCCATCGGTCACAGAATCTGTTGTTGAGAAGCGTACGAACACTTCGACTGAAATGTTCAGGAGCTCCATCGTGCATGAACCACATGTTGTGTCGTACTTGTAAAGGCACATGTTCTAGCACCACAGGTAGAGTATCCCCTATGAAATCATGATAACGTGCTCCATTGAGCGTAGGTGGACCAAACTAAAATGAGCTCTAACATAGAAATTAAGCGTTTCCGGACACATGTCCACATAACATCTTTTCTTCATTTGTGTGTGAGGAATGTTTCCTGAAAGTTTGGCCGTACCTTTTTGTAACACCCTGTATATGCATTTGCATGTTGCATATCCAATTACATATTTGTCTCCTTTTCACCGGATATTGCATATGTTAAGTAAAAACTAGCGACGATGCGTGTTTTGTCACTAGCTCGATCTACTTGTGATGTCTCACAGATTGACCGCGTGCTAAAACTGGGCGCAATCGCTAGCCGAACCGAGCGAAATCATTACAGAAAAGGAACAGGAACAGGCAGACAGAGTCAATGCTCCTGCGCCCGTGCCGCCAGTTAATCCCCACCGCTGACATACAGTTAAATTAAACTACACAAGCTTTTAGTGAATGTCCGTTGTTTCAGTTTAGCTTTCTATTCACTTGTATACCGCTAAACTTGTTTATGACGTGTCGTTGTAACTAGGCTCTTTGGGTTTTTTTATTGGTAACGCCACATACCGCCCTGTATGAAAAATCACTGGCTGTGCTGTATGCAGTCAGTGGCTCGTTGGCATTGTTGTAATACTTGCCATTGTAGTATTGGGCAGCTGGATGTTAACAGCGCGTAGCGTTGCGCAGTTGGAGGTGAGCCACCAGCAGTGGTGGATGTGGGCAGAGAGATGGCGGAGTTTTGAAATTTTTAAGACTGGATGTCATGAACTGCTATATACATTATGACCTTTGAAGACTATTGAGGTAAATACATTGTTTGTTCTCTATTAAAATCTTTCATTTGCTAACTATACCTATCAGTAGATAGTGCCTTCCGTAGTTTGAATCTTTTATTTAGCTAGCAGTATTGGTGCTCTCTGTATTGCAGTAATTTGAGTAACGAAGATTTTTGTGAGGTAAGTTATTTGTGAAACGTATAGGTTAATTTAGTCAGGGCCATTCTCTTGTAGGGATTATTGAAAGTCAGATTACGTTGCGCCAAAAATATTGTGTGTCAGTTTCAGCACAGTCTTGTATAAATTTTTCTAAGGGGACGTTTCAAATGTCGCCCCTTAGCCGAGGATACCTTACTGGAATCTTTTGATTTTTTCTTGTAGTATCTGTAGTTATTGTAGCCTTTGTTTATTGCTAGCGCGTAATTGTAGAGAGAATTTCCTCTGTAGTTGTAGTTTTTCACTGTTGTGCAGTAAAACAGTTGTGGCATGCATGTAGGTTTGCACCAAGTATTTCGGAGCTGCGCTTGCAAATAACAAGATATTATTTTCAGTGCTATGTTAATGTGTTCTCTTACTTTTGTTCTTCAAATTGTGCTTTTCTGTGTTATCGTGTGAAATATTGTGACAATAATGGCGTGTGAAAAACGTAATAATAGGCTCCAAAGTAAACTGAGAAATGACAGTGAAGACGAAAGCAGTGTGTTAGCGCCACCATGTAATGAATTAATTAATGTTCAAAGTAGTAATTTGGTAACAGTGCATAGGGAAATGGAGCGGGCTGCAAATAATGGTGTGGACAGTAAAACAATTAGTGAAAAGGGAAGCATTATCGATCGATCGGTCGGCAATAGCTCGCCTCAGGATTCCGAAATGACAGGACACAATTTTGCAACTACTGTAGATTCAGGTTTTGCGTCTTCACCGTTTTGTCAAATAAGTCAAGACACATTTTCTGCTCGTCAAAATGTGAATGTTGCCAGTGCAAATGCACTGCCAAAAAGCACAGAGGAACAGATTCCAGACATTAATACATTATTATTGCAATTAATGCAACAAATGAAACAAAATCAGAGACAACACAGCAAAAGCTTCAAAAGTTAGACACAATGGAACAAAATCAGAGACAAACACAGCAAAAGCTTCAAAAATTACACACAATGGAACAGCATCAAAGAAAAACACCTCAACAGTTACACACAAAGGAACAAAATCAGACACAAACACAGCAAAAGCTTCAAAAGTTAGACACAATGGTACAAAATCAGAGACAAACACAGCAAAAGCTTCAAAAATTAGACACAATGGAACAACACCAGAGACAAACACAGCAACAGTTACACACAATGGAACAAAATCTTCGGAAGTTAGACACCACACTTGAACAAACACTTGAAGATTTAACTACTGAGTTACGTAACATTGAATCGAAGTCTGTAATGACGTAAAAACACAGATTTGTGGGCATTTTCAACCTATTTTGTCGCGGCATGAAAATGCATTACAGAATCACGAAGCAGCCTTAAAATAACTGCAAACTATTGTTCATGAAAATCATGAGACCTTGCAAGCTAAAATTGATTCAGTTGCATCTACCGATTCGGTTACGCAACTTGCAAAAACTCAAGAAAACCTAAAGGACCCAGTAAATACTCTGAATATTTGTTCAGAAAGAAACATGGAGGAAATTAGTTCATTATCAGAGAAAGTAGTTGAACTTTCGGATCAGCTAAATAATTTATCTACGAAGGTAGATGATACTCTGAATGACACAAAACCGGTAGTCTTTAATGACACAGAAGAGTGCGAACAAATTAGGAAATTCAAACAAAATCAGAATCAAATTAATACGCAACACCAAAGAGAAATCCGGGAAGTACAAGATCAGCTGACACAGGTAATACAAGAATTACGTATTTCAGAGGACACTCGCGCACCAATACGGGAAGAGTGACATAGAAATATGGAAAAGGCACAAAATAATAACACAAGGCACTTCGAAAATTATGAAAGAAATTGGCAAGGTACACCGAATTTTGAGAAGCAACCGCCGAAACGATGTAACAATGACCGACATGCGACTCGCCGACATGATGATTTTGACTATAAGCTATTCATTACTACACGTAAATTCAAAACATTTAAGAATTCTGGCAACGACATTCATCCACAAGGGTGGCTCCATCAATTCTCTCATTGTTTTCCTCCTAACTGGTCATTGGAGGACAGATTAGAATTTATGTGTGGCTACTTAGAGAATGAACCAGCTGTAAGAATGCGATCGGTCATTCACGATTGTCACAGTGAAGCAGAATTTTATCATGCCTTCCTCTCAGCATATTGGTCTCAAGCTACACAAGACCGAGTAAAACATAGCATCATTATGATGAATAATTTCGAACAATCTGAATTTTCCAGTCTTGTGAAATATTTTGAAGACATGTTACATAAGAATCAGAATCTTTCAAACACATACAGCCCCTCCGAACTCATCCGCATTTGCTTAATCAAATTGCCTGAACATTTACGACATACTATTTTGGCAGGACGTTGCAAAGAGTACATTGAAGCTTGGACGTTGCAAAGAGTACATTGAAGCTTTTCAGGGACTGTTACAAGAACTGGAAACTGACACTGACAATCGCGGAACGCGTAAACAGGAACACAACAATTATAGGTCACATCCGTCACAATTCCGCGGTGAAAGAAATAATAACTGGACACGACAAGGCTATTTTCGCAACACAAATCGTGACCAAAACTGACACCACCCGTATGACAACCGTTGGCAGAGTACTAATAATTACAGGGAAAGATCACCTGTCTGTGGTAGTGGCTATCACAGAGACTATCAGAGAAACAGACAATATGGAAACCCAAATAATTATTATCAACGGAGACAGAATAACTTCAGGCGCAACGGTCCAGCGCGCCGTTACGATTCAGGGAGAAATTCTCCACCACTTAACCGACAAGAAAGAAACTATGGAATCTATCGACAGGACGACAGACGATATGATCGTAACGACAGACCTGAATTGCAGCAGAACTGGCGGGATTGAAACAGAGCAGGGCCATCTCGACAAGGTGAATTTGTAGAAGTTAGGTCACCAAATCCCAATAACGACGCACGCCAACAAAGAGATAGCAGACAATGACTCGCACCGCAGGCAGCCACGTGCGCCCGCTGGCTCAGAGAAAAATAACATAGACGCTAACCTTGAGCAAATTTTAGCACTCCTTACCGACTTATACCACATGATAATTGCGTTGAAGTTGAAACTCTGCGTACTAGGAAGAGTAAAGGTTTACACCACATTTCACATGTAAAACCGTTTATTGAAAGATAATCTGCTTTTTAACTTTGTCTTGGCCATAAAGCTGTTCACTTCACGTTACTAGTATGCTTTGTCAGACTTAGAAACTGTTAACATGCAACAATGTTTGAAGTTAAATATCCAGTCAAGAACCAAGAGAACTTATTTAAACAGCAATTACGAATGCACTGTTATAGTGAACAGAAGACCCAGTGTTCTTATTTGTACATTCTTGCTTGTTAGATGCACGATTACGTAACGACTATCAGGCATACATACTTAGAACATATACTGGTACTGCTAATGAGATTTTAATGAAACATTTTGGTTTACTTGATAAGACATTCTTTATTTAAAGTTTTTTATGTGAGATTACCGATGACTTAGTATTTAGTTTATTTGATAGCTACACGATTATATCATGACGCTACTAATGTGTGACACAATTTACATAGTTTGTTTTGCGATGTATCTGTTTTATATCTTTTATATCTTTTATGTATTGTTCTGGAAAGTATAACATATTTTAGTAGTAAATTTGGTGGTATAGCTACAATGAAACAGCCTTTTCAGTAGCACAACAATATGTTACAGCACAGTACTTTCATCATCACGGCAATAAGCATAAGAGCTAAGATATCTATACGCAAAGCATTTCACTTTTGTTTATCATGAGGTAAGTACATTGACTTCTGCAGAACTTAGCTTTCGGAGGATGATAACTATGGCACTTCCACAGAGATTATCTTACAACAAGACGCACAGTTTAGCGCTACAGTACAGATATTTGAGTGATTAATTTTGTACTTAAAACATTTATTTTTAAAGATATTTGAAGTAGAATGATATAAAGGTTTTCCATGATACATTTCATTCCATTGCTGTAATCTGTAACACCTGAGGATATAATTACATTAATCCTCAGGGGGGTACACGCTTACTTTGTGTACCATATGTACGCAAGCACAAGGAGGCCTAGCTAATATGGTATTTGCTTATACAACTTTACACATTGGTACCATATTTCTCTAACACAGAATTATACAGTTGTCTGATCATTTAACTGAGAGAGACAAATATGTATTTTACTACATCAGTGACAGATGTTTATATAATTACAGGGTTGGATAACTTCACACTTATGAAATTGTATTTTGTCTGTATTTTGTGAAATGTTCATATTTTTCAGAACCATTGTGATACTGTGAGAGCTTTGAATGATGTATTTGGTATGGAATCATGATTTTTAAAGTACGTTTGAGGCAGATGACACTTTTGACATGAGCACAAAATTTTTTTTAGGTTTTAAAATTACTGGAGGAAGCTACGATTATTTTGAGAGTTGACTGAGGTGTTGTGATGTTATTATTAGGATAACTATGTGTATTATGCTGTTGCGGTATGTTTATGATCAATAAGCTGATGCTATATGAGTTATTTGATTACGCTACGTATCTGTTATGATGAAATATTGAAGAAGTGTCGACGAATAAAGTAAGGAATAATGAGTAGTGGTTAGGGACTCTGACTTGTGAAAAAGAGTGTTGGTAACCGAGAATCGTACTGTAAGAGTTATGAAATGTATGTAAATGCGTGAATGTATTACAATGCCGACGAAAATTTTTTGGACACTGTTATATCAATAGGATTTTGTATCTACAGATTTGTAACGCAAATTCTTGACCTGTGAAATATTTTTATATGAGACTGCCACTGTAGCAGAAACTGGTGTCGTAAATATTTCGGTAAGAAAATTAAGGGACCACCTGCAGGTAATGCGTCATGGGCACCCAGCTGCGAGACAGCCACCTGGAAACAAGTCATTAGTGTGTGCCTTTCTGAGGCACAGGTGGAGAAAAAAAAAAGAAGAGGCCATTATCCTCGCTATTGACATTCCTTTGTAGAAAGCATCGTAAATACGACACACTCAAACTTGAAAACATATGATAATACTGTGCAGCTCTTAATTTATGATATTTACTAAAATGCCTAATGAAACGATGAGAAACATTTCACAGCTATTGTCTTGCTAGTTGAAAGATTGTTTACTGCACTATGAAACGGCATATGGCTCGTGAATGACGTTTCACGCCATCCTTTGTCTATTTTGTTTAATATCTAGTTTCTAGCTGCACTGCAGCATTGGTTAAAATAAAATTTTATAGATGTACTAACATAAATATTTTCTGTCTACACATCCAGTATATAATAATAATGTGATATACTTCCAAAAAAATTAGGGAGCACAAAAAGACATTTCCCTTCACAGGAACTGCATACATAATTTTCTTTTCAAGTACTTGGTAATTTATTTCATAGAAGAAGTTTTTGTGGTGCACCACTTTAATTATATAGACATTAAGATGTGAATATACATTTCCCTTATCTGCATTGTTTCCTTTAGTGTACTATTTTTTCTGCTTGTGGGTTTGACATGTTTAGGTATAAGTTATTACATTTATTGCTGCTTGCTTTGCTTACTTGCATTTTTTGTCATTGATGTTTGTATTAATTGTTTTGTGCTGCTGCATTGCCTCGTCCCTTTGTTCAGCCTCTGAGCTCAGTAGATTCAAGTTAGCTTAAGATGGGGTAGACTATATAAGATAATGAGTTGCGATGAATTGGAAGGATATGCATTGAGAAGCTATAAGAAAATGGTTTGGCCAAAAAAACGTATTTTGAAAGAGGAAAGGAACAAAAAAGTAGGGTTTAGGGACAACAGGTTTAGGTAGGATTTTCTTGGAAATAAATGATGACGTAAGATAATGGAAAATAAATAATGAGGTAAGAAATATGTGAACATATAAATACAAAAAGCATGCTTGGATAGGATTTTTTTTGGAGGAAACAAATGTTGAAATAAGATGAAGATCTATGGAATGAAGTTTTGGGTTGGACTGCAGTACCAAATGTTACACTGAAAACAAACCCTGTCCTTTCCTTGTGTTATCCCACTATGTGTTTGTGTACCCTTATGTATTTATGTTCTTCCGGTCTTTATATGTTTATCTGATAAGACTCATGTTGCAGAATTTTTCTAATACTCTGCTACATGATCTATGATGAGAAACACTGTTATCCTCAAATATAATTTGCATTAATAATGTGTTATTCACTTTGTAAATATGTTAGACATTATTAATTCTGGTCTGTTCTAATGCTCATGTGTGCAGTTGATGTTTCAAAAGTTATTCTGATCTTTTATGTAACACTGATGTATTTGTTATTTCGATTCTTTTGTAAAGCCTGCATTACTGCAAATGTTATCTGTACTATTATGTTCTTTAATGATATATTTTGTACCTTTGTTATTGTATTCTCATGTTATAAAATTGTAATTGACACCAGTTCATCAAATTAAGTAACTTGTAAATTACATTTCACTGCACACATTTCTGTTGGTCAAAGTATATGGACAATATGTGAGAAGTAGGGACCGATAGTGTTTGCACATGTGTTAATAATTCAGCAAGGGACTGGATAACAGCATTTCTGGTTCTAAGGACAATTCAAACAAATTCTTTGTGAGTGGACAAGTGGTGATTTATGGACTTGCTATATTATCCGCAAGACTCTTCAATGGTGATTGTGCACCTGCACAGTCGCAACAGTTGGCTGCTAGCCATCTGTACAAGGACTACAGTGTGTTTACACCTTTGATGACTCACCAATGTCATTATTTCTACAAGGAATGCAGTGGGTCTGCAACTCTGGTGGCCCACCAACACCATAACCTCTACTAGGACTACAGTGGGTCTACTCTGTGATGACCTACCAATACTTTTCAAAACTTCGACTGGCTCTGCTGTGGGCTTGCTCTGTTGTGGCCCATTACCTGTCAGCATGTCAAGAGTCAGCACTGTCTTTCCGTTGGAAGGACCACACTACTTCTTCAAGACTGCATTGAAATCCACTACTTCTGTGTGCATTTTTTTTTACTGCTCAGACATTGAGCAAAAACACTGCTATTTTACTGTGATGAACGATCAGGACTATCTTTATGGACTGAGAGAAAATTTTAGCTTTTGACCAATATTGTATCGATAAGTGTGTGCATTTCATTTCTTTGTTATTGTAATTATGAAAAAAATTTTCAAATCTGTATTGGCCACTGCCTAAAACTATTTGTAAAATTTTTTGTGGGGAGCATGAGGGCTATGTAAGTAGGCTGTTTAGGTTTTTTATTGGTAACGCCACATAGCGCCCTGTAGAAAAAATCACTGGCTGTGCTGTGTGCAGTCAGTGGCTGGTTGGCATTGTTGTAATACTCGCCATTGTAGTGTTGGGCAGCTGGATGTTAACAGCGCATAGCGTTGCGCAGTTGGAGGTGAGCCGCCAGCAGTGGTGGATGTGGGGAGAGAGATGGCGGAGTTTTGAAATTTTTAAGACTGGATGTCATGAACTGCTATATACATTATGACCTTTGAAGACTATTGAGTTAAATACATTGTTTGTTCTCTATTAAAATCTTTCATTTGCTAACTATACCTATCAGTAGTTAGTGCTTTCCGTAGTTTGAATCTTTTATTTAGCTAGCATTATTGGTGTTCTCTGTATTGCAATAGTCTGAGTAACGAAGATTGTTGTGAGGTAAGTGATTTGTGAAATGTATAGGTTAATTTAGGCAGGGCCATTCTCTTGTAGGGATTATTGAAAGTCAGATTGCGTTGCGTCAAAAATATTGTGTGTCAGTTTAAGCACAGTCAGGTATAAATTTTTCTAAGGGGACGCTTCATAGTGTGTAACGTGTTGTGCGCCATGCCGCCCATCGTTTCGTGGATAGCTGGCTATCGTGAAACATTTACATATGGCGGAATTGTTTTACAATTTCGAGTTTGAGAGAAAAACACTTAGTGCAAAAAAATTTTCAAATAGACCAACATGTCAGGACAAGTCTACATATTGCAGGAATGCAGAAGAAAGGACCAAGACAACAACTTCTGACAACAGCAACTTGCAGTAGCAGAGATTTGTCCAAAGGTAACCAAAAAAGGCTCCTGCTCGCACCAAGATCTACAGGGAAACAATACCAAATGTGCATTTAGCTCCCAAATCAGTCGTAACTCGTTGGCGTACGTGGGTCGAAGCTGTTATGTTTTACAGTTAACATTTCGACTCCGTTAGAGGTGTAGTAAACGACTTCTGTAGTGCAGACGCTGTGGCAGGAAGGCAAGGAACCTTTTATTTATTCCGGTATTAAAAAAAGACATTGCTTTGATTAGCACTAATTTTTCTCATATGCCAGCAAGTATTAAAAGCTTGAAACTCATGGTTTGGCGGTTAATGTATCGACTCTGCTAATGAGGAGTATTATGCTAACGAACTGCTCATTGCCGGATGTCTTCCCAAGAAAACAAAGAAAAGTTTGAAAACATTTTAAGTAATAACCCAGGCTGTAAACCCTTGTGCCAAATTTATAGTTTTATTAATGGGACTGGGGTATTTTTGACAGAAACAATAAGTGCCAACATAGCACCCAAATTCAGATACTGACCAGTTACCTCAGTTGATGTAGAACGGTCCTTTTAAGCTTATAAAAATGTTTTGAGTGATCGGAGACACAAACTTACTATCGATCATTTGGAAAAGTACTTGTTCGTTTATGTTCACAATAGCAGAAAAATGTAAAATAAATTGTAATAATTTGTAAATGTTGTTGCGATCCAATAGTATTAATTAAGAGTTAATGCTGTTAAAAGAAATCGTGATTGTATGTTGTTTTGAAATTAAATAGTACGGAGTTTTGGAGCGTGTCCCTCTCCGTACGATATATTTCGAAGTTTGTCCTGTACATACCGAATGTTTCGCTGCGACTCATAATGATCGCACCCGCTTGTTACCGACAACAATAGAGAAGAAGGAACAATTCTTAAAACCCCGTATGCGTCCCCATTTTGCAAAGTATTAGAAAATAATCCCAGAAAGACCCCCTTCCGCACCTCTACCAGAAAATATTCAGAAAATGATATCGGCGTTCTAAATATACCAATTTTTCGCTTGGCCGGCGCTCTTCCTTGTAATTGATATGCACAGGTATGAATTCGAGATACAATGCACACAGTAACTGCCATGTATTTTATTATTTGATATTGCATATTTAGAAACTTTTCATGCATATTTTATGCATTTCTCATGCATATTTGCATGCATATTTTAAGGTTTTTATTATGCATATTATCAGGTCTCTCATCACTGATATCCTTTAACGTTGAAATTTAATCACACTCTTTAAACCTTCTTTTATTTCTGTCACTGCTTCTTCTTTGTACAGATTGAGTAGTAGGGGTGAAAGACTACATCCATGTCTTACACTGGTTTTTAATCCGAACACTCTGTTCTTAGTCTTCCACTCGTATTGTTCTCCTTGGCTCTTGTATATATTGTATATTCCATTTCTCCCTATAGCTTAACACTCTTTTTCTCATGATTTCGAACCTCTTGAAACATTTTACATTGTCTAACGCTTTTTCCAGATCGACAAAACATATGAACGTGTCTTCGTTCTAATATCAACCTTTCCTAGAGGTAAGCTGACCAGCTTCCAACACATCTTCAGTTCTCTTTTCCATTCTTCAGTACATTATTCTCGTCAGCAACTTGGATGCCTGACTTGTTAAGCTGACTGCAATAATTCTCAAACTTGACAGTCCTTGCAATTTTCAGCATTATGTGGATGATGTTTTTCCTAAAGCAGATGGCTTATCACCAGGCTCAACGTGAATGGTCGTTCTGTTACTATTTCCTCCTTGATTTTAGAAATTCTAATGGAGAGTGGTCCATCCCTGCTCTGTATTCGATCTTAAGACTTCAAAAGCTCTTTGAAATTCTGATTCTAATACTGGATACACTATCTCTTTTATAATGGCTCCTGATTCTTCTTTTATCATGTCGTCAAGAATGAAGAGAGTATTCGCTACAACGAGCTGAAATTTACTGCAGAACCCAGTTAGTTTTTCTGGTCTCCCATTCCAACTACCAATCCCACAATTTCCCGTAAACCTTTCTTGTACTCCTTCCAATTCCCCGTGACTTCGATTTCTATCTCTCTCTAAATGCTGAACTATGTCCACCTTTCCATCTTTGGCTTGTGACGACGAGATGCATAACTGAACTATCGTTGTTGATCTTGGCATGCAGTCAATTCTGTTGAGAATAACCCTATCACTGGACTGGTCACAGCAATGCACTCTCTCCCCTAACTTCCTATTCATAAATAATCCTACTCTTGTTACGCCATTTTCTGCTGCTATAGGTATTACCCTATACTCATCTGACCAAAAATCTTTGTCTTCCTTCCATTGCACTTCACTGAACCCCACTGTATCTGGAAAGAAGCGTTAGCATTTTCGTTTTCAGATGTTATAACTTCCTTACTACGTTCAAAATTCTGTCATTCCATCCCCTGGCCAACTGTCTTTTAGTTTGTTATTCAGGATATTTCTCATGGTCATCTCCCCATAGGAGTCCCCTTTCGGAGATCCGAATGGCGGACTAGCTTGGAATCTCTTGCCAATCAAGAAATCATCATGACACTTTTTCAATTACAGGCGACATGCCTTGTGCATACACTTTATGTGTCATTAATGCAAGGTATTGGATTGCTTTATGCCATCCTCATGCCGTTGTACATTGCTGATTCTTCTTCCATGTAGTGGCATTTTCCCATCCCAATTTCAAAAGAGTGCCCTGTATCTCTGTTCACTGCACCGCCATCTTTGACAAGGCCGCTGGCTGATTGAGATTGCCTTCGTACGCCGGAAGTCTTCTATACAGAATAGAAAACGTGAAAACCTATGGACGCAAGATTAGGTGAATGAGGTGGGTGCGGAATGACTTCCCAAGGCAACTCCTGTATAGTGTCTTTTGTCAGTCTTGCAGCATACGGGCGAGCGTTATCGTGGAGTAGAACCACTTCAAACATTCTGGTCGTTGTCCTTGAAAGTCTGACTTGTCGATAATTAATTTCAACAGCGTGTTACACGTGTGGGAAGCAATTTGTAGTGCACCACACCGTCACTGTTTCGCCACATGTAAAACATATTACTTGGATGGGCGCACGTGTTGGGATGGGGAGTTGCTGCTTTGTTTGGACTCAACCATTCCTTCCTTTTCCTTATGTTAGCGTCAAGATACCATTTCTCATCACCAGTAACGATACAGATTAGGAATGATCGGTGTTGCTCACGAGCGAATTAATGACGAGCAAGTTGAGATGCAAATACGGGCATTTTGTGATTTTGGCTTAGAGCATGTGTTACTCATACACCCGATTTTTGAACCTTTATCAGAGCATGCAAATATCACTCGATCGTGGAATGATCACAGTTCATGACACTTGCCATTTCTAGGGCACAGTGCCGTAGATCATTGGGGATTAATGCTTTCAAACAATCTTCATCAAACACTGAATGTCTTCCTCAATGTGGAGACTTGTAGTCAAAACGCTCCTGCTTAAAACACGAGAACCATTTTCTTGTCGTGCTCTGTCAAATGGCATTATCCTTATACACGGCGCAAATGTTTCAGGCTGCGTCTACTGCTGTCATCTCTCTGAAGAATTCAAGCAGAAGAATGTGTCAGGGATGTTTTCATTTCCACACTTGACACTACATTTTCTAGCGTCCACAGCTCTATTCGCTATCCCCATATCACAAAATGACGATATGTAGACTCAAGTAGCAACAGTGAACTAACAACAAAAAATGAAAATGGATAAATAAACCCATAGCAATTGGAATATCATCATGCAAAACAAAACCGCAAGGAACTTAAGCACGAACGTAATATATTGAGAGAAATAGCGACCATACCACACTTCCCTGGGTCACTTTTGACGACACCTTTATGTCCATTCAGCTCTCGCCGTTCAGGAAACGAACTTGGTTACATTACATTAAAAGTTTTCGAGTCACTTATATATGAGATCCTATTTCGTGTGCCCAGATTTTCATTAACAGTCAGAAGTGTAGCATCGTTTCAAACGTTTTTCGGAAATGTAGGAACATGGAATATGTTTGTTGCATATGTTCGCCTGTTTTCTAAATCCGTAATGACCTATGGACAAAAGTTTTTGTAAGGAAATTTATTATATTCTATCTTAGAAAATGCTCAAAAATTATGAAGCATCCCGACATTAAGTGTACTAGTCGGGAATTTCGCAGGTTCGTTCTTTTACCCTTTTTATACACAATACGGAAATCACCTCCTTTTGTATCCCGTCGCTTAAGAATTTCCGCTGGTGAGAAATTCGCGATAAATGCAAGGTAATTAAGGGGCCAATGCTGATTCTCTATGAATCCGAGCTGAAATTCGACCCAGACCTGGCAATGTGCTTTTCCTATCCACGGATACTTATCTCAATGTGTTCCGTACAAAAGTTTTCGCGGCGATTACACGATGGTATTGTACACTCCCCCTACGTGAATAATTCTTTAAATGCGAAATTTCTGACGTCAGCTTTCCTTTTGCTGTCCTCTGTTACTACACCTGGTTGGTCTCCGAGTGTTCAAATAGAAGCTTTCGATCCACTTAGCGTCGCTAGACCAAAATCTCTGCAGAAGCTATAAAATTCGAGGGCTGTTGGGAAAGTAAGGAACGATAGGTAGCGAAATGGAAATCACACTTAAAATCAAAACTGTTTTATTTGTGACGGTTAGCTACACCATCCATATACTTCTCTACACAGTCGCCGCTCAGACTTAGGCATCTGTTGTAGCGTTGTACCAACTTTTCAATTCCCTCGTTATAGAAGACAGTCACCAGAGCTTTTCGTCAATTTTCTACTATGGACTGCAGCTCGTTGTCTGTGTCAAAATATCGTCTTCATGGCCAGCTGTTCATTTGAACAAAGATGAATCTCAGGGGTAGCCAATTACGGGCTGTATTGTGGGTGATCAAACACTTCCCATCGAAAACCCTGCAGGAGCATCTTCATTGCCCCTGAAGAGTGCGGCCGAGAATTGTCGTGTAGAACGAACTGCATGACAGTTAAGTTAGGTGGATTGCATAGCTTCAGGCGAAATCGTTCGTCAGGATCTCTTACTTGGCAAGAGACGCTAATTTCTAGCTATGTTTATGCTCTCACTCTGAGCCAAGAACTGAAAAGAGCGACATGATGTGATCGACGGGGGTACTAGACACAGTGCCTAACGCATCTGTGCAAAGCTTCATCGGGTTTTCACTGTATTTTCCATTTCGCGACCGATCGTTCCTTACTTCCCGAAAACCCTCGTAGTTTTTCATGCTGGAACGAAATTTTGTAGTGAAACTATCTGACAGTTGGTCTAGTATTCATTTTACCAATTTTCTGCTCAAAACATAAACAAAAATAAATTGTGTGTGTAGTGAAATATGGAAAAAGTTTCATTTCCATGTATTCACGAAAACAGCTTTGAAATTATGCAGCTTTCTTACAAAGTAATATGCATAATGTACATACGTACATAATACGATATTTTAAACGTCTCTATGGCAACACCTCTTAATGTAGACGGCTATTGTTTCCTCCTACAGCCTTTCGTGCATCGCAGATGAAAGCTGTCAAAAGGTTGCGAGGTGTTAGAGATTTCCTTAAGTTGACTGGACTGAAGGGATGTTTAGTAGTAAAGAACAAACGTATTAAAAATTCATGAATGATGCGTCATTTATTTGACTATCTCAGCGTTTATAACGTCATATCTCTTGAACTACGTGTCGTACAATGATGGATTTGTGGAGGTGTAGGATGTCCATAACTGAAGTTCCAGTTTAAAAACGTTGTAGAAAGAGAACAACTAATCAGTATGAAGAAAAATTTGAACAGCATATTATTGACTTATTGACAGCAGTGGGGTTGGGGTGTGGTTGGGGGGGGGGGGGGTGACGCCATCAAAAAATATTTAACTAAAATTTGAACAACAGACGCACGGCACGCACCAATTCCTCAGTTTGAGTCCTAGCCCATCACGAATAGCGCGCTCCTGGTAAAACTCTATTACAGGATCCCTGACTGCACTCCAATAGCTCTCCAGACGTTCCATATAAGGAGGGTGTGGCAAAACGCACTTTTCCTATATCTGCTAACGATCTGGAGAAAATAGTTACAAAATTCGAAAAGGACGAATTCTTTTGGGGTGATTGTGGCACATGGAGGAAAACAGTTGATCCGACATCTGCCGAAGACCTGGCCACAACATTGTAGGAGGGGTTGAGCGTTGGTGTTGAAACATGTACGGCACAGGGAATTGCCCGAACCTCGCATGTGCCAGCGAGCGTGAAGCATAAAATACTGCGAAACACCCTGCATTGCTAACCATACAAAATCACCGACATTCAGGAGCTGCTTCCTGCTGACGTGCCAGCAAAACCATGGTTCCCCTTGGAAACTTTTGTTCGCGCGGAAGTGGATAATGAATTTCCATGGAACATTCTGTGAACAGACGAAGCCTATTTACATCACCAGGGACATGTTGAGGCGCAGAACTTGGTAATATGGGCAACGAAAAATCCGCACGCGCACCAAAAGATATCACTTCGATCTGCAAAGGTGACAGACTGGAGGTGAGGATTGCCGACATCCTTAATTTTAGAGTCTCTACATTTAGTGCATGACGTCAACGTAAAGCGGACACGTCTTATCACAGAAAAGTATTTAAGACCTGGAGATGAGGGCTAAGATTGTTGCTACCGCTTGTCTTGAATAAAGAAATACTGTATGCGATCTTGGCCTTTGAATGGCTTTAAAACTTACCCAGTGTTATCGGAGATTCCGACATTTGTTAGCTATCTCTTCTGTCTTATTAGGTCGGAAACCTTACAAAGCTCTATTAATTATAGCAGAATTCCTGAATTTTTGTCGTTTTCTTACTTCCTCATTTCGTCTACCAGTTTCTTTTGTTACCCAGCGTTCCTTCGTCGCTACATTTCTTGTACCCATGCTTTTCTGTCCGAATTCTGTGACTGCCCTTTTTAGAGATGTGCGTCTTTCTTTTATTTACGTATCTACTGTGATGTTAGGTATCGCAGTATCTACAGCCTCAGAGAAATTCAGACGCAATCTCAGCATTCCTCAGCACTCAAGTATCCCATTTCCACTTGCACAGTTTCTTCTGGACTAGTCTCATGAACTTCAGTCTTCGGCTGTACAGAGGGGAAAATTAATCGCCCAGATTCCCAGATGAGCTGCTACGCCCAACAGCTTGTCGCCTGCTAGCGACTCGTTTTTCGGTGGAGTCTGGTGAAGGCACACGACGTCAATGGACGAGGCGCTCTGACCGTTAGACCATCACAAACGGTCCTCCGTCAAACTGATTTAAATCAGGAACTTCCTTCTCCCATTACATTCGGAGACTAAACATTTAAACCTGCATCCGTGGCAAGTGTTATTGACTTTTCGTGGTAGCTCCAATTGCGGGAGCAGTATTCAAAAGTATTTCAGGAACATCGGTTGCCACTCAGAGTGATTGATATGCAACCTGTATACCATATTGTGTCCATTGATGGTGTTTATTTTCCTCTATCCAGTCTGCGAGGATAAATGTGACGCTTTAGTTACGAAGATGTCAAAAATGGATACTTCAACAACATACGAGGACGGCGAAAAAAAGAAAGCTTTCAACACCGAGAAGATGACGTCTATTAAATTTCGCGCCAGTCCCGTAAGAGTGGCACTAGTAACTCTACTACGAGGTTGAGACTGGACTTGGTGAGCTGGTGTTAGTAAAGAATGCCTTTAAGGTGACAAAGACGCGATTATCGACACTTCTCTTCACTCAGTTTGAACGACGTCGTGGAACAGAGCTACGAGAAGCTTAATGTTCCATGTGCGATACTGCAGAAAGACGTGGCAGGAGTGTAAACAACTGCACGTGATTACTGGCAGTTGTGGTCACGAGAATGTTCTGTCACAACAACACCGGTCTCCAGATGACCACGTGACACTTCAAAGAGGGAAGAGCACCGTGCTCGACGTGTGGCTTTCATCGACTGCATTTTCAGCAGGAGTTTGAGTAGCAGTTGGCAGCACAGTGACACAACGAACTGTTACGAATCACTTACTTCAAGGGAAGCTCCGACCCAGACATTCATTCCACTGACCCCAAACACCGTTATTTGTGACTTCAGTCTAGCCAGAGCTCACTGGAGGGCAGGGTGGAGGTCTGTTGAGTTTTCTGAAGAACGATGGTTTCACTTTGGTGCCAGCAATGGCTGTGTGCTGGTTAGGAGGAGGTCACTTGAGGATCGGCACCCAGCCTGTCTAAGTTCTTGACCCACTTGACTTACACCTCGAGTTCTCGTATGCGGTGAGACTTCGTATGATAGCTAGAGCACTCTCGTGGTTGTCCCGTGCACCCTAGCTGCAAATTCCTTCGTCAGTCTGGTGATTCGACCTACTGTACAGCCCTTCAGGGGGTGTTTCCCAACAGGATGATGCTAGCCCAACATACCCCACAGAGTGTCCACATGCTGGCTTGGCTTGCTCGATCACCAGATCTGTTGCCAATCGAACACATATGGTACATCATCGGACAATTCCAGAGTAATCTACAAACAGCATTAAACGTCCCTATATCGCCCGACCAAGTGCAACAGTCATGGAACTCCATCCCGCAAACTAACATCCAACACCTGCTCAATTCAATGCAAGCACGTTTGCATGCTTGCATTCAATATTCTGGTGGTTACGGTGGTTATTAATGATCCAGCATTTCACATATTCAATGGCTTGCCTCGTGCTTACATTAACCTGTGATCTTGCAATGTTGATCAATTAGATATATTCCTTAGACAATTGTATTCTCGAAATTTCATTTCTCTACATTAAATATTTTTTTCTGTTGCAATTTTTTTCCATCGGTGTGATTTAGTATCTGGATGGATAAGGAACGACGGCCCGAAATTCACTGTCAGTACTTAGTCGAAGTCTATAGGACACTGGTGTACATTTCTGAGCGGATCTACAACATGATCCCGAACTCCACCGGCGAAAATCCTGACACTGTTAGTGATATTTTATAAATGTTTTGCATAAATGACCAGTGGCCTACGATTGTTCTTTACGGAGTAACAATATAATTACGTTTTATGTATGTCGCTACCCTACATTCTTTTCTGTCTATGTAAACACCTGTACAGAAGTGAAAAGTCCTCCAGGAGGCCACACTGAGTAATACGACACTCTTCGGATACTAAGGTACTATAATGTGGTTGCCGTCACTACTGGACAACCCCTGCGTACAGTCGTTGGAGCTCTTCCCACTGCATTCAGTGAACCCATGCACGAGGTGCATAACGGCCGACTCTTCATCAGCGTACCACAATGTATAACTGTTAATGTGCAGTCAGCGATGTCAGAAATGCAGACCGGCACAGAACCGAGTCGTACAGAATGCAAGCTTAAAGTGCGATAAATAAAGTGGACGTTACCGTCGTCAACAGCAACTACCCTCAATGAACCTGCGAGTTTGTTTCTAAATCAGAGGCACACTGTTGTGCAGATGTTTCCAGTGAACATCAGGTAAAGAGATAATCGGCGGTAGGAAATCACACGAATTTTCACCCTAAATCCATTCCCTGATTTCGAATTTGCTGGCTGATTAAAACTCTGTGAAAGACAGGGACTCCTGAGTGGTGCCTGGACGGCCCAGTTGGTGAGCGCACCCCTGCGTAAGGCGAAGGTCCCAACTTTGTGTCCCCGTTCGATAGAGAGTTTTAATCTGTCTGAAAGTTTAAAATAAGCTCGCACTCCATTTAGCGTGAAAATTCATTCTGTTGCCAGACATTATCCTCTTTGCTATCGTTACTGAAATTTAAAAAAATGAAGTAATTATATGTTGCTGTGTTATTTTAGTATAATTTAAATGATAACCGTGAACAGTTGAAAGCCTAAGGCCTCACAGTATGGCAGGGTAAAGTGTTAATATCCTAAATTAATGATTTAGAGTAGTTTAGAAATAGTCATCGGTGTAAACACTTGTTTGAAGAGCGTAGCATTAATAGCACTTCATGTAGTGTACCTTAACTGAGTGCATTCTTCAAAGTCAAAAACTAATGAATAATTTAAAATTACCCATGACATAATTTTCACTTCTTATTCGAACAAGTCGGACCACAACTCTGTATGCATCTCCATACAGTAATCACTAACAATAAATTAAAGCAGCAAGTATAACACTTTGTGAAATGACTTCAGTTCGTGTCTCGCAGATTAAGCAGCTCTACGTTCAATATCTTGAATAAGAAGTATTTTTGAAGCAAACTGATAGACGAGAACTGTTAATGAAAGTTTCTTTGTGATTCAGTTCTGACAACGCTTATGTGGTTGTTGTTTTACCGATGGGCAGAATAATTATGAATTTCTTCATAAACAATAACAGTACCTTACCTTCCTAGTAATTTACCTTTCAGTCGTCCTTATGTTACGCAGCATGCCTCTTTTGCATGATAATTACCTTTTCAAATCAGCTTAATGCTGACATTGAAGAACTCCTTACCACAATATCACTTTAATTATGTGCAACACGACAGGTGTTAATTAAAGCTTCAGAAATTTCAAACTGATTATGGCTCACTACGAATACATCGTGCTTCATTCCAGTCTATTACAACTAAGCCGAATTTACTCATAGAAACGCTGAAACAGGTCTATATTAATAAAGAATAAATAAATAAATAAATAGATGAATTCTGCTTCACATAAACAGTATTTATTACAATTGTCCAAAACTAATTCTTTTTAGATTGGAACTATTAATTTGAGCCACTGTGGGTGCTGTCACGGACAGTTAGTACTGTTCAATTTGCATAAGTGGCAAGTGTTTCACTTGCTATGAAGTGGAGCACATACCCAAATTTTTATCTCCTTACGGTTGTAGCATGTACTTTAGTATAGTGAGCTCTTATGAATTGTATCTTGATATGTGATTTAACGGTTTCTTTCTGTATTTCATAGAACTTCCGTTCGAGTCAATAACCGTTTTCGAGCTCACATCACACTCCATAACAATTACGGTGGAACTTTGTGCAAATATAGTGTGCTAATTCCCACCGATTTACTGTTCAGTTACATCGGAAAGTTTCTGATAATGATTTTATATAAACCAAAATATTTAGAATGTTATCATTTTCTAGTAACAAGCAAATCACAGTTTCACTGACAAATAAAAAAGTACACAACTATATGTTCATTTGAAATGTACGCAATATGTTGCACAAAATCTAAGTAATTTAACGTGGAACAGACGTCTCTAGTTGTAATAATTTTAAATGTGGATTAGTAATGTCACGTGCCGCCGCTTAGTCCTAGCCATATCTAATCAGGATCAACAGCTGCGCTTCTGTACAGAGACGGTGCGCAAATGCCCATTCCGTCCTACATGCATCTCACATTAGCATGCATTCAACTGCAATACATTCCAAGTACACTTCCTTGGCCACAGATGAGTCTGGCCTCTACAGTAGAGCTTTACACCGGTAATCCTACTTCGAGGTACAAGGTGATCCTTTGATATGTTACAAGTACTCTAGAAGTGTACTCCTTTACTATTCGATCTGCTGATTGCACGTTAAGTGGCGCCCAGACACTCAGAGTAAATTACTTGTAAAAACTGGATCGGGTTTTGAGTAAACATTTCCGTTTGAAAGACATTTCTTACAAAAGCCTATAAAGTGCAAGCTTTATGTTAAACAAACTGGTTGTAAGTTGCAAATTACGAGTTTCACACTGAATAAACCTTCAGCATATTTCAACGGGTATTGCCACTTAATGAGTTTAAAATAGAGTGAATCCAAAAAATTCTTCAGCAATTAAAAAAAACAAACAAGCCTACAGTGGCCTTAAATAAAGCTTGAACATGAAATAGAATTTAGTTTGATTTCGAATTTTAATTTAGGAAAAGAATTATACATGGCAACATGTGCTTAACTTTTCAAATAAGGACGACAAGTTGGCATTCGAGGATCTTACACTGCAATTCAAAATTACAAACGAATTTGCAACTAATATAAGACCAATAAAGGAGTTAATTATAAATGCATTCCCATTAACATACTGCCTCTACAACAAAAAATACCTTTAATTAGAAACTGAGCCAGTGCCAAAACTTTAAGAAAAATGTATAACAAATTAAGAAACGGCCAATAATGGCTCTTCAAAAAGTCAAATGTGTCTAGCGCCAGACGACAAAATCGAAGGGAATGTGAAACGTCCCCTTTGAAAAATTATACAAGACTGTGCTTAAACTGACACACAATATTTTTTGCGCGACGCAATCTTACTTTCAAAAATCCCTACAAAAGAATGGCCCTAACATTAACCTATACCTTTCACAAATCACTTACCTCACCAAAAATCTTCGTTACTTGAACTACTGCGATACAGCGAGCACCACTACTGCCAGCTCAATAAAAGATTCAAACTATGGAAGGCACTAACTACTGATAGGCATAGTTAGGGAATGAAAGATTTTAATAGAGAACAAACAATGTATTTACCTTAATAGTCATAATATATATAGCAGTTCATGACATCCAGTCTTAAAAATTTCAAAACTCCGCCATCTCTCACCCCACATTCACCACTGCTGGCGGCTCACCTCCAACTGCGCAGCGCTACGCGCTGTTCACATCCATCTGCCCAACACCGCAATGGCGAGTATTACAACAATGCCTACCAGCCACTGACTGCACACAGCACAGCCAGTGATTTTTCATACAGAGCGCTATGTGGCGTTACCAATAAAAAAAAACCTAAACAACCTACTTACATAGCCCCCATGCTCCCCACAAAAAATTTTACAAATTGATTTGGGCAGTGGCAAATACAGATTTGAAAAAAAAAAATCATAATTACAATAACAAAGAAATGAAATGCACACACTTATCGAACCAATGTAGGTCAAAAGCTAAAATTTTCTCACAGCCCATAAAGATAGTCCTGATCGTTCATCACAGTAAAATAGCAGTGTTTTTGCTCAGTGTCTGAGCAGTAAAAGAAAATGCACATGGAAGTAGTGGATGTCCATGCAGTCTTGAAGAAGTAGTGTTGTCCTTCCAACGGAAAGACATGCTGACAGGTAATGGGCCACAACAGAGCAAACCCACAGCTGAGTCAGTCGAAGTTTTGAAGAATATTGGAAGGTTGGTCATCACAGAGCAGACCCACTCTAGTCCTAGTAGAGATTATGGTATTGGTGGGCCACAAGAGGTGCAGACCCACTGCAGTCCTTGTAGAAATAATGATATTGGTGGGCCATCGAAGGTGCAGACCCACTTCAGTCCTTGTAGAGATAGCCAGCAGCCATCTGTTGCTACTGTGCAGGCGCACAATCACCATCGGACACTCTTGCAGAGAATATAGCAAGTCCATAAACTACCACTTGTGCACTCACACAGTTTTTGAATTGTCCTTAGAACCAGCAATGCTGTTAACCAGTCCATTGCTGAATTATCAACACATGTGCAAACACTATTAGTCCCTACTTCTCACATATTGTCCACATACTATGACCAACAGAGATGTGTGGAGTTAAATGTAATTTACAAGTTACTTAATTTGATGAACTGCTTTCAATTACAATTTTATAACATGAGAATACAATAATAAAGGTACAAAGTATATCTTTAAAGAACATAATAGTACAGATAACTTTTGTAGTAAAACAGGCTTTACAAAAGAATAGAAATAAACATGCACATCAGTGTTACAAAAATTATGACATAAGTACATACATAAAAGATCAGAATAACTTTTGAAACATCAACTTCACACATGAGCATTAGAACAAAACAGAATAAATAATGTGTAAACATCTTTATGAAGTAAATAACATATTATTAATGCTAATTACATTTGAGAATAACAGTATTCCTCAACATAGTGAATGTAGCTTAGTATTAGAAGAGAAAAAATTCTATGAAACAGTGCACAGAGACGGGAAGAAAACAAATTCACAAGGGTACACAAACACATAGTGCGATAACACAAGAGGAAAGGACAGGGTTTGTTTTCAGTGTAACATTTGGTACTGCAGTCCAACCCATAACTTCATTCCATAGATCTTTCGTCTTATTTCAACATTTGTTTCCACCAAAAGAATCCTATCCAAGCATGCTTTCTGTATTCTGTTCACACCCTCTTTCAAAAATAGTTTTTCTCCACTGTACACTACTTTTTTTGGCCAAACCATTTTCTTACCGCTTCTCTATGTTTTTCTTCCAATTCATCATAGTTAGTTTCTTATGTAGTCTACACCCTCTTAAGCTAATTTAAATCTACTGAGCTCAGATGCTAAACTAAGGGACGGGGCATTGTAGCAGCACAAAACAATTAATACAAACAGCAATGACAAAAAAGTGCAAGTAAACAAAGCAAACAGCAATAAATGTAATAACTTATACCTAAACATGACAAACCCACAAGCAGAAAAAATAGTACACTAAAGACAACAACGCAGATAATGGAAATGTATATTCACATCTTAATGTCTATATAATTAAAGTGGTGCACCACAAGAAGTTATTCTACCAAAAATTACCTAGTACGTGAAAAGAAAATTCTGTATGCAATTCCTATGAAGGGAAATGTCTTTTTGTGCTCCTTCGTTTTTTTTTAAAGTACATCATAATGTTATTATTTACTGGATCTGTAGGCATAAAAATTTATATTAGTACATCTATAAAATTTTATTTTAACCAATGCTGCAGTGCATCTAGAAACTAGATATTAATCAAAATAGGCAAAGCAAGGCGTGGAACGTCATTCGCTAGCCATAAGGCATTTCATAATGCAGTAAACAATCTTCCAAGTAGCAAGACAATAGACATGAAACGTTTCTCATCATTTCATTTCAGTAAATATCATAAATTAAGAACTCTACAGTGTAATCATGTTTTCTAGTTTGAGGGTGTCGTATTTACAATGCTTTCTACAAAGGAATGCCAATAGCGAGGATGATGGCACCTTTTTTTTCCTCCACCTGTGCCTCAGAAAGGCACACACTAATGGCTTTTTGCAGGCGTCTGTCATGCAGCTGGGTGCCCAGGATGCTTTAATTGAAGGTGGTCACTTAACTTTCGTACGGAAATATTTACGACAGCAGTTTCCGCTACTGTGACAGTCTCATATAAAAATATTTCACAGGTCAAGAATTTGCGTTACACATCTGTAGAAACAAAAAAATCCTATTGATATAACAGTGTCCAAAAAATTTTCGTCGGCACTGTCATACATTCACGCATTTACATACATTTCATAACTTTTAAAGTACGATTCTTGGTTTCCAACAACCTTTTTCACAAACCAGAGTCCTTAACCACTACTCATTATTCCTTACCTTATTCGTCGACACTTCTTCAATATTTCATCATAACAGATACGTAGCATAATCAAATAACTCATATAGCATCAGCTTATTGATCATAAACATACCGCAACAGCATAATACACATAGTTATCCTAATAATAACATCACAACACCTCAGTCAACTCTCAAAATCATCGTAGCTTCCTCCAATAATTTTAAAACCTAAAAAAAAATACCCTGCTCATGTCAAAAGTGTCATCTGCCTCAAACGTACTTTAAAAATCATGATCCCATACCAAATACATCATTCAAAGCTCTCATAGTATCACAATGGTTCCAGAAAAATTTGAACATTTCTCAAAGTACAGTCCACATACAATTTGATAACTGTGAAATTATCCAACTGTGTGATTGCGTAAACATGTGTCACTGACATAGTAAAAAGAATGTTTGTCTCTCAGTTAAATGATCTCATAGCTGTGTAATTCTGTGTTAGAGAAATATGGTACCGATGGGTAATGTTGTATGAGCAAATACCATATTAGCTAGGGCTCCTTGTGCTTGCCATACACATGGTACACAAAGTAATCGTGTACCCCCCCTGAGGATTAATGTAATTATATCCTCAGGTGTTGCAGATTACAGCAATGGAATGAAATGTATCATGGAAAACCTTTCTAATTCAACAATCTTGAAAAATAAATGGTTTAAGTACCAAATTAATCACTCAAATGCGTGCCCTGTAGTGCTAAAAGTGCGTTTTGCTGTACGATAATTCTGTGTAACTGTCGTAGTTATCTTCCTCCGAAAGCTAAGTCCTGCAGAAGTCAACAAAAGTCAAATGCTATGCGTATAGATATCGTAGTTATTCCGTACCTTATCGTGTTCAAGAAAGTACTGTGCTGTAACGTATTGTTGTGCTACGGAAAAGGCTGTCTCATTGTAGCTATACCACAAAGTTACTACTAAAACATGTTTTCCTTTCCAGAAGAATTCAGAAAAACTGTGCAGGTATAAAACAGGTACACCGCAAAAGCACAATGCAAATCGTGTCACACATTAGTAGCGTCGTGATATAATCGTGTAGCTATCAAAGAAACCATAAGCTAAGTCATCTTTAATCTCACAGAAAGTACTTCAAATAAAGAATGTATTTTCAAATAAACCAAAATGTTGCATTAAAATCTCATTAGCAGTACTGGTACATGTTCTAAGCATGTGAGCCTTATGGTCGTTACGTAATCGTGCAACTAACAAGCAAGAATGTACACACACAATGATACTGTGACGTCTGTTCACTATAACAATGCACTCGTAAATACTGTCTAAATATGTTCCGTAGGTTCTAGACTGGATAGTAAACTTCAAACATCGTTGCATGTTAACAATTTCTTAAGTCTGACAAAGCATACTAGTAATGTAAAGTGAAAAGTTATATGGCAAAGACAAAGTTAAAAAGCAGATTATCTTTCAATAAACGGTTTTACATGTGAAATGTGGTGTAAACCCTTAATCTTCCTAGTACGCAGAGTTTCAACTTCAACGCAATTATCATGTGGTATACGTCGGTAAAGAATACTGGAATTTTTCTCAAGGTTAGCGTCTATATTATTTTTCTGTGAGCCAGCCTGCGCACGAGGCTGCCTGCGGTGATTGTCATTGCCTGTCTCTTTGTTGGCGCGCGTTGTTATTGGGATTAGGAGACCTAACTTCTACAAATTCACCTTGACGTGAAGGCCCTGCCCTGTTTGAAGCTCGCCAGTTCTGATGGAATTCAGGTCTGTCGTTTTGTCGGTAGTTTACATAGTTTCTTGTTTGTCGGTCATGTGGTGGAGAATTTCTCCCTGAATCGTAACTGCGCGCTGTACCATTGCGCCTGCAGTTATTCTGTCTCCCTTGATAATAATTGTTTTTCTTCCCATATTTTCTGTTTCTATGGTTATGTCTGTCATATTCAGTACTACGGAAATGCGATCTTTCTCTGTAACTATTATTACTCTTCCAGTGGTTGTCATATGGGTGGTGTCTGTTTTGGTCACGATTTGCGTTTTAAGAATAGCCTTGTCGTGTCCAGTTATTGTTTCTTTCATCGCGGAATTGCGACGGATGTGACCTGTAATTATTGTGTTACTGTTTTCGCGTTCCGCGATTGTCAGTGTCAATTTCCAGTTCTTGTAACAGTCCCTGAAAAGCTTCAATGTCGTCTTTGCATCGTCCTGCCAAAATAATATGTCGTAAATGTTCAGGCAATTTGATTAAGCAAATGCGGATGAGTTCTGAGGGGCTGTATGGGTTTGAAAGATACTGATTCTTATGTAACATGTCTTCAAAATATTTCACAAGACTGGAAAATTCAGATTGTTCGAAATGTTTCATCATTATGATTCTATGATTTCTCGGTCTTGTGTGGCTTGAGACCAATATGCTGAGAGGAAGGCATGGTAAAATTCTCCTTCACTGTGGCAATCGTGAATGACCGATCGCAATCTTACAGCTGGTTCATTCTCTAAGTAGCCAAACATAAATTCTAATCTGTGTTCTAATGACCAGTTTAGAGGAAAACAATGAGAGAGTTGATGGAGCCACGCTTGTGGATGAATGTCGTTGCCAGAATTCTTAAATGTTTTGAAATTACGTGTAGTAATGAACAGCTTATAGTAAAAATCATCGTGTCGGCGAGTAGCGTATTGGTCATTGTTACTTCGTGTCGGCGGTTCCATCTCAAAATTCTGTACACCTTGCCAATTTCTTTCATGGTTTCCGAAATGCCCTGTGTTATTATCTTGTGCCTCTTCCGTATTTCTAAGTTCCTCTTCCCGTGTTGGAGCGAGAGTGTCCTCTGAAATATGTAATTTTTGTATTACTTGCGTCAACTGATCTTGTACTTCCTGGATTTCTCTTTTGTATTGCGTATTAATTTGATTCTGATTTTGTTTGAATTTCTTAATTTGTTCATACTCTTCTGTGTCAGTGACGGCTACAGGTCTTGTGTCATTCAGATTGTCATCTACCTTCGCAAATAAATTAGTGAACTGATCCGAAAGTTCGGCTACTTTCTCCGATAGTGAACACATTTCCTCAGTGTGTTTTTCTGAACCAAGTTTCAGAGTGTCTATTTGTGTTGAAATCGAATCTACTGTGTCCTTTAAGTTTTTCTGAGTTCTTGCAAGTGGCGTAACCGAATCGGTGGATGCAACTGAGTCCATTTTAGCTTGCAAAGTGTCATGATTTTCACGAACAATAGTTTGCAGTTCCTTTATGGCTGCTTCGTGATTCTGTAATGCATTTTCATGCCGCGAAAAAATAGATTGAAAATGCTCAAAAATTCGTATTTTTACGTCATTTTTTGACTTTTCGATTCAATGTTATATAACTCAGTAGTTAAATCTTCACGTGTTTGTTCAAGTGTGGTGTCTAACTTCCGAAGATTTTGTTCCATTGTGTCTAACTTTTGAAGCTTTTGCTGTGTTTGTCTCTGATTTTGTTCCATTGTTTCGAACATTTGAAGATTTTGTTCCATTGTGTCCAACTGTTGCTGTGTTTGCCTCTGGTGTTGTTCCATTGTGTCTAACTTTTGAAGCTTTTGCTGTGTTTGTCTCTGATTTTGTTCCATTGTGTCTAACGTTAGAAGTTTTTATTCCATAGTGTCTAACTGTTGATGTGTTTGTCTCTGATTTTGCTTCATTTGTTGCATTAACTGCAATAATAATGTATTAGTGTCTGGAATCTGTTCCTCTATGCTTTTCGGCAGTGCATTTGCACCGGCAACATTCACATTTTGACAAGAAGAAAATGTGTCTTGAGTTATTTGAGAAAACGGTGAGGACGCAAAACCTGAATGTACATTATTTGCAAGATTGTGTCCTGTCATTTCGGGTTCCTGACGCGAGCTGTTGCCGACCGATCGATCGATAATGCTTCCCTGTTCACTAATTGTTTCACTGCCTACACCCTTATTTTCAGCCAGCTCCATTTCCCTATGCGCTATTACCAAATTACTACTTTGAACATTAGTTAATTCATTACATGGTGGCGCTAACAAACTGTTTCGTCTTCACTGTCATTTCTCAGTTTACTTTGGAGCCTAGTATTACGTTTTTCACACGCCATTATTGTCACAATATTTCACACGACAAGACAGAAAAACATAATTTGAAGAGCAAAAATAAGAGAACACATTAACATAGCACTGAAAATAATATCTAGTTAATTGCAAGCGCAGCTGCGAAATACTTGGTGCAAATCTACATGCATGCCACAACTGTTTTACTGTACAACAATGAAAGACTACAACCACAAAGGAGATTCTCTTTACAATTACGCAATAGCAATAAACAAAATCTACACTGATTATACAAATTACAAGAAAAAATGAGAAGATTCCAGTGAGGTATCCTCGGCTATGGGTCGACATATGAAACGTCCCCTTTGAAAAATTATACAAGACTGTGCTTAAACTGACACACAATATTTTTAGCGCAACACAATCAGAGTTCCAAAAATCCCTACAAAAGAATGGCCCTGACTAACATTAACCTATACCTTTCACAAATCACTTACCTCACCATAAATCTTCGTTACTCGAACTACTGCAATACAACGAGTGCCACTCCTGCCAGTTAAATAAAAGATTCAAACTACGGAAGGCACTATCTACTGATAGGTATAGCTAGCGAATGAAAGATTTTAATAGAGAACAAACAATGAATTACCTTAATAGTCATAATATATATAGCAGTTCATGACATCCAGTCTTACAAATTTCAAAACTCTGCCATCTCTCTCCCCACATCCACCACTGCTGGCGGCTCACCTCCAACTGCGCAGCGCTACGCTCTGTTCACATCCATCTGCCCAACGCTACAATGGCGAGTATTACAACAATGCCAACCACCCACTGACTGCACACAGCACAGCCAGTGTTTTCACACAGAGCGCTATGTGGCGTTACCAAAAAAAAACCTAAACAGCCTACTTACAAATGTAACAACCTGGGAACTACGTAAAGAGATAGACTGACGTTTAATTTTTTTTTAAAAAAAAGGAGAATAAATATAAATATTGTGGCAGAGCAAGGTTAAGTAACGTACTGTAATTCCTTGCGGCGTGAGGTGATGCTAGAGGGAGTAGGCTCAGCGGAGACAATATTGGCTGCCGATGCACACTGTCAGTAGGTGCACAAGAGAAATGTGGGGCCAATTTCGATGCCCTCTGCATATGTCAGCTGTAAGACGAACAAACCAAGGGAGTGACGAAGTTGCTACACAAAAATAGCCTCTTCCACAGTCTCACGAAGTCGAGTAATGTGTCAGATAAAGGTTCCCTTAGTAGGCGCGACCTCCACGAAACTCCAAAGTTCCCAGCACGCGGAATCACCAGTCATTCGCACAATTTTAAATACCTTTACTCTGTCAGGTTTACTGCTGATCATACACTGACTAGAGCCACATCTCAGTCATTGCTGCCCCTTGTTCTGTTCAACACCGGAAGCGAGATACTTGGGTAGGAAAGAAACCGTCACTACCAGTAACCACTTTTCCTGTCTTAGCACACCTATAGTGCTCAACCAGCTCCAAACTACCTGCGCCGATGGACAACACACAGATTTCATAATCCAAAGGGGCAAAGCACCTAATGAATCAGACACCGAAACACCAGACACTTAGTACATTAGTTCATACAGACCGAATCCCGAAATGAGAAGAAAATTATTTAAATATACAAATGAAATAAAGTTTGGCGCTCAAGAACACACATAGCCAAGATCGCTACAACAACGAGCACTAGAGAATAACGACGGAGAACCGCCGTGTCAACAGGCCTCGTACCAAACAGTAACACGCAACGTGCCCAAACCTGGGGCGCACGCAGCGCGTCACTCCCAGAGGAATCGACTCGATGCAGCAAACCACACTGCCGACCGCTGAAAGCAAGCCTTGGCCGTTCGCTGCAGCACAGCCGTGCCGCCTAGTTGGCAGGACGACTATTGATATTTTTAATGGTAATGGGAATCCAATGCATCGATTTTTAAGAAAGTATCGCTTTAGGCTTCCAGTAAACCGAAAAAATAGTATCGATATATTAATGTGTAAACGAAAGAAATGTCGACGAACTGGGTAATGAAAATTCGGCTGCACATTATAAATATAATGTCGGTTTTATAGCTGTATATTTCAGTTTTGATTTATTATTAGGTGTTGTGTACAACAGCAAACTAGCAGCCTGCCTATACCCCTTGTAAGTAGGCTGTTTAGGTTCTTATATTGATAACGCCACCGCCACGTAGCACTCTGTATGCAAATCACTGGCTGTGCTTTGTGCAGTCTTTCGCTACTTTGCATTGTTGTTTGCTATTGTAGTGTTGGGCAGTTGGCTGTTAACAGCGCGTAGCGTTGCGCAGTTGGTGGTGAGCCGCCAGCAGTGTTGGATGTGGGGAGAGAAATGGCGGAGTTTTGAGAACGGATGATATGGACGTGTGTCCATCAGAGATAGTAAATTTGTAAGACTGGATGTCATGAACTGCTATATATATTATGACTTTTGATCACTGTTAAGGTAAATACATTGTTTGTTGTCTATCAAAATCTTTCATTTGCCAACTATGCCTATCAGTAGTTAGTGCCTTCAGTAGTTTGGATCTTTTATTTAGCTGGCAGTAGTGGCGCTCGCTTTATTGCAGTAGTTCGAGTAACGAAGATTTTTTTGAGGTAAGTGATTTGTGAAAGGTATAGTTTAATGTTAGTCAGGGCCATTCTTTTGTAGGAATTATTGAAAGTCACATTGCATTGTGCTAAAAATATTGTGTGTCATTTTAGTGTTGATCAGAATAGGTAAAGAGCGAAATGTGAAATGTCTGAGTACGCTCAGTTCTGCTCAGCTGTTTGAAAATCAAATAACGTAGGGGCTTACCAGCTCAGTAATTCAGTAATTTTTCTTAGGGGACGTTACATCTCTCTGTGACGAGGAACCGCCTGTTCTCTAGCCCGTATGGCGGAAGATTTTAAATCAGGAAGCCGTCACGGCTCGGTACTTTTGCAACGCCTCAACATCAGCAAGAGCCGTTTTAAATCTTAGCACTGCGGTCATTACGCTACATTTATGTCAGAGACGCTGATATTTTTTTTTTATTCCTTTTCGTATATGGGCTCTCTGAATTTCAATCCTTTTGTTACACTGTCCGCCTCACTGCAGGTTAAGAATATCTGCAACCCTCTCAAAGTGATTCACACCAAACCAAGATGATGTGATCAGATTTTCCTTGAATCTTACTATGTTCTCGTTAATCGACTTTGGTAATGCTTCAGTCCCTCGAATGGCCGAACATGTGTTCTGCAGGGGTCAATTACGCTTGCTTAGGATACTTCGAATAATTTTCAAGCTAAGTGGCAGGTTAATACTATGTGCTAGACAGGGACTAGACCGTTGGAACTTTTATCTTCCGCAGGCTAGTGTACTAATAGAGTTATGCAAGTACAGGGTGGTTATAATTAAAGTTTCACTACTAGAGAGGGCTTCCATGAAAAACTAGTGATCCTATAACAGTAAAACTTTGCGGAAACATTTGTAAGGACATGCGGAAGACAATAACGGATAAATCACTGAAAGAAGCACACATTAATTTCAACATTTGAGTGTAGTATCAGTTAATTGCGTACCATGTTTACGTTCCAGATTACAAACGTTGCTGAGTGTGACGACATCTGCATCCACGAAAGCTTAGAACCGCATTAAAGATACCATAGTACAGCTGCTCGCAGCACTTTTTGACCAGTGAGTCATGGAATGTTATTGTTGTCTTGACACAGCTCGAGCACTGCGTAAAAGTCCCACACTTCCTTTAGCATTCTCAGCCATGGTAATAGTAACTTCATCAACAATATCCGGCGCAATCAGCTGTCGGCCTCCCCATGAGCGGACCCCCAAATCGAGAGTTAATTCGAACTGCTGACTTACGTTCTTCAACCCCGGTGCTGAAAGACGACCTCTCCTTATTCCTTCAATGTGTCGGCACTCGCCGGCCGGTGTGGCCGAGCGGTTCTAGGCGCTACAATCTGGAACCACGCGACCGCTACGGTCTCAGGTTCGAATCCTGCCTCGGGCATGGATCTGTGTGATGTCATTAGGTTAGTTAGGTTTAAGTAGTTCTAAGTTCTAGGGGACTGGTGACCTCAGAAGTTAAGTTCCATAGTGCCCAGAGCCATTTGAACCATTTTTTTGTTGGTACTCGCGAAGATCGGCATCAACTTTGCTGTTGTCTTGATAAAACATCTCGTTTTGTTCACACCCATGACTTCATCTTTAAGGCCTCTGTTTTAGCCTACAGCGGCCGTACCAGTACCGGCGCCTGACGGCAAGTCACGGCACTTACTAGTACCAACGAAAAGCCTGCAGCGCACCGTCTGAATATTACTTCTGTAAAGTGGGGTAACCACAGCAAATAGTTTTCCGTTTCAGTACCGAAAGTTTAAATGGAACCATCCTGTATGACTCAGGACCTGCCCCTACAGCCTTACATCCGCCAGCACCCCATATGCTACCTTGAGCATGTCCAGAGTCGTGCATGAATAACTCAGTGGGTTGACTACTTGGCTGCCAAAGGCTAAGATTCTAGGTAAATGTCTTGGTGCGACGGAGAGTTTTGATTTGCTAGGAAGATTAAAATCGGCACACCCTCCACTGCAGAGTGAAAATTCATTCTAGGCCCAATACGTATGTCTGCCTTCTACTTGCGCGTGACTACATTCGTGTCCTAATTCACCTCGGTCAGATTTTTCCAGGTGTTTCAGGTCTCTATCGCTCCGAGGGTGAAATTATATTCAATCTCTCTGCTATTTATATGCGTTACATTGCCTTTATTTATGATGACCACCCATCAGGGTGGCGCAGTGGCTAGCACATTCGACCCGCATTCGGCAGGACGACGGTTGAAACCCGTGTCCCTCCATCCTGATTTAGGTTCGTGGTGATTTCCCTAAACGGCTTCAGGCAAATGCCGGGATGGTTCCTTCGAAAGGGCGCGTCCGATTTCCTTCCCCTTCTTTCCCTAATCTGATGGGACCGGTGACCCCGCTGTTTGGTCAGTCCCCCAAATCAACCAACCTGTGATGACGAACGGGTGCCAACGTTAGCATTTTGTGATGATCAACCACAATTCGTCACTAAAGTGTTTCGCTGTCGTCATGTTTATAAATCTACCGCTGAGACTACCGTTGGAACTCTGTTTACCACCTTCATGTGTTGAATACACGCATCACACTGATGACGACAACTGGCAACAGTAACCACAAAGTTGATTGTGTAAACAGCCTCACGATGTGGTCGCCGGCCGGTGTGGAAGAGCGGTTCTAGGCGCTTCAGTCTGGAACCGCGAGACCGCTTTGGTCGCAGGCTTGAATCCTGCCTCGGGCATGGATGTGTATCATGTCCTTACGTTAGTTAGGTTTAAGTAGTTGTAAGTCTAGGGGATTGATGACCTCCGCTGTTATGTCCCATAGTGTTTAGAGCCATTTGAACCATTTGACGATGTGGTCACTACACGAAAACTTTTAACTGACGATAAGAACGACCGTGGATGCTTATGTTCACAGATACAAGCTGTAAGCTCCCTGTCTAGACCTAAAAACCGATTACCTACCTACGCGGGGGGAATAACAAGCGGAAAGTGGAGAGGCGAGTAGAGCTTTAGCAGTACTTCCCAACGCTCACAGTGTGCGATTCGGACCGAATTCTTGTTCTTGTGTAAATGACGTTCGGGGAGATACGTTTCGTAAAAGCGTGTATGTACATAGACGTATAGACGTGTATTTGCAGCAACGACTAGGAACCAAACGCGCACCTTTTCACAGCTGCGTGAAAGACTATTGAAGGGTGGTAGATTATGAACGTTGGCAGAAGTTGCAAAAGGCACGAATCGTTCCGATTTATATCCGTGAGTTCCAAGAAGAACTGTGTGTCTCAGGGAAAGAAAATGTAAATAGATTATAATATATGAAATAGCATCTCGTACGACAGGTTTGTACGGGTTGTAGACCTTGTTCCCCGGCAAGAACGGTGACACAATTCAAAAGTATAATACTTGTAAAAAGTCGTCTTAAAGATTCTATGAAGCTTAATTTCAAACAGTATAAGCGTTCTTTAAATTTAAAGTAAGTAATTAAGCTAGTAAATAGCATTATAGTCCATTGAACAGTCGTTAGAAAATGTAGTTCTGTAATCATCGAATGTGAGATGTTATAAGGTAATTACTAATTAATTCTTTGAGTTGTGTCACATTTATTGAGTTTATAAACACTTTTATTTTTCTTGTTATGATCCCTCATTAATACTCTTGCTACTTTTTCATCACAATCTTCTTTTTACTTATTGTGGAATTAAAGATTTCAAAAAATTCACTTGTTGATCGAACTGCTGAATTAATTACTATAGATGAAAACGTAAGGTTCCAAGACAAATCCACACAAAAGTCCAAACCCTTCATCTCGGAAGAAGAGAGGAGAAGAAGATCAGAAAGAATGAAGAAATACTGGGCCCTAAAAAAAGAACAACGCACAAAGAAATTATTGATCCAGCGTACCTCAAAGAGGGTGAAACGAAAGAAGAAGAAGAGATTCGAACCTCCATCATGCAAATGAAAACTACAAAATGCAAAACTGTAATTGATGAAAATTAATTCAGTTTCACGAAAATCATAAATTGGCCTATATAACGTAGGAATACGTTTCGCGGAGGAAAGGCATTCAGTATGAACTTTTTTAATAGCTGAAATTTCCATTTTTACTTGTACGCTGCAAGACACGAAATTTGGTAATATTTAGCTGACATTTCCATTTTTTCTTGTATGCAGCAAGGCACGAAATTTGGTAATATTTACAACAGCCGTAATCGTCAAAAGTGTCTGTTCCTTCAGACATGCATGCATACAAATACAGAATAAACACAGACAAAGTAATAATGAATTGTGTTAAAAATTACGAATCCTGCCTCGGGCATGGATGTGTGTGATGTCCTTAGGTTAGTTAGGTTTAAGTAGTTCTAAGTTCTAGGGGACTGATGACCACAGCAGTTAAGTCCCATAGTGGTCCGAGCCATTTGAACCATACTTGGTAGGTTTTTGCTCACAACATAAATACGTACACACTATCACAACTGAACAAAGGAATGTAAAATCGAGAATAACATTTGCCAAGCTGCAAATATTATGACCGTATCTGCGTCTTCGGGTATTTAAGCCCTTGCGTCATAGACCTCGCCTATGTCATACTTAACAAAGGCGACTCCATCGGTCCCATATTTCCATCTTGATGTACTCGATGCCTTCAGCGTTACGGCAGATGTATGACCATTGAAGAGTGCCCAGCAGAAAAGTAAGCATTAATTATTTTCTCTCAAAAAAAAAAAAAAAAAAAAAAGCAGAATGAAGCTCCATATTCTGATACATTTGCATCATCATTCACAATTATATTTAGGAAATGACCACGGCGGGAACATAAAATAACTTAGGATTTATGCCTAAGACTCATTAGTGTTGCCCCTTCATGTCCTCCATAAGTATCTACATTTCCTTTGTTTTAAGGCTACCACTGTAAGCCCCAAACAGCATGAATCTCTTATGTGTACAAAGACAAGAAAATCCTGACTAATATTTACATAGCAAGTGTCAACAACAGTAGAATTCATATTATCGAAACCTAGTATCATTGTCATTTACTGAACACCATAAATACCTGGGTACAATCCGAAATTATGCTCTAATATTTAGTTGTTTTACACAAAGACAAAATTTTGTATTTAATTTTTTGGTGGAGAGAGTGAATTTACATTATGTATGTACTATCTTAGATAGTTATGAGACTTATTTTCATGACGAGTTGATCTCCTTAAGTCTGCACCTGGAAATGAATCAAATTCAAAGAAAGTCCCATTATCGTGAGTAAACAGTTTGAAGTTCTTCTTAAGGAAAGACACGGTCTAGTCAAAAAATGAATAATCGCCATTAGCCGCTCCACTGTATCGTTCCAATGCCTTGATTCAGCGTTTAATATCTGCAGAGTACCTGCATTGACAGATTGTCAGATTTCAATCTTTTGGAGTGATCTGCCTACTTTTGGTGCCATTCTAACAACACTTGGGACCTAAGGTGGCTAGCTGATATCTTAGAAGTATGCGGCCAATCACTACACCCACATGCAGTGACTGATATCTAAATGTTCGAAAAGAGTTTGGAGAAGAAGGAAAAAAAAGAAAAAAAAACACACAGCTGCGCTTCTTGGAGAAAGTAGCGACTTCTCCCGATTGAACAAACTTCAATTGTAATTTTTAGAATTAAAGATACGATTAGAATCATCCTTAGGAGAGCTGTCAGATTGCTATTAGTTCTGGAGGGCTTCAATTCAGCCAAGCGGCTCTACGCGCTTCGGTCCAGAACCGGTCTCCTGCTACGGTAGCAAATTCGAATAACGCCTCGGGCATGGATGTGTATGATGTCCTTATGTTAGTTAGATTGAAGTAGTTCTAAATCTATGGGACTGATGACCTCAGACATTAAGTCCCATAGTGCTTAGAGCCATTTGAACCATTTGAGATTCTATTCACGAAATGTAATATTTCTATACCAACAGCAGTTATTTTTATATTGCTCTATTACGCAGGCAGTTTCGAAGATCCAATCACATCATCCTCAGGCCTTTCAATGAGTGAAATCAAGGCAGCAGTATTCTTGTCTCGTTCCAATGACATCTGAACTTCATGATCATGTGTGTTATGCACGTGTACTATCATGTCTCATCGACCTGCCGCTGTCTCCGCTCCTTAATCGAAGATGGAGTTAAATTCTCTATTGACTTAAGTTTTCCTAACAAAATCGCCTTCTTTTTAGTGCCATTTTCCAGAATCTGACGTAACTACATAACTGTTAATTTGAGTATGGGATGTACAGTTGCGAGACTGAGCTAGAAGAGCTTCGCATTCATTAGAAACCTCGCACCCAACGTACAATTTACCCTGTGAAGTTGAATGTATATCTTCACTTACCGAAAGCTCAATCTGATTTATGTCGTCTGCGTTCGTGCATGGACAATCTTGATCAAAATCTTCTTTAGGTTAAAAACAATTCATCTAACGAAATTTTTAGACTTTTATCTCAAGTATCTGTTTCAGCTCGTCTTTTTATATTCCGATAGCCAGAGAGGAGCCTCCTGCCCTCACAGTGTATGTGTTCGTAATACAGAGTGTCCCAGGAGGTATGGACAATAGTCAGGAATATGACAGGATCCACTATTCGAAGAGGAAACATCCAGTAAAAATGGGTTCTAAAATGCAAACCTTAAGATCTGTGAGCACTTCATCTTCGGTAATGTGAAACAAATTTATTCTCGTGCAAGTTCTTTGCTTTCCATATGTTGCAGGGTATGGACCAAAACAAGAAAAATATGTTCAGTTAACATTAGCTCAAACGTGCATACCTTAAGACTTATGAGCATTTGGTCATCTTCGCTACTGTGATACGCATCTCGTCTACTGAATGAGTGCCCATAGTTTTTGAGGTAAGCATTTTAGAAGGCACGTTTTTGCTTCGAATGACCGTTCCTATTATATCCATGATTATTGAACATTCCTCGTGGGGCACCTTGTTTATCCTACTGAAAACACGTCCCATCGCAGTGATAGGCCTATCCTCACTAACACTTTGACTGCCGCGTGGCCATCGAACAAGTTATTGTATCCTGTTACTTGACACGGCCTCAACTCAGAAATGCCACTTGATGCGCTTTACAGGGTGTAACTAAATTCCCTTTACAGACTGTGCGGATAGGTTTCTTACATCAAAAACAAGGAAAACTGTCTGGTAAACATCTACATCTATATCTACATCAACAACCACACTCCGGAAGGCACCTGACGGTTTGTAGTGGAGGGTACCTTGAGTACCTCCATCGGTTCTCCCTTTTATTCCAGTCTCGTACTGTTCCTGGAAAGAAGGATTGTCAGTCTGCCTCTGTGTGGGCTCTAATCCTCAAGGTCTCTTCGCGAGATATACGTAAGAGGGAGTAATATACTGTTTGACTCCTCGGTGAAGGTATGTTCTCGAAACTTCAACAAAAGCCCGAACCGAGCTACTGAGCGTCCCTCTTGCAGTGTCTTCCATTGGAGTTTATCTATAATCTCCGTAACGTTTTCGCGGTTAATAAATGTTCCCGTAACGAAGCGCCCTGCTCTCCGTTTTGTTCTTCTCTATCTCTTCTATCAACCCCATCTGGTACGGATCCCACACCGGTGAGCAGTATTCAAGCAGTGGACGAACAAGTGTACTGTAACCGACTTCCTTTGTTTTCGGACTGCATTTCCTTAGGATTCTTCCAACGAATCTCAGTCTTGCATCTGCTTTACCGACGGTTAATTTTATATGGTTATTCCGGTTATTCCATTTTAAATCAATCCCAATGCCTACTCCCAGATAATTTATGAAATTAACTGCTTCCAGTTGCTTTGCTCTAAAATGCTTTGCTCTAAAATGCATGCCTTAAGAAATACGAACAATTGTTCATCTTCATTGCTGTGAAACACACATCTTCTGCTGCAAGCTCTTTGCTTTCCATATTGAGGAAGGAGGTAATGTGGACAAAAAAAAGAAAGAAAGAAAGAAATGTCCCGTAAACATGGGTCCTAAGGCGCGAACTTAAAGAGCTATGAGCACATGGTCAATAGAAGAGATGTTTTTCACAGTATCGAAGATTAACTGGTGCTCGTAGCTTTTAAAGTAAGCATTTCACAGCTCATGTTTACTAGATTTTTTTTATTGCTTTGGTGTAAGGAACGCGTCCTAGATGTTCGTAAAAGGAATTTAGTTACGTCGTGTATACTGTGCTACAGATTGTGGAGCGTGTGGCCGGCGGTGGACACAGCTGTTGAAACCAGTATAGCTGTGTGTAGCACTGTATCGCGCTATCGTCGGCGCTTTTGGTGTACATATTGGAAGGTCATAGCGAGTGACGTACATATAAATGCCTCCATTGTTGAAAAAAATTGTATGAATCGCCAGTGCGTAATTAGTGTGTCCTTAGGGGCGATGGTTGGATACTGAAAAGCCGTGCTTTTCGACAAGTCATGACCACGACATATAGCTCAAAAAGTGCCGTTTTCGACACTTTCGTATATTGTAGCAAAAAAGTAACATATGAATCGCAAATAAAGTTGCTAGAATTGAAACAATATGCAATACGTCGAGACTCTACAAACATTTCGCGCAGTACAGTTTACTTAAGAGGTTTTGAGCGTACAAAAGTAAAGTTACTTCTATTATCTGCTGTTTTAACACCGAGAAATAAGAGGGAACGAGAGATTACTAAAAGAAGATAGACTAAGCAGGTAAAATTAATTTGTAGGAGCGAGACAAGAAGAAAGCAATGTAAATGGGCATGTAGAGGTAGGGGAAGAATGTCAAGAACCTTTCCTAGTATAAACGCTGTTTAATCACAATACTTGGATTCGAAAGACAATGTATTGTGAAGGGCAGTGGATATTCCTTATTTAGTACGTGATTCTCTCAGCGATACCGCTAAAGGTGTTTTAGTTAGGAACTGTTAGGTCATCATATGCTGATATTTATGTTGATGTTGTGGTCTTCAGTCCTAAGACTGGTTTGATGCAGCTCTCCATGCTACTCTATCGTGTGCAAGCTTCTGCATCTCCCAGTACCTACTGCAACCTACATCCCTCTGAATCTGCTTGGTGTATTCATCTCTTCGTCTCCCTCTACGACTTTTACCCTCCATACTGCCCTCCAATACTAAATTGGTGATCCCTTGATGCCTCAGAACATGTCTTACCAACCGATCCCTTCTTCTGGTCAAGTTGTGCCACAAACTTCTCCGCAATCCTATTCAATACTTCCTCATTAGTTATGCGATCTACCCATCTAATCGTCAGCATTCATCTGTAGCAGCACATTTCGAAAGCGTATATTCTCTTCTTGTCCAAACTATTTATCGTCCATGTTTCATTTCCATATATGGCTACACTCCATACAAATACTTTCAGAAAAGACTTCCTGACACTTAAATCTATACTCGATATTAACAAATTTCATTTCATCTGAAACGCTTTCCTTGCCATTGCCAGTCTACATTTTATATCCTCTCTACTTCGGCCATCATTATTTATGTTGCTCGCCAAATAGCAAAACTCCTTTACTACCTTAAGTGTCTCATTTCCTAATCTAATTCCCTCAGCATCACTCGACTTTATTCGACTACATTCCATTATCCTCGTTTTGCTTTTGTTGATGTTCATCTTATATACTCCTCTCAAGACATTGTCCATTCCATTCAACTGCTCTTCCAAGTCCTTTGCTGTCTCTGACAGAATTACAATGTCATCGGCGAACCTCAAAGTTTTTATTTCTTCTCCATGAATTTTAATACCTACTCCGAATTTTTCTTTTGTTTCCTTTACTGCTTGCTCAATATACAGATTGAATAACATCGGTGAGAGGCTACAGCCCTGTCTCACTCCCTTCCCAACCACTGCTTCCCTTTCATGTCCCTCGACTCTTATAACTGCCATCTGGTTTCTGTACAAATTGTAAATAGCCTTTCGCTCCCTGTATTTTACCCCTGCCACCTTCAGAATTTGAAATAGAGTATTCCAGTCAACATTGTCAAAAGCTTTCTCTAAGTCTACAAATGCTAGAAAGGTAGGTTTACCTTTCCTTAATCTTCCTTCTAAAATAAGTCGTAAGGTCAGTATTGCCTAACGTGTTCCGATACTTCTACGGAATCCAAACTGATCTTCCCCGAGGTCGGCTTCTACTAGTTTTTCCATTCGTCTGTAAAGAATTCGTGTTAGTATTTTGCAGCTGTGGCTTATTAAACTGATAGTTCGGTAATTTTCACATCTGTCAACTCTTTGGGATTGGAATTATTATATTCTTCTTGAAGTTTGAGGGTATTTCGCCTGCTTCATATATCTTGCTCACCAGATGGTAGTTTTTTGTCAGGACTGGCTCTCCCAAGGCCGTCAGTAGTTCCAATGGAATATTGTCTACTCCGAGGGCCTTGTTTCGACTCAGGTCTTTCAGTGCTCTGTCAAACTCTTCACGCAGTATCGTATCTCCCATTTTATCTTCATCTACATCCTCTTCCATTTCCATAATATTGTCCTCAAGTAAATCTCCCTTGTATAGATCCTCTATATACTCCTTCCACCTTTCTGCTTTCCCTTCTTTGCTTAGAGCTGGGTTTCCATCTGAGCTCTTGATGTTCATGCAAGTGGTTCTCTTATCTCCAAAGGTCTCTTTAATCTTCCTGTAGGCAGTACCTATCTTACCCCTAGTGAGATAACCCTCTACATCCTTACATTTGTCCTCTAGCCATACCTGCTTAGCCATTTTGCACTTCCTATCGATCTCATTTTTGAGACGTTTGTATTTCTTTTTTGCCTGCTTCATTTATTGCATTTTTATATTTTCTCCTTTCGTCAATTTCTTCTGTTACCCAAGGATTTCTACTAGCCCTCGTCTTTATACCTACTTGATTCTCTGCTGCCTTCACTACTTCATCCCTGAAAGCTACCCATTCTTCTTCTACTGTATTTCTTTCCTCCACTCCTGCCAATTGTTCCCTTATACTCTCCCTGAAACTCTGTACAACCTTTAATTCCCACCTTTTAGCAGTTTCTTCAGTTTCAATCTACAGGTCATAACCAATAGATTGTGGTGAGATTCCACATCTGCCCCTGGAAATGTCTTACAATTTAAAACCTGATTACTAAATCTCTGTCTTACCATTATATAATCTATGTGATACCTTTTATTATTTATATTAATTATAAAGTTTTCGCATCTGTAGAATTTTTAACAATAATTTGTGTTTCTACCTTTGTCTGACATTTTTTTCATTTAAGAAAAAAATTTAAGATTTTGCTGCCCCCAAGGAGTTGCCGTCGCTGGGTGGTGGTTCGGTTCGCCTCCTTCCCTCCATCCCCCACACCACCCCTCCCTATCACCCCCACCTCCACCACAGAGCCGGCCTTGGCTGCAGTTGGGCCCGCTGTTTGACGTGGGACACGGGTCGCCTGTTGTAGAATGTAGTGGGCGTTTGCTGCTGTAGTTGATTGTGGTCGACGAACTCCTCTCCCGTGGTTCGGGACGCTCACCACGCTTTGTGAAACACAGCTGTGAACAACACCAGACTGCTGGGCTTCTCTCGTCCTTCTTGCACTTTCCCTATTATTGCTCCGCGTATGAAGTCCTCCAGACGTTATCTCCGGGCTATGGTGTAATGAAGAGCACAACGACAGTGCACCGAAGCTGCTCACTGTCCTTTCCCCATATGACGCCGTCCAGTGTTCAAGAAAGGGCGCATTCAAATCTGAGTGGTTTGTCGAGGTGGAAACAACGCAAAAAAGTGATTTTTCTTACGTTCACGTATCAATATGAATATCATTTTCCTGTACCATATTTTAAGTTGCAGAGGAAAACACCTTCTTTGAACCACCGTGTATGCTTTGAATTGTAGCAGAAGCAGTCCTACCACAGTACTTTGGAGACGCCAAACTCTGGTTCCCCACTAATATCGACATAATGAGTCCCGTTTGGTAGGAAAAAATCGCCCCATTTGCACATTTGTTCACAAGTTCCACATCTGCGTATTTAGTTTACTAAGTGGTGATGCGAAGGTGCGTCGAAGTGTTTCCATAAGTCAAAACACAGCACCAACCTGAGCTCCGCGGACTATTGCAGTCTACATGTTATGGAAAGACTAAGCAGGATTCAGCATAATCGATGCATGCGAAACCGGCTGATAGAGAGTTGTTCTCACTTCACAAAAATAATCTCGAGGGACTGATGGAGGTCACATCATAACTTTTCTTATTTTACTAGCAAATTCCCTGAACCACGCTACCCAAAGATACCCGCTCAATCGTACGGGGTAGTACATAGTTGATAAACAAATCAATTAAGGACTCAAAAATGGCTCTGAGCGCTATGGGACTTAACAGCTATGGACATCACTCCCCTAGAACTTAGAACTACTTAAACCTAACTAACCTAAGGACATCACACAACAACCAGTCATCAACATTCTGAGAAAATCCCTGACACCGCCGGGAATCGAACCCAGGAACCCGGACGCAGGAAGCAAGAACCCTACCGCACGGCCACGAGCTGCGGACAATTATGGACTTAGTTAATAATGGGAGAAAGCTAGTGGGAGAGAATATAAATAAATAACACATAAAAGAGAAACGTCCGCAGTTCCTGTATAGTTTAAAAGTGCTGTGTCGTAGGGAAACCTTACAACTTGATCTGAAGTTTCTTCACGAACAGTACGACACTGGAATAGAAGGGAGAAACGATAGAGGTACTAAGGGTATCCTCCGCCACACACCGTCAGGTGGCTTGCGGATTGTATATGTTGATGTAGATGTAGAAGACGAGCTTCATCAGCGAAATTTTACAGTTCTACTGAAAGTCTATTGTAAACCAACCATCCCGTATAGGGCACACCTATTAAGTGCAGTGCTTAGAGAAGTATTATCCACGTGTAAATCATTTCCCCATCTAGCTCTCACTGAATTGATGTTGCCAATTCATCTGGATGATTGACAGTGTTAAAATTCTGAGACGCACGAGTAGCAGCCTACACACAGTTCGCGAATTCACATGTTGTTCATAATATCCGTTGTATTGTATACATGGAAGAAGCCTGGAGATACTGACAGATTTCAGATAGATTATATAATGGTAAGACAGAGATTTAGGAACCAGTTTTTAAAGTGTAAGACATTTCCATGGCCAGATGTGGACTCTGACCACAATCTGTTGGTTATGAATTGTAGATTAAAACTAAAGAAACTGCAAAAAGGTGGGTATTTAAGGAGATGGGACCTGGATAAACTAACTAAACCAGAGGTTGTACAGAGTTTCAGGGAGAGTATAAGGGAACAATTGACAGGAATTGGAGAAAGAAATACAGTAGAAGAAGAATGGGTAGCTTTGAGGGATGAAGTGGTGAAGGCAGCAGAGGATCAAGTAGGTAAAAAGACGAGGGCTAGTATAGATCCTTGGGTAACAGAAGAAATATTGAATTTAATTGATGAAAGGCGAAAATATAAAAATGCAGTAAATGAAGCAGGCAAAAAGGAGTACAAACGTCTCAAAAATGAGATCGACAGGAAACGCAAAATGGCTAAGCAGGGATGGCTAGACGACAAATGTCAGGATGAAGAGGGTTATCTCACTAGGGGTGAGAAAAGAGAGCGACTTCTATGAATATCAAGAGCTCAGATGGAAACCCAGTTCTAAGCAAAGAAGGGAAACCAGAAACGTGGAAGGAGAATATAGAGGGTCTATACAAGGGCGATGTTCTTCAGGACAATATTATGGAAATGGAAGAGGGTGTAGATGAAGATAAAATGGGAGATATGATACTGCGTGAAGAGTTGACAGAGCACTGAAACACCTGAGTCGCAACAAAGCTCTGGGAGTAGACAACATACCATTAGAACTTTTTTTTTGTCATCAGTCTACTGACTGGTTTGATGCGGCCCGCCACGAATTCCTTTCCTGTGCTAACCTCTTCATGTCAGACTAGCACTTGCAACCTACGTCGTCAATTATTTGCTTGACGTATTCCAATCTCTGTCTTCCTCTACAGTTTTTGCCCTCTACAGCTCCCTCTAGTACCATGGAAGTCATTCCATCATGTCTTAGCAGATGTCCTATCATCCTGTCCCTTCTCCTTATCAGTGTTTTCCACATATACCTCTCCTCTCCGATTCTGCGTAGAACCTCCTCATTCCTCACCTTATCAGTCCACCTAATTTTCAACATTCGTCTACAGCACCACATCTCAAATGCTTCGATTCTCTTCTGTTCCGGTTTTCCCACAGTCCATGTTTCACTACCATACAATGCTCTACTCCAGACGTACATCCTCAGAAATTTCTTCCTCAAATTAAGGCCGGTATTTGATATTAGCAGACTTCTCTTGGCCAGAAATGCCTTTTTTGACATAGCGAGTCTGCTTTTGATGTCCTCCTTGCTCCGTCCGTCATTGGTTATTTTACTGCCTAGGTAGCAGAATTCCTTAACTTCATTGACTTCGTGACCATCAATCCTGATGTTAAGTTTCTCGCTGTTCTCATTTCTGCTACTTCCCATTACATTCATCTTACTCCGATTTACTCTCAAACCATACTGTGTACTCATTAGACTGTTCATTCCGTTTAGCAGATCATTTAATTCTTCTTCACTTTCACTCAGGGTAGCAATGTCATCAGCGAACCGTATCATTGATATCCTTTCACCTTGTATTTTAATTCCACTCCTGACCCTTTCTTTTATTTCCATCATTGCTTCCCCGATGTACAGATTGAAGAGTAGGGGCGAAAGGCTACAGCCTTGTCTTACTCCCTTCTTAATACGAGCACTTCGTTCTTGATCGTCCACTCTTATTAATCCCTCTTGGTTGTTGTACATATTGTATATGACCGGTCTCTCCCTATAGCTTACCCCTACTTTTTTCAGAATCTTTAACAGCTTGCACCATTTTATATTGTCGGACGCTTTTTCCAGGTCGACAAATCCTATGAACGTGTCTTGATTTTTCTTTAGCTTTGCTTCCATTATTAGCCTTAACGTCAGAATTGCCTCTCTCGCACCTTTACTTTTCCTAAAGCCAAACTGATCGTCACCTAGCGCATTCTCAATTTTCTTTTCCATTCTTCCGTATATTATTCTTGTAAGCAGCTTCGATGCATGAGCTGTTAAGCTGATTGTGCGATAATTCTCGCACTTGTCAGCTCTTGCCGTCTTCGGAATTGTGTGGATGATGCTTTTCCGAAAGTCAGATGGTATGTCGCCAGACTCATATATTCTACACACCAACGTGAACAGTCGGCTTGTTGCCACATCCCCTAATGATTTTAGAAATTATTAACAGTGGAATTCCCATTGCATTCTTAATGTTACCACTGTTGCTTTTAATGTCACCAAAGGTTGTTTTGACTTTCCTGTATGCTGAGTCTGTCCTTCCGACAATCATATCTTTTTCGATGTCTTCACATTTTTCCTGCAGTCGTTTCGTCTTGGCTTCCCTGCACTTCCTATTTATTTCATTCCTCAGCGACTTGTATTTCTGTATTCCTGATTTTCCGGGAACATGTTTGTACTTCCTCCTTTCATCAATCAACTGAAGTATTTCTTCTGTTACCCATGGTTTCTTCGCAGCTACCTTCTTTGTACCTATGTTTTCCTTCCCACCTTCTGTGATGGCTCTTTTTAGAGACGTCCATTCCTCTTCAACTGTGTTGCCTACTGCGCTATTCCTTATTGCTGTATCTATAGCGTTAGAGAACTTCAAACGTATTTCGTCATTCCTTAGAACTTCCGTATCCCACTTCTTAGCGTATTGATTCTTCCTGACTAATGTCTTGAACTTCAGCCTACTCTTCATCACTACTATATTGTGATCTGAGTCTATATCAGCTCCTGGGTACGCCTTACAATCCAGTATCTGATTTCGGACTCTCTGTCTGACCATGATGTAATCTAATTGAAATCTTCCCGTATCTCCCGGCCTTTTCCAAGTATACCTCCTCCTCTTGTGAATCTTGAACAGGGTATTCACTATTACTAGCTGAAACTTGTTACAGAACTCAATTAGTCTTTCTCCTCTTTCATTCCTTGTCCCAAGCCCATATTCTCCTGTAACGTTTTCTTCTACTCCTTCCCCTACAACTGCATTCCGGTCGCCCATGACTATTAGATTTTCGTCCCCCTTTACATACTGCATTACCCTTTCAATATCCTCATACACTTTCTTAATCTGTTCATCTTCAGCTTGCTACGTCGGCATGTATATCTGAACTATCGTTGTCGGTGTTGGTCTGCTGTCGATTCTGATTAGAACAACCCGGTCACTGAACTGTTCACAGTAACACACCCTCTGCTCTACCTTCCTATTCATAACGAATCCTACACCTGTTATACCATTTTCTGCTGCTGTTGATATTACCCGATACTCATCTGACCAGAAATCCTTGTCTTCCTTCCACTTCACTTCACTGGCCCCTACTGTATCTAGATTGAGCCTTTGAATTTCCCTTTTCAGATTTTCTAGTTTCCCTACCACGTTCAAACTTCTAACAATCCACGCCCCGACTCGTAGAACATTATCCTTCCGTTGTATATTCAATCTTTTTCTCATGGTAACCTCCCCCTTGGCAGTCCCCTCCCGGAGATCCGAATGGGGGACTATTCCGGAATCTTTTGCCAATGGAGAGATCATCATGACACTTATTCAACTACAGGCCACATGTCCTGTGGATACACGTAACGTGTAAAAAAAGTGGTTTCCATTGCCTTCTGCATCCTCATATCGTTGATCATTGCTGATACTTCCGCCTGTAGGGGCAATTTCCCACCCCTAGGACAAGAGAGTGCCCTGAACTTCTATCCGCTCCTCCGCCCTCTTTGACAAGGCCGTTGGCATAATGAGGCTGATTTCTTATACCGGCCGCCAATGCTGATTATTTATCAAAATTTAGGCACTGGCGGGGATCGAACCCGGGACCGAAGACGTTTTGATTACGATTAAAAGACGCTTCCCCTAGACCACAGGTACGCTGTCCTTTACAGCTACTGATAGCATTGAGAGAGGTAATACTGACAAAATTCTACCATCGGGTGAGCAAGATGTATGAGACAGGCGAAATACCCTCAGACTTCAAGAAGAATATAATAATTCCAATCCCAAAGAAAGCAGGTGTTGACAGATGTGAAAATTACCGAACTATCAGTTTAATAAGTCACAGCTGCAAAATACTAACGCGAATTCTTTACAGACGAATGGAAAAACTGGTAGAAGGTGACCTCGGGGAAGATCAGTTTGGATTCCGTAGAAATATAGGAACACGTGAGGCAATACTCACGACTTATCTTAGAAGATAATTAAGAAATGGCAAACCTACGTTTCTAGCAATTGTAGACTTAGAGGAAGCTTTTGACTATGTTGACTGGAATACTCTCTTTCAAATTCTGAAGGTGGCAGGGTTAAAATACAGGGAGCGAAAAGCTGTTTACAATTTGTACAGAAACCATATGGCAGTTATAAGAGTCGAGGGTCATCAAAGGGAAGCAGTGGTTGGGACGGGAGTGAGACAGGGTTGTAGCCTCTCTCCGATGTTATTCAATCTGTATATTGAGCAAGAAGTAAAGGAAACAAAAGAAAAATTCGGAGTAGGTATTAAAGTCCATGGAGAAGAAATAAAAAGTTTGAGGTTCGCCGATGACATTGTAATTCTGTCAGAGACAGCAAAGGACTTGGAAGAGCAGTTGAACGGAATGGACAGTGTCTTGAAAGGAGTATATAAGATGAAATCAACAAAAGCAAAACAAGGATAATGGAATGTAGTCGAATTAAGTCGGGTGATGCTGAGGGAATTAGATTAGGAAATGAGACACTTAAAGTAGTAAATGAGTTCTGCTGCTTGGGCAGCAAAATAACTGGTGATGTTCGAAGTACAGAAGATATAAAATGTAGACTGGCAATGGCAAGGAAAGCGTTTCTGAAGAAGAGAAATTTGTTAACATCGAGTATAGGTTTATGTGTCAGGAAGTTGTTTCTGAAAGTATTTGTATAGAGTGTAGCCATGTATGGAAGTGAAACATGGGCGATAAATACACTCCTGGAAATGGAAAAAAGAACACATTGACACCGGTGTGGCAGACCCACCATACTTGCTCCGGACACTGCGAGAGGGCTGTAAAAGCAATGATCACACGCACGGCACAGCGGACACACCAGGAACCGCGGTGTTGGCCGTCGAATGGCGCTAGCTGCGCAGTATTTGTGCACCGCCGCCGTCAGTGTCAGCCAGTTTGCCGTGGCATACGGAGCTCCATCGCAGTCTTTAACACTGGTAGCATGCCGCGACAGCGTGGACGTGAACCGTATGTGCAGTTGACGGACTTTGAGCGAGGGCGTATAGTGGGCATGCGGGAGGCCGGGTGGACGTACCGCCGAATTGCTCAACACGTGGGGCGTGAGGTCTCCACAGTACATCGATGTTGTCGCCAGTGGTCGGCGGAAGGTGCACGTGCCCGTCGACCTGGGACTGGACCGCAGCGACGCACGGTGCACGCCAAGACCGTAGGATCATACGCAGTGCCGTAGGGGACCGCGCCGCCACTTCCCAGCAAATTAGGGACACTGTTGCTCCTGGGGTATCGGCGAGGACCATTTGCAACCGTCTCCATGAAGCTGGGCTACGGTCCCGCACACCGTTAGGCCGTCTTCCGCTCACTCCCCAACATCGTGCAGCCCGCCTCCAGTGGTGTCGCGACAGGCGTGAATGGAGGGACGAATGGAGACGTGTCGTCTTCAGCGATGAGAGTCGCTTCTGCCTTGGTGCCAATGATGGTCGTATGCGTGTTTGGCGCTGTGCAGGACTGCATACGACCGAGGCACACAGGGCCAACACCCGGCATCATGGTGTGGAGAGCGATCTCCTACACTGGCCGTACACCTCTGGTGATCGTCGAGGGGACACTGAATAGTGCACAGTACATCCAAACCGTCATCGAACCCATCGTTCTACCATTCCTAGACCGGCAAGGGAACTTGCTGTTCCAACAGGACAATGCACGTCCGCATGTATCCCGTGCCACCCAACGTGCTCTAGAAGGTGTAAGTCAACTACCCTGGCCAGCAAGATCTCCGGATCTGTCCTACTATTGAGCATGTTTGGGAGTGTATGAAGCGTCGTCTCACGCGGTCTGCACGTCCAGCACGAACGCTGGTCCAACTGAGGCGCCAGGTGGAAATGGCATGGCAAGCCGTTCCACAATACTACATCCAGCATCTCTACGATCGTCTCCATGGGAGAATAGCAGCCTGCGTTGCTGCGAAAGGTGGATATACACTGTACTAGTGCCGACATTGTGCATGCTCTTTTGCCTGTGTCTATGTGCCTGTGGTTCTGTCAGTGTGATCATCTGATGTATCTGACCCCAGGAATGTGTCAATAAAGTTTCCCCTTCCTGGGACAATGAATTCACGGTGTTCTTGTTTCAATTTCCAGGAGTGTAGTTTGGACAAGAAGGAATAGAAGCTTTCGAAATGTGGTTCTACAGAAGAATGCTGAAGATTAGATGGGTAGTTCACATAACTAATGAGTAGGTATTGAGTAGGATTGGTGAGAAGAGACGTTTGTGGCACAACTTCACTAGAAGAAGGGACCGGTTGGTAGGACACGTTCTGCGGCATCAATGGATCACCAGTTTAGTACTGGAGGGCAGCGTGGAGGGTAAAAATCGTAGAGGGAGACCAAGAGAAGAATACACTAAACAGATTCAGAAGGATGTAGGTTGCAGTAGGTACTGGGAGATGAAGAAGCTTGCATAGGATAGAGTAGCTTTGTGAGCTGCATCAAACCAATCTCAGGACTGAAGATCACAGCAACAACAAACATCCTTTTTTAATGTATAGAATTCCCTCAAAAACGAGATCACAAGAGATAATACAATGAAATAGGCGTATAGGTATTGGAGGCAGTACGCATTATGCTTACCGTGTAGACAACAGCATTCAGTTTCTTCACGAGATCTTAAACTTTTCATCTACCTTGACTCCTAAGAATTGAAAGTGGTTGAATTTACTCTTTGATTACCTTGAAACATTAAAATCTCGATTTTAGAAGCGTTCCTTGTCATAAACTGTACGCGCTGCATTGGAAAAGATAAACTTCTTTTATAAGATCGTTAAAAGTAGCATGTATTCTCGATAACCGGTTTCGGTAATATGAGTTACCATCTTCAGACTGAAGCCGTGAACACCAGAGGCACACTCGGATAATGTAACCTTTAAAGGTACGTTTGCAGGAAGGGCATGGATATGTTGCAAAAAGGTAGATGTAAGTTCAGAGTATAAATAAAGAAATACTTAAGATATTAATTAGTATAAGCGGTTGTATCGATAGTGGCGTGCAGCCGCTGAAACATTAGAATAATCCCGCAGTTCAGTAGTCTTGCCGAGAAGACGGAACCTTTTTTGGTCAGGAAGCTTGTTCTGATCAAAGGCATATCTGCCATCGCAGTACTTTTTTTTATTTTGTTACAGCTTCATTATTCTATTTTATTGAGAGGCAATGTCACTACGCGTACTCATAATTGCACACAGTGACACACTTAATGTAAGTGTCTAGGTAATTTGATTTAGTATAGTATGTTGTGAATACAGTTGTGTTTCGTTCATGTTGCACTGTATTGTTCCAGTTAATCGGCGTCTTGACATAGTTCCAGCACGAACCAGATCTCTGATATTATTCATCCTGCGAAGTCCGATTAAGAAATCTTTTCAGAACAATCACTCACAGTTACACTTAAAATGAACGCAACTTAAGCAAAAAGCCATTGTCATGCGCCCAAAACTTGTGTACACAGTTCATGTAGTATTATCATTATCTATTATTGTTTGTTTGTTATCTGATATTCACAAACCAGACAGGAAAAGCCACTATAAATCAAAATCCCAATAAGTCAGAGGTTTCACTCTCAGTCCCAGACTCATAAGATGGGTCACGAATGTACCAGGATGTTAGTACAAACTTCGAAACACTACTCCAGCGTTGTTAGTGAGGGCATAGAGATATGGAACAATGATAATGTCAGCAACCAGGACTGCGGCTATAATCTCAGCGAGGCTTGGGAAACAGCAATGGATCTAATTAAGAAGACACTCAGCAATCACGACGTTCTGGCGGCTAAGGCGGACCGAGCATCAACACCCATACTGCTGCACCCGGCATGCGCTACCGGGCGCCTGCAGCCACAGATGCCAACTTGATCACTGAGAGGATCCTCCTAATTGGCAGCTAGGTCGTTATATCTAGAGCAACCTCTACTTACGTATTGATTTAGTTTCCGACCAAATGGGCAGGTAATGGGTAAGTCAACGACTGTTATTAGAAGCAATCTCGGAAGGTGAATATATAAAATTTCCCTCACCCAGATCTTCTGATTTTAATGTAGGTGAATTTCATTGCCCAGGCAGAGTAAGAACAGTCATTATTACTCTGTGTAAGTGAAGGAGTTCTTACCTTACTATTGGCTTTTGTAAATGTAAGGAGGATCACTGCTGTCAGCTGCAGAGGGAATTCCACCGTAATCAGCGATGATGAGTGAAACTGTGTACTGGATCGGGATTCGAACCCGTTATCTACTGCTTACTAAACTGCTAACTATTTCGACACGTCTCACGGCCGTTCCACACTCCGGCCGAGCGCGACCTGTCCTCAGTCCCTGTCCAATAAACTGCCGTTGCTACTCATAGGTCGACCTTGAGGTGCAAGAACAAGAACAAGAACAAGCATCACGCATTGATATTGCTGGCTTTTTGTTCCAGCTGTAAGTTAGACCAGCGTTAGGCAACCTGCTTAACACCGCCCACTACTAGGCTTTCCAGCTTTCATGGTGAGCGGTTAGCAGTAGGGGTTTCAAAAACATTTTCCGTAGGTTTTCAAAAACTTTGACATGAAGCATTTTGTAAATAATTATTATTGTGTGTGAGACGTGCGTGGGTCGTGTTCCGCCATCGTGTATTTTACACCCTGTTTTTAACGTACTTCCACCTCACTACGTTAATTTAAGTTAGTAATGTCAGTGAGTTGCTGCTTTACCAGGCCGTGACCGGCGCTAGCAGCGCGTATCGATATATCCCGTTTCGTAGTATCTTTGCTCGACCGCTATTACTTCCCGGTCGTTGCCTGTCGTAGGGCAGTTTCGATGTCGACTTGGTGTCTGCCAATCAATTGGAAGGTGTCTGGAGGGCAGACCGGACATGCCAGTCGGGGAGCTGTAATGCGGCATGAGTGCAGTCGGGTTGCAGCAGCAGTGAGGTCTGCGTCGACATGGCTCGCCCGAACACTGCCGCCACGCATCACTTGAGTCGGGTCACGGTTTTGGTGGATCGTCGGTCGGTCGTCCTACAGGACGACGCCTTTAGGCTGACCGACCGTTCATGAGTCGGCTGTGTGTGTGTGTGTGTGTATGTGTGTGTGTGTGTGTGTGTGTGTGTGTGTACATCGATTCCCGATTTGTCTTTGTGCGCGCTTAGTTACTGTTGGGTATCGTTCAAGTCTTGGTTGGTTCAAATGGCTCTGAGCACTATGGCACTTAACTTCTGAGGTCATCAGTCCCCTATAAATTAGAAGTACTGAAACCTAACTAACCTAAGAACATCACACACATCCATGCCAGAGGCAGGATTCGAACCTACGACCGTAGCGGTCGTGCGGTTCCAGATTGCAGCGCCTAGAACCGCTCGGCCACATGGTGGCCGTTCAAGTCTTCGTGCAAGTGTTTGTCAGGTTGCGTGTGTAGTTGGCGTTATTTCCTTGGCAAGTTATCTTAAATGTTGTCGGCGTACTGCCTCTGATAGGTCGGTTGTCTCGTCGGGCGACGTGTAACTGGTTCTCGGAGCGCTTCTGGGCCCCTTCAATTACCATCCTGTGTAACTTCTGTCGGCTCTTTCAAGGTGCATTGATGTCGTGTAGCCAGTAGTAGCCTTTCCTCTGCTTGGTAGGGACCGAGCCAGTATTTCCGCCGCCGCGTGTCTGGAAGTGAGTGGGAGACGCACCAGCAGTGCAGTCGCGAAGGAGCAGCAGTCGCTGACAGACCAGCAGGCAGTCGGTCGGTTGCTGCGGTGCAGTCGCTAGGTCCGTTGCCTGTCCCTACGCAGTGTCGGAGCGTGTGTGGAGCTGTCGGGTCGCTACTAGCTTCGTGGTTCACCGACTCAGGACGTCAAAGTTCAGTGCTAGTTTCATCTACACAAGCCACGTCCATTCATGTTATGGGATTCGTAACCTTTGTGTGTTTGAGTTCTCATGTACCGACCGGTGGCAAGCAAGTCGTTGTGTCGGTAGGTCCATGGCTGTCCCCTAGTTGGGTTCCGACGGATCAAGTGTAGTTTGGCTCACCACCTGTCTCGCCTACGTGGGCAGACCGACCCCCTGGGGGCTTCTGAGTGCCACCGGTGTTTAACCAGCTGTTGTCAGGTACTTTCAATTTAATGCTTATGGTAATTTTTTATTTTCTTAAAAGTTTTACAAAGTTCATTTCCAAATTTATCTTTCAAGCTTAAACATTGAGACCTTCTGCCTTTAAAAGATTATGGTAATATATTTTAAAATTTTGGAAAGTAATTGCGGCCTTTGGCCACTGGTATTGCACCTTGCATGTGTATGTTCTATCTGTTTAGCCTTAAGGCTTTCCACATAGCCGTGAAACCTTATTTATTTATTTAATTTGCCTCTTGAATTGCATTTTAATCTTGTTGATTCGTTAAGATTTCTTGTTTGGAGGCCTTCAGCCGTGAAAGAGTTGTATTCGGTAAGGGTTGTAACTATTCGCTTTGGTTGTAAAGGTTCTTAAATTACAATAAATGACAATTAGAAGGAGAAACTGACCTCAACCTTTTGCCTTGTCGACAATCCTTTTACCTGTTCTGCCCAGAGGGTTTAGCAGGTGTTTCTATGTGGTTTAACCTGCTATGACTTTGCTTTTGTAAGTTTTATAAAGTTAAATTACTTCCATAAGTTATTAATCACCTTTTCTGTAGAGTCAGGGGAGAGATAACAAATTTACCGCTAAAATTGATCAAAAAGTGGATCGCAGGTACAGATGGTTGACTACGTCTGAGGTAGGCCGAGGCTGGGGCGGGTCTTCGTCTAAGGGGCTTTCTTCTGGATGGGGACGCCACTCCACCTGCAACCCCTCTGGGTGGGGGGGATTAGCCCCTGACCACAGAAGACAGTCATGTGTTCGTCTAGCGGTGTGAGACGACTTCAGAGGTGTCCTGTAGGCGCCATCTACACGACCTTTTTGGTTGTCTTACAATGGATCCTTTTGGACTGGCCGACCTGGCTGTATATGTTCAGACTAGTGTTGGGTTAGATAGTGCAAACAGAAACACTGTAGTTCCGATGCAAGGTAATACTCTAAAAGGATCCAAAATTTAGTGTAGACGGGATATGAACTGAAAACAGGCCTCACCTCATAAGCGCATCATTTGTTGTCTGTACGTATTGTGTAGTGAACTAGCTGACGAATTTTCTTGATACAACTAACAGGCTTCGAAGGGAAGAAGACGATTCATTTGGGTTTTACAGTCGATAGTAGGACGTTCTTAGTTCTTCAATTGAAGGAAGCAGACACGTAACTCTGATGTTAGCAGCACCATCACCTCACCACCTGGAGAATACCAGCTGTCGATAGGCGACATTTCCAAATTCTTGACAGTAATCACAGATCTGCAAATCCTGTGTCAGTTTCGATCAAGTCTTTTCCATCCAGAAACGCAAGTTCTGAGACAGATTAGTTTCTCATTAAATTTCTGATTCTCAGTTGACGAATGGAGTACAGGTTTATTATTGTATACCAATGTTTAATTTTCAAAACGTTCTCATACAGATGCCAGATTGGTGGCTTTTGTTTGCTCTGAAACCATGAATAAGCCTCACATGCTAGTAGTATGTGTCTGTTTCTATCCAGATATATGAGCCTCGAGCCCCGGTTATGGAAGAGGCTGCAGTTCCCGCTGTCTTGTCTCACCAGCTTTCCCTGGGGCCAATGCACAAGCAGGATTTGTGGTGTCGTATTAGCGATCCCATTAAGATATTAATAATGATTTGGTGTTGTTTGTGTGTCCATGGTAACTGAAGTACGTTGTCAATTAAAACCCAGTCAGATCCATTAAATGATCGGAAGTAAAATTAATTTATCTTTTTCTTTCTGTAGATAATATATTTCCCTTCCCCATCACTTTACTGAGTTTTCCCAGCGTCGCTCTTGCCATTGTACTTACATTTGAATATCCCAATTCAGAATACGGTAATATATGTACATATCCGGTCTTTCTGCCCATGTTTAATACACATCTCACATACCGTAGCTTGACGCGCCGGGATCAATGACTAACCACTAATACCCGTTACACCTCCTGCCTGTACGCTCTTTGAGGTGCAGACCACTTAAGAGAACAAGCTTGCAGAGTGAGGTGACATAAAATATCTGTGCTATTCCGGGAGGCCGGTTTTGTCAGCATACTTGACGATGATGACACATTGCTGAAATATAATACAGGCTGGAAACTGAACAAGCAATACACTCATAAACTATTTGATCAACGAATACACTGGAAGAAACTGAAAAACTACGAAAATCTTCTTCTAAGCATATATTCCCATTTATATCTGCTTAAAATGGATGGTAGCATCGTATCTAGATGTGATGGACTGCACATTATACGTCTAGAAACAGAAAACTCGTTTGTCAAAGTTGAAACCATAGGGAAAAAAAAATAAAAAATTGAAAAATGAATTGTCTGCTGTGTGTAGGTGTAGATACAAAGCTTAATAAAATTTTTGTACAATAGTACTTTTCCAATTCTCTACGTTGCCAAATATTCTGAAATGTCTCCTGTTTACAATAACGTATGTCGTTTGAATAGTTATCTTGCAAACTAGCTAAAAGTGGATATTTGGGTGACGTGGAAAAATAGTTAAAACTAGCTATCTAAATGTTGTGGTTGGGAGGAGAGCCAACACCGTGTTACTAATGGAGGCCGAAATTCACGTGTTTCAGCTCACGCAGGCTGGCGCGAGGTCTGGAACATGACAAGGGAATTAGAATTGAGAAAAATGGACGTAGCTGGTGGAATACTTAACTTCAATCCATTAATGACGAACGTCGCTCTGGACGGTACATGATGCACAATGTCAATAATAACTGAAATGGCGCCTTTCTAGGTCGTAGCAAACGACGTAACTAAAGGCTATGCTAACTATCGTCTCGGCAAATGAGAGCGTAGAAGTCAGTGAACCATCGCTAGCAAAGTCGGCTGTACAACTGGGGCGAGTGCTAGCACGTCTCTCTAGACCTGCCGTGTGGCGGCGCTCGGTCTGCAATCACTGATAGTGGCGACACGCGGGTCCGACATGTACTACCGGACTGTGGCCTACTTAAAGGCTACCACGTAGCAAGTGTGGTGTCTGGTGGTGACACCACACTAAAAGTGTAGCAATCTCAGTTCGTTACCTGCATGAAGTGTACCTAATTTTTGTTAAAGTACTACGTATCTTTGAACTAGACACTAGTTCTGTGTAATTGAATGCTTCATTTTAATATCATGCAACTTCAGTAGAGTGGAATGTACACAATTCAGAGATTAATATCTTTCACTCTCCAGTTAGTCTTGGAAATAAATCATATCTTGGAACTGGGAGTCAGAAGCTTGCGTCTATATCTTGGTGGGCTGTCTCATTTTAATACTACGCTGTAACTAGCTGGAGAGAGAGAGAGAGAGCGGGTACAAAGCACAGATGTTCCACCATTTATATTTTATTTTCATTTCCTACTAGCACAACTGAACTACTTCCACCACCTTGTATTTTGATTGCTTGTTTAGTTATAAAGACCCCTGAAATAAAAGGTAGGATTAGCTTTAGAGGGGAAGGGGAGGGAAATGGTAGCATTACCTGATGACGTGATAGGTACGTTGGCTCGGCTCGTCACATGAAACATGAAGGTGAGCATGACGTGGCTATCGCCATCTTGGACGATGGATCAATGACCTGGGTCATGTGATGTAAGGAAATTGAATCTTTTTGACTTGCATTCCAAGATCAGAATATATGTACTACAGTATACGTAATTGATTTTTGTATAACATTTACAAAACTAGTTTTTCTTTCATTACTCTCAAACATTAATACAAAGCTGCCTAAAGCGGAGGCGTAAGATAGCAGGGGAATATTTAGAACCTCACATGCGTTCAATCTTAGGTAACTATTGTGGAATAAACTTATTTCCAGGCTTGATGGACTGTAAGTGTCCTCTATGAAATTAATCTTCTCGCCCGCCCCTGTACCACCTGTGGTAAACTGTAAACAGTTATCATTCACAGTCTTTGTGTAATAACGGCAATGGACCCTGAACAGAGCACTGACACCCCCAACACATTAAATGATGACTGCTTGTTTACACAGTCTGTAAAAGAGGGGGGAGAGGCAGTCACAGGTTCAGGGCAGTCTCTTGACCTCGGGGTGGGAAACAGCCGCTAAAGGTGGACGAATCAGCAACGATCAACGGCAGGAGGATGCAGAAGGCAATGGAAACCACTGCATTAAGGACATACAACGTGTATCCATGTGACCTGTAACTGAACATGGATCATCGGCCAAATATTCTGGAACAGTTCCCTATTCAGATCTCCTGGAGGGCACTGCCTATGGGAAGGTGACTACGAGAAAAAGAGTGGATAATCGGGGCGTGGGATGTCAGAAGCTTGAATGTGGCAGGGAAGCTAGTAAATCTGAATAAGGAAATGCAAAGGTTCATTCTGGATATATTATTAGTCAGTGAAGTGAAACGGAAAGAAGACAAGGATTTCTGGCCAGATGAGTATAGCGTAATATTAACAGCAGAAGCAGATGCTATAACGGGAGTAGGAGTCGTTATGAATAGGAAGGTAGGGCAGAGAGTGTTTTGCAGTGAACATGCCCGTGATAAAGTTGTTCTTATCTGAATGTCAACAACGATAGTTTAGGTATACATGCCGACATCACAAGAAGAAGATAGAGAAAGTATATGAGGATACTGAAAGGTATTACAGTACGTAAACGGAGATGAAAATCTAATAGTCATGGGGGGCTGGAAAGAATTTGTAGGAGAAGGAGTAGAAGAAACGGTTACAGGAAAATATTGGCTTGGTACAAGAAATGAGAGAGGAAAACGAGTAACTGAGTTTAGGTTACATCGTGGTAAGACAGAGATTCCGAAATCAGGTACTGGATTGTAAGGCGTACCCAGGAGAAAATGTAGATTCGGATCACAATGTAATAGTGATGAAGAACAGGGTGACGTTTAAGAGAATATTCAGGAAGAGTCAATACGCAAAGAAGTAGGATACAGAAGTACGAAGGAATGAAGACGGTTGAAGTTCTCTAAGGCTGTAGATTCAACAATGAGTTATCACTCAGTAGTACAGTTGAAGAGGAATGGACCTCTCTAAGAAGAGCAATCACAGAAGATGGAAAGAAAAACATTGGAAGAAAGGAGGTAGGTGCGGAGATCAGTTGGGTAACAGAAGAAATACTTCAGTTCACAGATGAAAGAAGGAAGCACAAAAATGTTCAGGGAAATTCACGTATACAGAAATAAAAGTCATTGAGGAATGAAATAAATAGGAAGTGCATGGAAGCTGAGACTAAATGGCTACATGAAGAACGCGAATAAAAGAAACGAAAAAGAAATGATTGTCGGAAGGACTGACCAAGCGTATGAGAAAGCCAAAACAAACTTTCGTGAAATTAAAAGCAAGGGAGATGAAAGGTCTGTTGGATTCCTTTCATGTTAATTTCTTAAAAGTGTTGTCATTTTCGGCATACATTCCACTTCTAAATATACTGTGGTGTTTATGACTATCTGAAAGGAACGTGTTACTTTTACACATAAACAGGAACGGTCTGTCGCACTACTACACTTTAAAACACAGTTTATATGTAATTCATGTCACACAGTCTCATACGGAACCTACATCCGCTTCTTTTATATACTGCATATGATAAGATACTGTCATCGCCCTTCCCTTCTATGTGAAAGAGTGAATGAGCAAATGTATTTCTAGTTGCATGCTCGATGATAGCAGAGAATCCGGTCTGCTAGAGAACAGTAGGACCAATGTATGAACAGGTAGCTACGCTTTCTAAAAGCAAAGAGGTTTCTATTCTTGGTACGGTCCTGACCGTTCAAATGGTTCTAATGGCTCTGAGCACTATGGGACTTAACAGCTGTGGTCATCAGTCCCTTAGAACATAGAACTACTTAAACCTAACTAACCTAAGGACATCACACACATCCATGCCCGAGGCAGGATTCGAACCTGCGACTGTAGCAGTCGCACGTTTCCGGACTGCGCGCCTAGAACCGCGAAACCACGGCGGCCGCCGGTCCTGTCCGTCCCTTGTAATGTTTGTATAGGAAGCTGCCTGTCTGGTCACTTCCATTTGTATCTGTGAGGTACCCTTGGTAGGGGCCCACGCCAGTCTGCCCGCAGCGAGTGTCTGAAGTGATAGATCAGCTAAGCGCGTTTCTGCCAAGTCCGTAGGACAATGGATTTCTTAAGTTCAGCCGAACTGGAAGTTTAATCACCTTAGTTTCAGGTTCAGATGTAAAATATATAATGTTATCTTAAATTGCAAAGCAGTGTAATTGGGGTGTGAAGTTCAAAATATCTTCCGGTAGTTGCTTAGTCAGTACTTTGTAAGCAAAGTGTAACCACGTGTTGATGATCTGTAACTCTAAGTAAGATCATTAGTCTTAAATGCGAATGTGCGTGAGATTATAACATCTCGTCTTGACAATATTTTTCAATATAGCAACTTCTCTTTATGTTCAACCCACGTGGGGTGTACTTTGTGAGACCAGTACCACGTGCTTATACAATTGTTTGACCCGTCAGGTTAATAGTATGACGATAGTAACCAGTTCGATGCAATTTATTTTAATTCTCAAAATTATTGTGGCGTTACACTTGTAACAACAACAACGTTGTACTATTGTACATATAAACAATTTTTTTCATCTGATTTTTCGTAAAATTTGAGTAATTGATGTTCTGATCTCATTTCTTTTTACTTTCATGTCATTGTTTCAAGAAAACTGTAAAAAAAGTTTCAATGTGAATATTAATGTTTATGTCAAATGTCAAGCAACATTGTAATAGAATTGAAATGTAACTAATTTTGGAACTGTTGTAAGATGTTTAAAATTGTAGTTGTGCTTCTGGTCCATACGTAGGCAATGTGTTAGGATATGTAGAATGCAAAACCTCAGGTGAATACCCGGCCTGTAAGGGAGCGCTAGAAGGTGGATGGTAGGCGAGCGCGGGGAAATGCACGCGGGCACTGCACGGCACAACGGGCTCAGCAGCAGTAGTAGTTGGAGTTTGGCATTGGTCTGAGCAACACCTTCTGGAGCGAGAAGGCTCTCCTGGAAGACAGAGTTGCACTGAGCCTCGGGTATGCTGTTCGAACGCCCACACAGCATGGCAAAAGTCCATAGGCACTAAATGGAAAAGTATTGCGACGCTAAGAAGAATTAAAGTGCCGATTCGTCAAGAGCCATAGCTGAGGTTGTATGTGTGCTCTGTGCCTCGCCATCTCGCCGCCCGCCTACCGTCGCATCGATACAAGCACGTTGAAACTTTTAGTACTGTATTTGTATGCACCAGAAAGTGAACTGTTCAATAAAAACCTTAATTTTAACAGCACTTTACCTTTACTTAATTATCCTCACAACTAACCTAGACAGGGTCCTTTCCAAATGTTGTGCAATCCGAGTGTCCCGAAATGATAAATTAGATTTTGTGTTAATAGTAGTTACTTGCAGACCTAACTATGTCAGAATAGTGTTTAAAGGAATGTTTTGTTAATGAACTAGTAAATGAATAACGAAGGTCTAACGAAACTGAAAGATAACTTTAATATTGATAAAGTAATGAAGTTTAATTATTTCGAGACAGATATAAAGGTAATTAAATGAGAAGTAAATAAGATAAAAAGAGTAGTAACTTATATGCTGGAAATCTTGAACACATGATGATTTCAGTAATAATTTTTTGTAATATAGTGATCATAACAGTTTCAGGACACCCCCCCCCCCTCTTTTTATTCATTTGAATTCTGAAGTGTTCTAAATTGGTTTGGCCAGCAATAGTTGAAGTCAATATAAAAGCCAAAATTTATCAGTGTCTTATCTTTATCAAAATTGACATTTTGTGTGTGGCTCGAAAGTGCTATTTCTAGGGTAACCTCTGCCCGATTTTAATCAGATCAATAGACAGTATAAAGTTTTGTAGTATACATTATAGTGTAGTGTTATGTATTCATGATTTTTCCATATCAGTAGCTAACGTAAAACTATCAATTCAATAGATTTTCTAGTTCTAAATTTATATTATATTATGCAGTGTTACTACGTGTTGTTTTGCATGAATATACACCAACTTGTACAGGGAAGAAACTCAGTTATGCCTAATTAGGCTGGCGACCGTATTATTATTAAATTGGTAGCAACTTCAGTGTTTCTTTTGGTCCATATTGACGTGTAATTGCATTTCGAACTTGCTTGACGGTTCATTGTTATTACAGAGTGGGTGTAAGTCTAATCTGCCACCATTCAGGTACACGCCGTCGATATCTGTATGAAAATCCTTTCTCATAAGGTGAACCCCGTCCGTTCACTTACCATAGTACAGGCTTTAAGGAGTATTGTGTGCCCCACGCGCAGGTTACACACTCTTTGTGTAAACCAAGTTGACCACGTGAAGCATGTGGTGTAATCATCAAAGTAGCCCTCAGCTATTCTTTTCGAGAAGATTTCACAGATAATTAGTATAAATTTGGTATACCAGTGTGAGGTAATTTCATGACGAACAGGATTGCGCTACCACCATAACTTCTTTGAGTGAAAATTGATTCCGTTGGTTGTGGTTAATTTCCTCTTGCATATGTTTCAACGTTCTTTGTGTGTTATTTTATGAATGCAGTGTCGTATGCAGTCTCCCAATCTTGGCTCCATATTTGATGTGTTCCGTAAGATTACAAACTCAAATTTTCACAATCCTAAATAAGGCACCAGTTTAGTTATGAATCAAGTTTAATATGTTGAAATTGTAAGGGAACGATGATCAATGTTAAAATAAATGTCCAAATATAAACTGATTTATTTCTTTTTATTTAAATTCTCTTATATATAAAATCACCGGTTGTAGTATTATGACTATTAAAAGATTATAATTAATGTTAGTCTGGTTGGGAATTTGGTAAACTAGACTGGATACCTGGTGAAACAGTAGCTCAGTTATGCAAGCTTAAAGTTCCCAGAGAGCTCACAGATTTAAACCCGATTTTATTGTCTTGAATATCAGCACCGCTTTCAGAACAACTTAGTGCATCAACTTTACAGTGATAACTTTAAGAGAGAAACCCGTATTTTGCTGTTAAATACAGAGCAGAGAGTGGACAGGTGAAGGAGTATCCTGAAGACCTCAATAAGGGGGAAGATTTGACTGATGAAATAGGAGAAGTAGTAAAAGTCGAATAGGAAGAGATGGAGGATCTTGCATTAGAATTACAATTTAAAATAGCTTTAGAGGACTTCAGGTAAAATAAGGCAGAAAGGGTAGATAATATTCCATCTGAATTTCTAAAATCATTGGAGGAAGTAGCAACAAAACGACTATTCACGTTGGTGTACAGAATGTATGAGCCTTGAAACATACCGTTTGATTCTCGGAAAAGTATCATCCACACTATTCCGAAGACTGCAAGAGTTGATAAGTGCGAGAATTATCGCACAAACAGCTTAACACCTCATGCATCCACGTCGCTGACAAGAATAATATACAGAGAAATGGAAAAGAAAATTGAGGACGTGTTAGATGCTAATCAGTCTGGCTTCAGGAGAGGTAAAGGCACCAGAGAATCTACTGCGATGTTGCGGTTAATAATGGAAACAAGACTAAAGAAAAATCAAGACACGTTCATAGGATTTGTCGACTTAACAAAAGGGTTCATCATATAAAATGGTGCAAGATGTTCGAAATTCTGAGAAAAGTTGGGGTAAGCTATAGGGAGAGTCTGGTAATGCACAATATGTAGAATACCCAATACGGACAGTCAAGAACGAACTGTTCGGATTATAAATGGTGTGGAACAGGGATGTATCCTTTTGCACCTACAGCTCGATCTGTACTTCGAAGAAGTAATGATGGAATAAGAGAAACGTTCAGGAGTGGGATTAAAACTCAAGATGAAGGGATATCAGTGATACGAATCGCTGATGACATAGCTATCCTACGTGAAAGTGAAGAATTAGATGATCTACTGAACCGAAAAAGGAGAAACTGAAAATCAAGCGGTTCTGCTACCTAGATGATAAAATAACCAATAACCTACGGAGCAAGGAGGATACCAAAAGCAGATTAGTGCTGCCAAATAGAGCATTACTGATTAAGAGAAGTCTGCTAATATCAAATATAGACCATAATTGGAAGAAGAAATGTCTCAGAAAATACGTTTGGAGCACACCATTGTATGGTACTGATATATGGACTGTGAGAAAACGGGTTCAAAAGAGAATCGAAGTATTTGAGATACGGTGCTATAGACGAATGTTGAAAATTAAGATTGATAAGGTAAGGAATGGGGAGGTTTTGTACATCATCGATGTTGTGGTTGGCAGGAGAGCCAACACCGCGTTACTAGAGGAGGCCGAAAGGCACGCGATTTAGCTCACGCAGGCTGGCGTGAGGTCTGGAACAGGACAAAAGGAAATTGGAATTTAGAAAAACGGACATAGCTGGTGGAATACTTAACTTTAATCCATTAATGACGAACGTCGCTCCTGGCAGTACATGATTCACAATATCAATAGAAACAGATAATGGCGCCTTGCTAGGTCGTAGCAAATAACGTAGCTGAAGGCTACGCTAACTATCGTCTCGGCAAATGAGATCGTATTTTGTCAGTGAACCATCGCTAGCAAAGTCAGTCGTACTACTGGGCCGAGTGCTAGGAAGTCTCTCTAGACCTGCCGTGTGGCGGCGCTCGGTTTGCAATCACTGATAGTGGCGACACGCGGGTCCGACGTATACTAACGGACCGCGGCCGATTTAAAAGCTACCACCTAGCAAGTGTGGCGGTGACACCACTATCGAAGAGGAAGGGATGTGTGGAAAACACCTACAAAAAGATGGGACAGAATGCTAGGACATACGTTAAGATATGAAACCACAGTACTACACATCCATAGCTCTAAAGGGAGCTGTAGGGGAAAAAGCCTGTAAGGGACGCCAGAGACTGGAATACATCCAACAAATAATTGAGGACTAGATTGGAAGTGCTATTTTCAGATGAAGAGTATGGTGCAGGAGATGAATTCGTGGGGTTCCGCATCAAACCAGTCACAAGACCGATGACTCAACAAAAAAAATATTGTTACATTTGCTGGGTGTTCTCCTGAGGGGTATCGTGCAACACCCTTTCCAACTGGCGCGTTATATGGGAATAATCCAGGTATGGTTGGAGCGTCCCGCCCATACCGCTCCAAACATTCTTAACATGGAACAGATCAGCGACTTTGCTCGCCAAGCTACGGTTTCGCAACGATAAAGACAAGCTGTATAAAATGTCGTCATTTGTGTGCGGAAACTTCGTTGAGTAAATGTTAGTCTAGAATGGCCTGGCATGTAGGAAACAGAAAGGGGCGTAAAATATGGTCGACGTAACGCTGTGCTGCAGGCGTTCCGCTGATGCGCCAGCTGCAGTGGCCGAGCGGTTCTAGGCACTTCAGTCCGAAACCGCGCGACTACTACGGTCGCAGGTTCGAATCCTGCCTCGGGCATGGATGTGTCTGATGTCCTTAGGTTAGTTAGGTTTAAGTAGTTCTAAGTTCTAAGGGACTGATGACATCAGATGTTGAGTACCGTCTTGCTGAGAGACATTTGAACAATTTTTTTGTTCCGCGGATGACAAAGAAAGGAGTCCTGCTATGACATGGAATGGCACCTCTGACCATAACTTCTAGTTGTCTGGCATATGGTGGGTAACAGTGATGTTGGTATCCTAATGCTGTTCGAGGCATCTACAGATACGTGTTGGGCCTTGAATCTACTGGAGTAGAATTGTCTTCAGTCATGAATCCCGCTTTTTGTTGAGCGACGATGACCAGTGAAGACATGTATGGGGATGGACAGCGGTAGGATACCAACCTGGTTGTCGCCCGCAATACGCTCCGGCTACGACGGATGACGGTTCATAGCACGACCTCCTTGGTTGTCATCCCCGGCGCAGAGGTATGTCGACGCTGTTCTATGCCGCTTTTTGTTGCCCTTCACGAGAAGCCATCCTGGACTTACATTTCAGCAAGATATTACCAGTGCGCACACGAGAGTTTCTGATGCTTGTTCTTCGAGCTTGCCAAACTTTAACTTGGCCAGTAATGTCGTCGGATCTCTCCTCAATTGAGAAGATTTGCAGCCTGATGGGACGGGCTCTCCAACTAGCTCGGGATTTCGACGATCCAACGTGACAGTTGGACAGAATTTCGTACGACGGCCGTCAAGAGGATATCCCACAACTCTGCCAACCAATGCCAAGCGTAATAACGGACCGCACAAGGGCTGAAGGTGGACCAAAACGCCATTGAATTGCTCAATTACCGAAGGTCTTACTCTGGAATAAATCATCCACTTTTTCTGAAATTTTAATTATTTGTTTGTGTGTACATGCACATCACTGGTACTGATTTCCGTCCCATTCGGAACAATTCATTCGTGGTGCGTCATTTTGTTTTTGTCTCCGGGTGTATTGGAAAACAGTAACTTATCTGAATAAATGAATCACTATGAATTTATTTGAAATATTTTATTTATGAATCTTTATTGAACTTCACGACGGAATTTCTCAAAACAACCAAATTGTCCTTTACCGTTGTTTAAACCCGATGACTACCGATCTACCTGTGAGGAAGTCAGATGCCATACATATTCATGGAAAAATTATCATCAAAATGCATAATATAAATAGGCGAAATGCAGTTGGCTATTAATTAACGTAGAACGTTGACAAAAATTTCGACCGAACAAATCTAGGGAACAGCTTCACGCTGTCTCACGCATTTGTTTCGTCAACATTGGAGCATCATGGCCTTCCTCAATATATTCCTGGAGGTATAAGAATCGAATTATACGACACAGTTAAGACTGTCAGGACGAGGCAGATAAAAAAGATCTCCAATGTCCGTCAGTGAATGAGCCTGAAGGTATAACAGGAAAAAATTGTTTCTGCGGAAAAGGAGGGATCAGTCGATGAGACAGGTTCTGAGACATCGAGGCATCGTCAGTTTGGCAGTGGAGGGAATTGTGGAGAATAAATATTGTAGAGGGACACCAATGCAAGTCACATGAATGTACGTTGCAGTAGTTATGCAGAAATGAAGAGATTTTAACAGGATAGATTCGCGTGGAGAGCAGCAAGAACCGTCTGCCGAATGGCTACCACACCAACATCTGAAGCATAATTATATATGAGTTTAAGACGCTGTGGTACCAATTTGAATTCAGTTTATCGTGGGTATAATAAATGTAACTCAAGTTATGAACGACATTCCAGTTTTAAAATCCCGTCGTGGAACTTACGAAAGCTGATGTGATGAGAATAACCGGAGGAGCCCGTGCTGCAGTCTCCCCGGGGAGAAACAGCGGACTGCAGAGCCGTCGCCTCATCTAGCAGGCAGAGAAGGCAGATGTTACGCGTCAAGAACTTCTTTCAGCGGGCACTCCACAGTTCTTCAGACTAAGACATTGCGGATTACTCTTGCGCACGGAATCTTTAAGTAACAAGGCCATCGAAGAAATTCAGCTTGTTAACGGACTTTCCTACTGCGGATCACCAGGGTCTTCTTTTTTTTTAGGTTTATCTTTTCGACCTCTGGCTTCCTAATTCCCTGTCGAAGCATTATCTCTCGCAGTCGCTGATGCGATGGCCGTAAAAATCTGTCAAGTTTTTTTTTTCTTCTCGTGATTCTTCTTGTATGAAATTCACATTTTGGCCCCTCGATAACTCTTGATAGGCTTCACAGCTGTATAGAAACTAATGTCTGTAGTGTATTACCCACACCTCAACAGCACTTCCCGAAAAATAAGTGCCGTTAAAAAGAGGGGAGAAAAATAGTTTTTCACTGAGAAATAATACAGTTTCATACACTTTTAATGATTAAACACTGAGCAATATAATACTTGTCATGATATAACCTTACCAGAAGTGACTGTAAGTCATGGGCATACATTAAATGTATAGATGATAATGTCGTGTGACGAGGGCCTCCCGTCGGGTAGACCGCTCGCCTGGTGCAAGTCTTTCGATTTGACGCCACTTCGGCGACTTGCGCGTCGATGGGGATGAAATGATGATGATTAGGACAACACAACACCCAGTCCCTGAGCGGAAAAAATGTCCGACCCAGCCGCGAATCGAACCCGGGCCCTTACGATTAACGGTCTGTCACGCTGACCACTCAGTTACCGGGGTCGGACTGAATGTATAGAAATGACATCATGCTGTAGAGAACACATACATACGGGACTAGTCGCGTAAGAAGTAATACCCCTTCATTTCGTGAACATTTAAAAATATCGAAATGCGATTTTCGGCAAATGTTAGAGCATCGAGGGGGAAGTATGTTTCTGTTCGGTTAATGTTTATACCGCTGATATCAAAGAAGATATTGAAGAAAATACATTTTTTTTGTAATGGAACTATATACGATTTATAACTGCACTCAATAGCTCTTGAGAGGACAATTACAGGGATATACCGTTTGTTAATATTGACGTTGATCACTGTCGTAAAAAAATTCGTGAAATGTCTTAGAATGTGAGCGTAAGGCGAGAGCTCTGCTTGGTGGTGTTTACACCACTAATGCCGATTCTGGCCACCATGCTCTTAAATTGTAGGACATTTCTCGATTTCTCTTACGATAGGCTTCACCGTCAACATTAACAGACGCTATATTTCGGTAATCGTCTTCTCAAGAGCTAGCCAATGCATTTATGGAAAGTATACGGATCCATTTAAAAAACACACTTGATTCAATAATCCCGTAGATACCAGCGCTAAAAGCATTAACCAAACCAAAAATATGCTCCCTTCGACACTGTAACATTTGCCGAAAACCACGTTTTGAAATGTGAAAGAGGCATTATGTTTTACGTGACTCATCCATTATATATATTACTTCCATTCATAAAATTTGTCATGCCTTAAATTAGAAATGACTTTCTTAAGAGAAATATGCGAAATGCGGGATAGTAGTTGAGAACGTTGATGCTGACTGATCGCATAACTTGGCGAGCTGGTGAGAGAACTGAGATGGATAAACCAGAACGTGACGTTCTATGTAACATGATGTTTCTTGGCATAGCGAACTAGAATTCTATAGGTGTTAGCTGTGCTGCTAGAAAATCGCAATGTATTCCAAAATATACCCGCCGAAAGTGCATTTAATCAAAAAGATAGATAAATATAATATTTAAAACACCCATGAGAATTTAAGAAAGAATGACTACGCTCAAAGCTATCACATGAACAAGAAGTCACTTCAGTTCAACTAACACTTAAAGAAGAAATGATACTGAAGAATAAAGCGTTACTTTAAAAAACAAACTGATTTACATGCATAGTCACCCTATGTTCACATAGTAGGTATTAGTAGGTATTAGTAGGAATTATCTGACGAACATAACAAATAACTATAGAAAACTTATTCACCCTCGAGTTTTTATGAAAGGCAACGTACCAGACGTATCAGAATGGCCGCTGAAGTAACAAGCTGCAGGTAAAATGTCTTAACTAAGTAATGACGAATAGTATCTTCGTTCTAAACTCCCTGTCACCATGAATAACTTTACGCGTGTTATGTACAACCCAAAAATATTAGTCAACTAAAGGGATCCCAGACAATAGCGTTACAAGTGTTTTTCGCTCTGATAACACCAAAGTCACTGGAAATTTGATGACCAGCCAACAAGATCCTCAAAACAACAGCAGTTACAAAGACAGATAACAGCGTCCGGTAGTCTTTACAACAAATAATCCACACAATTAGGTGCATACTTAAAATCTACAATCTTAAATATTATAAAATTTAATAAAATATCTGGCAAGCACAAGCATCTACCTATTACACTCTTAATTCAATCAACTACCAAGAGAATATCGAAGAAAACTGTTAACTATATTCGGAGAGTAAAAGGTATTATGAGAATAGCCCCACTGCAGATTCTTCCTTTGCAAACTTATGGAGCTCCATAAACCGGTGACGGCTGCTATAAATGTCCGTGATGGCGAGCCTCATTAACCATCTCCAACAACCTTACAGTTTTCCCCGGTGCCAACCGTCCCACATTTCTAAAAGACATAGGGCAACCAACATTAATGAAGACGTGCTGTCTTCCATTCTGAGAACTAATACCACATAACCAGCGCAGCTTGAATATGCACACAAATGTGGATACAAGGCCGACATGCGGCCTCACACACAGTTATCACTCAGGTCGACTTCCTGTGTTGTGACCTGCCAGCAACTGTGAGGACAATTAGTCAAACTTCAAAGTGGGGAGCTCGCATAAATTGTCTTCACCATCAATTCCCAATCTCAGCAGGCCACGGAAGTTGCACAGCTCACTCTATGATAGGCGAGTGAATACTTCTACAGCTACTGTAGACTACCACAAGTAATCGTAGACTACATAGCTTTCCCAGTAGCTTTGATCAGGTTAAGGTCGTAGCCGCATTACCTGCACGTTGAATGTGTTGCATACCTATCGCATGTTACATCATAAGAATTGCATTAGCAATAGTTTGCATTTGCTACTGGTATCTTACTAGATTCGCTTAAAAACAGAGTTTTTGTGCTTGTATCTGTGTGAGAATATAGGTAACCCACAGAACATTTTCGTTGTAGATCGTTACCATTCTATAGGCTACTTACGAGTAAAAAATATTTATAGAAAAACTGAAACTGTCAGTGTTTATCTGAGGTTTCATTCCAGACGTGTTTATTTGTAACAATGTTGTAGTAAAAATACAGAAAGCGATACAGATTTACCGTATAGGTCAAGAAATCTGAATTTCCTCAACAAAAAGGTAAAAACTACTGAACAAAAATATATCAATTATGTATTCAATACGTTTTGGAACTTACATAAAACATGTTTTTCTTACTAATAACCAGTTTTCGCTTTTATCTATAATAAGAGTAAGGTTTTGCCTTTGAGCATGATGAAGAATGTTGTGCTGAGTACAAAATAACAACAATCATTATATATTATGTATTTATACGTTTGTGACTGTAAACTGTACTAGCATCAAAAGTAATTGATTTGGGTGCATAAACGAGCAGAACTTTCGCTACCAAATAATTTTTACTACTTATAAAAGGCAATTTATATTCTTTAAGCACATAAAGTACGCAATGGACTAACATTGAGCAATGTGCTGTTCTAATTATGTGCAAACCACACAACCAACCATACAAAGACAAGTCGCCTGCTACCATTTTCTCTCTTACTTTCATTTATGTTTCTTCCCTTTCCAATTCTACCAATACTTTCGTTAATCCTATCATTTACCACGTCGTATATGTAGTGTACGAAAACAACCGAACTTTAGCTTCGGTAGACGCAATGCTAGGTAAACTTAATGGCCATCGATATGCGCGCCCGCACGGGTAAACAGTCCTGACTGTCAATGTCTTTGCTGTAAATGAAGTGAGCATGAACTGCCCTATACTCTGCAAATCATTGAGAAATGTGTGCCAGAGAAAACTTTCCACTGTACCAGTTTTAGGGCTTCTTTCCGTTTCATGTAAAGCGCGGAAGGAAAGACTGCTAAACGCCTCACTGGTCGCTGACTCTTTATCAGCCATGCGAGATTGATACGTAGCGAGTGGTAGTAGCCGGCCGGAGTGGCCGTGCGGTTCTAGGCGCTACAGTCTGGAGCCGAGCGACCGCTACGGTCGCAGGTTCGAATCCTGCCTCGGACATAGATGTGTGTGATGTGCTTAGGTTAGTTAGGTTTAAGTAGTTCTAAGTTGTAGGCGACTGATGACCTCAGAAGTTAAGTCACATAGTGCTCACAGCCATTTGAGTAGTAGTATTTTCATACATTCTTCACCTAAAGCTGGTTCTTGAAGCTTAGTAAATAGGTTTCCATGGGTTATTAAGTGTAATTCTTCAAGCATTTCCAGTTGAGGAGCCTCCGTGACATTTTCCCCTTGGTCAAAGAAATCTGAGACCATTCGTCTTGCTTTATGTTCAGTTTTCCTGTTAGTTGTATCTGGTAGAAGTCCCCCACACTTAATATTCTGGGATGGGTCTTAAGGGTGTTTTGAAAACAACCTTGGTAGTGGAATTATCGATTTACTTCAACATCCCACCAAAGTCGGTCACCTAGTGTACCCAAGACTGATCCTATGTGATGGTATCCTTTCATAAACTCCAGATTGTCATGGCTGTGTATTTTTGAGTTGATTGATTGCAAAAGTGACTTATTGATATTGTAGTCATAGCATATTTCGATCTGTGAAACGCACAATTTTATATTTGTGAACGTTTAAAACAAGTTGCCAGACTTTGCACCACCTCGAAATCTTATCAAGATATTACTGAAGGCAGTACTTCATTATGGGTAACAGCACCTCCTTCTCCTTAGGAAAGTCTGTAGTTACTAAAACACATTGACTGCCACGTGAGTTTTATTTAACTCACAGGAAGTGTTCTCTTCGGGGCACGTGAAGGAAATACAACTCACTGACTTTTTCGATTTAAAGCTCCGTGGTGCAGTTGTCTCAAAGGAGTGTGTTGTGACTCCGTGTTATAGTAGGTTATGGCTCCAGTAACAAATCATGTTCGTGGTCTACGGTTTTCAAGAGCTGAAGCGTAGTTATTGACATTTGAATTCGTGAGATATATGTGACTGACATCGCTCAGTCGTACTGGACTTTTTTTCATTTTGTTATCTATTTGTTATTTAGTTTAACATATTACTTACACAGTAGATTGCAAATCAGACACAGTTTTATTTACATTCTTCATCTCTAATTGACACAACAATGAAACTGGAAAATTTGGGTCATTCCACTCTGTTTCTCTAACACCTGTAAGCACTGTGCTTTATGAAAAAACACTCTACGCCAAAATATGAGACACAGTTCTTAAATTTCCATGCAGTTTGTTTGCATTTCTTGGGAGCTTGCTCACGTCCAATTTCATTCTTCATTTTTTCGTAGCACACTGTACACCTACGTCTGGCTGCTCTCATGTTCACACGTGCTTAATCTGCAGGTGACGCGGTGGCTTTGTTGAGAGATGTCTCAGGCTCATCGACATCTTCTGCATGGAGTGGTCTCAAAGTCACTTCCTCTTTGAATTCTGTGATTGAGATCTTCTTGTTGTTGACGCTGTCAACAATTCATTTACAAGCTTCCTGTACCATTTCACACCCCGCCTTAGGCAATGCGAGTACGACTTCATATGGTCAGAAAGATCTATAAAGGACTGATTATAGTCAATTATCATTGCTGGCTTTTTTTCTTTGTGCCCTTCCTGGTTTGAACTTCTGTTTCTTCTTCTCCATGAACAGTACTCAGCATCGCAACATCCCTCTTATCTTTCAATTTCAGTAGTACTACACCTGTGGTACTTTCCTTTGCTTTTTGTTCCTCCTCCTTCAGTTTTGCCTGTACAACTTCTTAAATTCAGTTTTCTGTTTAATCTTAGAATACAAACTAAATGTGTTGATCGTTCAAGAATCTAGTGTGCTAGATGAACACTTATGTAAAAATTGTCTGTATATAAGATTCTGCCCTCATTTAGTAATCCACTCATAAGGCTCATAACAACAGAAGTGGCAAGAGGAACACCAGGATTCGCTTTCTTCCCACAGAAAACTTTCATATTCCAGGTGTAGCCAGCCTTTAGACTAAGTTTGAACAATTTATCAAGAATTTATGGCGCTTATTCTTTATATGCTGAATAACTTAGTCTTCATCTAAATGGCACAGTGTTTCGTCAATGCAAACTTCTTTCTCCAGCACAACTGCACTTGGAAATCTCTGCAGTAATTTATCAATAAGAGGTTAAATTATGAATAAGCGGTTTCCCATTGCGCACTGGTTGTTATCGGAAAAATGCCACATACGTAAAAACAGTTCAAAACGATTTCGTGACATAATATTTTTTACATTGTTGTGATAAGGAATATTTCTTGACCAATAATTTGGAATCCTCGGTTTTACATTTAGTGACAGCCATAACAAAAATCCTAAAAATTGTTCAATTTCAGTTTTTCTGACATCAATCAACTTTTTCAGTCTTGAATTAATAGTTACTGATTGACTTCCTAAGACTTGTTTTGCGTACAACTTAGTCTGTTGCAACACATATTCGAAAATTTCACCACTTACAAAATATTTGAAGAAATCGTATGGTGTCTTGCTTTTGGGAGTTAGTGCAACAGAAGCATTTTCACCAGAACTGGAATGGATATATGTGAAGTTTTTCTTATTTGACCTGTAACTGGCCCCCAGACAATCTCATTAGAATAAGTTCTAAGTGTGTCACCTTCATCTTCAGAACTTTCTGATATTACACTTACTTCAACTGAACCTAAATCAACTGTAGTATTTATGGGACTAACACGGTTAGAGGTGCTGTGTTTCCTGGTTTTTACAACTCTGAAGTCTGGTTCTTTGAATTTGGACATAAAACTCTTCTTCCTACATTCACTCTTGTTATTCCATCACCAGAACTTCCGGTTTCGCTTCCGGTCCTCTCTGGTAAAAATTCGCCTGAGCAATCAGCAAATAAATTCACAGAATCTCCATCACTTATGTCAATAATTTCATCTTAAAAACAGCTGCACATGTCTTTCTTCATCTACATAACTTCTACGAGACATTTTCTTCTGGCACAATATCACTTTGTTACAGAGCAAACAACACAGAATAAAGACTGTTGCAACAATGCAGGAAAGAAATAATGGAACTGTACGTAAATAATGCTGTGGAATGAAAAACTGACAGTAGTACAAACCCAAAATTATTGGCAGCATAGCACGTGACACACCTTGTACCTTTACTCTGGGGCCACGAGAATCATATGTAACTTAGACAAAAAAAATTTTAATAAAGGTACTAGAATGCCATATCTTCATTTTATTGGCACTTAACAAGTTTACTTGGAGCAAACTAAAGTAGGATACTGAAAATTGCCCCAAGTGGTCGGTAACCCAACTATACCATAGCAGTCAATGTGATAAAATTCCTGCCGGCCAGGGTGGCCCAGCGGTTCTAGGCGCTACAGTCTGGAACAGCGCGACCGCTACGGTCGTATGTTCGAATCCTGCTTCGGACGTGGATGTTTGTGATGTCCTTAGGTTAGTTAGGTTTAAGTAGTTGTAAGTTCTAGAGGACTGATGACCTCAGAGTTTAAGTCCAATTGTGCTCAGGGCCATTTGAACCATTTTTTTGTTAATATTGTGTGCCATGTTATCAGTATAGAACATAAACAACAGCTGTCCCATCACACTTCCCTGTGACACTCAGCAATTTACTTCTCTTTCTGTAGACCACTATCCTCACTACTTAAAATTCTTAAGCCATTCACAACATTTTTGATACGCATATGATCGAATCTTAGTTCACAAACATTTGTGTAGTATAGAGTTAAATGCCTTTGGAAGACACGAAATTCTGCATAAACCCAATTTCCTTGATTCATGTGAGAAAAGTGCAAGTTGGCTTTCAGGTGACTGAAATTTCCAAAATCCAGGAGATACCTCGTTGCGTTTGACCTAGATATATGTTATAAAATTCGACCACAGATGGGTGTCAAGGATACTGGACAGTAGTTTTTTACTTTAGTTCTACTACCGTTCTTGCAGACATGTGTGACCTGTGCTTTCTTTCAACTACAGAACGCTTTTTTCTCAAGGGATCTACAGTATATTATGATTAATAGAGTGGCTACCTCAGTCGAAAATTCTGCACATAATCTGTTAGGGATTCCATTAGGCTCTAGAGTCCAGTTTTAGAAATTCAGATGTTTCTCAACATTACTAATTTTTGTAACATCAGCTTTGCAGTGCTGCCATAACTAGACTGAGGCAGTACTTATAGATTTTCCTTTGTATAGGAGCATTGGAAAACAATCTCAGCATTTCCACCTTGGTGTGCCAGCGTCAAAGTCGCTGTGTCATTTGTGAGTGACTGGATACTAAAATGTTTGCCGTTAACCACCTTTACACATGACCGAAATTACCTGGATTTTCCGTGACATATTTTTTCAATATTCTGCACAGTAGACGCTGACGGCTTCAAGCATTGGCTCTTCACAACGAAAATTGTTTCATTCAGTATTTGGCAACCTACAGCCCTAGTCTCTTTTTTAATTCGTATTATGCTGTTATGCAGCTTTTCATGAGTATTAAATGTCTGATGTTTCTCAATGAGCTACGTTACTACTTCCTCTTTTTCTAGTTTGCTGAACGTATAACTCACCTATTCCTTTTAGCTAACCTTTGTACTTCGGTTGTAACTGTTGTTACTGCTGCCCTTGGTCACTGACACCAGTGTCTACGTAGACGTCTTCAAAGAAGTCAGATCTGTATGTTACCATTAGGTCCAATATTTTTCCAACATGAGTGGGCTTGTGAACGATCTGTTCCAGCTACAACGTAGTTTCAGAAAAGGCAATAAGCACTGTTTGGCACTATGTCTTGTTGTGCCCACCACTTGCAATATCGGAACTTTCCAAGTCGATTATTGTCTGACTGAAGTCTCCTCTGATGATGGCAGTATTGTTGGCCAATTATGTACTAGCAGTGGTTCTCTGTAAGGTTTTCAGTTACATCTGGAGGTGGATTTGGTGGTAGGTGGATAGATCCAAAAATAACTTCGAAGATCAATCTCGAGTCTTAATCAACGTCCTGTACCTCGTCTTTTGCGATTCGCATAGGTTTTTAGGAGGACTTGCAAATATTTGAGCAGTTCCTCACTACCATTTTAATACTCTCGTCAGCATGGGGGGGGGGGGAGGGGGGAATCCTTTGTATGTTACATTAATATCTCGGAATTTCCTACAGCTATCATTATCAGGGCTGGATATAGAGTCGCCTAATCTAAAAATAAAAAAGCACCACTGACACAATCAGCTAATGTGCAGTGCACACCTGGCATGTTTATGGAGACCTAGAGTTCCTGACCCCAAGGCACTAGTCTGTGGAGTCGCATCCTAGTTTGCAGAGAACCTTCGAAACCTCTGGTTCAAGCCTTCCACTCAGCCAGGGGACAATGATCAAGTTTTGGGACTATGCTGGAGATTGTGAGCTTGGAGGAAACTCCGTAAGAAATGCTGGTTTCAAATTTCTTTACCAGTCACAGGAATGATCCAATGCAATGGATCTCGGGGTCTAGACGACAGAATTAGTTTGGTCCAACGTGCACCGCAGTCTATAGTTGGTTACACACTGTTCTCACAATGGCTCACGAAAAAGCCTCTTCAACCTGTTGAACAATGCCCCCAGGCATAAGGACAAAGAGCACCGGATGGTCCTTCCCTTCTGTAGCTACCGTTTCACTAATGCATACCGTACATTTTACCTACTGACTATTAGTAAAGTGGTACCCATTCGCACTGACCTCCTACAGACACATGTCAATTGTGTCTCACTGGATCTGTTTTAGTTTTATTGGAGCTTAGCACTTCGAAGTTTTTGGTTAGCGAGATGTATGTAATGTACTTCTATATCTCTACTCCCTATCGCTCCGGTCAAGTAAAAAGCTGATAGATTGTATACTTCCTGCAGACGAGACGACATTGACAAGAGAGGAGAGTATTTGATGAAACACTCAGACTTCTGGTACATGTCTCTAGATAGCACTCCGAACACACGAATCCGCAGCAAGATCTAATCGAGTGACGTTAGTCAGGGCGATTTCCAGCTACCTAAGAACAATGAACAACTCTTCCAATATTTCAGAACAGCACAAACAGTGTGCCTGCATTGTAACATACTTTCAGCAAATTTTACAAAATAATTACAGAATAACTTTAAAATAAGATTGGTAATTGAATTTTTGTATTTGTTATGTTACATTTATCATAAATTTGTGACAACAGAAAAACTTGGATTTAAATTTCCTGGCGCTTAGAAGAAACCTGGAGCATTTTTTAATCACTAACAATTTTTACAAGAGCGTAAATTTATGACTAATGCCGTCAATATATTCTTCTGTTTCAAGAAGCTAGAATTTACGCATTTATAACTAACTCTCTTGCCTCCGTAGTCTGGGTGGCTAACGCTACGGTACACCACTAGTACATAAGCCGGTTCGTATCCTGGTGGTGGGAGATTTTCACGACCACTATTTGGCTGTAAAGCGGACGAGAGGCGGTGGTTATAAAGTTCCTGATCGCCAGTCTTCGCGCGAATGTCCTGGGCTAAATTCCAAACCTGTCCCCAGTGTCTCATGAAGTGATGCCATGCGATGCTGACGATAGTGATCCGTCCATTCGATGGCGGTATTAAGCTCGTCGATTATCTTGGTGCTGTTCTCCCTTCCCTTGATCGACAACAACACAAACAACACTACAACGTAGACACACTCATCAGTCATTCACATGACACAGCAAACACTTGATACTTTATTACAGATCGGAGGAATGCAACAGCAAATCACATCAGCTAGGACGTTGCCAATAGCGTCGATGAACGATTCCTGTATCTGCTCCCTCGCGCACATTTCGTGAGTATGGGTCCAGTTTGACGTCAACTGTAACTTATAAAATGACTTCGATAACATGCAACTTCTTTTGAGCATAGACACAACTGCCAAATTTGTATAAAGTGTACTTTTAAATTACACTAAGAGCGCGTTTAAATCTGACATGAAGTTTTAGGATTTGGGGTTTACTCGTGTAATTTTTCTCACATACGAAGGAAACACGGAAAGTCGGTTTATATAAGTAAAATTGTGTAAATACGTCTGCAATATGCACAGTCTTTGCCTTTAACTCGTTCCGAAATGTGTGTGAAATCTTATGGGACTTAACTGCTAAGGTCATGAGTCCCTAAGCTTACACACTACTTAACCTAAGTTATCCTAAGGACAAACACACACACACATGCCCGAGGGAGGACTTGAACTTCCGCCAGGACCAGAGGCACAGTCCATGAACTCGTTCCGAGACGTATTCTTCATCAGTGTGCCAAAGATCCCATTAAAATCAATGAAAATCCTAGATGACAACAAAGGTCTTCTTCGGCTTGATACGTCTAAGAATTTGTAATACAGTCCTCATACAATAAAGATCCGATCATTAAGACCACGGCTGACAGGAATGCAGTATAGTGGTGTTTGGGTTCTTGACATTGCGTGGAATGTAGAGGGTCGAATGATTAGAGAGATTTAGTTAAATGTAGGAGTTTTACAGTGATGAAGTTAGTTAAAATTTGAAGGAATATTGGGAGCCAAAAGTCGAATGTGTGTTACATTGTGCTGCACCGCTCATTGGTATGAGTCCCCGACGCAAGTGGGTCCCTGGAGGATGAAGGTCAGCAACACAAAGGCGAAAACTGTGTCAGCAACTAGCGCAGGACTTGACAAGAAGCAGCTGACCGGACGCTAGGATGCCAACGCCGAGGGCGGTAATTGGCTCAGTTACGCCAGGTGAGCAACGCCAAAATATTCCACCGACATCCTAGGGAGGAAGAACGTCAAACATCATCGGCAGAAAGCCATATTTAAGGACCAGCAGCCAGCTCATCATCTTCAACCGTTGTCAGACGGAGTAATGCAGAACCTGTGTCAGTCAGCACTGCCACCAGTTCGGAGTTGTCACTGTCATTGCAGACATCATAATAGTCACCGCCGTAATGCAGGTCTTCACCCAGGAGGCGCCAGTGTGACGCCGCAGCTGATCACCGTCACCATCTCGGATGTCGTCAGCAGACAGCCCCCTGTAATGGGACTCATCGGCTGAGGTGCATTGTCGCAATGTACTGTCGCCAGCGTCCTGGGATGCTGCCTCCTCAAACAACGTCACTGGGGCTGCAGCCGGGGACTCTTTTGGCCCGCCGAAGCCAGACAGTAGCTGCCTGGAATGCTTGCAGAGACAGGGCACTGACCTGTCCCATTGTCGCCGCCCCATGGCGCACCAGCTGCGAACACAACGGGTTCCCGGCGGGGAGTGGTTCCAGCCGCCGCGGTACCACCCAGTGCAGCTACTGTCGCAGCAGTAGCCGAATCCTGTGAGCGACTTCCGGCCTCTTTCGTCACCGCCGAGAATATTACGACCGGAAGAAAACTGAGCCTAGAGAGTCAACAACCAAGCAAGGCATTACATACAGTTGATCAATATGTGTAGTTATTCTCTCATCAGAAGCCATCTGCGGACCCCCCCCCCCCCCCCCCCCAACATCCTGTTCTTCGCGCCCAGCAAAGAATCAACATTCTTATAGGTGTGACAGGCAGTCCCCGTGCCTGTTTACAGAGCAGTGCGACTGTGCTGCTCGCACCTGAGGAAATTCACTAACATAAGCGAGTTTGACTGCCGACAGACTGCTATGGCCCAGCGCTTGGGAACGAGCGTCTTGGAAGCGGCGAAGCTGGTCTGCTGTTGACGTTGTGAGCCACTAAGAAAAGTGATTGTAGAATTTTGAAACCACCAGTCGGCAAAAAAGTGTTAAATGTCCGCTCCTAGTCACAGAACTTGGAGGCCAGACACATGCCAGCTCTGTGAATCAAGGTAGTTATTTGGCAGATCTGACAACAAAGTGAAACGTGGTGAAAGGCATAAGTGTTTCGGGCACAACATTTAGCGCACATTGTTGAACATGGTGCTCTGCTGCAGAGGACGTCTACGAACCAATGGAAAGGTGGCGCCTGGTCGAACGAATAATGTTTCTCGTAGCACCATGTCGATGGTAGTGTCCACATGTTTCGTCATCGCTGCTCGCCATGATCTCCGTCAGTGGAGGCAATATTACGCTGTGATTGACATTCATCCGGTCTCTTGTGCGAACTGTGGTAGCAACACCGCGACAGATCATTGTTGTGGACGAACTGCATGATATCTTCTCCGATGGCGATGACACTTTCAAGGAGGAAAAAGTCTATTTCAGAAGGCCAAAATCCTGCTTCGGTAACTTGAGGAGTAAGGCAGTGAATTTAGTCTGACGTGATGGTTCCAGTGTCGGCTGATCTGAACCCAGTGGAACGCACCTCAGATGCTATTGGGCCACAGCTCCAGTGTCCATAATTCATGGAAACTGAGTACCTTGTGCATAGAAATCCGTCGCTACATACATCCAGGAACCTACTAGTGAGTTGTCAAATCCAAATCTCGTCTTAGTTTCGTTATTAGGCATGTAAAGGGATTGGATAATTTATTTTATTCTTCGCAAAGTCTATCTCTGTTACTGTTACTGTCAGTCAATCACGAATGACTACTACTGTAGTGAAGTAGTGCACTCTATGGCGTAGTAAGCATAATTTGACGATGATGAACAAAGGAAAGCAATTTCTTCCATTAAAGAAAAACTACAGAAATGAAGCTTCTGCTTTTGAATTTGACTGATGAACTTAAATGTTCCCTTTACCCTTCTGTTGTAATGCTGATGACAAGAAAATAGAAGTGCCGGAAATTCTTACAAGGGATATGGGAAGAGATCGAATTAGAATACGACAATTAGTGAGCAAATGTTTTATCCGAACAGAAATGATCACTTACATTTAATAGTAACTTGTGTACAGACATTGAAGCCATGATAAAAATGCCTGCAGTGATTAGTTCAAATGGTTCAAATGGCTCTGAGCACTATGGGACTTAACTTCTGAGGTCATCAGTCCCCTTGAACGTAGAACTACTTAAACCTAACTAACCTAAGGACATCACACACATCCCTGCCCGTAGCGGTCGCGCGGTTCCAGACTGCAGCGCCTAGAACCACTCGGCCACTCCGGCTGGCCTGCAGTGATTAGTATCCAGAAAACTGGCTGAGGGTAAAATTCACTATATTTAATTTTTTTGCTTGTATTTGTATGTGTCTGTCTGTGTGTGTGTGTGTGTGTGTGTGTGTGTGTGTGTGTGAGAGAGAGAGAGAGAGAGAGAGAGAGAGAGAGAGAGAGAGAGAGAGAGAGATATTCAGAACGGGTGTGGGGGGGGGGGGGGGGGGGGGCAGTTACTTCAACAAACTGAACCACTCATTCGCTTTTTCGAATGTAACATTGTTTTTCAATTTGATAGCACCACTCATTGTAACTACACTATTTTTTCCCATTAACTTTAACTGATACACTGTTGTTGTTGTTGTCTTCAGTCCGGAGACTGGTTTGATGCAGCTCTCCATGCTACTCTATCCTGTGCAAGCTGATTCATCTCCCAGTACCTACTGCTACCCATATCCTTCTGAATCTGCTTAGTGTATTCATCTCTTGGTCTCCCTCTACGATTTTTACCCTCCACGCTGCCCTCCAATGCTAAATTTGTGATCCCTTGATGCCTCAGAACATGTCCTACCTACCGATCCCTTCTTCTTGTCAAGTTGTGCACAAACTTCTCTTCTCCCCAATCCTATTCAATACCTCCTCATTACTTACGTGATCTACCCATCTAATCTTCAGCATTGTTCTGTAGCACCACATTTCGAAAGCTTCTGTTCTCTTCTTGTCCAAACTAGTTAACGTCCATGTTTCACTTCCATACATGGCTACACTCCAAACAAATACTTTCAGAAACGACTTCCTGATACATAAATCTATATTCGATGTTAACAAATTTCTCTTCTTCAGAAACGCTTTCCTTGCCATTGCTAGACTACATTTTATATCCTCTCTACTTTGACCATCATCAGATATTTTGTTCCCCAAATAGCAAAACTCCTTTACTACTTTAAATGTCTCATTTCCTAGTCTAATTCCCTCCGCATCACCCGATTTAATTTGACTACATTCCATTATCCTCGTTTTGCTTTTGTTGATGTTCATCTTATATCCTCTTTTTAAGACACTGTCCATTCCGTTCAACTGCTCTTCCAAGTCCTTTGCTGTCTCTGACAGAATTACAATGTCATCGGCGAACCTCAAAGTTTTTACTTCTTCTCCATGAATTTTAATACCTACTCCGAATTTTTCTTTTGTTTCCTTTACTGCTTGCTCAATATACAGATTGAATAACATCGGGGAGAGGCTACAACCCTGTCTCACTCCTTTCCCAACCACTGCTTCCCTTTCATGCCCCTCGACTCTAATAACTGCCATCTGGTTTCTGTACAAATTGTAAATAGCCTTTCGCTCCCTGTATTTTACGCCTGCCACCTTCAGAATTTGAAACAGAGTATTCCAGTCAACATTGTCAAAAGCTTTCTCTAAGTCTACAAATGCTAGAAACGTAGGTTTGCCTTTTCTTAATCTTTCTTCTAAGATAAGTCGTAAGGTCAGTATTCCCTCTCGTGTTCCAACAGTTCTACGGAATCCAAACTGATCCTCCCCGAGGTCCGCATCTACCAGTTTTTCCATTCGTCTGTAAATAATTCGCGTTAGTATTTTGCAGCTGTGACTTATTAAACTGATAGTTCGGTAATTTTCACATCTGTCAGCATCTGCTTTCTTTGGGATTGGAATTATTATATTCTTCTTGACGTCTGAGGGTATTTCACCTGTCTCATACATCTTGCTCACCAGCTGGTAGAGTTTTGTCATGACTGGCTCTCCCAAGGCCGTCAGTAGTTCTAATGGAATGTTGTCTGCTCCGGGGGCCTTTTTTCGACTAAGGTCTTACAGTGCTCTGTCAAACTCTTCACGCAGTATCTTACCTCCCATTGCGTCTTCATCTACATCCTCCTCCATTTCCATAATATTGTCCTCAAGTACATCGCCCTTGTATAAATGTTCTATATACTCCTTCCACCTTTCTGCCTTCCCTTCTTTGCTTAGAACTGGGTTGCCATCTCAGCTCTTGATATTGATACACGTGGTTCTCTTCTCTCCAAAGGTCTCTTTAATTTTCCTGTAGGCAGTATCTATCTTACCCCTAGTGAGATAACGTTCTACATCCTTACATTTGTCCTGTAGCCATCCCTGCTTAGCTATTTTGCACTTCCTGTCGATATCATTTTTGAGACGTTTGTATTCCTTTTTGCCTGCTTCATTTACTGCATTTTTTTATATTTTCTCCATTCATCAATTACATTCAATATTTCTTCTGTTACCCAAGGATTTCTAGCAGCCCTGGTCTTTTTACCTACTTTATCCTCTGTTGCCTTTACTGATACACAACACATAAAAAAGACACGGTACTATTTTAACTAGAGCAGTATTCTGAACGCATTGAATCTACAATGAGCCGAAATAATTTTTAATGTTTTCATCTGATTACAATGAGTGTCAGTTGTAATAAAATTCATGTACGACACCAGTAAACAAAGTGAGTTAGCGGTACGATTATGAAACAGGAGAGGGAAGGTTTGATGTTGCTTGCCTCGATTTCGTTTCTGTGTCGAGCTCTACAGAGCGGCACCTATCCACAACGTCCTTGGTCCGATGACTGCTGTAGGTCTGGAGCAAATTATTCGGAAATTCGAAATGATGGGTCTGTCTGTATGCAACCTGGTAGAGGGAGCAAACGAATTGATTCGCCGTCAGTGGAAGCAGTGGCCACAGCAATGCAGGAGGAGACGAGGGGTGATGTGCAAACGCGTAGTGCAAGGAGAATTGCCCGACCATTGGACATACCCGTGAGCACGGCGCATAAAATCTTCTTCGTTATCGGTTCAAAATTATCCATGTGCGCGAGTCGCTTCCTGTTCACCTGCCAGCAAAAGAGATCTTTGCGTTAGAATTTCTTGCTCGCATGGAAGTGGACAATAATCGGCCATGGGAGATTTTGTGGACAGACGGAGCGAACTTCCATTTGACAGGGTATGTCAATGCAAAGAACTGTTGAACATGGGAAACGGAAATCCAGACACAAATCACCCAGTACGACTTCATCCAGAAAAGATCACTGCGTGGTGTGGGTTTAAGGCTCATTTATTGTAGGGCCATATTTTTTCGAAGACATAGGTGCTTCCGTCCCACCTTGTCACGGTCCGCGCAACTCCCCACGTCTAAGATTCGAGTTCTCCCTCGGTCACGGGTGTGTGTGTGTGTGTGTGTGTGTGTGTGTGTGTGTGTGTGTGTGTGTGTTGTCCTTAGTGTAAGTTAGATTAAGTAGTGAGTACGCCTAGGGACCGATGACCTCAGAAGTCCTTACCACAAATTTCCAAATTTTGCTTCCGGTCCTGTTACCTGGTAAGCGCTATGAATGTCTTTTGCGCAACTACGTCATTCCAGCTCTCCAACAGCGTGCATATGTGGATGGAATCATTTTTATGCAAGATGGCGCACTTCCCCACATTACAAATCCAGTTAAGCAGCTGCTGAAGCGCCATTTCGGAAATGCTAGAATTATCAGCCGCAATTTCCCTACGGCGCCTTCGTCCCGATCACATGATATTCATCCGTGTGAATTGTGGCTATCTGAAAGATGTTGTGTTCAGTGTTCCGATAGCAAACTTAGCTGCGCTGAGGGACGAATTGCGCAACACATTCTGAACGTGACCCCGCAATCACTTTAATCAGTTGTTAAATATGTTGTTTCTCGATTTCAACTTGTTGCAGAAAACGTTGGACAGTATATTGAACATGTTTCGCGCCAGTCACACGGAAATTAATAATCCGACTTGATTTTGATTAATACTTATAATGCGGGTTTTGGCCTGAGGACAATTAAACCGATGTTTCCATCCTATGTGATATGAGCTTGCCGTGGTTGATGAGCTGCATCACACACAGTTGCCCATGCACACTGAGTAGTACAGTTTGATTAACGTCATACGTGCACTTTAGGCATTCTTGTGTGTTTCACTTGTCATTTGTAGTCGACCACTATTAAATCATAATGCCTACAGCACCATCTATTGCTACATTTAGTAACTATTTATTTTTCTTCTGCCATGCGTTTTCTCCCTTTTCCGATAATACTCCGCTGCAATTTGACGTCATTTTGACCAGTGGTGTTATTCCTACAGCGGTTTGAAAGTTTAATTATAATCACCCTGCTCTAATTAAAGTAACTGATGACCTGAAATATGCCATCGACAATCGAAAGGCAACAATATTGACGCTACTGGACTTCAGCAAAGCTTTTGACACTGTTAACTTTGACACATTACTCAGAAAAATGCAACAGCTTAATTTCTCTGATAGTGCAATGAGATGGTTTGAAAGCTACTTAAAAGACAGACAGCAATGTGTTGTCTGCGCAAATGAAATATCTTCCTGGAAACATGTTTCTTCAGGAGTGCCACAAGGATCAGTCTTAGGACCACTTTTGTTTTCTTTATATGTCAACGATATTTCGTCGGTTTTGTCCTCCTGTTAACATCATTTCTATGCCGACGACCTCCAGCTCTACCTAAGCGTCAGACCTGGAGACGTAAACACTGCAATCGCTCTGATGAATGATGATCTGTCTTCAGTAGTGACATGGGCAAAAAACCTGGGGCTTAAATTAAATGCAAAAAAGACGCAAGTAATCTTAATAGCCCATCAGAAATTAATAAGTTCAGATTTCCGCGAACGGCTACCTCCTATTCTGCTCGAAGGTACTCCAATACCATATCAGAAAACAGTGAAGAACTTGGGTGTAACTTTGGACGAGCATCTCAACTGGGCGGAGAATACAGTCGCAGTGTGCCGAAAGACGTCTGCTTGTCTCTATGCTCTCAAAAAGTTTCGGAACATATTCCCACAGGACTTGAAACGCCAGCTCGTGCAAGCACTCGTTCTACCGAACCTCCACTATTGTGATGTGATTCAACAAGGCATGAGTAGTGAAAACTAAAGACGGCTAGAGCTAACCATGAATGCCTGTGTGCGTTACACCTGCAACATTCGCCGATATGATCATGTTAGTGCTTCATACTCCGAGCTAGGGTGGCTGCGGCCGGACAAACTGCGTGACTACCACACTCTATGTCTACTTCACCGACTCCTCGTCGCGCAACCACCCCAGTACATGGCTTCAGAGATTAAAAACCTGTCATGCCATCATAATCGAAACACGAGGTCACTCTTATCTGGTATCCTAACTGTGCCCACTCACAAAACAAAAACTTTTGCAAACTCCTTCTCAGTTGCCGCTGTCCGCCTCTGGAACAAACTGCCCCTTACCTTGAGGAAAATTCAATCTACTGTTGCTTTTAAGAAGAAGTTGAAGCATTTCCTACTATCATCCGCATAAAATTCTCCACAAAATTAATGTGCAAGGCCAATCCTCTCATCTGTCAAATAGCAAAGCTAGCGTCTTCTATCTTGCTCCTGAGATTCCTTCCACTTCATCTATCTCTATTAGCCACGCAGTCTTCTTTTCCTTTATATTTTCCTTAATCATGTTTCATCATGTCTCTCTATTCTTCTCCTCCCTTCACCATGAGTCTCCCTCATACTCCCTGCTGCCAGCACTCCTATCTATAATCTTTCTCTTCAATAACGTATTTTTCGAGGTGTACCTCTCTAATTGTTTATCTCACTTTTTGTATTAGATGTAGTTTAACATGCCTACTAAAACATATGACTGTCAAATAAGTAGAAGCCTGGTTAGATGTAAGATAGGGCCTGATGGCCCTAATCTTGCCAGGTTAAATAAATAAATATGTGACATGTAATATGCCATCCAATACTGAGAACAGAATAAAAAATTCTGAGGTATTAGTTTTCAGCGCTTCTTCTATCCTGGGGTTTATTGTGCTGCTCGCAGAAGGCTAACCACATTCCTCTCTTCTTATTCAAAATTAGACCTTCTCCTGCTTTTACCTCCACTTGATTTTGACCTTACCATCCGGTGATCAGTTGACTAGATGTCATCTTCATCCTGCCACCGAACTTCACTAATGCCCATTATATCTAACTTCGACCTATCCATTTCGCTTTTTAAATTTACTAACCTACCTATCTGATTAAGGGACCTAACGTTCCACGCTCCAATCTACAGAATACCAATTTTGTTTTTCCTGGTGACGATAACATTGTCAATAGTCTCTGACGGGAAATCCGAACTATTTCAGCTCTGGAAAATTTTGTGCATGAGGACATTAGTAAGTTTTGCAGTAAAGCTGCATGCTTATGTGGAAAATAATGGCTATAGTTTTCCGTTGCTTTCAGTCTTTATCATGACAATGCCATATTGGATAATGTTACAAGGTCAGATCAGTCAATCTCCAGCCCTGGATTTACTGAAAAGGGCTCTGCCCCTCTCCAGGACCCACACGTTTATCTGGCCTCTCGGCAGGTATCCCTCTTTTGTGGTGTCATTCTACCATACAGCTACCTTATGGTTCCGACACTCAAGCCATCTCCTCTCGACGAGATCCATCAATGGATGTCATATGAAACTCCTTTCAGCCGCTTAGTTTCCAATCTCATTTTATTTGGCTGCGAGTTTCGGTGATGTACTGCGTCATCTTCCGTCCCATGACGGAAGAAGAGGAAGTCTACGTCGATATTTCTTACACGTCGGTCAGAGTCCTGTAGATGGCGTAGTAAGTCACCGAAACTGGCAGCCAAATAAAGTAAGTTTGGAAACTGGACGACTGAAAGGTGTTTCATTTGGCATCAAGTAACAGACAGCCGAATCCGACAATCACCTCTGAAAAGATGAACATACAGAGATCCACCCATGGTTCACGAGAGACTCAGTTATGGCACACTGGTCATAGCTCTATCCACTAGTCATTCGCATTTCGTCAAGTATTCTTGAAAATCTGCTTTGTTATTCCTGCTATTCTGTTGTCGTCTGATACAGATAAATCATCGTTCTTTAAGTCTAGAGCCTCCTACAGCCAAAATATGAAATGATGGAGCAGAAGCCTAGAGTGGAAGCGAAATAGCTGTTGTGAACAGCGGAATCTGATCGGCGAAACGAAACCAGCAATTATTTAAAGGTAATGCTATTTTCGTCCGTCCCGCACAGGTGCTGACGTAAATAAGCCACTTGTTGTTTTCGGAGATAAAACACGAGGCAGGAGTGAACAAATGACGGCAACCAGTAGGCGCGAGCGCCACGTCGGTCGCGGAGCGCCGTCGTGCCCAGCTGACGGCCGGTGGGAGGAGGCAGGTCAGATTCACGGCTGTGGCTCTGAAACTCGCTGCCTGCGTGAGCGTCCGACACCTGTCACGCGTGTAAACCTTCCTGCGTATAACGGGCGCGGGTTTTACGTCCTCGCCAGCCTACCGCGAACCCGGCTGCACGTCCAACGGCCAAACAAAAAGGCAGGCCTAAATGTCGGGCGTGTGTAGCGGGATGGCCTAAGGGATTTCTCGATAAAAGGGAATTTTTATAACTAGTCGTTCATTACACGAGCGCTGGTTCTGCACTGTGCCTGGACCTTGCGCGAAACGTGGACTTTTGTTACTGCAGTGTCCTAATGGATTGCAGTTATGCCAATATTTGTCGTATAGGGTGTTTTTAAATGGGCTTTGCAATAAAAACGTGGAGTAGGTTTATTCGTACGACTTACTTACCTGGTTTTGACGTAATTTCTCAGCGAAGTAGAGCAATACTTTTAGCTTGCAGCTAAAGGCGTTGACTGTGACTTCTTTACTTAATGCGACACGTATTCCTTCTGCAGTGGGTTACTTGTAAAACTAACTGCAACAAACAAGGGGCAGCCTGTTCAGTTACGGTGTAGATTTTCTGAGACCTGGTAGAGAAACCGGTAGGGTTGGTACAAACACATCAATGACGCATCCTCCAAGGAAAAATGAAGAGGTATCGAATACGGTGAATTTGGGGACCACAATCGGCACAGCCCTTCCAATTCCACTAAGCTGGAATGCTACTGCTGAGTAAATCCCAGACATTGGAGCAGTGCGGCGGTACGCTATCTTGCATGAACGGTCAGGATTAAAAACTTTTTCATCACATCTAAGTAAAATATTTCGGTTATTGTTTTCTCGTGGAAACAAAGGGCCATAAACTATGCACTTGCTCAGTGCATAAAAGACGTTAACTTTTGGGCTCTACTGACCGTGATCCAGGGTTTGTCGTAGATTTTCACTGCCCCAAAATCTATTGTTGTGTTTATTAACTTTGCCCGTCAAATGTATATTAAGTTTAACACTTAGCCGAAAAGTTGACTCATCACTAGAGATGAAATCTTCATCTTTTCCCAATCTTTGTGAATCATCCCGTCCTTGTCTGTTAACCTTGGCACCATAGTTAAGGTATACCTTTTGTGAAGTGAACGTCTTCTTGCCGGACACCAAACAGTCACACGTACAACGCCCAGCTCGCGAGAAGCACACCTGATCGATTTTGCTCTTTTTCTCACTTGTTCCACGACGTTGTCAAACACACCCCGTCGACCAGAGCATCTGTTATAGATTTACAAACAGTTTCAACAAAACATTTGCCCCGCATGTAAATGATAGGCTTGTTAAGAGAATTTTTACAGTATTCAGTACGAAAAAGGTTTAGAACGACTGTCACAGATTTTGATAATCCAAACCAAAACACACCGTGAACTCGATCGGGACATAAGGCAGCGATCTGTGCTACAACTTTCGCTTGAACCTTGTTGTGGTATGATTCGGTAGGAGCTTACTACGTGAGTGAAAAAGAGATCTATTTTCCTACAAAATTACGCCAAGACTAGGTCTGTAAGTCATAAATAGCTTTTTAAAAATTTTCATTAATCGGGAATGCTTTTGTTTCGTTTTATCCCATAAGTACAGTAACTGCACAGTATTGTATACTCCAGAGATAATAACAGCAACAGTGACGTCAATCATCAAATTAAAGATCAGTGAAGGTTCAAGTGCCTGTGGACAGGTTAACACTGAACTGCAACAGAGAATTTTCCTTGGTAGGGAGCGACTGGCTTGGGTAAACACATAAGATGAGAGAAACTGTTAATAGCTTATTAATATCACAAATATCAAACTTAGTATAGACTACTCAGTAGCTCTACTCAACTTTTTGTAGTAGTCTTTTCTACCAAGAAAAATAAATTGTTTCGAGGATCCGCTAAAGCTATAAAATTATAATAAAACTTTTGGATAAACCTCCTAATGCTCTACACCTTCAACATGGTGAGGAATACTGCGTGTGTGAATGATCCAGGAATTTCGTTCCTAATGGGGTCATCCATGGTAGACTGGCCAGTATGGAGTATGTGAGTGGCGACGGCATTGGCCATTAGCTTAGTCTCACATTGCTCGTACGTGACTGTTCAAACTTCTTTTGTTTTCGTTCTTTACTGCCTTTCTTGACCAACTCTTGTCTTACTTTTTTTACTGACTCTGACGGTTAGGTCTCATTGTGTAGTCTTATCTTACATGGAGGAGGAAGGTATCTTATGGTCTGGTGAAGACATGATTCCTAGGGGAGCAAACCCTTAACACATTGCCTGGTCCGCCGCTTTGGGGTTATGTGAGAAAGGAAGGAAAGAAGGTAACTCCGTCGACAACGAATTCATTAGAGGCGGAGAGCAAGCTCGGGTTAGGGAACGATGGGAAAGGAACCAACTCGCTATTTGTTTTCAACGATTTAGAGAGATCACGGAAAACCTAAATCTGGAAGGCTGGACGGGGATATGGATCTTCGTCCTCCCGAATGCAGTGTGCTGGCCACTGTATATAAAAATTCCATACTGTTAATACTCGAAATAAGGTTCGGATAAACACTGAAAATCAAGACGTGTGGGAAAGCCAACGTAGAGTCGACGAGACCGAAATAGGCCATAAAGTCCAACCTTCGATTGGCAGTAGGAGAAATAATTTAGTTAACGTAACGTGAAGTGTTTTCTGATGCTACTTTAGCCACGTAACCAAACTATGAGAAACAAGTTCAGGTTTACAGCTTTTAACAAAGAAGAGATGTAAAGCATCAAGGCGAAAATTCTTGTACAAACGGCCACCAAAGATGCATACACGCATAAATGTATTGAAAACTGTATGAATTAGAGCAACAATTAGCCTTTCTTTACATTTAGGGTGACATCTAGAACTACATTCCTGATGTAGACACTGCTTGTGAAGGCGAAAATGCGATACAGCGTCCGAATGAAAAGTCGTATGCCGATTCAAACAGGGCGACAGCTATGAGGCGAAGTCCAAGAGCAATGCTGTATCACCTTGTTTGAACTTACGCTGGCCTATGAAATTGGATGTCGCAATAATCCTTGCAGTTCTCGACCAGGTGAGAGTTTGGCTATAGATAGTCTGCTGCCTGACAATGGGAGAAATGTACAGTATACTGGAAATAGCGGTAACCCACGGATGCAGAAATTGCGAACGATCGCTTTCTCCTCAAGTTCTCATTCGTCGGCCTTGACCTTATGCCACCCTTCCCGCTAGTTGGTTCAAATGGCTCTGAGCACTATGGGACTCAACTGCTGTGGTAATTAGTCCCCTAGAACTTTGAACTACTTAAACCTAACTAACCTAAAGACATCACATACATCCATGCCCGAGGCAGGATTCGAGCCTGCGAGCGTAGCAGTCGCACGGTTCCGGACTGCGAACCTAGAACCGCGAGACCACCGCTGCCGGCTTCTTCCCGCTAGTTGCTCACGCACATTGCAGTGCCATCGACTGCGCCACATCTTGGCAATGGCAGTGCAGTGTAGTGGCCGAATGGAAACTGAACTATACTGCCACGTTTGTTTGGAGTGTAAAATGACATCAATGGGAAAGATGATGATAGTATCCAGTGATATAAATTTAGATACATGGCTTAGGACGGATGAAGCAGACTTGCCGAAAAATTTGCTGATGAATTTCGTATTGGATAGAACGTTCTCAGTTTGGATGAATAACCAGTCAGTGTCCTTTTTTTCCAAAAAGTTCGGGCTTCCGGTCTATGCGTTGACATATGTGGTTGGATAGAAAGTTTTCCAACATACAGAGTGCAGTACGTCGTCCTGAATGATGTGCCGCAGGGCAGTGTAATAGGTTCGATGATTTTTATGATTTACATAAACTATCTGGTTTATGGTATTGACAGCGGCATTAGACTGTTTGCCAATGATGCTGTAGTCTACATGAAACTAGCATCACATGAAAGTTGTGAACAAATCAATGAGATGCAATGACTGGCAGTTATCTCTCAATATTAGTATGTGTAACCTACTACTTATAACAATACGAAAAACCCCATTAATGTACGCGTAAAAAATAAATGCCCAGAGTCTGGAAGCGGTAACATCCGTCAAATATCTGGGTGTGACTATTCGAAATGATCTCAAATGGAACGATCAGATTACACAAGTAACGGTTAAGGCGAACTCTAGATTGTGGCTTATTGGTAGAATCCAGAAGCGGTGCAGTCCTTCACCAAGAGAAATTGCTTACAATAGTTTGTCCAGTCTTAGTGTTGTTCGTCTGTATGGGACCGTCAGCAGTTGGGTCTGATTCAAGAGATTAAGAAGGTCCAAAAAAAGAGCGGCAAGATTCGTGACTGTTACATTTAGCCATCGCTAGAGCCTTACATATCTCATAGAAAGTTTGAAGTGGGACACACTTGTAGATAGACGACGCGCTAAGCGCAAGGGGCTGCTTCCCAAATTCCAAAATCCGATCTTCGCCGAGGATGTAGAGCATATACACTCCTGGAAATGGAAAAAAGAACACATTGACACCGGTGTGTCAGACCCACCATACTTGCTCCGAACACTGCGCAGCATTTGTGCACCGCCGCCGTCAGTGTCAGCCAGTTTGCCGTGGCATACGGAGCTCCATCGCAGTCTTTAACACTGGTAGCATGCCGCGACAGCGTGGACGTGAACCGTATGTGCAGTTGACGGACTTCGAGCGAGGGCGTATAGTGGGCATGCGGGAGGCCGGGTGGACATACCGCCGAATTGCTCAACACGTGGGGGGTGAGGTCTCCACAGTACATCGACGTTGCCGCCAGTGGTCGGCGGAAGGTGCACGTGCCCGTCGACCTGGGACCGGACCGCAGCGACGCACGGATGCACGCCAAGACCGTAGGGTCCTACGCAGTGCCGTAGGGGACCGCACCGCCACTTCCCAGCAAATTAGGGACACTGTTGCTCCTGGGGTATCGGCGAGGACCATTCGCAACCGTCTCCATGAAGCTGGGCTACGGTCCCGAACACCGTTAGGCCGTCTTCCGCTCACGCCCCAACATCGTGCAGCCCGCCTCCAGTGGTGTCGCGACAGGCGTGAATGGAGGGACGAATGGAGACGTGTCGTCTTCAGCGATGAGAGTCGCTTCTGCCAATGATGGTCGTATGCCTGTTTGGCGCCGTGCAGGTGAGCGCCACAATCAGGACTGCATACGACCGAGGCACACAGGGCCAACACCCGGCATCATGGTGTGGGGAGCGATCTGCTACACTGGCCGTACACCTCTGGTGATCGTCGAGGGGACACTGAATAGTGCACGGTACATCCAAACCGTCATCGAACCCATCATTCTACCATTCCTAGACCGGCAAGGGAACTTGCTGCTCCAACAGGACAATGCACGTCCGCATGTATCCCGTGCCACCCAACGTGCTCTAGAAAGTGTAAGTCAACTACCCTGGCCAGCAAGATCTCCGGATCTGTCCCCCATTGAGCATGTTTGGGACTGGATGAAGCGTCGTCTCACGCGGTCTGCACGTCCAGCACGAACGCTGGTCCAACTGAGGCGCCAGGTAGAAATGGCATGGCAAGCCGTTCCACAAGACTACATCCAGCATCTCTACGATCGTTTCCATGGGAGAATAGCAGCCTGCATTGCTGCGAAAGGTGGATATACACCGTACTAGTGCCGACATTGTGCATGCTCTGTTGCCTGTGTCTATGTGCCTGTGGTTCTGTCAGTGTGATCATGTGATGTATCTGACCCCAGGAATGTGTCAATAATGTTTCCCCTTCCTGGGACAATGAATTCACGGTGTTCTTATTTCAATTTCCAGGAGTGTATTATTACCACCTACTTCCATATCGCGCAATGATCACCATTCGAAGACAAGGGAAGTTAGAGCTCGTACTGAGGCGCTCAGAAAGTCGTTTTTCCGTCGCGCGGTCTGCTAGAGGAACAGAGAGGGGGGAGGGGGGGGGAGGGGGCGGGGAAAATAACTTTGTCGCGAATAGTGTTCTCTGCTACACATCGCATGGTGGCTAACGAAGTATGTAGATGTAGATGTAGAACAAAGTATCTGTTGTCGCTAGCGATCCGTTGGAGTTAGTTAAAGCATTGGTAAACATTTCATGATGCTCAGACATACTCTGATCAGTCAGAACATTATGATCACCCACCTGATAGCTGGTATATGCACCTTTGCACGGGTAACAGCGACGACGCGTCGTGGCACGGAAGCAGTGAGGCCGTGGTAGGTCGCTGGAGGGAGTTGGCACAACATCTGCACATGCAAGTCACCAAATTCCTGTAAATTCTGGCTAGGAGGTCGTTGAGTCCTGTCACCACAGTCAGTCACATCCCAGATGTGTTTGATCGGGTTCGGATCTGGCAAGTGGGGCGGGCAGAGGGAGGGGGTTGAGCAGCACATCAACTGGAACTCGCCACTGTGTTCCTCTAACCGCTCCGTCTCACTCCTTTCGTTGTGACATGGCGCTTTATCGTATTGAAAAAAGGCCACTGTCATAAGGGGAACATGATCGTCATAAAGGGTGTACGTTGTCTGCAAATTGTGTAAGATACGTCTTTGCCGTCATGATGCATTGCACCAGCGCCACTGAACCCAAGACTGCCCACATGAGTGTGCCCGAGGTCATATTGGAGTCGTCGCCAGCTTGTCTCTCTCCCGCAGTGTAGGCGTCTGGGAGCTGTTCCTCTTGAAGACGATGGATTCTCGCCCTCATCTCCGCATAAAGGAGAAGGTATCGGGATTCGTCGGACCATGCAACTTTCTTCCACCACACCAAAGTCCAGTGCCAATTTCCACGTGCCCATTTCAGTCGTCCGCAGCTCGTGGTCGTGCGGTAGGGTTCTCGCATCCCGCGCCAGGGTTCCCGGGTTCGATTCCCGGCGGGGTCAGGGATTTTCTTTGCCTCATGATGACTGGGTGTTGTGTGATGTCCTTAGGTTAGTTAGGTTTAAGTAGCCCTAAGTTATAGGGGACCATACCTGTTAAGTCCCATAGTGCTCAGAGCCATTTGAACCATTCCAGTCATTGTTGCCGATTTCGCGGTGTTAACAGTGCACATGCGTTGGATCGTCGGCTGCGGAGGCCAATAGTTAAGAGTGTTTTATGCACTGTGTATTCACACACACTTGTACTCTGCCCAGCATTAAAGTCGGATATTCGTTCCGCCACAAGTTCAGCACGTGATCTGTTTTACCACTGTGCCCGATCTCCGACGTCCGACATCTGTAATGAAGGGTGGGCGCCCAGTCCCACGATGTGTGCACGTGGTTTCATCTTGGTTTCGCCACCTGTTGAAGACACTCACCACTCCTCGAACACCCGACAAGTCGTGCCGAACCTCCAGGCGATCACTATCCGCTCTCGGTCAAACCGCGCGCCTTTCCCATCGTACACACGGGGGGATACTACATACACTGCCCGTGTGTCTGACTAGCATTCAGTCCTCACCAGCTGACGCAGCTATTGCCTGGACGGGTTTATACTGATATTAGGTCGGTTGTCATATTGTTCTGGCTGACCAGTGTAAATATTAATCTCGCAGATGACTGTTGAAAAGCTGGCCGGAGTGGCCGAGCGGCTCTAGTTGCATGTGGAACTGCGCGACTGCTACGGTCGCAGGTTCTAATCCTGCCTCGGGTATGGATGTGTGTGATGTCCTTAGGTTGGTTAAGCTTACGTAGCTCTAAGTTCTAGGGGACTGATGACCTCAGATGTTAAGTTCCGTAGTGCTCAGAGCCATTTGAACCATTTTTTGAACTGTTGAAGAACAACCACGATGGCGGCAGACTGATGGCTGATTGCAAATAATGCGGTGGAAGTTATTGATTAGCTCGCGATGTAGGCGCTAAATCTCAAGACATTATGACGTACAAAGAGGCAACACTACAACATCACAAAAGACGTTTCTTAAGAACGCCACAGAGAAGCGACGTTTGGTGGACTAAAACGAGTACACGATTCTGCTGCACATAAACGAGTAATAATCTGGCTGAAAACAAACTTACTGATATTCTCACTGTGTAAAACTCACTGTTATTTTAAAATATCAGCTGTAAATTTAAGTGAAAATAATATATATATTTCATATATTTAAATATAACTTGTTTAATATCCAGATTATTCTGATCATCGATAATCTAGTATACATGCCGTACCACCCAGGTCTGATAAAAGATGTGCCACTGTAGCTCGATTAGCTGTGTACGTGCTACTTAGCCCCTCTGCGTTGTTGCTTCTAGTTTTTCCACTACAGTTCCTCCAATTTTTACCTGTGCCCCTTTTCCAAATTAGAAATTAAATGTACTGCTGAAATAGAAGTCATTAAGACGTATTATTGAAATAAACCGAATTTTCCAGTCAGTAGGTACATTCAAACTACTTGTAATCTGGCAGTCAGGGAGAGGCAGGATAAGGCAACGATTGTGGACGGGGCTGTAATCAGCCTCCGTTGGCTACAGTAAACACATACACTTTATTTGAAGAAATAACATTCAACAATTATTTTAAAAGATTTTACTACACTGACGGCTGAAGAAAGAATTCAAATTTTTTTTTTGTTGGTTGATGATCACATGCAACTTCAGAATACTCAACAGCTGAAGGCCTGAATTACAAGTGAGGAAGGCAGTTACACATCAACAAATACAAAGACATTTTCTTCTTAAACAACCAAAAACTGTAATAAGCTATAATAACAGCTGAAGGCCTTATTAGGAAAGAATTGCAAAATTATTTGTCGGCGGAAGTCCACAAGCAGTTTCAGAATACTCAAAGGCTGAAGGTCTGAATTACAAGTGAGGACAGCAATTACGCGTTAAAAATACTAAAACATTTTTAAACGATGTTAACAAATTGTAACAAGCTATAGGGACGACTGAAGGCCTTATCATCACAGATTTGAAAATTGTTTGTCGGCTGAAGGCTACAAGGAATGTTACAGACAGTTAACAGCTGAATGCCTGACTAAGAAAGAATTCAAAATTATCTCTCAGCTGAAAGCCACAAGCAATTTGGGAATACACAATGGCTGAAGGCTTGAATTACAAATAAAGTCATCAATTACACGTTTAAAATACTAAAACCCTTTTCTTAACGATCATAATAAACTATAACAAGCTATAGTGACAGCTGAAGTTCTTATTAAGACAGAACTGAAAATTATTTGTCAGCTGAAGGCCACAAGCAATCTTACAAACAATTAATGGCTGCAGTCATGATTAAGAAAGGATTCAAAATTATTTGGCGGCTGAAGGCCACAAGCAATTTCAGAATACTCAACAACTGAAAGCCTGAATCACAAGTAAGGAAGGCAATTACATGTTAAAAATACTAAAACATTTTTAAACAATCTTAACTTACAGTAACAGACAATAGTGATGACTGAAAGCCTTATTAAGACTGAACTGAAAATTATTTCTCGGCTGAAAGCAACAAGCAGTGTTACAAACAGTCAACGGCTGAATTATAAGTGAGGAAGGCAATTACACATTATAACATGAGGGTAAATTTTAAACAATTGACAACTTGACCAAGTAAGACGGAATCATCCACCTGAGAAAGGTGACTACAGATGTGTAAGCGGTGAGACAAGCAGCCAAGAGTAATGTTCACCTAAGGAGGGCAACACAACTAGAGACAGTTTAAACGCCGATCAACCTTCTTAGCGAATCCACCTAACGCCAGGTAACCAGTACAATGATGGAATAATTCAGGCAAGAGCGAAGTGATAGCACTGCGTCTCCAGAGCCTGGTGCTTAAAACATCCAAAGACAGAAGGGACCACTATAACCCAGGTAGACAAGGAAAGCAATTATCCATACCCCAATCAAGAAAGCTGTGAACTGACACGCCATGCCAGACAGCATCGGCTGACCCAAAATACGCTAACCCCCAGGGCACGTAACTGGGGCGCTAGCGGCCACTAGACAGTAGGATACCGCTGGTTGCACTTTAGCAATAATAACACTAAATCCTAACTAACATAAAGCAGTAGAAGGTTGCTAATAGCTTCCGCCAACCTGACAGACTCCACTTGCTGCAGCTGATCTCACCAACCATGGGAGCAGCAACACGCAAACAACGAGATCTCAAACAGTGGAGGTTTCACCACTGGACACGGTTCACTCAACTCCAAACGTGCTGGGTTCGGTCCGACAGTGTCTGCACGTCGCCATCAGTCCCGGCCTGCCCTCACACTGCGGACCTCCTCGCTGCTCCGTCCGAAGCCGAACTGCCAGACACACACACCACGGCCCAGAAATACTAGCCGTGGCACCAAAGATAGTACCACAGTTCTGGCTATCGATAACCGCTGCTGCTGCCACTCGTGGACAAGCAATACTAGCAAACTCAGTGGCGCCATTAACACTAGAAGGAAACGAGACGCCACTACCACTATTACAAGACGCCAAGTTATGAGTGGCAGGAACGCGAGCCGCACACGGCTCACTACTAAAACATTGTTTCAAACATATTTCTTCATATGTTAACATAACATGCAAAGTGGAGGTCTTCAGTATTTGAGAGAGTAGCGAAACTATGACATGCTCTATGTGCCCACATGAAGGGGAGTGGGGGGGACAATGACATTCCCCTCCTGCTGGAACGTGGGGTACGGACTTATTATCCAGTACAGAATTCTCACATATTCCTAGGAATGATTGTCTAATCTGCAGATCCAGCATTCCCTGAGTGAAAACTAAAACAGTGTGGTTTTAGCAATCAGTATCCATAAAACTTGGCTTTGCTCTGGTGTCAGGGTACAGATTCGCAGTCAAGGCGGACGTCAACAAAGGAGAAACAGTCCCACATCTTGCTTCTGTCGTTTCCTTTGCAGTGCTAACAGGTAACACAAAGTAAACGTGGCTGCAGTATACCAGCCTAACATCCGGTCCCACTTTCCACAAGGATGGCACCTTCCACAACTGTACATGTGTGGATAAGGAAGATCCATCTGGATTTGCTGGGACTACATTCTGTTTTACATGGCAGAACAATGTATTGAAACAGGGCAGATGACTCCGTTTCACAAATATTAAGAACGTCTAAAGGTTTAGCAAGCGAGCAGTGTGTGTTTCTCTGTCATGTTCGCTCTGACACAATCACACCAAATCTCCAGAGACCGGAAGTGCAGTTTTGTTTATTTACTCATACACAGCCCACATTGTAGCAATGTTTCTTTGTGTGTCCCTGAGAGTGTGAGTGAATGCGTGAGTGATGATGTTTTGAAGTTGCCTATGCGTGGTCAGAGTTTTTAGAATCGAAGGTTTGCATTCCCAACCTAACGTGGCAGAAAGAAGTAGTGGAATCCAGAGATATAGTCGAGAAGTGACAGGGCACTCCCAGGAAATAGATGGTACTCCTCTCCCCTCCAATGGTCACTGGATGGACGGTCTGAGTTTGCCCGCCATCCGGCACACTGTCACTGGCTTCTAAGTATGAGTGGATCGTTACTGCAATGCGCTGAAGCTCCATCCTACAGGATTGCCAATCTTCTCTTTCAATTGTGGTGTTAGGGTAGGCATTGTGCGATCTTATGCTTATTTGTAGCTTTTCCGATTTATTTGCTTCATTTCGCATGTTCGTACATATTTGAGATGAGACCCTTTTATTTCAGCAGCAGCTCCGCAGGGTAGGACCTTTTCTAAAGGGTGTAGTAGTATCCAGTATATCAGCTGATCATGCATTTGCCCTCCTCTGAACTCTGTTTATTAATTTTATAATCAAAATTTTGGAATATTTTTGAGGAGTAGTCTTTGTCCTCAGTGCGGTTCCACTTGACTGTTAAGTCCACCACGTGTCCAGAAGTTGGTTGCAATCATAAAGCTGTGTTGTTCAATAGAAAGATCACAATATGTAGAGCCAGACAAATACCAACATCAGTCAGCAAGTCCCATTAGTTCCCTATTTTTTAGAGTGAATTGGACTTCAGACCACTATATGTCCCGATATGTCACAAGAACAAAAGCGTGCAATGTGTAGAATCTGACGAGTAGCTACACAACCGTGGAATGGCTGTTAGTTTTCTATTTTTAGGAATTTCTTCGAGTTAGAGAAAATTAAAAGACAACCTACATGCAAGTTCAATTTTATGTTATTTTCATGCTTCCAATTTCTTTCTACTGCCGTGCCTCCATAAGCCATGAGTCCCAACGTTTCTGACCCATGCGTTCAGTCAGACTAATAGGCATGTTGTACTCACCAAAATGATTAGCAATATGGGAAAATTCTCTCAGAAGCTGATTTAAAGATTTTTGTTCCGTTTTGGGTGTTGACTGGAAAGCACCCCCACATGTCCGATGGAGATCACAGCCACTATCGACTGCTTTCTGACGTCTGGAATAAGACTAACTTGCGAAGTAGTCTACACGAGGAGATGTGAGACTGATTCTTTTGCTTCCTGCCGCTTTCTTATTACATCTTTCCGCTATTAAAAAAGCTGAGCTATGTAAGTTACGCGTTTATACCTACCCCATTAATTTACGTAATGAGTGTTAATGATACTAACTCTTCATGAGAAGTTTTATTACAAAATAACAGTTCTCATTAAATGATGTACTTTCTGAACCCAAAAAATTATCTTTGTCAAGTAATAAATGCAGAGCTGATTTCCTACTCTGTTGCTATCCTAAAGCAGCCTCAAGTTTCACTTCCTGAATCCACATCCAGCTCATGAAGTATTCATATGCCTTGTTGTATGCAGCGCTTATTAAAATGCCAGTATTAAGAAAGAGAGTAAACGCTTCAAAACAAGATAGCATATTCTCTGACCACATGCAATTTGTACGTCAGCTTCCATCTTCTCGCATGTCTGTCGAAAATTTGATCTATGTCATCCTAGTTATTGTACTGCACATTATAAACACTGAAATCTCCTTGATTCATGCGCCGGTTCTTGGATGTGAACCTATGCTCTTCACTGATAGACATGCTGGGCTGGGAAGTGTTCACTCCTAGCCTTAGTAAGTTAGGGTATTATCCCCCCCAAACATCACTCGATAACCGCGACTCAGAATAGTCCACATACGAGTTCGTATGAATGGAATCAACAACCATAGTTTTTATTTTTAACCCCCCCCCCTCCCCTTTTCAGCGTCTTGGCAGTTGTGGTACTAGTGACAATAGTAAAAGTAATTGTTGAGTATTATTTACCCATTGATCACTGTTACGAAGGTATAGGACATGTCACGGTAGACAATAAAAATAACAGAATTTTTTTATACACATTAAGCCTGACGAGTCCTAGACGAGTAGTGTGCCATAGTCTCATTAGGATCATAATGGCAGATGTGTCATCAGACTCCGAGAAAATCATTAACATTACATTCTTGAAGAACAGCTTCGGGCACGTGTGAAAATTATAGGAGAGTTATTCAAACAAACTTCTGTTCTTAGTCATCAGTCTTCTGCCAGGTTATCTGCGGTCCACTGCATATTAGCATAGCACTTGCATCCGACGTTATAAATAATTTGTTAAATGTATCTCAGTGCCCGTCCCCCCCCCCCCCCCCCCCCAAAAGGCTTTACGTCCTACAGCTTCCTCTAGAACCGTGGAAGTAATTACTTGATGAGTATCCAAAGGTCACACCCTTCCAGTCTCTTCTGTTCCGGCTTGCCCTCAGTCGATAATCCAGTACCATACAAAACGATGCACCAAACGTACATTCTCAGAAATTTCTTCCTCAAATTAAGGACATAATTGATATTACTAAACGTCTCTAAGCCAGAAATGCCCAATTTGCCTGTGATTGTCTACTTTCCAGGTCCTCCATGCTTCTTTTGTCATTTTTTTCTTTCTAAGGCAGCAGAATTCTTCATCTACTTCGATATCATCAATGTTGATGTTGAGTTATTAGCTTCTTATAGTGTTAATTTCATTCAGCACGTCCTGGAATTCCTTCATTATCACAGAGAATGGCAACAGAATCAACGAAACAGATTATAGATTTGCTTTCAGTTGCTCTTCTTCCTTTGGTTTTGTTTCCTATTTTTCCAGTATTCCCTCATTTTTTCCTCATGTAGTCTTTTCCTTTCTTCTGTCCATGTTTTTCCCGATTTTTTATTTCTTCTGCTTTGAAATCCTTCCAAATTTTTCTTTCTGCTATTTCTGATTCTTTGATGTTGTTTGTTTCTAGATCATTCCTTCTGTAAGCCATGCTACTGTCGAGTTCTTCTACCAGAAATATAGGTGTATTTGTTTTATTAGTCGATTTCCATCCATTCTTCGTTTGGCCATTACTTAAGATATTTTCTCTATATTTTTGTAGATCTCCAATCCTCTTCAATTTTTATTGCACCCACTATTTTTCTAACAATTCTTCTTTCCAGTACTTCTAGTTTGTCCATATTATAATTCATCATAAGGCATTCAGATCCATACAAAAATTCTAGTCTAACCACTGTGGCGTAGTGTTTTAGTTTTGTTTCTCTAGATATACATTTCTTGTTGTAAATATTTTTGGTTAAACCAAATCTTCTTTCCATTTTGTCAATTCTTACATCTATTGCGGATTTATACTCCATTCTGCTGCACGGTATTCCAAGATATTTAAATTTATTTAGTCACTATTTTAACTATTTTTATTTCCTTGAATTTTGGCGCATTTTTTATATTTGTCATGAATTTTGTTTTTTCAGTTGAAATTTTGAGACCAGTTCTGTTTGCTATTTTTCCCAGTAGTTTCAGATGAGTAACTGCTTCTGTCAGGTTTTCTGAAAGTGTTGCAATATCGTAGCATCGAGAGCTGCATCAAACCACTCTCAGAACCGTAGACCACAACAACAACAACAACAACAACAACAACAACAACATATTAAAATCATCCGTAACTGCCAAGCAGTTCACCTTCATTCCATTTGTTTTCCTTCCCACAGTTATTGGATCAATTTTGTGATTTTTTAGCTCCCTGTTCCAGATCCTTACAATTTTTTCTGTGACACAAATGAATAGTAAAAGTGATAAACCATCAGCTTGTCTAATACCAGTTTTTATTTTAAATGGCTGAGATACTTCTCCCATAAATTTGACTCTATATGTTCTACCTGTTAGTGTTTCACGAATTATATTTGCTGATTTTGATTTAACACTAAATTTTCTAATGACGTTATCTATTGTTTCTCTGGCTATACAATCAAATGCTTTCTTGAAATCAATAACGGACACTATTGTTGGTTTACTTATTAACATTCGATGGCGAATTATTGATTTTAAGTAAAAAATTTGTTCAGCACAGGATCTTCCCTTTCGAAAACTACCCTGATATTCTCTCTGATGTTTGTCTAAAGTATCTACCACTCTGTTCAGGAGAATTTTTTATAATATATTGTATGCAACTGGCAGAAGTGACCCTTCTCTGTAATTATTGATATTGTGTTTGTCTCCATTTTTATGTTGCAGGTGGATTAATGCTGTTTTCCATTCAACTGGATTCTTTTCAGTTTACCAAATGTTCTCAAAAAGCAGCTGTAGATCCTTTATAATTTTTGGCTCTGACCACTCCAATAATTCTGCTGTAATGGAGTCTTCACCATTTGCTTTATTGTTTTTGAGTGTTATGATGGCTTCATGAATTTCGAAGTCTGTTGGTGGGAGATCCACCTCTAGATTTTAAGGTGGCAGTGGAAATTCTGGCCGGCCATGGTGGCCGAGTGGTTCCAGTCTAGAACCATGCGACCAGTACGGTCGTAGGTTCGAATCCTGCCTTGGGCATGGATGTGTGTGATCTCTCTAGGTTAGTTATGTTTAAGTAGTTCTATGTTCTAGGGGACTGATGTCTTCAGATGTTAAGTCCCATAGTGCTCAGAGCCATTTTTTTTGGAAATTCTAGTTTATCTGTTAGAACTGGACAGCTTAACATCTTTAACAAAATGTAAGTAAAATTTCATAATTTTCTTCGTTATTTAATAACATTTTGCCATTTTCATCTTTGAAACAAATACTTGGTGCCTGATATCCTTTATGCATGTGTTTAAAAGTTTGGTAAAAATATCTAGTTATATTTTTGGTGAAATTTTCTTCTATTTCAATAAGCTGAGAATTTTCAAAGTTTCTTTTCATTTTCAGGACTATTTTTGACTTTTTTTGTTGTTGTCGAATTTGTTCAAGGACTTCATCATTTTTCCAACCCCTATTTTCTCAATTTTTTAGCTCTTTGTATTAGTGCTTCTTCACACTCCTCATTCCATCACGTCTTCTTTTTATTCTTTGCCAATCCTAAAGTTTTCTTGGATACTCACCTACAATAGTTCTAAATTCGTTTTCCCTCCCAATTTGCGCATTGAAATCACCGGGTACTTTAACCTTCTTTTTACGTATGATAGAAATTTCAGAGTCTGAAAGATCCCAGAATTGGATTATTTTCTCGAGATTTCTTCCGCTGTCAGCATTTATGTCTACTTTTTTTTTGTTTACACAAAATGCTGTTCCAAACATCGGCATATTTTCCGTTATTCTCATTCCTGGTTTCCCTTTATAAATTCTATAATGTTGTGTATCAACTACATTCTCATCTAAGAATCGTGTTTCCTCGACTGCTATAATTTGTATATCGTTCTTCTGCAGGAATAATTCTTATTTCTTTTGTTTCCCAATTTGAAGAAGAGAATTTACATTTAATGTTCCAAAGTAGTACTTCTTGAAACGAAACTTTGAAGGCTTTTCAATATATGTCCTCTCTTCTTCACCGCAAATGTTGGGACCTCCCAGAATCCTAGCCCCTCGACGCTCTGCACTACACGGTGTAATGGTGGATTTCTCATCAGAGTTACCACCTGGGGTAGAGCATCCATTGTGCGAACTTTCCATTTAGCGACTGAAGCTGTAAATTTTAAAGAGTAGGGACTGCAAAGCAGTCCCTGACTTCCAGGTCGTTAGCCTGGAACATTACTTATTTAGTCGCCATTAACATGTGGGTCAGACTTAGTTGGCGTGCCGCCACCAGCATGTGGAACCTTTGTTTTATTTTATCTTTTCTTCTTTTAAGTAGAGCTGAAAGGCTACGTCACCGTTATACACCGTTTTTCATCCAGGTAATTCATTCTTAGTCCTCGCCTCTCTGTATTCTCTCCTGATTCTTGTACATATGTGTGTTAACTGTCTCTTCCTACAGCTTACACCTATTTTTTCAGCATTATGAACATCTTGCAGCGAAGTGCATTGTCGAACGCTTCTTCTCGGTCTAAAAATTCTATGGACTTGTCTTAGAATTTTTCATCTTGCTTCCATTATCAAGCGCAATGTCAGAGTACATCTCTAGAGCCTACACGTTACCTAAAGCCAAATTGATCGCTGGCTAACATATAGACGATACGGATACCGATTACTCCGTATATTATTTCCGTCATCGCCGTGAATGCATTACCTCTTAAGCTCACTGTGCGATAGTTCTCGCCTTTATTTCCCTTTGCTAGCTTCTGAACTGTGCGGATGATATTTCTGAAGTGTGATGTTATATTTCCAGTCTCATAAATACCACACACCAACTGGAATGGTAGTTTGGTTACCACTTCTCCCAGTCATGTTAGAAGATCCAAAGGAATTTTAACTATCCTTTCTGCCCTATTTGAGCACAAGTCTTCAAGAGCTCTGTTAAACGCATAAGCTAATTCTGGATCTGTTGAGTCTTTCGTATCGACTACAGTTTCTTCCATTAGGTCAGCTGAAAACTCCTCCCTCTCGTAGAGGTCTCTGCGTCCACCTGCTTCCTGCTCTCCGTATAACCGTGCAATTTCCATAGCGCTCTTAATGTTTCGGCCCTTCTTTTAATTTCACAAATTTTTGCTATTCACTGAATGGGTCTGTGTAATAAAAATTTCTTTTTCGACCCGTTTACATTTTTCTTATAGCCATTTACCTTGCTCTTCCTAGTTATTTGCTTCCTTAGTGACTTACATTGTTTTCCCTGAGTATTTGGATTTCTTCTTTCGTCTATTAGTTGAAGTGTTAGTTATCTAATGATTATCTGCATCTACCTCACGTGTATCTATTTTCGTCTGTCCAACTTTTGTGATAGCCCTTTTTAGAGATGCCCATTTCTATTCATTATCGAAGCATCTGCAGCCTTAGAGAATTTCAAACGCTTCTAATCACTTCTTAGTACTTCAGTATCCCACCTCTTTCCACTCTGAATATTAAAGACAATCCTCTTTTGATTCTGCTCTTCTTCATCACTAAATTGTGAGCTAAGATCTGCTCCTAGGCACGCTTTCAACCCAACATCTGATTTCGGATGTCTGCCTGACCATGAAGTAATCCAGCTGGAATTTCCCACGTCTCCAGCTCTTTTCAGGGTATATCTTCTCCTCCTGCTCAGTGTATCCCCCATTACTAGTTGAAATCTACTGCAGTACTCAGTCTTCCTCGTTTTCACCAGCTAATCAAGATTCTCCTTTAAAATTGTCTTCTGTTCATTCCCACAGTACCTGCTTGCAATCCCCGATAATTATTACATTGTCATCTCCCTTAATAGACGAAATTACCCGTTCAGTATCCTCATACACTTGCTCTGTTTCTTCATTTTCAGCTTGTATACATAAACTATTGTTGATGGCATTAGTTTGTTGCCGATTCTCGTGTGAATAATCCTGTCACAGAAATGTTCACAGTAACTGACTCCTTGTCCTAACTACCCTTTCATAACGAATCCTACTGCACGAAAAGTTATGCCTGCAAAGCAGCGTACGACAATATTATACGGAAAAGTAAACTGAAAAATTCAGGCTGTGCTGGACGTAGATCATTGTAGTTCAGGAACAAAAACAGTATTGCATAAACATTTGTGACGTTGCGCATAGTAATGGCAGGTGCATTGAAGAAAAGTCTATATACTTTCCTAGTATTTGTCAGTTGCGACAGTAAATGTTATATTCTCACACCAGCTTTTTTATGGTTGTCATTGCCAGTGTACAATTATTTAGAAGCTGTAGAGTAAGCCTTTCCAACGCAGCTCCATTGGGTAACGCGACACAGTGTCCTCTAGTCTCGCTTTTGGGCAGGCGCATCTAGTTACGCTATCGGCCAAGCAGCCCTTTGGCACGTGCTCTGATTATGCACCAGCCACTTTGTCACCCCTGTCCGTGGGCACGGGGACACGGCAATAGAGTCGCAGACGCTACAGCGCGCCTGCCTGGCTGCCCACACGTCAGCTGAGTGTCCACTACTGCCCGTAGTTGGCCACTTGACTTTTAACAGCCTATTCTACAACATTGTCTACGGAAAATATTTACGAAAAAAATTCTAACCCAAATCTATATCCATTCCTCGGACCTGTTTTGAGAACGTAGAACGAGTGGTAGAGTGAGTGTTCTTTTGTACTGGAAGTGTTCTGCCCCCATAGCTGGTGTCTTACTTTTAGCTAAAGATAACATTCATATGTCACGGTTTCCATGCTACCCATTCCACTTCTAAAAAGAGGAATTCCGTACGGCTAGAGTTGTCTTGGGTTCCTAATTCGCCTGCAAAAGGTAAGGAGAATATCATTGGATCGCTTGTGCCGTGACTCAAAGTCATGTATCGCACCTTTTCATGACCAGCTACCATGTCAAGAGCCCCAGCGAAGCCCGTAACAGCTCCCATTTGATGAAATGGCAGTTGAAACGCTCCCAGTTGTTATCTTGTAGCTAGCATCTCAGTATTTATATGATCTTTCCACCCTTGCACTGCCTGTGCAAGTTTATTTTATTTGAAAGTACGAGATATGGCTCACACGTTGTTCGGTTGTGCCCAGAATTACAGTAAGAAGCGAAAGAAATTATAAAGGAACGTTCAGCTTAAAAAATGAAGTTTATGTCAGTGAGAAACTTACAACGCCAGTGAATGAAAATATGGAACACACTGATTCAAAAACGTCACTGTGCTAGAAGATACAAGCGGACATCCTGAAACGCAAAGTAAATGGAGTATAGGCCTTCATCCAACTGAAAAATCTCTATAATCCTTAAATTCATCTTCTAAACTTGCGTCCATATAATACACTTACATTATACATGGTCACCTTTGCAGCCAAACATGTATAAAGGGAGAAACCTAGACGACCAGCCTAAACACAGATGTATGTGCAATACATCATTGTAGTCAGCGCTCTTTTGATGTGTACACATCACTACATGTAACTGATAAAACGGTCCTACGCTCTAGCAGCTAATTCAGAATTCTTAACCATAAGAAAGGTTACTATTAGCCACAGTGTCTATATGCAGACAATACAGCTAGGTCGATGCATCAGTAAAAGTATCTACAGGAAACTATAAGTCTGTTGTGTAACACCCGGTAACATCCATTACGCATCACATATATTGAGGTGACAGAAGCCATGGAATACCTCCTAATATGGCAAGGGACGTCCTTTCTCCCATCGTAGTGCTGCAACTCGATGTGGCATAGACTCAACAAGCCGGTGGAAGAGTCCTGCAGAAATACTGAGCAGTGCTGCCTTCATAATAGTCTCTAATTGGGAAAGTGTTGCCGGTGCAGAAAGCTGTGCACGAACTGATGTCTCGATTAAGTCCCATAAATGTTCGATGGGATTCACGTCTTGCGGTGTGGGTGGCCAACAATTCGCTCAAATTGTCCAATATGTTTTTCAAACCAGTCGCGAACAGTTGTGGTCCAATGACAATTCCATCGTTGTTTGGGTACATGGAGTCCATGAATGACTCCAAGTAGCCGAACAAACCATTTCCTGTCAGTGACCGGTTCAGTTGGACTAGAAGACCCAGACTATTCCATATAAACACAGCCCTCATAATTATGGAGGCTCCACCAGTTGGCGCAGTGCTTTGGTGCCAACTTGGTTCCATGGCTAAGTGAGGTCTGCGCCACACTCGATCGCTAACATCACATCTTACTAACTGAAATCGGGACTCACCTAACCAGGTTTTCCAGTAGTCTAGGATCCAAGAGATGTTGTCAAGAGCCCATGAGAGGCTCTGCAGGCGATATCGTCTTGTTAGCAAAGGGCACATGCGTCGGTCATCTGGTGCCATAGGCTATCAACGAGGGAAGTTCACCGCTCTCTCTTAACGGAGATGTTCGTCGTAAGTCTCACATTGATTTCCGCGGTTATCTCTCGCAGTGTTGTTTATCTGTTATCAGTGACAACTCTAAGAAAATGGCACTGCGTTATCAGTGGTGGGAGGTAATGCCTGAATTTGGTATTCTCAGCACACTCTTGACACTGTGGCTCCGAATATACCATTTCCTAACGCTTTTCGAAGTGGAATGTCCCATGCGTCCAGCCCCAACTATCATTCAAAGTTCAATATCTGTTAAATCCTGTAGCGCGACACTAATCACTTCGGACAGCTCGTTGGTCAAATGAATCATGAATGTGTAAGTCGAGGATCTAACCGCTTTTGCTAACACAACAAGGGATGCGAAACAAGCAGTCGGCATAATGTGCAGTGAAACTGCAGTAGAAATTCATCGAAAAACGAACCACATTCTCTCAAAATCAAAGCCACCACCCTCTAAGATGACAATAGCCACTCGTAAAGGTCTTCAAGAACTCCGCAACGGCGCTCTCCTCGTAGTCCTGACAGCTGACAAGGACATTGCTGAAACCAACGATTATGAATAAAGGGATGTAAGGCGAAAGGTTAGAGACCATGTACCATCACGTGTCATTACCTTATGATATAAAAACCTCTGAAACATTTAGGCCTTTGGCAATCACAATTTCAGTTAATTACAATACAGGTTGAGTAAGACATTAGATAGGACTTGATTAATATAATTAAAAGCGAACAGACAGGCCTTCAACAATAGCAGATTCAGTTAAGCAAAATTACCAAACAGCAAACACGCAGGCCTTCGATGATTAAAGATTCAGTTAAGTAAGACTACCAAATAGAAAACAGGAAGGCCTTCATGAATAACTGATTCAGTTAAGCAACTAAGACTTTGAATTGCCTCCTCACAAGGGGTGCACCAGAAGGCTTATACGCAAGGACCACAAGACTACACCAAACAGGGAGGCCAAGAATGGTTACTATGAGAGGAAAGGCTTTCAAAGTCCTTTCCGTTGGGTACAGACCAGCAAAAGAAATATTTACACAGACAGGTTACTTATGTGACAGCAACAATAACAATCCAGAGGGTATACCAGCGTCGCTGCGAGATACCATCTCTACAACGACGGCGAAACGCCAGAAAGGAAACTAGGCTGCCAAACCCAATTACATAGCCTCACCAGTTACAAGTTTTGAGACCCAGGCAGCTCTTGAACCAATATGATTAACAGAACAGATATCCTGTTAACCAACAACCAAGGCTAATATCGACTCAGGGTAAGCAAACAGCCGCCACAGCTCAAGGAACCAACTGGTGGTGAAATAGGTCAGCTAAGAAATCGCAGTGATGCAATGATCCCAACAGGCCTATATGTGTCAATAAGAGAATAACAGTTAAGAACTCAAAATCCAAAACTTAACTGAAGTTCACGAATTGAAGCTGAAGCTTGCCGGTTCCAAAGGGTACACATAATTCTGCACAGTGAAATTGGCTTCAACTCTCTCATCGGTGTGTCACGCCCCAGAGCTGGCTGGCCGGGCTGTGCATTCTAAGCCAGCCACGGATTCTAATGGGCCCACAAATCTGCCCAACAATCACTTTCCAGACTCCATTCCCAAGCCCCTTGCGCAAGTGCTCGCCTCAACCGCCGGATGGACCTCTCACACCATCCTCTTCTCTCTGTTCCTACTACCCACCTCGCCACGCCACATCACGCCCCATCTCCCATCGTCTAGAGAGAAGATCTAGGTGGCCCAAAACCAGAGGGAAATCACACGACAGATCGAGCTAGTGGCGCCAGGAACTCGAAAAGAGACACCAAAACACCAGCCGTCGTGGCACAGCTAAACTGCAGCCGTCAATACGGAACGATCTGACTATGAGGCGAAGATTCGGTTGATGCTGGAGCAGAAAACATATCTAAAATTTCAAGGAACCTAACATTCAGAATAATGACGAAGACGTCGGGGCTTCTCAAGAGGTCTTCTCTGGAAGGGAATAAAAGTCATCTCTTTCGTGTGCTTCGACCCCATACATGGTATGGCCATCCAGTGGTTCACGAGATGAAGTCTACGTCCCACCGTGAGTACCACTGGATTGCCGACTTACAGACTCGTGAATCATCTGGCTAGCCTCCTCACTCCACATGTTGCTCACTGAGTGCACTACATAAAGAATAAGACCGACTTCATCAGTCGATTTAAGTGCTTGCGTCTTGGAGGGGCAGATATTATGGTCAGCTATGATGATGTGTCTTTATTCTTGATCGTTCCATCCATGATTTCATGTATCCGCTCTTTGTTATTTGACGACAGTGTTGCGAATTTGTTTAAAGCACACTCTTACATCATCGTACTTATGAGTATGATGGAAAAAATTTTAATCTGTCGAACGGCGTCCTGATGGGGACCCCTATAGCTCCAGTTATAGCCAACCTGTTTATAGAGCATTTTGAGGATATCGCCTGGATACGGTTTCTGCAAAGCCTTGAAGGTGGCATGAGCCCCCTCTCATATTTCTATCTTACTCTGAGTAATTCGATTTTCCTCTCTAATTGCATGCGGTGAAATTTACTATTCCTTCACACGCGGACTTCCCCCGCAGCGTCTCTCGTCACCCAGGTGGTCTGGTGCCAGGCGGTTTCTGCCGATCTTGAAAGGGTTAAACCAACAGGTGTGAGGGAGTCGAGTGGATGCTTTTCAGACGCCGACATTGTCATAAGAGCGAGGGCGACACGTCCACAGGGGCCTGACGGAGCGGCCGGGCTAGAAATTCTGTTACTTCGCAGAAACTTAGTGAAAACACTTTCTGGCGGGCTACCAGAGAGGCGTGGGAATGACTGGTGTTCCCAGGCAGTCTTAGCGGGCAAATTCCCACGTTTTCTGCAAAATCATAACTGTGATTGGCTTCTCAGGGGATAGCTCTGTAACGTAGCAAAATAAGTGCAGAAATTGTCGCCAAGTATGTCCATTGGTGGAATAGTAGGTCATTGGCAATAGAGTGAAATTTTCCGCCGGTTTTCGAGTTGCTGATTGGAACGTTTAACCACGGCCACTGTCATGGGGGCGGGAATTTTCTGCTTTTGGCTTGTACAGGTGCTCTTGAAGGGAGTCGGCTCTCACCTTTCGGTCGGAGTAACTTACAAGACTGAGCTCTCGCTGCTCTGGCCAGCCTGCCTTCCGTTGGCTGTCTAATATACTTTCATTTAATTGTAACTGTTTGACAAAGTTACTGAAGTTTCGACTTCAATGTAACTTTCCGAGTACAGTTGGCAATTGAGCGTTCTGCCTACAAGCAGTCTATGTTGTCCGTCTTGAACAGTATTGGAGTTACTGTGTGACTTCGCTTGTTAAAATCAATCACTCTACCGTCAGTGATTGTCTAGCGAGACTTTTTACGTCTCCCTCAGAGGCGCATTTGTATTGCTGGGAAGTCTTTAGTCTGGAACAACCAGACCATGATAATTTGTTTCGGGCTATACTCGCGACATCATCATCACCACGACGAGACGTCGAAGCAACCAGCCATGGCCTCTGGTACGCCAGATCGTGTCCTTGCAGTTAAGAAGACAGCTTGGTAATGTATGTCCGTAGCACCGGCAGATTAGAGAATTTTTGGACACAACTTTCATTTTTTGACCGGTAGAGGAACCCTTTCATTTCTCACTATGTTAATGAAACTTTCCTTTATCAAAATAATTTCTATCAAATTAAGTTATTGCAGATGCCAAACTCTTTTCTACTCCACTTGCAGGGTCGATTACAGTCAGTTCGCGTTTCATCTTAATCCATGTGCAACGGCAGAAGTCGGAGTTAGGAAAGTGGGGGCTTAGAGCATCATTTCCATATGAATATTCTGGAAGAATTTAGTGTTAAATTCACTGCTAGCCCCGACACCTCGCAGCCTAGCTGCTTTTATCGTTATGTCGACAACACGTTCGTTGTCTAGTCTCATGGAGATGAAAAGCTGAGAGAATTCTTAGACCACATCAGCATCATCCATAATAAGATGAAGTTCATGGTAGAGACTGATGGTGAATTGCGTTTCCTTGACGTTCTCTTCCCCTGTAACCAAATGGGCTGTCTCAGCCACAGTACTTAATGGAAACCCATCAACATCGACCGATACTTGAGCGCAAACAGCTATCATCATCCGTTGCAGAAATGTTTTGTTCTGAGGACCCCAGTCACTGGAAACTTGCTGAAGGAACTGGGCAAATTACGGTAAGTATTGAAGGAAAACGATTACATCCACCGCCAGATTTCACAAGCCACCTTTCCCAAAACACAGAAGCAGAAGGACCACAAGGAGGAGTCAAAGAAGCTTGTGTTTTTGCTGATTTGTGGCTCAGTAACAGGAAACATTATCCGCCTTTTACAGAGGCAAAAAATCGATGCGGTCTTAAGGGCTCCAACTAAAATTCGACAACTCACGACGTCTGTGAAAGACAGTGAAGGCCTCCGAACGCTAGGAGTATATAAAATACCGTGTGGGTATGGACATTTTTCTGTCGGACAGGCTGTGTGTACAACACTCCTGGAAATTGAAATAAGAACACCGTGAATTCATTGTCCCAGGAAGGGGAAACTTTATTGACACATTCCTGGGGTCAGATCCATCACATGATCACACTGACAGAACCACAGGCACATAGACACAGGCAACAGAGCATGCACAATGTCGGCACTAGTACAGTGTATATCCACCTTTCGCAGCAATGCAGGCTGCTATTCTCCCATGGAGACGATCGTAGAGATGCTGGATGTAGTCCTGTGGAACGGCTTGCCATGCCATTTCCACCTGGCGCCTCAGTTGGACCAGCGTTCGTGCTGGACGAGCAGACCGCGTGAGACGACGCTTCATCCAGTCCCAAACATGCTCAATGGGGGGACAGATCCGGAGATCTTGCTGGCCAGGGTAGTTGACTTACACCTTCTAGAGCACGTTGGGTGGCAGTGGATACATGCGGACGTGCATTGTCCTGTTGGAGCAGCAAGTTCCCTTGCCGGTCTAGGAATGGTAGAACGATGGGTTCGATGACGGTTTGGATGTACCGTGCACTATTCAGTGTCCCCTCGACGATCACCAGAGGTGTACGGCCAGTGTAGGAGATCGCTCCCCACACCATGATGCCGGGTGTTGGTTGGCCCTGTGTGCGTCGGTCGTATGCAGTCCTGATTGTGGCGTTCACCTGCACGGCGCCAAACACGCATACGACCATCATTGGCACCAAGGCAGAAGCGATTCTCATCGCTCAAGACGACACGGCTCCATGCGTCCCTCCATTCACGCCTGTCGCGACACCACTGGAGGCGGGCTGCACGATGTTGGGGCGTGAGCGGAAGACGGCCTAACTGTGTGCGGGACCGTAGCCCAGCTTCATGGAGACGGTTGCGAATGGTCCTCGCCGATACCCCAGGAGCAACAGTGTCCCTAATTTGCCGGGAAGTGGCGGTGCGGTCCCCTACGGCACTGCGTAGGACCCTACGGTCTTGGCGTGCATCCGTGCGTCGCTGCGGTCCGGTCCCAGGTCGACGGGCACGTGCACCTTCCGCCGACCACTGGCGACAACATCGATGTACTGTGGAGACCTCACGCCCCACGTGTTGAGCAATTCGGCAGTATGTCCACCCGGCCTCCCACATGCCCACTATACGCCCTCGCTCAAAGTCCGTCAACTGCACATACGGTTCACGTCCACGCTGTCGCGGCATGCTACCAGTGTTAAAGACTGCGATGGAGCTCCGTATGCCACGGCAAACTGGCTGACACTGACGGCGGCGGTGCACAAATGCTGCGCAGCTAGCGCCATTCGACGGCCAACACCGCGGTTCCTGGTGTGTCCACTGTGCCGTGCGTGTGATCATTGCTTGTACAGCCCTCTCGCAGTGTCCGGAGCAAGTATGGTGGGTCTGACACACCGGTGTCAATGTGTTCTTTATTCCATTTCCAGGAATGACAATAGCCACTCGTAAAGGTCTTCAAGAACTCCGCAACGGCGCTCTCCTCGTAGTCCTGACAGCTGACAAGGACATTGCTGAAACCAACGATTATGAATAAAGGGATGTAAGGCGAAAGGTTAGAGACCATGTACCATCACGTGTCATTACCTTATGATATAAAAACCTCTGAAACATTTAGGCCTTTGGCAATCACAATTTCAGTTAATTACAATACAGGTTGAGTAAGACATTAGATAGGACTTGATTAATATAATTAAAAGCGAACAGACAGGCCTTCAACAATAGCAGATTCAGTTAAGCAAAATTACCAAACAGCAAACACGCAGGCCTTCGATGATTAAAGATTCAGTTAAGTAAGACTACCAAATAGAAAACAGGAAGGCCTTCATGAATAACTGATTCAGTTAAGCAACTAAGACTTTGAATTGCCTCCTCACAAGGGGTGCACCAGAAGGCTTATACGCAAGGACCACAAGACTACACCAAACAGGGAGGCCAAGAATGGTTACTATGAGAGGAAAGGCTTTCAAAGTCCTTTCCGTTGGGTACAGACCAGCAAAAGAAATATTTACACAGACAGGTTACTTATGTGACAGCAACAATAACAATCCAGAGGGTATACCAGCGTCGCTGCGAGATACCATCTCTACAACGACGGCGAAACGCCAGAAAGGAAACTAGGCTGCCAAACCCAATTACATAGCCTCACCAGTTACAAGTTTTGAGACCCAGGCAGCTCTTGAACCAATATGATTAACAGAACAGATATCCTGTTAACCAACAACCAAGGCTAATATCGACTCAGGGTAAGCAAACAGCCGCCACAGCTCAAGGAACCAACTGGTGGTGAAATAGGTCAGCTAAGAAATCGCAGTGATGCAATGATCCCAACAGGCCTATATGTGTCAATAAGAGAATAACAGTTAAGAACTCAAAATCCAAAACTTAACTGAAGTTCACGAATTGAAGCTGAAGCTTGCCGGTTCCAAAGGGTACACATAATTCTGCACAGTGAAATTGGCTTCAACTCTCTCATCGGTGTGTCACGCCCCAGAGCTGGCTGGCCGGGCTGTGCATTCTAAGCCAGCCACGGATTCTAATGGGCCCACAAATCTGCCCAACAATCACTTTCCAGACTCCATTCCCAAGCCCCTTGCGCAAGTGCTCGCCTCAACCGCCGGATGGACCTCTCACACCATCCTCTTCTCTCTGTTCCTACTACCCACCTCGCCACGCCACATCACGCCCCATCTCCCATCGTCTAGAGAGAAGATCTAGGTGGCCCAAAACCAGAGGGAAATCACACGACAGATCGAGCTAGTGGCGCCAGGAACTCGAAAAGAGACACCAAAACACCAGCCGTCGTGGCACAGCTAAACTGCAGCCGTCAATACGGAACGATCTGACTATGAGGCGAAGATTCGGTTGATGCTGGAGCAGAAAACATATCTAAAATTTCAAGGAACCTAACATTCAGAATAATGACGAAGACGTCGGGGCTTCTCAAGAGGTCTTCTCTGGAAGGGAATAAAAGTCATCTCTTTCGTGTGCTTCGACCCCATACATGGTATGGCCATCCAGTGGTTCACGAGATGAAGTCTACGTCCCACCGTGAGTACCACTGGATTGCCGACTTACAGACTCGTGAATCATCTGGCTAGCCTCCTCACTCCACATGTTGCTCACTGAGTGCACTACATAAAGAATAAGACCGACTTCATCAGTCGATTTAAGTGCTTGCGTCTTGGAGGGGCAGATATTATGGTCAGCTATGATGATGTGTCTTTATTCTTGATCGTTCCATCCATGATTTCATGTATCCGCTCTTTGTTATTTGACGACAGTGTTGCGAATTTGTTTAAAGCACACTCTTACATCATCGTACTTATGAGTATGATGGAAAAAATTTTAATCTGTCGAACGGCGTCCTGATGGGGACCCCTATAGCTCCAGTTATAGCCAACCTGTTTATAGAGCATTTTGAGGATATCGCCTGGATACGGTTTCTGCAAAGCCTTGAAGGTGGCATGAGCCCCCTCTCATATTTCTATCTTACTCTGAGTAATTCGATTTTCCTCTCTAATTGCATGCGGTGAAATTTACTATTCCTTCACACGCGGACTTCCCCCGCAGCGTCTCTCGTCACCCAGGTGGTCTGGTGCCAGGCGGTTTCTGCCGATCTTGAAAGGGTTAAACCAACAGGTGTGAGGGAGTCGAGTGGATGCTTTTCAGACGCCGACATTGTCATAAGAGCGAGGGCGACACGTCCACAGGGGCCTGACGGAGCGGCCGGGCTAGAAATTCTGTTACTTCGCAGAAACTTAGTGAAAACACTTTCTGGCGGGCTACCAGAGAGGCGTGGGAATGACTGGTGTTCCCAGGCAGTCTTAGCGGGCAAATTCCCACGTTTTCTGCAAAATCATAACTGTGATTGGCTTCTCAGGGGATAGCTCTGTAACGTAGCAAAATAAGTGCAGAAATTGTCGCCAAGTATGTCCATTGGTGGAATAGTAGGTCATTGGCAATAGAGTGAAATTTTCCGCCGGTTTTCGAGTTGCTGATTGGAACGTTTAACCACGGCCACTGTCATGGGGGCGGGAATTTTCTGCTTTTGGCTTGTACAGGTGCTCTTGAAGGGAGTCGGCTCTCACCTTTCGGTCGGAGTAACTTACAAGACTGAGCTCTCGCTGCTCTGGCCAGCCTGCCTTCCGTTGGCTGTCTAATATACTTTCATTTAATTGTAACTGTTTGACAAAGTTACTGAAGTTTCGACTTCAATGTAACTTTCCGAGTACAGTTGGCAATTGAGCGTTCTGCCTACAAGCAGTCTATGTTGTCCGTCTTGAACAGTATTGGAGTTACTGTGTGACTTCGCTTGTTAAAATCAATCACTCTACCGTCAGTGATTGTCTAGCGAGACTTTTTACGTCTCCCTCAGAGGCGCATTTGTATTGCTGGGAAGTCTTTAGTCTGGAACAACCAGACCATGATAATTTGTTTCGGGCTATACTCGCGACATCATCATCACCACGACGAGACGTCGAAGCAACCAGCCATGGCCTCTGGTACGCCAGATCGTGTCCTTGCAGTTAAGAAGACAGCTTGGTAATGTATGTCCGTAGCACCGGCAGATTAGAGAATTTTTGGACACAACTTTCATTTTTTGACCGGTAGAGGAACCCTTTCATTTCTCACTATGTTAATGAAACTTTCCTTTATCAAAATAATTTCTATCAAATTAAGTTATTGCAGATGCCAAACTCTTTTCTACTCCACTTGCAGGGTCGATTACAGTCAGTTCGCGTTTCATCTTAATCCATGTGCAACGGCAGAAGTCGGAGTTAGGAAAGTGGGGGCTTAGAGCATCATTTCCATATGAATATTCTGGAAGAATTTAGTGTTAAATTCACTGCTAGCCCCGACACCTCGCAGCCTAGCTGCTTTTATCGTTATGTCGACAACACGTTCGTTGTCTAGTCTCATGGAGATGAAAAGCTGAGAGAATTCTTAGACCACATCAGCATCATCCATAATAAGATGAAGTTCATGGTAGAGACTGATGGTGAATTGCGTTTCCTTGACGTTCTCTTCCCCTGTAACCAAATGGGCTGTCTCAGCCACAGTACTTAATGGAAACCCATCAACATCGACCGATACTTGAGCGCAAACAGCTATCATCATCCGTTGCAGAAATGTTTTGTTCTGAGGACCCCAGTCACTGGAAACTTGCTGAAGGAACTGGGCAAATTACGGTAAGTATTGAAGGAAAACGATTACATCCACCGCCAGATTTCACAAGCCACCTTTCCCAAAACACAGAAGCAGAAGGACCACAAGGAGGAGTCAAAGAAGCTTGTGTTTTTGCTGATTTGTGGCTCAGTAACAGGAAACATTATCCGCCTTTTACAGAGGCAAAAAATCGATGCGGTCTTAAGGGCTCCAACTAAAATTCGACAACTCACGACGTCTGTGAAAGACAGTGAAGGCCTCCGAACGCTAGGAGTATATAAAATACCGTGTGGGTATGGACATTTTTCTGTCGGACAGGCTGTGTGTACAACACTCCTGGAAATTGAAATAAGAACACCGTGAATTCATTGTCCCAGGAAGGGGAAACTTTATTGACACATTCCTGGGGTCAGATCCATCACATGATCACACTGACAGAACCACAGGCACATAGACACAGGCAACAGAGCATGCACAATGTCGGCACTAGTACAGTGTATATCCACCTTTCGCAGCAATGCAGGCTGCTATTCTCCCATGGAGACGATCGTAGAGATGCTGGATGTAGTCCTGTGGAACGGCTTGCCATGCCATTTCCACCTGGCGCCTCAGTTGGACCAGCGTTCGTGCTGGACGAGCAGACCGCGTGAGACGACGCTTCATCCAGTCCCAAACATGCTCAATGGGGGGACAGATCCGGAGATCTTGCTGGCCAGGGTAGTTGACTTACACCTTCTAGAGCACGTTGGGTGGCAGTGGATACATGCGGACGTGCATTGTCCTGTTGGAGCAGCAAGTTCCCTTGCCGGTCTAGGAATGGTAGAACGATGGGTTCGATGACGGTTTGGATGTACCGTGCACTATTCAGTGTCCCCTCGACGATCACCAGAGGTGTACGGCCAGTGTAGGAGATCGCTCCCCACACCATGATGCCGGGTGTTGGTTGGCCCTGTGTGCGTCGGTCGTATGCAGTCCTGATTGTGGCGTTCACCTGCACGGCGCCAAACACGCATACGACCATCATTGGCACCAAGGCAGAAGCGATTCTCATCGCTCAAGACGACACGGCTCCATGCGTCCCTCCATTCACGCCTGTCGCGACACCACTGGAGGCGGGCTGCACGATGTTGGGGCGTGAGCGGAAGACGGCCTAACTGTGTGCGGGACCGTAGCCCAGCTTCATGGAGACGGTTGCGAATGGTCCTCGCCGATACCCCAGGAGCAACAGTGTCCCTAATTTGCCGGGAAGTGGCGGTGCGGTCCCCTACGGCACTGCGTAGGACCCTACGGTCTTGGCGTGCATCCGTGCGTCGCTGCGGTCCGGTCCCAGGTCGACGGGCACGTGCACCTTCCGCCGACCACTGGCGACAACATCGATGTACTGTGGAGACCTCACGCCCCACGTGTTGAGCAATTCGGCAGTATGTCCACCCGGCCTCCCACATGCCCACTATACGCCCTCGCTCAAAGTCCGTCAACTGCACATACGGTTCACGTCCACGCTGTCGCGGCATGCTACCAGTGTTAAAGACTGCGATGGAGCTCCGTATGCCACGGCAAACTGGCTGACACTGACGGCGGCGGTGCACAAATGCTGCGCAGCTAGCGCCATTCGACGGCCAACACCGCGGTTCCTGGTGTGTCCACTGTGCCGTGCGTGTGATCATTGCTTGTACAGCCCTCTCGCAGTGTCCGGAGCAAGTATGGTGGGTCTGACACACCGGTGTCAATGTGTTCTTTATTCCATTTCCAGGAGTGTATATAACAGTGCTGTGTAGAACGCGAGAGATGCTTTCACGTTCGGTACCCTGAGAAATCAGCCATAGAGGAGCATGTTCTAGAAGACGGTCACCGTATTGCATTACAAGAGACATCAGTTATTACATGTACTAGTAGTTTCTGAAATAGCGTAATTAAAGAAGCAATCGACATAAACATTTGTGAGATCACGCTCAATAAAGACGGCGGTACTGTTTGGGACCCGGCCGTCGGAAAGTTGTATGTTGTCGGAATCGGCACCAGTGACGTCACAGAAGGCAGCACGACTATATAACGACAGTAGCAGCAACAAAAAAGTTACCACCTTAGAAAGGCTGAGGAGTACTCGGGAAAAAGCTCGTGGATTCTAGCAACTCGACACAGCTGGAAAGTCGACTGAAATAAGATAGACGGAAAAGATAGAGAAGGAAAAGTCGTAGGTTAATATGGAATTGGGGTAAGGAATGAAAGAGGAAGCCACCTGGTAAAATTTTGCACAGAGCATAGCTAACACTTGGTTTAAGAATCATGAAAGAAGGTTGTATACGTGGAAGAGGCCTAGAGACATTGGAAGGTTTCCGACAGATTATATAATGGTAAGACAGATATTTAAGAACCAGGCTTTAAATTGTAAGACATTTCCAGGGGCAGATGAGGACTGACTACAATCTATTGGTTACGAACTGTAGATTAAAATAGAAGAAATTGCAAAAAGACAGGAATTTAAGGAGATTTAATCTGGATAAACTGAAAGAATCAGAGGTTGTATAGAGTCTCAAAGAGAGCGTTAGGGAACGGTTGACAAGAACGGCGGAAAGAAATATAGTAGAAGAAGAATGGGTAGCTCTGAGACATGAAGTAGCGAATGCAACAGAGCATCCTTTAGGTAAACCGACTAGGGCTAGTAGAAATCCTTGGGTGACAGAAAAGATACTGAATTTAATCGATGGAAGGAGAAAATATTGAAATGCAGTAAATGGAGCAGCAAAATGGAATACAAACGTCTCAAAAACGCTTAACATGTGTACAACTACTTTGTGTAAGGTGGCTACAGCCAATAGTGCCTATGTTAGTCACTAAAAATGGACTCGACAAGCCGCCTGAGCTGTCAGTAAACGGAATATAGCCTGCGTGCTTGCCTTTTGAGTTCGGTTTCACTGTCCTTTAAACCCTTGACAGATCGTTACATGAAAATTTTAAAACTAACATTTGGATAAGCTATCTGATTGCGATCAGAATAAGAATTTTCAAGTGATACACCATCTGACTTGTGCAACGGAACTTACTGTATTAGAGTACATGACATGTTGTGTTGCATCAGTGTCTCTCTTTTGACCCAACGTTTCTCACTCACCTATTTAGATGACTACCTCTTTCCATGTGCTTCACGGCAATTCCCAGCAGCATCCAGCAGCAGCGTCGGCTAAAGCTTATTGCTACAAAGAATGAATTTAATAAAAAGGAGTTTTCGTGGGTCCTGTTAGTTTATAAATACACTCCTGGAAATGGAAAAAAGAACACATTGACACCGGTGTGTCAGACCCACCATACTTGCTCCGGACACTGCGAGAGGGCTGTACAAGCAATGATCACACGCACGGCACAGCGGACACACCAGGAACCGCGGTGTTGGCCGTCGAATGGCGCTAGCTGCGCAGCATTTGTGCACCGCCGCCGTCAGTGTCAGCCAGTTTGCCGTGGCATACGGAGCTCCATCGCAGTCTTTAACACTGGTAGCATGCCGCGACAGCGTGGACGTGAACCGTATGTGCAGTTGACGGACTTTGAGCGAGGGCGTATAGTGGGCATGCGGGAGGCCGGATGGACATACCGCCGAATTGCTCAACACGTGGGGCGTGAGGTCTCCACAGTACATCGATGTTGTCGCCAGTGGTCGGCGGAAGGTGCACGTGCCCGTCGACCTGGGACCGGACCGCAACGACGCACGGATGCACGCCAAGACCGTAGGATCCCACGCAGTGCCGTAGGGGACCGCACCGCCACTTCCCGGCAAATTAGGGACACTGTTGCTCCTGGGGTATCGGCGAGGACCATTCGCAACCCTCGCCATGAAGCTGGGCTACGGTCCCGCACACAGTTAGGCCGTCTTCCGCTCACGCCCCAACATCGTGCAGCCCCCCTCCAGTGGTGTCCCGACAGGCGTGAATGGAGGGACGAATGGAGTCGTGTCGTCTTCAGCGATGAGAGTCGCTTCTGCCTTGGTGCCAATGATGGTAGTATGCTTGTTTGGCGCCGTGCAGGTGAGCGCCACAATCAGGACTGCATACGACCGAGGCACACAGGGCCAACACCCGGCATAATGGTGTGGGAAGCGATCTCCTACACTGGCCGTACACCTCTGGTGATCGTCGAGGGGACATTGAATAGTGTACGGTACATCCAAACCGTCATCGAACCCATCGTTCTACCATTCCTAGACCGGCAAGGGAACTTGCTGTTCCAACAGGACAATGCACGTCCGCATGTATCCCGTGCCACTCAACGTGCTCTACAAAGTGTAAGTCAACTACCCTGGCCAGCAAGATCTCCGGATCTGTCCCCCATTGAGCATGTTTTGGACTGGATGAAGCGTCGTCTCACGAGGTCTGCACGTCCAGCACGAACGCTGGTCCAGCTGAGGCGCGAGGTGGAAATGGCATGGCAAGCCGTTCCACAGGACTACATCCAGCATCTCTACGATCGTCTCCATGGGAGAATAGCACCCTGCATTGCTGCGAAAGGTGGATATACACTGTACTAGTGCCGACATTGTGCATGCTCTGTTGCCTGTGTCTATGTGCCTGTGGTTCTGTCAGTGTGATCATGTGATGTATCTGACCCCAGGAATGTGTCAATAAAGTTTCCCCTTCCTGGGACAATGAATTCACGGTGTTCTTATTTCAATTTCCAGGAGTGTAACTTGTGAGAAGGAATTTCATAAATTAAGTCTACTTAAAACTTCAGAATCATCATCTCCCATAACCATTAATAGACAATGACAATTACAGTGACACAGGTGTCAATAATGGCTGAGTGCCAAATTAACAAATTATTTCAATTTCAAAGTTATATTAAAATTTAATAACCACAGCATTTATATATTAATTAGATGTGGAGAATAATTATTATTTGGTGGATAAGGAGGCTTTTTTAAGAGTCAAGCAAAACATGAGATTATTGCAAACTCGGACTAACAATCACGATCCTAATCCTAAAACTGTTTTTGCGTTATTCCTACTAATTTTATCTTGCTTCCATCTTCAAGTTTAGTTAAGCCATCTAGATCTCTCCAGGCTATGTAAATGAAATCAGGCCTTGAGTGTGGTAAGATCTGTCACCATCGACGTGATGGCAGTATGACACTTCTTCTGCCTCTGAGCTCTCGACAGACACTACTACTACCGCTCTCGCAGACAGGCCTCGTCTCACAACAGTGCTTGGACTCGCTCTCGCATGTTTCGCCCTCATATTGTTATTATCGATATCTGAGTACTAACACAATGCAAAGAATTGCCTTAAGTTGACTAAATTGTTCTTAATGTAATCGAGAATCCTGACATACTCCTTACGCAGCCTCCCTGCCGCTCTTTAAGAATTTGCACTGGGCTTATGTACAAATAGGACAACAGGAGCTAAAACTTCTTAATCAAATGAAACATATTTATAATCAAACATATAGATTAGACAGTACATACTGTTTTCATAAAGAATGTAGTGAAGCATTTCTTGCTTAATAAAAATTGTCAAATATTTAAACAAAATAAGATGTGTCAGTCTCATTAATGTTACGACTGTTCATTATTGGCTCAATTATCTTGAGACAGTTTGGGGAGTCTTAAAATAAGTAATTAGGCCCATTTTAATACATAAAAATTTCTAACCTGCAAAGTTTAGAAAAATAACAAGAAAAACATGTAAAATGTTATTGTTTTTAAACACGTAATATTCACTGCACAGGGAGTGTTGTATTGGTTTGAACTTGGCACACTTGTTGAAATACGAGAGGAGAACCAACGTCGTGAATTGTGTGTTGAGGTGTGATTAGTGTCTATATCACTAACACATCGATGCAGAGTGTAGCATTATCATGCGACGATGTGTACAGTGTCTGTCTTACTGATACCTTTACTTGATGAAACTGTATTTTTGATGACACAGTGTATTGTCAGTGTCCTTCCACTGAGAGAGCGCTGTGTAATTATGGCTTTCGAAAGCAAATCTCAGCACTGGTTTCTGATTGCCACTCAAGGACAGGTATTTAATGCAGACATCCTTCATTACGACAGAACTCCTTGGGTGCTGCCATAATTGGAAATGGCATCAATGTTGCAGACATCACGTGCGCATGTGCTTTTTAAAATTTGTCTGTGCCTTGGCAGATCCAAGTTACTTCGTACTCTACGGACAGAAAATATTAATCATAACAACTATCCGAAATCTTTACATATTTCTGTAAACATAAGCGAAGATAGTCAAGTACATAACTCCACATGCGGTTTCTATGAATTAAAGTTTAAATATTGTTTCATATGAGACACAAATTTGTTAACATGATTCTCAAATTATTGTATTATGAAAACTGTTTACTTACTAGTTAAGATATCTTCTCATGAAGTTTATCAAGGTAAACGTAAACTGAATATTAAGTAATTCTTCAAAGGCAGTGTTTCCTTATAATATAAACATCAAATAAAGTGTGCTGCATTCTACAGTGTTACACACAAAATAACACAAAAACATTTATTACCTATGAAATGCTTTGCATATTGCAGAGTCATGCACAATATGACACAAAAAATTTTATTTTGTGTAAGAAATGTTTTGTATATATATGGACATAGAATATGCTGCTTGAGACACCTATATGCAAGAATGCTGAAAAAATATTGGTCTGCGCAGGCAGTATTTGGTGCATATTGATTAAAAATCTTAATAATGACATACATCAGTGTTTTACTTAAGGAACCTTGTTGTTGTTGATGTTGTGGTCTTCAGTCCTGAGACAGGTTTGATGCAGCTCTCCATGCTACTCTATCCTGTGCAAGCTTGTTCATCTCCCAGTACCTACTGCAACCTACATCCTTCTGAATTTGCTTAGTGTATTCATCTCTTGGTCTCCCTCTACGATTTTTACCCTCCACGCTGCCCTCCATTACTAAATTGGTGATCCCTTGATGCCTCAGGACATGTCCTACCAACCGATCCCTTCCTCTAGCCAAGTTGTGCCACAAACTTCTCTTCTCCCCAATCCTATTCAATACCTCCTCATTAGTTACATGATCTATCCACATTATCTTCAGCATTCTTCTGTAGCACCACATTTCGAAAGCCTCTATTCTCTTCTTGTACAAACTATTTATTGTCCACGTTTCACTTCCATACATGGCTACACTCCATACAAATACTTTCAGAAATGACTTCCTGACACTTAAATCTATACTCGATGTTAACAAATTTCTCTTCTTCAGAAACGCTTTCCTTGCCATTGCTAGTCTACATTTTATATCCTCTCTACTTTGACCATCATCAGATATTTTGTTCCCCAAATAGCAAAACTCCTTTACTACTTTAAATGTCTCATTTCCTAGTCTAATTCCCTCAGCATCACCCGATTTAATTCGACTACATTCCATTATCCGCGTTTGATTTTGCTGATGTTCATCTTATACCCTCCTTTCAAGACAGTACCCATTCCGTTTAACTGCTCTTCCAAGTCCTTTGCTGTCTCTGACAGAATTACAATGTCATCGGCGAACCTCAAAGTTTTTATTACTTCTTCATGGATTTTAATACCTACTCCGAATTTTTCTTTTGTTTCCTTTACTGCTTGCTCAATATACAGATTGAATAACATCAGGGACAGGCTACAACCCTGACTCACTCCCTTCCCAACCACTGCTTCCCTTTCATGCCCCTCGACTCTAATAACTGCCATCTGGTTCCTGTACAAATTGTAAATAGCCTTTCGCTCCCTGTATTTTACCCCTGTCACCTTCAGAATTTGAAAGAGAGTATTCCAGTCAACATAGTCAAAAGCTTTCTCTAAGTCTACAATTGCTAGAAACGTAGGTTTGCTTTTCCTTAATCTACCTTCTAAGATAAGTCGTAGGGTCAGTATTGCCTCACATGTTCCAACATTTCTACGGAATCCAAACTGATTTTCCCCAGGTCGGCTTCTACTAGTTTTTCCATTCGTCTGTAAAGAATTCGCGTTAGTATTTTGCAGCTGTGACTTATTAAACTGATAGTTCGGTAATTTTCACATCTGTCAACACCTGCTTTCTTTGGGATTGGAATTATTATACTCTTCTTGAAGTCTGAGGGTATTTCGCCTGTGTCATACATCTTGCTTACCAGATGGTAGAGTTTTGTCAGGACTGGCTCTCCCAAGGCCGTCAGTAGTTCCAATGGAATGTTGTCTACTCCGGGGGCCTTGTTTCGACTCAGGTCTTTCAGCGCTCTGTCAAACTCTTCACGCAGTATCATACCTCTCATTTGATCTTCATCTACAGCCTCTTCCATTTCGATAATATAGTCCTCAAGCACATCACCCTTGTATAGACCCTCTATATACTCCTTCCAACTTTCTGCTTTCCCTTCTTTGCTTAGAACTGGGTTTCCATCTGAGCTCTTGATGTTCATACAAGTGGTTTTCTTACAGAGTGTTTCAAAAATGACCGGTATATTTGAAACGGCAATACAAACTAAACGAGCAGCGATAGAAATACACCGTTTGTTGCAATATGCTGGGGACAACAGTACATTTTCAGGCAGACAAACTTTCGAAATTACAGTAGTTACAATTGTCAACAACAGATGGCGCTGTGGTCTGGGAAACTATAGTACTATATCTTCCACATATCCACCATGCGTAGCAATAATATGGAGTAGTCTCTGAATGAAATTACCCGAAACCTTTGATAGCGTGTCTGGCGGAATGGCTTCACATGCAGATGAGATGTACTGCTTCAGCTGTTCAATTGTTTCTGGATTCTGGCGGTACACCCGGTCTTTCAAGTGTCCCCACAGAAAGAAGTCAAAGGGGTTCATGTCTGGCGAATAGGGAGGCCAATCCACGCCGCCTCCTGTATGTTTCGGATAGCCCAAAGCAATCACACGATCATCGAAATATTCATTCAGGAAATTAAAGACGTCGCCCGTGCGATGTGGCCGGGCACCATCTTGCATAAACCACGAGGTATTCGCAGTGTCGTCTAAGGCAGTTTGTACCGCCACAAATTCACGAAGAATGTCCAGATAGCGTGATGCAGTAATCGTTTCGGATCTGAAAAATGGGCCAATTATTCCTTTGAAGGAAATGGCGGCCCTGACCAGTACTTTTTGAGGATGCAGGGACGATGGGACTGCAACATGGGGCTTTTCGGTTCCCCATATGCGCCAGTTCTGTTTATTGAGGAAGCCGACCAGGTAAAAATAAGCTTCGTCAGTAAACCAAATGCTGCCCACATGCATATTGCCATCATCAATCCTGTGCACTATATCGTTAGCGAATGTCTCTCGTGCAGCAATGGTAGTTGCGCTGAGGGGTTGCCGCGTTTCAATTTTGTATGGATAGAGGTGTAAACTCTGGCGCATGAGACGATATGTGGACGTTGGCGTCATTTGGACCGCAGCTGCAACATGGCGAACGGAAACCCGAGGCCGCTGTTGGATCACTTGCAGCACTAGCTGCGCGTTTCCCTCTGTGGTTGCCGTATGCAGTTGCCCTACCTTTCCAGCACGTTCATCCGTCACGTTCCCAGACCATTGAAATTTTTCAAACAGGTCCTTTATTGTATCGCTTTTCGGTCCTTTGGTTACATTAAACCTCCGTTGAAAACTTCGTCTTGTTGCAATAACACTGTGTTCTAGGCGGTGGAATTCCAACACCAAAAAAATCCTCTGTTCTAAGGAATAAACCATGTTGTCCACAGCACACTTGCACGTTGTGAACAGCACACGCTTACAGCAGAAAGACGACGTACAGAATGGCGCCCCCACAGACTGCGTTGTCTTCTATATCTTTCACATCACTTGCAGCGCCATCTGTTGTTGAAAATTGTAACTACTGTAATTTCGAAAGTTTTTCCGCCTGAAAATGTATTGTTGTCCCAAGCATATTGCAACAAACGGTGTGTTTCTATCGCTGCTCGTTTAGTTTTTATTGCCATTTCAAATATACCGGTCATTTTTGAAACACCCTGTATCTCCAAAGGTCTCTTTAATTTTCCTGTAGGCAGTATCTATCTTACCCATAGTGAGATAAGCCTCTACATCCTTACATTTGTGCTCTAGCCATCCTCGCTTAGCCATTTTCACTTCCTGTCTATCGCATTTAAGAGACGTTTGTATTCGTTTTTGCCTGCTTCATTTCCTGCATTTTTATATTTTCTCCTTTCATCAATTAAATGCAATGTCTCTTCTGTTACCCAAGGATTTCTACTAGCCCTCGTCTTTTTACCTACTTGATCCTCTGCTGCCTTCACTACTTCATCCGTCAAAGCTACCCATTCTTCTTCTACTGTATTTCTTTCTCCAATTCCTGTCAATTGTTCCCTTATGCTCTCCCTGAAACTCTGTACAACCTCTGGTTCTTTCAGTTTATCCAGGTCCCATCTCCTTAAATTCCCACATTTTTGCAGTTTCTTCAGTTTTAATCTACAGGTCATAACCAATATATGGTGGTCAGAGTCCACATCTGCCCCTGGAAATGTTTTACAATTTAAAACCTGGTTCCTAAATCCCTGTCTTACCATTATATAATCTATCTGAAACCTGTCAGTATCTCCAGGCTTCTTCCATGAATATAGCCTTCTTTTATGATTTGTGAACCAAGTGTTAGCTATGATTAGGTTGTGCTCTGTGCAAAATTCTACCAGGCGGCTTCCTCTTTCATTTCTTAGCCCCAATCCATATTCACCTACTACGTTTCCTTCTTTCCATTTTCCTACTACCGAATTCCAGTCACCCACGACTATTAAATTTTCGTCTCCCTTCACTATCTGAATAATTTCTTTTATTTCATCATACATTTCTTTAATTTCTTCATCATCTGCAGAGCTAGTTGGCATATTAACTTGTACTACTGTAGTAGATGTGGGCTTCGTATCTATCTTGGCCACAATAATGGGCTCAATATGCTGTTTGTGGTAGCTTACCCGCATTCCTGTTTTCCTATTCATTATTAAACCTACTCCTGCATTACCCCTATTTGATTTTGTGTGTATAACCCTGTAGTCACCTGACCAGAAGTCTTGTTCCTCCTGCCACCAAACGTCACTGATTCCCACTATATTTAACTTGAACCTATTCATTTCCCTTTTTAAACTTTCTAACCTACCTGCCCGATTAAGGGATCTGACATTCCACACTCCGATCCGTAGAAGACCAGTTTTCTTTCTCCTGATAACGACATCCTCTTGAGTAGTCCCCGCCCGGAGATCTGAATGGGGGACTATTTTACCTCCGGAATATTTTACCCAAGAGGACGCCATCATTAACCATACAGTAAAGCTGCATGCCCTCGGGAAAAATTACGGCTGTAGTTTCCTCTTGCTTTCAGCCGTTCGCAATACCAGCACAGCCAGGCCGTTTTGGTTATTGTTACAAGGCCAGATCAGTCAATCATCCAGACTGTTGCCCTTGCAACTGAAAAGGCTGCTGCCCCTCTTCAGGAATCACGCGATTGTCTGGCCTCTCAATAGATACCCCTCCGTGTGGTTGCACCTACGATACGGCTATCTGTATCGCTGAGGCACGCAAGCCTCCCCACCAACGGCAAGGTCCACAGTTCATGAGGGGGTAAGGAACCTTAATGTCTTAATAATCATATATTGAATAATATTGTACTGGTCAACAGTTATTTGTGTGATCAGAAGTACTACCATGTCATCACCCTAGCTACCACAAAACACACAGGGATCTATACAACGCATAAACTGGATCCATCTTTCTACAGGATATGGACTGTTGCACTCACTATGGGACACTGTTCAACATATGATCTCTCTTGTCTGTTCATCTGAAAAAAAATTTGGTTGCTCCTTATACTAACGGTTGTATAAATGTTACAGAAAATTCTTACTTACAAATTCATGGTTTATATTGCAATGGGTGCCGGCACGATATTTGTCGTCATTTTGGTTTGCAAAGGAAGAAATTCGTTAGTGTCTAAGCTAACAAGTAATAAGTTTTCTTCTTTCTGGAGTGGCTGCAAAGTTGAGTTTCCTCTGATACCTGTAAAAAGATTATAAGTGCAGGAATTATTTTTATGTTTTTTTATTAACCCTTTGTGGTTCGCTTCCTTTCATTTTGTTATGATTTGCTTTGATTTCTGGTCCTTTGATTTCTTATTTGATTAACATTATTATCTGAAATATTCCATTAGTGGTATGCATATTCATTATAAATTCTACTTTGCTGTATTTGGCTATGTTTACTTGTGACAGATAAAAACTAGATGAGACAAACCTGGGAGTTAACTTGTTCCACGGTTTTGGTTTTACATTTCTCCATAATTTGCACTATTAGCATTTCTGCCCTCTTTTCCTTCGAGCTATGGCCTGCACTATTTTCTGAGAGAGTCCATTGTCTCCTTACAAAAGTTTGCTTAACCTAGAATAATCGTAACAATGACGATTTATTAATAATATAATAATCTAAGTGCCTTCCACTGACCTCCTTACAAAATAGATATTTTGGGCGTTTACAATATACCCTAAAGACATCTTACCTTCATTTACTTCATTATGGATGAATTCCTCTGAATCCTCTTGAATTACTTATCAATAATCCTTTTCTGGGAGTGGTGTCATTTTATTTTAATTTTGCTTTCCGCAGCTGTTCTGACTGGCAGCTCATCCAATTCATAAGTATTGTTATGCATTAACTTATGGAGTGTTCTGAAAACTAACATTATGCTTTAGCAAGTGGAAGTTTCTATACATAACATGTCTCGTCGTAATCTGTGAAGAATAATTATTTAATCATCTTGTAAGCGATGGATTCCTTTATTAAGCTAAAGATAGAACAATGAGTATCGTTTATTATTTAAAAGAGGAAGGGCAGAGGAAATTTTTTCCGTGGAGACGATGGTGACCACTTCCTTTCACAAGGTAGTAAATCTGTTTCTCGCTTAAAAGGAAAGCTTCAGCGAGGGCTGCTACGTATTTACAACCCGTCCGCTGGAGGTACACACACAAAAACGTGAACTGGTAACAACGTCCTAAGCTTGGCGGCGACCTCCCGCTAATGCTTTCTGCCTTAACCTACCTTGTGGCCTGCAACGTCTAGCTAAAGGAAAAAAAAAAAGTGCTTCACCCTCCTTTCGCTGTCTGTCGAAAGCTTATTCCAGCGGCTGTTTCGCGGGACTTGTCTCGAGGATCTGGTGACCTTATTTCAAAAAATTCACGTTGATTTTGCCAATCTGAAACTGATGGTTGTGGTTGTCTACTTCAAAATTTTTTGAGGAGAATTATTATAACTATTACTCTTAGTAGAAGTTGCCCAACCTTGATTTACATTGCCGTGACTATTAGATAACAAGTCACATTGATTGTTGTAGCAATGTGGTGGATGGTTACCACAATTATCAAAACTACACTGATTAGCATTATTATAATGCATGGTCTAGGGAGCATTTTTCCCTGGAAACTTACTTTTATAATAATTGTGCCTCCTGTTACCTATGTTTCTAAAATAGTTCATACAATTACAGAGTCCATTCAGGAAATATCCATTGCGTCTGTTTCTTTGGAAATTAGCAGAGATGTATAGTTTCTATTGAATTGTCGGTTGGGCACACTTGAATTGATGATAATGTGTTTGCTGATGGTTTTGTTGGTCAAAATTGTTGCAGTAGTTTGGACTACTGTTACAAACTTGCATAGGCAGATTGCTATAGGCCAACTTTGGGTTCTTTGCAAATTGTTGTGATTAGTCATGTTGATAGACATGATTTTCGTAATTATAATGGCCATTTGAGTGGCCATTATCACCGTACTGGTTCACAGAAGAATGCATCTGCCTATTATTTTTACATTTGCTATTATTAGAACCCTGTCTATTGAGTTGATTGTCGTTATCGTCTTCCAGTTCTTGCAGAAGACCTTTGAACTCGTCTGTATCGTCTTTCCCTCTACTAGCTGCAATGACATGTCTTATGTGAGTGGGTAATTTTGTTATGCAAATATCGATAAGTTCTGCTGGATTGTCTAAATACTGAATTGTACGCATCATGTCCTCAACGTACAATGTTGGAGTGGCATATTCCCATCTTTTGAGCGGCTTCTGGTTTAATATGCTGGTTCTATCAGTGATCGGCGTTGTTGCCCTATTGAACGCAGTCTAGAAGTCGGCTCATTTTCCAAAGAAGATCACATGAATTCAACTTTGTTTGCAATCGGCCATTCAGGAGTAAAGAATAATGAAACTGATCAAGCCAGGCCTTTGAGTGTATTTATTTACTAGCATTTCATTTTTATACCTGAAGGAACTGTCTGTAATCGACCTTATCGTCCCTTCTTAGTTGAAAATTGTGGGTATAGTATCTCACCGAGTGTTCTGATTGTTGCATACTGTAATATTCAGGTTGATGGACACAAGTGCAAATGCGTTCTGAATTAGACTGTACTCTAATATTAATGCCTCTACCGTCTACGGCTGTCGCAATCCGATTGTTGCGTAATTTCACAATCTGTTTGTGCTCCATTAGGAGCTGGTTCTTTATCAGCGTTAACACTTTCATTCTAAAGAATTTAATCTATCTCTTACTTTCGCGTTGATAAGCACTAGCCCTTCCTGTACACATATGACTTTTAAATACCCTTCCATTTGCGAAAAGTGTGAAGTGGTAGTGTTGTCAAGAGGTTGCATCAACATTATTGGGCAAGTCTAACTTTTATCGTGAGGTAGTCAGCTTTCTGAGAAACTGTGCCTAACTGCTCTGCAATAGAATAATCTGTGTCTTCTATAGAGTGTTTTGGTGCTGATTTCTGTAATTTTACAGGCATTTTGATCGCAGTACTGTTTCAGATCCGTGATCAATTGCTGCTTTAACGGCAGTTAACTCATCATGTTTGTGCTTTTAGAAACCACTCTCAGTCCTTGAGATTCTTTTCGTTTGTTGAGCTTGTACAGTATCAACGGTGTTAATTTTAGTTACTAAAGTTTGCCTTTTAGGGAACAATAGTTCACACAGCGTTTGGGTCGGTTCATTCATAATTGTTATATTTTATGTTTGCGATGTCGTGATTTGAGTTTTCAAGCCTTCTTTCATTGTTTGTGTGTCCTGTTTAGACTTGATAAATATGGTCTAACAGTATTTGCAATGAGTCATTCATACCAACGTGAAAATTGCTGTTATATTAAGCCGTCTGGGGTGCTGCTTGTGCCTCAGAATGACTTACGAAACCTGAATTTACTGTCGCTAAAAACATTTGTCGTGATGTGTCACTGTGCTATGATACTTCACTGTCTGTTAATACGGCAATGCTTTCTGCATTGCCGCTGAGGTCATTCGTTACATTGTTTTACCATTGTTGTAGAAACTTGTGCCTCATTATCTGTGTGAACATTTGCCGATTCAGTCTCTGAAGGTTGCGAATGTTCTGGAGAGATAATCTCATCATTACTGATGTCTACATTTGTAATTTCCCTGAGGTCCCTAATGCGAGTAGCGGATCTCATGTTGTCAGCCATCCTTAGTAATAATCAGAAAAGCATGACAGAAAATAATGTCTCACCAACGAATCTATCTCGTTCCAAAAATCACTTACAAAACAGTAACAATGAGTTCTGCTAACGCAAGATAAATTGCCTGCATCTTAGCATCAGTCATGTTCGTAACTCGTAGTCCTCAACAATGAGTAGTGAAATATGTCACACGCAATACAATTAACAAGGTCAATAATACACAATTAATGCTGAAAAATAAACTACATATATAATTAATTACAAGACAGCGCAGCTGTAACCATTGCGTGTGTAACGTTGATCTGACTGCGTTTTCAAGACTCCAGTGGTGTCGTCTATCAACAGAATTGGCCATATGCAACGTACGTGCAACCAATTCTGCAGCATCAGCGGCTAAAGCTTATTGTTACTAAGAGTGAATTTAATAAAACGGAGTTTGCTTACGCGCTGTTAATGACTAAATAATTTGTGAGAAAGGATTTCGTAAATTAAGTCTATTTAAAACTTCAGAATTATAAATTATAATCAATAATATACAGTGACAATTACTATGACATATGTGTCAATAATGGCTGAGTGCCAAATTAACATATTATTTCAGTTTCAAAGTTACTTTAACATTTAATAACCACAGCATTTATATATTAATTACATGTGGACAATAATAATTATTATTTGGGGGATAAGGAGGCTTCTTTAACTGACAAACAAAATATAGGATTATTAGAAACTCAGACTAACAATCACGAGCCTAACCCTGCAATTACGTTTGCGCTATGCTTCCGAATTTTACCTTGAACGCCATCTAGATCTCTCCTGGCTATGTATATGAAATCAGACCTTGAGTGTGCTAAGATCTGCCTTCATCGACGTGAGGGAAACATAACACATCTTCTGTCTCCGAGCTCTAGGCCGACATTACTGCTTCCACTCTCGCAGACAGACCTCGTTTCACAACAATGCTTCGAATCGCGCTCCCATGTTTCGCTCTCAGTTTGTTATTATCGATATCTGAGTGCTTACACAGTGCTAAGAATAGAATTGACTATATTGTTTTCATTGTAACGGGCAGTTCTGACATACTCCTTACAAATGAGATCTACAGGAAGTGCAAAATGGCTAAGCAGGGATGGCTAGAGGACAAATGTAAGGCTGAAGAGGCATATATAACTAGGGGTAAGGTAAATACTGCCTGCAGGAAAATTATAGAGAACTTTGGAGACAAGAGAACCACTTGTATGAATATCAACAGCTGAGATGGGAAACCAGTTCTAAGCAAAGAAGGGAGAGCCGAAAGGTGGAAGGAGTATATTGAGGTTCTAACCAAGAGCGATGTACTTGAAGGCAAGAAACGGTAGAGGGCGTAGATGAAGATGAAACAGGAGATATGATACGGACAGAGCAAAGGCCAAGGAGTAGGCAAGATTCCATTTGAACTACTGATTGCCTTAGGACAGCCATCCCTGAAAAAACTCTAAAATCTGCTGGACAAGATGTATGAGACAGCCGAAATACCCTCACACATCAAGATGAATTGATAATTCCTATCCCAAAGAAAGCAGCTGTTGATATGTGTGAAAATTACCGAACGATTAGTTTAATAAGTCACAGGTGTAGAATACTAACACGAATTCCTTACACAAGAATAGAAAAACTGGTAGAAGTAGATCCTGAGGAAGGTCAGTAGGATTCCGTAGTGATATAGGAACAGGTGAGGCAATACTGACCCTACGACTTATCTGAAAAGATGGATTAAAAAAAGGTAAACCTAGAGAAAGCTTTTAAAGATTGGGATAATCTCTTTCTAATTCTGAAAGTGGCAGGGGTCAAATATCGGAAGCGAAAAGCTATTTACAATTTTTACAGAAACCAGATGGTAGTTACAAGAGTCGACGGGCATGAAAGGGAAGCAGTGGCTGGGAAGGGATTGAGATAGGGCTGTAGCCTGCCCTGATGTTATTCAATCTGTATACTGAGCAAGCACTAAGGAAAACAAAAGAAAAATTTGGCGTAGTAATTAAAATCCATGGAGAATAAATAAAACTTTGAGGTTTGCCAGTGACATTGTAATTCTTTCAGAGGCAGCAAAAGATCTGGAAGGGCAGTTCAACGGAATGGACAGTGTCTTCAAAGGAGAATATATGATGAACACCAACTAATGCCAAACGAGGATAACGGAATGTAGTCGAATTAAATCAGGTAATGCTGAGGGAATTAGATAGGGAAATGAGACAAGTAAATCACTAAATGAGTTTCACTATTTGGGGAGCGAAATAACTGGTGATGGTCGAAGTAGAGAGGATATCAAGTGTAGACTGGCAATGGCAAGGAAAACGTTTCTTAAGAAGAGAAATTTGTTAACATCGAGTATAGATTTTATTGTCAGGAAGTCCTTTCTGAAAGTATTTGTATGGTGTGTAGCCACGTAAGGAAGTGAAACATGGACGATAAATAGTTAACAAGAAGAGAATAGAAGCTTTCGAAATGTGGTGGTACAGAATAATGTTAAGGATTATATGAATGGATCACGTTATTAATGAGGAGGTAATGAAGAGAATTTGAGAGAAGAGGAATTTTAGCCACATCTTGACTAGAAGAGGAATCGGTAGCTAGGACATGTTTTGAGGCATCAAGGAATCACCAATTTAGTATTGGAAGGCCACGTGGAGGGTAAACATCGTAGAGGGAGACAAGAGATGAATACACTAAGCAGATTCAGAAGTATGTAGATCGCAGTAGGTACTGGGAGATGAAGAAGCTTGCACAGGATAGAGTAGCACGGAGAGCTATTTCAAACGAGTCTCTGGACTGAAAACCACTACATCAACAACCTTCAATCGTTATTCTCAAGGAAAGCAAGCCGGTTCTAGATCCTTATCTAGCTGTCATGAGACAGGTTTTGTGTGGGTTCAGGTGACGGCCGGTCTGGTTCCTTAAAAAAATCAATACCGAAGCTTGCACCTTCTGTACTATTCGAGACGTAAACATCTTACATTTCTGTTGCCACTGATAGTAAGCATTTCGTATTGAGGGTTGACTGAATCGTTCGTATTCTGTTTCTTGGCTATTTGCGTTTATACTTTGAAGCTATTAGTCTAGACAGTATTGTGATTTAACTATAGATTTATTGCCCAGCACATTAGAATAGCCAATTACGTGAAATATTAATGCATTTTCTAAAGTGCTATCTCTTAGGACTTTACCCCATACTTGCGTTCGAGTCTTATTCGATAGATGCCACGTCAAGACTTAGTGTCACATCTTTTTAAAGTGTTAACCCCACTCTAGGGTAGATGGTTCCGTTAAGTACTTTGAGACTTTTTCATAATTGGGAAGCTCCTCTTATAAAATTTCTAGTACCAAAACTTTTGCCCAACGCAGGTAACTACTGCCAATATCATTTTTATGCTACGAGTTACTGAAAGGGTGCTGTGGTGGAAGACTTACGTTCTGATATTCTGATATTAAACCAACACGGAGCCAAGAGAATAATACGCTTACAGTCTTTCATTTTGATAGAAAGATAAAAAACTTCTATTACTGTTTTTTAAGTTTCCTGTCTGCAGTTATGCGGCACATTCAGAGGTGCATTATCTTCTTTAGAGCGATCGACTACAGTCAAACTGTAATATGTGTAGTAGTGACAAGTCCTTCATTTCGCTGCATTCATATGAGCCTGTTTTCAAGAACGTCAGCTTTACTTAAGGTACTTACGTTTCCGTTTAAAGGGTCATTACTTTTCTATAAGCTATGTGTACCCAGATTCATTAAGATGACTATGCTGTCTACGAGGTAATTTTCCGTTTAATATGGTGATTGATATAAATTGATGTTTTCCTCTTACAAATTCGTCAAGCTATCTTTGACTTTTCTTTTGCCGAAATGCATTAGCAATGTAGTTTTTTATCGTACAAAAAGTTAGACATCATAGTCACTCAGTACATTTCGTCATGTGGTTTACCGCTGGCAAGCGGCCCGCGTGTGCCACATTGCGGCCTTTCGTGCACTGTCAACTGTTGTTGCCAGCAACCAAAAGTTGAAACATCTAAACGGCGGAAACCGAGAAGGAAACGATTTGGGCTCTTCGTCTACAGTGTCTCTGGTGAGATGGACGAAGAGGATGCAGACGTAGTAGTTTTTGTGGTTGGTGCGAACAAACATTAAGTGAACTCTCTGCTGAAAGAACGAAACAATAAGTATATGTGAAAAATATCTACAATGTCAGGAGAAAATATGGTAGCAAGTCTTTTTAGTTACGTGGAGATGTGAGGTCTCTTGATGGACTGCTGAAAACAATGTGAGTTATCCATTCATGGCCAATACACAAATTTCGCACTCTGCATCTCACTAGAGGAAAAGGAGCTCATAGCTACTTAACGAAATATGATAGGGTTTTGAAATAAGCTATTGGATGAGAACTGCTTTTAAATCAAAATCATTGTTTATCTAGTTCCCTGTTTCCTTTTTGATCCTGTTAATCGCAACAAAGACATCAACAGTAAGGGGCAGTCAAATGATAACGAGACACACGGATAAAGCAAGTAAATTGTTTATTATTTCAAAATTAATCGCACTAACCGTTAACACGTTGATCCCACTGTGAGACAAGACAATCAGTGGGTTCACGGAAAAAAAATGTTTGCGGTTGCCTGCGGCTACGAATGTCTTACTTTAAGGCACCATAATATAGGTAAGTCGCAAGTGGAGAGGTCGAGACTGTATGGAGGACGTGTAAGGGTTTCCCAGCGAAACTTGTTAACAGTAGTCTAAACAACCTTGCCAACACGTGGCCCTGCCCAGATCGCTGCAGAAGTTCCGCTGGGAAGCCCTTACAGATCCTCCATACGATGTCAGCCTCACCACGTGGAACTTCCCTGTTTATGGAGCGTTTTTCCGTGAAGGTTTCGACTATCTTGTCTCTTAGGGAGATAAATGTATTAACAGTTATGGCCATTAATTTTGAAGTTTTAAAGAGTTTACTTCTTTTTTTTTCTACATCTGTCTCCTTTTCGTTTTTCAAAAGTCGGGGAATATTTTAAAATATGCACTGTATCATAATGAGGAGCATTATAAAGTAATAATATACATATAATTCCTTTCGTGATTGTAGGTGTGACGTGTAGTTCCACGTCTGTTCGCTAGGTGGCATCACTATAAAGATGGCGCTTTAAGTAGCTGAGAAGGCTTTCTGGGTGATAGAATTTGACAAAACCAAAAGTAGTCCAAATGTCCAACAAAATTTTGGATGAACTACGGGGAAGCAGCACGAACGTGGATGGCAATGTACGGTGGCATGTAGGATTCGTGTAAAAAGGTTGTTTACGTGACAGGAAGAATAGTGGTCTGCCAGGTGTGAATGCAAATGACACTAAACGAGTGACAGAAGCTTTCACAAGGAGCCCAGCAAAATCTCTGAGCAGAGCGTCATGTGAAATGGAAACATCAGCTACGACTGTGTGGCCCGTACTGCGTAAAAACTTAAACACGAAACCCTATAGTCTACAGTTGGTTCGAAAGTTATATCCTGAAGACAAAGACCAGCTATTCGTCTTTTGCTATGCACTGAATGTCGTAGACGATAGTTTAATGAATTCGATTTTTTTTTCGGTCGAGGCAACATTTCGTAAATGGTTCAAAAGGCTCTGAGCACTATGGGACGTAACATCTGAAGTCATCAGTCCCCTAGAACTTAGAACTACTTAAACCTAACTAACCTAAGGACATCACACACATCCATGCCCGAGGCAGGTTTCGAACCAGCGACCTAAGCAGTCACGGCGCGTTCAAGACTGAAGCGCCTAGAACCGCTAGGCCACTGCAGCCGGCCAACATTTGTTAGATATGGGCAAGTAAACAAGCACAACAGTAGGGTATCGGGAACAGAATACTCGCATAACGATGCTGAACATAAGCTAGATTTTATCAAAACTAAATATGATTGCCGTAATGGGAATTCCGCGATCGTTCATTAAATAATATATGGCGTTTCAGTCTTCGATCGCTATTCTTTATTTTCAGTTATCGGTTTCGGGCTAGCTGCCCATCTTCAGATCATATATTGCAGTTACAGAGTAACTTGTCCGTACAGAACAATCAGTTTGATGTCATGACTTATGACAGCAAACTGATTGTTCTGTACGGACAAGTTACTCTGTAACTGCAATATATGATCTGAAGATGGGCAGCTAGCCCGAAACCGGTAATTGAAAATAAAGAATAGCTATCAAAGACGAGCTAGATTCTTCGCAGGTCAACTTTTCTTGTGCATGGAACTTCATGGGGTTTCTTCTTTGAAGAACCAGCAGTTACTGGAGAGCCCTTCGTTCAGATGTTGCATAGCTGGTTGATGGAAATGATGCAAATAGAATATGGAACTTTGTCATTCAGTTAGATGGTGCACCCCCACATTTTCACCGTGATGTTAGGACTTATATGAACACAGTGCTACCCATTCGTTGCGCTCGTCATGGTGGAGCAATAGATCAATGTGTGGTAAAATGGCGTCCTAGGTCCCTTGATATTAGACCTTGTGATTTATTTTTGTGGGGTTGGGTAAAGAACCTAGTTTATGTCCTTCCTCTTCAAGATGATGTTGCGAAATTGAAACGCGGAAATGAACGAGCAACAAATGGTTCAAATGGCTCTGAGCACTATGGGACTCAACTGCTGTGGTCATTAGTCCCCTAGAACTTAGAACTACTTAAACCTAACTAACCTAAGGACATCACACACATCCATGCCCGAGGCAGGATTCGAACCTGCGACCGTAGCAGTCGTACGGTTCCGGACTGCGCGCCTAGAACCGCGAGACCACCGCGGCCGGCTGAACGAGCAACAGCCAAATTCTCGGAAGACTCTTGGCCGGTGTCACAAGAGTTTAATTATAGCGTCGACTCTTGTAGAATCACGCGTGCTTCTTACGTGGAGTGTACGTGAACAATGTGGAAATCAACTTAAAATTTTCTCTTCCAAACTGTGTATATTGCCACTTTGTGATGCTACTCATTCGGTTACAACATACAGGGTGAGGCGCTTAAATTCAGACAAATGAAACTTACTTAGAAAAGCATATTTATTAAAACAAAATACAAATAAAAATGTAGGCCCTTTTACATATAAATAGTGGCGTCTTTCAAGAGTAACTTTACTCGACGTAACCCCCTGCAGCAGCAATAACTCCCTCCGCTTTCATCCTGTAGCGATGGCATGCAGTCTTTAAAACAGCGTTGTCCATATCCGCGAAAGCTGCTTCGATAGCGGTGCATAAAGTTGCGACATTAGGGTGACTGGTCTTATTGCTAACTCTTTCGACTAAGCTCCAAACATAGCAGTCGAGGAGGTTCAAATCGGGGCTATTCGGGGGCCAGAACTCGTTTGACGAGAACATGTCAACGTTATCCGACAGCCAGTTTTGGACTAAATGGCTCTTTTGAGGTCGTCCTCGGCCATCCAGCGCATTTTCCGCTCGCTGACATTCAACACTGATGCCAATTTCCTCAGCGCTGTGCCGGGTCCTCCGAAAGCAGCGCCTGAGCCTTTTCGATGATTTCCGTAGTTCATGACACGCGTTTCCTCGAATGAGGTTCCCTCTTTGGTTTAGCGAAACCTTCCCCACATTTCTGCCAAGCATTATACGCGGTCAAAATATCGAAAACAGTTGATCCTGGGTATCCATAGAATCGAACTATTTCTGTGGGCGACTGCCCAGAGCGAAGACTTTCGATAATCGCGGCTCTTAGGTTACACTCTGCACTCGGCCATTTTGATGTTCTTACTGGTTACTGTATGCTTATGACTTTCAGAAACGCCAAACGCTACTTCGATATGGCGAGAAATTAAAATTGAAATTTGTCAGGATTTAAGTGCCGCACACTTTAGTTTCTAAAATGTTCCCGGATTTTTTAAACACGATGTATCTACTCTCCTTGACTTTCTCTCACATTCTGATTTGGATATTCAGTGAAACATACGACCCATATCGCTTTATGTCGTTCGGCAATAAAGACCTTTGTATCAAACACCAGGTTCAGAAACCGACTCTCAAAAATTAGCTGTTGGCCGCTCGGTACTTGGATGAGAGGGCCCAAGTGGTTTGGCTTCCTACAGCAATGGTTATCCCACACCCCAGTGGCCGCGGCTGGTTCTTCTGCATTTCTGCTGTCTGGCGACTCGCTCTTTTTTTTCCAAATTGTATTTATTTGGCCTCTAGCTGCCCAGCTACTTAGTCAACTAAAATATTATTTAATATATAAACAAATAGTCATTAGTTATGTTAACAGTGAATTTTAGATACCACTCATTACTTCTTAATTACATGTTATAACTACAAATAACACACACATATAAACTTTCGTATTATTACGCTGAGAATGTTGATAATTGGCATTGTATTTCACCGAGTAGATTCTATGGGAAATAAGTAGCTAATCGGGCGAGAGACTGAAAATGTAGACAAATAACCGACTATAAAATGACGAAAGACTGTTTCTTCTTTTGATATCAGTTTCTCGTGTTCACCTGTGGTGTCAAAGAAGTACTGCCTTTTTCTGTATCGGTATCTTGCAACGTAGATAGAATGGCCCGTCTCTTGAAAGTATTTCGCAATGTGGACATGAATTTGTCGCTGTCTGGAGAGGTTCAAGACACTTGTGGATGAGGAAATTCCAGCTTGGTGACAGTGTTCTAGAGTCCGGCCTGCTGACAAGTGTAGTGAAAACAGCCGAGCAGTGTGCGTGATTTAGATCTGCCAGTCTAAGCGCTGATCTTCGCAGTATGGAGAGGCTAAAATCTCGATTCTACAGCGAAGTGGGGGGTACGTCCGCGTCCTTTTTGCATTCTAATGATTGCTGTTGTTCGGAGGAACTTCCAAACGTAAATTACTCATCTCGTCCCGCGGTAAGACCATTGCGCAACAAGCGCGCCACGTGGTTAGGAGAGAGTACGTGTTTCTGGTAAGTTTAGGCCTGGAGGACATTACGGTTCTTGTGGGAGAAACGTCTGAAGAGCACGCAGACTGGCCATGAAATTCAACGTGGCGTCCAGCCGTACCGAAATGGTGCCAACAATTTGACCTAGGCCGCACAGACTTTCGTTAAGCTGAGGGCCAGGTCCAGATCTTGTCTCTCACGATTTCAGTCTTTTCGACCCAACAAAACAACACCGTTGGCGAGGCGGTGGCGGCGGCGGGAGGGGGTGGAAGAGAACAGTGTTTCTCGAATGGCTCCGCGAGCGAATTTCTAATTTCTATCGTCTAGTAATTGAACGACTGCCAGAATTGTCCTACTGGTGATAACACAGACTTGGTGACTGTGTTGAAAAAATAGCGTGGTGGATCTATGTCACTTTGAAGAGGGGTGCAATACGGCTTACTGAGCCTCTCATAATATCGTGTAACATCCTTTTCAGGATCTCCTCGTAGGTCGTCGCGAAAGTTTTCACTTTGAATTCTGTGTTCTTTTAGGAATGAATGATTCACTTCTTCCAAAGTTTTGCCCTCTCCTCATCTGAGAAGTTTCCAAGAATCGGTACCATGCTTGAAATATCCATTTCCTTACAGCAGTTACGAAGTTGTACAAGGCATCTCTTCGCCATTTAGTAATCAGTTTTGCTGTCGGTGAGTCTGGAATGTCGTTTGTCCAAGAGAAGTGGAACTCTTGTATGTTTTATACAGTGATCAGTTACATGTTGCACATCGAAGGTCTAATGGTTTTCGTCCACCGGCATTGATATTCTAGTTTCTCGAGGCATCTCCATGGATCTCTTGTTGTCAGAATATCGTTGATAGTTTGCACTGCGTATCTAAGTGTCTCTTTTATTGCCAGAACCTCAGCGGTTAAGTTTCTGGTTTCCATAAGAGGACAGACTAAGGATATCCTGTTTATTCAATCGATTTACTTCAAACACCTTCTATTGGGGTCGCTGTCATGAACTGCATCAGAATGGGTTGGATGATGTGTGGTAGAGGTAAAGAAAGATCATGCTTGAAGTGGAGGTTTCTTAGTCAAGTCAGATCATTGCGAGTGTCGCGTCATAGAGGCTAAGAGAAGTACTTTGCCCTTTCTTAATTTATTGGCTTCCGGTATGTGCCCATACAACCAGCTCAACAGTTGTTAGATGATACGACAATGTGGGTCGACAATTCATAATGTTCGTTAGGATCAGGCCTTACCGTGTTAGAAAATTACATAGATTTGACTGCTCGTGTGACGTTATGCAGCCGATTTTCGCGTTGGTTGTGGCGATATTAGAATGAGGCCAATCCATCATCCAGTTCCCCAGCGGACAATTTCTCTGACACGGCCGGGAATCGAACCCAGTCTTCCTCTGTTTGCTATGTAAAATTCTGACCCCGAAACTACCGAGGCGTATGAAATAGCAGTATATCCTCTGTGATAGTCGGAAGTGGATATGGTGAGACAGCTCCTCTGTCACGTATAAATGACCTAGTAGATGCCTACAAATATTCAACAGTTTTGGCATCCATCGCAAGCAGAATTGTTACTGTCGTTGTGGCTGCCAGCTGCGGAAGACGCCTTAGCCGGGGAGGTGTATCCTTTTGATTGACCGGCTGTTTTCTTTGTACCCAGCAGGTCCCGTGTGCGAATTGAGAGTTGTCATTTGACGAAGAACAATGCGGATCCCGAAGTAACATTAACTTACTGTGGGGAGACAGATTTACTGATATTACTGAAGAGTTCGTTGAGGCATGTATACATAACAGCAAGAGACTTGGTTGAGCATACTTTGAACGTTTTTTTACTTTAATTTTTATTTTATTTTTTTCATTCGACCTTTGCGAGGACAGCCGAATTTTTTCAAGAACGAAACCTTACATTAACTAATTCTAAGGAACAGCCAAATTTATATCTCTTGTAATGGATTGCTTCGTGTGAAAGACAGACTTTTGAAGTTAGAATCATGTCCATGTGACTTTAATCCATGAAGAATACTGAACTTCTTTTCCAAAGAATAAACTCAGTTAAGTGAGATTTAACCCACAGATCTTTCCATTCCAGTACTGGAGTATGTAAAATTATTTTATTTCTTTAAGACACCCGGACGTTGTTAGATACTAATACGATGCCAGTTAACTATCCCATGACTATATTTAATATATTCAAATATCATTTCTGGACAAGGGACAAACAGTTTACAAGCGAACAACAAATCTGTAGACATTCAGTGATATTGGTTCATTAGAACATGCTCTAGGCAAAATTATCTATAAGGGGTCTCTTCCTGAGAGATTGAATCAGTATAATCAGGCAAACTGCAGAAGCCTCCACGAGTTAAATAGTATTACAGGCTGCTGCCTTAGACGTTTTCGCCAAGACTATACGTCGACGGCTGGTGTTCTTGTTTGTTATTCAATAGACTCGTTCAGTTTTGAACCTTATTTTTTTTCAAAAAAAATAAACTCTTTCAGTTTTGAACCTTATTTTTTCAAAAAAGTTGGGAAGTCCATTCTACTACAGAAGAATTTGTTTCATCGTACGTACGTGTGCCTTGTTAGTATGTTATTTTTCGATTACTGGATCCATGTTTTCCCGTCACGTTCTTCTTCTTCTCGAAGTATTTGCTCTATGTGCCTTTTCCTTCCGCATGGGAAACTTCCTTCCCAACTAGGGGTGGGGTGGGAAGAGGGGGAGCGAAGAGTGTCTTTACATATTTCAGCCTTTGTTGTCTGTCTTGCGCCAACACCCTTCCTAGAAGACTTCACAACATGTGGCCAGCTGGATCACTATGCTATCTGTTAAATTCTGATATCCGGAGTGACGTTAGGTGGAATGATAACATAAAACAACTAGTAGGAAAAGCAGTTCCTAGAAATAAACGTAAGGAAATGTGACCTATCCACGAAGGAAGTTGCTAACAAGGTAGTTGTTCGGCCGATTCTTGAGTATTGTTCACCACTATGGGTCCCATACCAGGTAGGACTGATAGAAAAGCTCCAACGAAGAGCTGCGCATTTCCTCAACAAACTCTAAACTACATTGGCTGACGTTACAAGAGATGTTTACTATTGAAATTTCAAGAGAGTACTATCCGGGAAGCCGGCCGGAGTGGCTGAGTGGGTCTAGGCGCTGCAGTCTGGAACCGCGCGACCTCTACTGTCGCAGGTTCGAATCCTGCTTCGGGCATGGATGTGTGTGATGTCCTTAGATTAGTTAGGTTTAAGTCTTACTAAGTTCTAGGAGACTGATGACCTCAGACGTAAAGTCCCATAGTGAGCAGAGGCATTTGAACCAGTTTTTACTATCCGGGAAGAGTCGAACGACATATTACTTCCTCCCGTTTATACGAGGGTGAGCCAAATGAAAACCGTAAATATTTTTTTAAATATTATTTATTCTGCAGAAGTTGCACAAAGATTTATAACTTTTTAAAATAATCTCCCCCATGCTCAATGCAAGTCCTCCAGCGCTTACTAAGTGCATAAATTCCTTTAGAAAAAAATTCTTTTCGTAGTCCGCGCAACCACTCATGGACCGCTTGGGGTACCTCTTCATCAGAACGGAACTTCTTTCTTACCATTGCGTCTTTGAGTGGTCCAGAGATATGGAAATCACTTGGGGCAAGGTCTGGTGAGTATGGTGGATGAGGAAGACACACAGAATTCACTTGTGTGATTGTTGCAAGTGTTGTACTGGCAGTATGGGGTCTTGCATTGTCATGTTGCAAAAGGACATCTGATGACAGCAATCCATGTCGCTTTGATTTGCTTGCAGGCCGCAGATGATTTTTTAGGAGATCTGTTTATGATGCAATGATGACACTGGTCGCTCTAGGCATTATAATGCTGCAAAATGACTCCTTTTCGTCCCAAAAAAGAGTCAGTATAACCTTTCCTGCTGATGGTACTGTTCGAAACTTCTTTGCTTTTGGTGATGAGGAATGCTCGCTGTCTTTGTTTCTGGTCGGTGGAAGTGAACCCAGGTTTCATCCCCAGAAACGATTCTTGCAAGGAAGCCATCACTTTCTCGTTCAAAGTGCCGAAGAAATTGTTCACAAGCATCAACACGTCGTACTCTCATTTCAGGAGTCAGCTGCCGTGGCACCCATCTTGCAGACACTTTGTGAAACTGGAGCACATCATGCACAATGTGGTGTGCCGACCCACGACTAATCTGTAAACATGTTGCAATGTCATTCAGTGTCACTCGACGGTTTTCCTTCACTATGGTATCAACTGCTGCAGTGTTCTGTGGAGTCACAAATCGCTGTGCCTGACCTGGACGAGGAGCATCTTCCACTGAAGTCACACCATCTGCAAACTTCCTACTCTATTCGTAGACTTGCTGCTGTTACAAACATGCGTCACCGTATGAACCTTGATTCGTCGATGAATTTCAATAGGTTTCGCACCTTCACTACGCAAAAACCAAATAACAGAACGCTGTTCTTCCCTGGTGCAAGTCGCAAGTGGGGCGGCCATCTTTATACTGATACTGCGACGATATGTGTGCATCTGCTCTATGCTGCCACCTACAGGCCATTCTGCACGCTTTTTGTAGCACGCTTACCAACTTACAAGATAACGGCGAGAAATTTCGATTTGTTATTACAAATGTAAGTTTTTCATTTTACTCACCCTCGTATATCACGAAATTCTAACGACGAGAGAATTTCGGAAATTAGAACTATTACAGAGACCTACCTACTATCATTCTTCCCACAAGACATCAGCGAGTGGAACAGGAAAGAGGGGATAGGTTAGTGGTACCAAAAGTTCTCTACACCACAGTTCGTTTGTTTGCGGAGTATGATAAATAATGTTGAGGTGGTATGGTGCAAGATACCAGTGGTCAAATAGCTGAGCGGAGTTATACATCGTACTGCTCCCGACGTGACCAAAGGTGGGACCCAGACAAAGCTGGGCAAATCTGCCACCACTACTCGCCGTCTGGACCTACAGCGGTAACTCCCTTCGACTGCTGCTGACGCCGAGAGTTACGCCAGTTATCGAACCGATGTGGATCAACCGGACTCTGCCTCTGCTAACTGTTGGTCTGTGTACCGCTCTTAGATCTAATGCTGCCATTGCGTGAGCGGAAGCCACGCTGTTGGAGCCTCCCCCCGGCTGTCGTCAGCAGGCTCCTGTGCGCCACAAAGGTGTCCCGTGTTCACAGTCTCCATCTGGCCGAAACTCCAACCTGAGCTTCTGCTGCGGCTGGTGGCTGTTTAACGCGTTTGCACGTATTTGGCAGAGGACTGCCCGTGCCGCCGAGCCCTGACGCAGCTGGAACGCTGAGGTCGCCTTCGTTCCAGTCATTCTCGCACCGACCGCCGCGAAACGACGCCACCTTGTGTCTTACTGACAAGGCGGTCGCCCCTACTCATCACTGATTTCAAAAGGTTACCTTCCATTAGGAATGTTGATACACTCAGCGACTGTGATATTAATTATAAATTATACAGGGCAGAAATCAGTCGTCCTTAATTTATAGGTTTTATTTAGCAAATCCAGATTTCGGCTACTGCCCAGCCATTATCAGTGCACTATTTTCTAGACTCTATACACGTTAGTTCCCTGTTTTTCGAGCGTCAGTCACAGTTCTTTGAATACTACTTTAACAAGCGGTAGTATTCAAAGTATAAATAACTGTGACTGACCCCCGAGCTACGGGGAACCGACGTATATCGAAGCTAGAAAATAGTGTATTGATAATGGCTAGGCACTACCCGAAATGTGGATATGGAAAATAAAACCTACGAAAAAGGGAGACTCATTCTGCTCTCCATAACTCATAAATTTTGGAAAGGGACGGATTGGGATCCACTCGCAGCTTGGTCGTCGATTGAAATGAAGAGATTGGTTTCTTTGATGTAAGCCTTATCACTGTCATATTGTTTCCTAATCTGTTTAGCCTTTAAGCACAGGTGCGCATCTTAACCCCGAACATCTCGACATACAGGTTTCAAATTAAAAGCTACGTCATATGTTTTGAGTAATTGAATCACTCTTGTCATCAATGCTGCTTAAATAGTTTTCGTGTGTTGCAGAAGGGCATTTAATAAGAGAAACTGTGTCCAGCGCGGTTGTAAACACCGCTGTATCACCCGATAACGGACGGCCTCAGGTCTGCCCGCCTTGAAATTACTGTAATATTGTTTGCTGTTTTGATTTATTTTGCAAAAGCTTATTCATTTTGCAAATTTGTTCACTTTGTAAAAAGAAAACAAATTTATGGTTATATGTTGTTAAATAAAGAGGTTATGTGAAAAGAATGGTGGGTTCTTCCTTCCACGTTTCCTTGATTCCAGTGAGTACCCAAGTGCCACCTTGTTGTTACAATGAATGTGATCCCAAACGCCTCAGGATAAGCTGTCAAATAATAAGGAAATCTGATTTTGTATACAGACTTATTGTGTTAACCTCATAAGCCCTTACTGAAAATTTATTCGCGGTCCCTAATTTTCCCTTCCTTTATCTTTACATTCCTTGTAAGAAAATATTAGTACACACAATATGATAGAATTATTTCGGTTTCCTTGCAGTGAAATTAGCGTAAAAATTGAAGATAAAAAAGAAAGCAAAAGGTACTCGAACCACTACACTCTTATCATGGTTCTGTACTCCATTTGCCGTGGCAATACCTGCATGGAACCCACTCTAACATAAATGGCTCAAGCTCTACTGGATCCACGCCAGAAACGATATTTTTTCGTAGACACTTCCCCATCTGGATCTCCGACCACTGTCACTTTCATTTCTGGCCAAGACCTGCATCTACCACAAATTTGTAAGAAATTGGTGTTGAGGAGTGGGCACGGTCTCCTTGTGATTGATATTATAGGGGAGGACAGAAAAATCACAGAAGTAAATAGGAAATATCCCTCGCTCAGTAAAAAAAAAAAGAATAACAAAGAAAATCCATGACATTGACACTAGGACCATCTGCTTGTTTATCCGTGTTTGGAAAGAAACGCAGTACTGATTCTGCCTATCAGGGATCCGACAGTTTATTGGTAGGTTTGTGAAAGTATGTGGCATTGGATGTCTATGCACACGTCATTTAATTCACGTAAATGACGAGCCGCTGTCGCTCGTACGCGGTGATGTTGCCTGACAGCTACCAAGGTGGGTTCCACAGAATTTACATCAGGCGAATTTGGTTGCCGAGACGTCGATACGGGTTCACTAAAATGCTCTTCAAACCACGGTAGAACCGTTCTGGCTCCGAAAAACGAACAGTTATAGTGCTGAAAGATGACATCACCTTCGGAGAAGACATCGACTCCGTGGCGCGCTGCACGGTACGAGCGGCTGTTCACCTCCAAGACAGCTTTTGTGGAGACGAACAGGTGTAGCAAAAATGACTCACCCAAAGAGCCGACGCATTTACATTGATCGACCGTCGAACGCACGTGGTTCCGTGCCCACTACAGTCGCAATTGGCCAGGTCCTTTGACCAACATGTGAACAAATGTGGATGGACTGCGATGGAGCTCTATGTTGAACAGTGTACGAAGAACGATGTGCACCGAAAGACTTGTGCCACAGATCACCGTCATTACTGCATTTCAGAGCCGAAAAGCCTCCGAACGCCATGTTCTGTAAAGAGTCGAGGACGTCCAACTAGTTAGCACCTAGCAGTAGTTTCACTGTCCTACTATATCTTTCCGTACATGCTCACGACAGTAGCACGTGAACATTCGATCAGCTTCGCAGTTTTCGTAGTACTCGTTCACGGGTTGTGGTTAGTAATAATCTGCCGCTGAGCGGTGTAAGGCGCTGCAGTCATGGACTGTGCGGCTAGTCCTGGCGGAGGTTCGAGTCCTCCCTCGGGCATGGGTGCGTGTGTTGTCCTTAGGATAATTTAGGTTAAGTAGTGTGTAAGCTTAGGGACTGATGACCTTAGCAGTTAATTCCCATCAGATACAAAAGAAATTATAATCTGCCCTTTATCTCAATGGATTTCCCCATTTGCAGCCCGTATCTTCGTAATGGTGATCCCCCGTTTGTGTCTGCTTCACTTACAGATTTTTATTACAGCGTCACGTGTCCGCAAAGCCACCAACCGGCATCCGACGTGAGCAGTGGTCACTGTGTTTTGGTTGATCAGTGTTCTGGCAAATTCACATGTATAAATGTTTTAAACTTTAAATTAGATGCGAAAATAATAAATTCAAAACGTAGAGTATCATTAGGGAGCAACACACGACGGCTTTTCCACTCAGAAGGTAAAGTAAGCTACTTACAACCAGTTACTGAGATAGGTTAGAGACGGATGCGCTTTCTGTTATTTTTATGGATTTCTTAGTTGATGCGACTCACTGCTCTTTGCAGATTGCTCGGTCAAAAACCGCAAGTGGGATGACTTCGCTCTTCTTAGAAGACAAGTTTTCAGTAACAAGTTCACGGTGCTCGGTCGCTACAGTTTTAAATTTCGCCTTTAAGCAAAGACTTATACTTAAATAGGATATCACTGGGTGGAGCAGATAGCGGTCGGAAACAGAGCAGAACAGAAAACTAATTAAAACGTACATGGAAGAGCGCTGCGCGCATCAGAGGTTTGTTTATTTGGTTGGTCACTGCCACACTTCTCTCTTGCGTTCGTAGTCGCTAGCATCCGCGCACTGGCCGTGTGTATGTGTGGACTGCCTGTAACAGACTGCGGCGAAGTAATATAATAAACACTAGTTTATCCTCTTGCCGTTTTCTGTTTAATGAATTCTAAAAATACTATCTTATAAGCGAAGCTATTGTCGCAGTTTTGAAACAGGACAGTCGTAGGAAACACGTATAATGATCATTGGTGCGATAGCCGGCCGGTATGGCCGTGCGGTTCTAGGCGCTCAGTCCGGAACCGCGCGACTGCTACGGTCGCAGGTTCGAATCCTGCCTCGGGCATGAATGTGTGTGTTGTCGTTAGGTTAGTTAGGTTTAATTAGTTCTAAGTTCTAGGCGACTGATGACCACAGATGTTAAGTCGCACAGTGCTCAGAGCCATTTGAACCTTGCTGCGATCCAGCTGAATTACGCAATGTAAAGGTAGTGAGAAATGAGGTCTTAAAGGAGTAATTCCATTGTCACTAATCAAATAGAAACTACGTTTCACAGGCTTTCATTATGTTTCGAAAGAATCAGTCTAGCGAATTGTACTTAGCATTTATGTTTATAATTAACTGCAATTCATTTTGAAACAATCTAAACGTATCGATTCTCGAATTTACAAGCACCATTGAAATATATTTCAAGAATTTGTGGGTAATATTATTCGTGTATTTCATATTTCTTTTCACTTGTATTACTACTTCTTCTTCTTCTTCTTCTTCTTCTTCTTCTTCTTCTTCTTCTTCTACATCTACATGACTACTCTGCAATTCACATTTAAGTGCTTGGCAGAGGGTTCATCGAACCACAATCATACTATCTCTCTACTATTCCACTCCCGAACAGCGAGCGGGAAAAACGATCACCTAAACCTTTCTGTTCGAGCTCTGATTTCTCTTATTTTATTTTGATGATCATTCCTACCTATGTAGGTTGGGCTCAACAAAATATTTTCGCATTCGGAAGAGAAAGTTGGTGACTGAAATTTCGTAAAAAGGCCTCGCCGCGACGAAAAACGTCTATGCTGTAATGACTTCCATCCCAACTCGTGTATCATATCTGCCACACTCTCTCCCCTATAACGTGATAATACAAAACGAGCTGCCCTTTTTTGCACCCTCTCGATGTCCTCCGTCAATCCCACCTGGTAAGGATCCCACACCGCGCAGCAATATTCTAACAGAGGACGAACGAGTGTAGTGTAAGCTGTCTCTTACTTGTTGCATCTTCTAAGTGTCCTGCCAATGAAACGCAACCTTTGGCTCGCCTTCCCGACAATATTATCTATGTGGTCCTTCCAACTGAAGTTGTTCGTAATTTTAACACCCAGGTACTTAGTTGAATTGACAGCCTTGAGAATTGTACTATTTATCGAGTAATCGAATTCCAACGGATTTCTTTTGGAACTCATGTGGATCATCTCACACTTTTCGTTATTTAGCGTCAAATGCCACCTGACACACCATACAGCAATCTTTTCTAAATCGCTTTGCAACTGATACTGGTCTTCGGATGACCTTACTAGACGGTAAATTACAGCATCATCTGCGAACAATCTAAGAGAACTGCTCAGATTGTCACCCAGGTCATTTATATAGATCAGGAACAGCAGAGGTCCCAGGACGCTTCCCTTTGGAATACCTGATATCACTTCAGTTTTACTCGATGATTTGCCGTCTATTACTACGAACTGTAACCTTCCTGACAGGAAATCACGAATCCAGTCGCACAACTGAGACGATACCCCATAGCTCTTCCCTCTCTCTCTCTCCCACACACACACACACTCACACACACACTCACACACACACTCACACACACACTCACACACACACTCACACACACTCACACACACTCACACACACTCACACACACTCACACACACTCACACACACACACACACACACACACACACACACACACACACACACTCACACACACTCACACACACTCACACACACTCACACACACTCACACACACACACTCACACTCACTCACACACACACACACTCACACACACACACCATCCTTCTTGACATTTCATTATCTTTTTTTTTTAAAAAAAAGAAAGAAGTTATGCTGTAATGATTATTGTTTATTTCATAGTACTGATCAGTGTCAGTGAAACGAAGAATAAACGAAATGACAAGCGAAATTTCTGTGAAAAAATTGTAGGTGTAATATCTTCCAAATTCATCGTTTAATAGTTACAAATAGCACATGTCAATTTTGCCATATATCTACAGCTTATTTTTGCCATAGAGAAACAGACACATACATGCAAGGGGTGAACAAAGAGACCCTCTTCCCTGACACTAACTCTTTGATGTAATTTCAGCTATATCCCTTGGTTTATTTACGTTTTGTAAAGCATGTGGACCGAGTTACCTGTGGCCAAGTGCGTGAATTGCAGTAAAATTAACGGCGTAGGAAAACATCCATTATGTTTTCCAGAATACTGGGTGCTCCAACAACCAACCAATGGATCCTAACGACTGTAAGTAATGATACAAAATATATCTCATGATGGAAATAATTCTTGCCACACACACTGCTTGCATGTTTCCTTCAAAAAATGGTTCAAATGTCTCCAAGCAGTACCGGACTTAATATCTGAGATCATCATTGCCGGTACACGCAATGTCCACAGATAAGGTTTACTATGTCCCGACATGGGTTGAACTATTTCAACTGTAGTCTTTCCCTGATATCAAGGAATAGGCCATGAAAACTGAGGCTGCCACTCCCTTCTGGAGCTTGTAATTTCATACGTCCTTAAAAATTTGTAGACTCCCTGAAGAGAATTGTGAAAATAGTCGCAACGCCGGTTGTGTAATGTTACTGTTTCATAATGATGCGAGTTAAGTTCGGAAAGTTTTTCATTGAAATTTATATAGTCTGTTTATGTCTTCTGGTCGTTTATCTCAACTGACTGAGCACACTCCAAGGATGAAAGAGAGACAATATTTTAACCAGTGTAGTTCTGAAAGTTGCGAAGGGACTTAGGAGTACACAATGACACGTTCACTTTAGTATGATGCTACAGCTTTTCAGTCATGACTGATATGGCCGTACACTCGCTCCGTGACTTTTATGTTCACGGAGAAGCAACCCCAAAATGGAGTAAAGCAGCGGGATATAAACCCTCGAAATGCCACTCTGGTTTAAAACTCCATATTTCTCTAAAAGCGCCTCACTAGCATGCTTTAATGGTTTCTGGGCGAGGGCAATGTTGCTACCTTCCGTCATTCATCTGAACGACTTTTCCACTTCGTATGATCTCAGTGATGATGAAATCTCCCTCTTTTTCTTTCTTTCCGCCTTCTTTCCACGAAAAAGTATCAGTGGGTATCTGGAACGTAACATGTGAAATCCACTATAAGATGGACTTGTCGATATGACATTTGCTGAGGAATCCATGAATATTTGACTGTGAAAGAAACAGAACGGGTAGACAACCTAAGGTCAAAAAATATTTATTTTAGAAGGGAAAGCTGTTTGTGAGGAATTTGTTAACTGAACGTGTGTAAGACGAAAAGTATGTAACAAGATAGACATTATGGACAGTGTTCATATGGTTCAAATGGCTCTGAGCACTATGGGACTTCTGAGGTCATCAGTCCCTTGCTGGCAGAAGTAGCCGTGCGGTTCTAGGCGCTACAGTCTGGAGCCGAGCGACCGCTACGGTCGTAGGTTCGAATCCTGCCTCGGGCATAGATTTATGTGATGTCTTTAGGTTAGTTAAATTTCATTAGTTCTAAGTTCTAGGCGACTGATGACCTCAGAAGTAAAATCGCATAGTGCTCAGAGCCATTTGACCCATTCATCAGTCCCTTGGAACTTAGAACTACATAAAGCTAACTAACCTAAGGACATCACGCACATCCATGCCCGAGGCAGGATTCGAAACTGCGACCGTAGCGGTTGCACGGTTCCAGAGTGTACCTCCTAGAACCGCTCGGCCACCCTGGCCGGTTATGGACAGTATTACTTCACAGAAAACAGTCGACTGTGAAATTTTGCATCACTAACTTCAGGTGAACATGTCACAGACTATGGCACTTTATCAATTTATGGTGTTTGTAAGGTGCTCCTGACCAACCACACAGACACTTTATCTCGAAAGCGGTGTGTGTGATTTTTCTCAGACGAAATTCATTTTAATCAAAATAGTATTCAGGCTATGGGGACTATCACACTGTCTTTACATTTGTAAAGTTACATGTTTTGGTCAGTGCCCCGGAATTGACGTCACAGTCCATGCTCCCTTACCTGTGACTTCATAGTGAGGCGCCATGACCCTCTTATCTACGAAATCTTTCCCATTCCAAGAAGCCACACCCAGTTTCTTCGAAAAGTGGCGGCCATTAACATGGAACTGCCCGACACATCCCCGTAATTTATCGGAAATTAAAAGGGAACAGCCAGTCACAATGTAACCACAAAGCCACCAGTTGCCCGTGTTGAGAAGTATCCAAACGATATGCAGTATGCGTTATGTTGAAACATAGTTATCAAAACATTATGTAGAAAGGTGTAACTTGCCGTATTTCCGTGTCAATAATATGTAAACTTCAACTGAATTTTCCGCACATTGGCATCATGTTAAAAGAAATATGACCAGCACTACAAAATTTCCATACCAAAAAATTTGCCTATTCTTTCCACTGTAGCGATATACATTCCAAGACGATGAAATCCATGTTCTCACGGAAGCATCATACTGGTCATGAAAACAGAAATTCCGATTACAGTACAATATTTTACAGGCCATTAAAATAAACACACGTCATCAATACCACCATCTTCTATTGTGAATTCACACGTTCAAAGTCAATGAATTTCATGTGATGTCATCGTGACACCATAATAAAAGGGACATGCTTTGTGTCATCACTGATAGGGTACTCATCAGTACACATTAGATCGTGGATCCAAGTGTTTTGAGTTTATGAAAATGACTTTACTTACTGATATCAATAAGTCGTAGCTTGCTGGCCAATCACGTTTGTTTGTTAAAAAAAGTCGCAACGTGCTTGGTCAATGACGTGTGGGGCAATTTGTTACAATTCTATGAAGATAAAAGCACCTTATGGGTAATGACGGGAGTCATCATATGTCAGCTGGGCAGCGTTAACCCAGTTGTATCTGGGGTGATGGTAATCACCCAGTACGCTATCATTGTCCCATCCAATAGTCTCAAGGCAATGGTTGTCATCCTGCAAGTTGGACATCATTACACCCATCCTGTAAGCTTAGCAACATTGCCACTTCGCTACCCCAGAAGTAAAGGCAGTCCTGTCTAAATTTACCAGCTTTTCCCATGCGTTGTAAATGACCATCATTGCTCCCTCTCAGAGAACTGACTATCATTGTCCCAGTGGTCTTCAGCATAAAAGTTGTCGGCACCATTGACCCTAATTACATTTAGAGTAATGCCAGTCACCTTGTAAAATGACTAGCATTACCCCAGCTGTGTTCAGGATAATGGAAGTCATTTGTCAAAAGATTACAACTGTCATCAACTGAACTTGGGATACTCGTAGCCACCATATGTCAAATGACCATCACTACCCCCAGTTGTGTTCAGTCGCTCTATAAACAAACAGTCACTGCCGCACCTTCTGTCTGGGATAATAGCAGTCAATATATCAAATAACCATTAATACCGCAATAGTACCCACTTTTGCTCTAATATACCAACGTATGGGGCAATTTGTTACAATTTTACTGTAACTTGGTGGCAAATGAGGCAATCCGTTACAATTTTGCTGTAACATCATGCTGTATGGGGCAGTTTGTTAGAACTATAGTGTCGCTAGCATTCTACAGGAAAAGATGTGGGACATGTCGTGGAGTAATGCAGCAGGCATTTTTAGCTGGGCAGGTGTACCAGATGAGCAGACCACATGGAGACACCAACACCAGCCTCAAGTTCGGGTCTCCAATGTGGTACAATCTTCCGATGTACAGCGGCCCATCCCCGGCTCACTCCAACAGTGAACAAGTCATATTCCGTGCACGGCTGTCGTCTGCCACCAACAAGGTGTGAGCGCTACCACAACATACGCCAGTGGTCGCTGGGACACTGTCATTCATCTCACAGCTAGCTACTGCAGCAAGATTTCCTATCATCTTTGGTTACCACTGATGCAAGGTTTTTGTCTTTCGACTCATGCAATGGAGTCACACGCCACACAATGAGTACAGCCATCAGTAAAACTAGACACTCACCTGTTGCAACTAACTGACTGGGTGGTGGTTGTCATCTCACTGGAACGTGAGGGGAGGCATGGTCGCTAACTCGCACTGACACAAGTGTAGAAGTAAAACAGATTGTAATTTCTGACAGACGTCTTTCTGAACATTCGCCATCCTGGAAGTGAGTTTTTTGCCACAGACAAAAACTCAGTTCGAAGTTAAGTATGTGATGAGTGGGTGGTTGCAGACAGAGTTCAGTGGTTATGTAAATAAGAATGGCAATATTTGTTGTCATAAACAGATGGGTGTTGCTCATTTTCTCATTGTCTGATAACATAAGATAGTAACCATATGCAGTGATTCAGTAGGTGAAGCAGAGTGCTATCAACAAGTAAACCAGTGGGTGAAGTAGTAATGATGAGCAGCCACATAAGTTATAGTAAAAAGTATTGTGTTGGTTAAAAGTTTTCATAATTTGATTTTGTTTTGCTGCTTTTTTGTAGTTATTCAATGGAGATTTCATGAAGGCAGAATATGAGGATTTTAGGAAGAGAGTGTAGCTTGCGTTGTTTGCAGAGGGGAAAGGCGTAGGGCAAGGAACATGGCTTGATATATGAATTAGTGAGAAGCAGTGGGGTAGTGGAGTTCTTAAGCATATTTTTCGTTTATGTTTGTGTAACTAACGATGGATAATCATATCATGGTCAGTACCAGAGAAGCAGACTTTCCAGTAACACAGGGGCTACTGTTGTGGTTGGCAGGAGAGCCAACACAGGGTTACCAAATTAGGCCGAAATGCACGCGTTTTAGCTCACACAGGCTGGCGTGAGGTCTGGAAAATGACAAGGGAATTAAAATTGAGAAAAACGGACGTAGCTGCTGGAATACTTCAATCCATTTAATGACGAACCGTCGCTCTTGAGGGTACATGATTTACAATATCAATAATAACTGATAATGGCGCCTTGCTAGGTCGTAGCAAATAACGTAGCTGAAGGCTATGTTAACTATCGTCTCGGCAAATAAAAGCGTAATTTGTCAGTGAACCATCGCTAGCAAAGTCGGCTGTACAACTGGGGCGAGTGCTAGGAAGTCTCTCTAGACCAGCCGTGTGGCGGCGCTCGGTCTGCAATCACTGATAGTGGCGACACGCGGGTCCGACGTATACTACCGGACCGCGGCCGATTGAAAGGCTACCACCTAGCAAGTGTGGTGTCTGGCGGTGACACCACATTCCTCCCCCCCCCCCCCCCCCAAATCGGCGTACGGTTGTGGCATAAGGCTTCCGCCCGCCGTGGGGAGGACCCCATGTTGACGTATGCGACGAGGTGGTGAGCCTAACAACAGGCGAGGCTGTGCCACCCGCACCCTGCCATTCGGACCGCGGGGAGCTAGGAAACGCCTGAAAACCTGCTCCAGGGTGCACGCCAATATGCAGTGTATGCGCCCGTAGAGAGACAGGAGGGACCGAAGGGTCGACCTCCATCGGGCCGGGGCACCCGACGGGCGAAGACGACATATTGGTCCGGAGCGGGCAAGAGTTACATGTCGGAGGACAACTGGTCACGGGAAGCGATCGGCGGTGCGTGACCCAGGGAGGCTCCCGGCGGTTGCAGAGACGCGGCCACTGCGGGCGTCGCCGGCGGGAGAACAGGCGGCGGCGGCGACGGCGACGGCGCGACGCCATGGGGCAAAATGGAAGGCAGTGTCGGTAACACCTGGGGCTGAGGCGAGCAAGTAGATGGGTCCCCAGGGCGCTGGCCGGACGGCATCGTCGCTGAAAGCAGACGGCGAGCGGCAGATCCCGTGCGACGACAGAGGCGCAGCTGATTGAGATGACGACACACCTCACCAGAGGCCCCCAAAACCAGATACATAGCGCGTCCGAGGCAGCGAAGAATGCGCCCTTCGAGCCAACACCGTGGACCTCGGTAGTGCGAATAGTAAACAACGTCGCCTGGAGCAAAAGCAGGTGTCTGCCGCGCACAGGAACCTGATGCGGTGGACGTAGCAAAGACATCAAGGTTCGACGAGGGCGACCGTGGAGCAACTCAGCAGGCGAGCGACCATCTCGGGACTGAGAGCGATACGAGGACAAAAAGAGTAATAACGCGTCCTCCCGAAAGTGCGACTCTTTCAACATCTGTGACTTGAAAGTCCTGACCAATCGTTCAGCGGCACCGTTTGACTGTGGCGAAAACGGCGCGGACGTCATATGTTGAATACCATTGGCCTTGCAGAATGACTGAAATTCTGCGTACATGAATTGTGGGCCATTGTCGGACACAATAGTCTGTGGAAGACCTTCAATGCAAAAGATAGCGGATGACGCTTGGATGGTGGCAGAGGACGTCGTGGAAGACATCCGGACAACAAAAGGAAAATTACTGGATGAATCTACCACAACCAACCATCGAGCATTCCAGAATGGACCAGCAAAAACGATGTGTAAGCGTTGCCAAAGGGAAGTGGCTTCTGGCCATGCAAAGAATTTCCGCGGTGGTGCTGATTGTTGTTCAGCACACACCATGCAAGAAGAGCACATATTTGTAGTCCCGGGATCGATTCCGAACCAAGTACAGTGCTGACGAGCAAGTTGTTTCGTTCTCACTATACCCCAATGTCCTTGGTGGAGAAGCTGTAAGACAGAGGACTGTAACGAACGTGGCACCACGACCCTGGACTGATTTTCAGAACGCAACAGCAAAACACCTCGTCGTACAAAAAGTCTCTCCTTGTGAGCAAAAAATCGGCGAACCAACGGGACCCCGATCCGTGATTTTGACAAGGGCCATTGCGTAGCAACAAAACGCAGAACGGTAGCAAGGACAGAGTCGGCAGCTGTGGCTATAGCTACACGACGAAAATCAATCGGAAACGATTTGACCACGTCATCGGTTTCCGCATCAATGAACATGCAAGCAATTTCGGAGGAATCGAATGCCCTATCCTCAGCAACAGGCAAGCGGGACAACGCATCGGCGTTTCCGTGCTTAGCAGTGGACCGATACAAGATATCGTAGCGGTACTGTGAGAGGAAAATAGACCAGCGAATGAATTTCTGTGTTGTACGTGGAGGTGCAGGCTTGGTCGGATGAAAAAGCGATGTCAATGGTTTGTGGTCTGTGATTATGGTAAAGTGACGACCATACAAGAAATCACGAAACTTTGTAACACCAAATACGAGAGCCAATGGTTCTTTCTCGATCTATGAATAATTTCTTTGAGCAGACGAGATCAATTTGGGCGCAAAGGCAATAGAGGGATCGTGTGATCCATCTTTGTGCGCAAGCACCGATCCCGAAATCCGATGCATCCACCATCAACAAAAGGGGCTTCCGGGGATCGAATGGCGTAAGGCAAGTATGGGAAAGCAACGCCGATTTCAACTGGCGAACGGAACACCTTTACGGCGTAGGCGATGAAGCGGAGCTGGAATGGAAGAGGCATGCGGAATATATCTGTTATAATACGTAATTTATCCCAGAACACTCTGTAGTTGCTTCAAATTCTGCGGCGAAGGCAAGTCCTGTATGGCACGGAGGTGCGTAGGACTGGGATGTATGCCTTGGGCATTGAGGACATATCCCAAGTAGGGCACGTCCCGAGCAAAAAACACACATTTGATTTCCGCAAGCGAAGACCATTTTGTCACAAGACCTGAAATAATGTTCTGAGATTGGCCAAATGTTCTTCCTCCGTCTTTCCGGAGATCATAATATCGTCCAGATAATTTGCTGCAGTAGGGACCGACGCACAAACAGTTTGTAGATATTGCTGAAACAATGCAGGGGCGGATGCACACCAGAATGGCAGTCGTTTGAATCGATACAAACCAAGATGCGTGTTAACCACCAAAACGCTCTGGGATTCTTCGTCCACCGGTATTTGCAAGTACACATCTGCTAGGTCAAACTTCGAAAAATATTTACCCCGGCACAGCTTGTCAAAAGGATCTTCCGGGCGGGGTAAAGGAAAAGTTGCAGTCACTAGTTGTGAATTCACTGTTGCCTTGAAGTCTACACAAAGTCTCAACTTTCCGGAAGGTTTTGGCAAAATTACTAAGGGTGATGCCCAGAGAGAAGCCTGCACACGTTCAATTACACCTTGTGATTCCAAATCGTGTAATGTTTTGGCGACCTCATCACGCAATGCGTGGGGAACATAGCGCGCTCTGAAAAATTTCGGTTGGGCGTTTACTTTCAGTTCCAAATGTGCTTTATAGTTCTCAGCGCAACCAAGTCCTGCTGCAAAAATATCTGCAAATTCTTCACACAGACGAGAAACACTGTCTGAAGCACAGGCTGGTTCACTGATAGGTCCTGATTTACTATAGACAAGTTAAACAACTGAAATAAATCGAAACCAAATAAGTTCACTGCAGAAGAAGAACGAAGGACGTAAAATGACACAAGTTTTGTTTGTCTTTTTATGTTGTAAGAAGGCTGCACTGTCCTAACACAGGCATCCTTTCTCCTGAATAGCTAGTAAACTTAACATTTGCGGCACGCAACGGAGGTGTTCCCAGCAGTCTGTAAGTGTCTTGATTGATCAGTGAAACTGCAGCTCCGGTATCGAGCTGGAATGGTATCACTTTGCCGTTAATGTCCAAGTCCACAAAAAGTTTATTGTCCTGCTGACAAGAGCGACTGTCTCGTGCAACGTGAACTGACACTGGTACATAATCACTTGCGACTTGACGGGAGTTCCGGCGATGTCGACGCACACTATTTTTGGGACGAACACAATCACTGTTAGAGAGAGTGGCACAGCGCGGAGTGGAATTAACTACACGAATTTCCATGGGCGAAGCTTCGCGAGCCTGAGTATCCTTGGTTCGATTCCGATTCCGGCCCGAAGCAAAGGGCCTGGAACGGTTTTGAGCTTCCGATCTGAGCTTTTTCTGGCAAACACTCTGAACATGTCCTTTTTTATTACAATAAAAGCAAATAGCTTGGCGTAACGGGCAGTTCTCACGCGAATGTTTAGTAGCACACCGCGGGCATGATTTGATCACTGCATTTGCTTGCCGTCGCGGTACATGTGGCTGAGAGCCTGGCGGCAGCGGCGCGGCCGGGCGCGAGGGCTGTTTACTGCTCTGTGCAGCTGGCCCGGCGGGCCGGTTAACCTGACACACTGCTGGCGAAGTTTCAAATGATTCCTGAGCGAAGTCAAGTGTGTCCTGCCGATCCAATCTGTCCATCACTTGTTGAAGGGAGGGATTTACTAGTTTCAATATCTGTTCCCTTATACGAACATCAGAAACATTCTGTGCAATTGCATCACGTACCATAGTATCTGAATAAGGGAGTCCACATTGACACTCAAAAGCACAATCCCTAGTAAGGCTTTGCAAGGTTGCAACCCACTCCCGATTAGTCTGACCTGCCGTGCATTTTGTACGAAAGAAGGTATACCGTTTCGCAACTACATTGACTGATTCCTTGAAATATGCATCTAATGCAGACAAAATTTATTCGTAGGACAGAGTTGCGACGTCGCGTCGGGGAAATAATTTGACTATCACATGGTACGTGGTCACGCCGACAGAAGACAACAAATAACGCTGCCGCTCGTTACCTTGAATTCTGTAGGCGGCCAGATGGAATCCAAATTGGCGTGACCACTCCGTCCAGCTTTCCAGTGCAGCATCAAAAGCACGAAAAGTGGGTGCAACAGCGTGTTGTGGAGCAGCTGCTGCCGCATCGTTTTGCATCGCACGTTGACCCTGGACGAGCTGTCCAATGGCATCCAGTAAGGCCTGCGTCTGCTGATTCTGTAAGCGATAAAATTCTGACAGTACAGCTGGAGATTGTGGTGAAGCCATTACACAAGTAAATCAGGGCAATTTAGATAAGAACACTTTTACTCTCGTCGCCAATGTTGTGGTTGGCAGGAGAGCCAACACAGGGTTACTAAATTAGGCCGAAATGCACGCGTTTTAGCTCACACAGGCTGGCGTGAGGTCTGGAAAATGACAAGGGAATTAAAATTGAGAAAAACGGACGTAGCTGCTGGAATACTTCAATCCATTTAATGACGAACCGTCGCTCTTCAGGGTACATGATTTACAATATCAATAATAACTGATAATGGCGCCTTGCTAGGTCGTAGCAAATAACGTAGTTGAAGGCTATGCTAACTATCGTCTCGGCAAATAAAAGCGTAATTTGTCAGTGAACCATCGCTAGCTAAGTCGGCTGTACAACTGGAACGAGTGCTAGGAAGTCTTTCTAGACCTGCCGTGTGGCGGCGCTCGGTCTGCAATCACTGATAGTGGCGACACGCGGGTCCGACGTATACTACCGGACCGCGGCCGATTTAAAGGCTACCACCTAGCAAGTGTGGTGTCTGGCGGTGACACCACAGCTACCATGCACGAAGTATTAAAATTTTTATAAGCCAAGTAGGTATGTTAAAGGCAGACAATGTCGATATTTTTAAGAGACTGAAAGCACTTTAGATAGGGAGAAAAAAATATCTTATTACAGGACTCCAGAAAATGAAGAGGAGTGACAAAGAGGTCTCAATGACTGCTGGTTTAGGGGATGTGAGGAATATATAGGTTAGGGAGAGGGTGGAAATAAGGAAACGAAAGGAAGCAGGGTGCAGGGAGGAGGAGAAAGTTGAAAAGGAGAGGAACAGGCCTTTGTCTATTGTACCTGTTCCTGCAAGGTATCCGACTACCATGGCTGTAGTTAAGCTTGTCAGGCCTATGAGTTGTAGGATCCTGACGACTGGTACGACGATGTTTAAAATGTTAATTTTAACACAATTAAGGATGGTGCGACGTGATGCAAATTCTAGAAAGTGTTCGCAGTTTACGGGATAATAGGGTTCTTAAAGTCAAGGAGAGTACCGTAGAATTATCAGCTTCGAAATAATGGATGATTGTGAGTCAGAGGAAGCTGAAGTGCCAGTATATGGGTTGTGAATAAGTGTATGGATAACAATGTAGTATCTAGGCTGCTGTAGAGTAAATGAAATTGTTTTGAGACCGTGGAGCATGGACCATGTGTATAGGGCCGTCCATGTGTCGATGACGCTTACGTTGTGCAGAGTGGAACTGCGGATGTTGATGTTATTTCAGGTCCAACGGGAAGAGCACTAGAGCTTATTTACATTTGTGTTGTACATGATATGTTACAAGCACGTGTATATACTCGGAAGCGATGTGAAAGTACGAAAAGAAAGAGGAGACGAATTATGGAAATTAGGTATCAGGCTGACAGGCTGAATCTGTGGATGAGTCTATTCCAGAGGTTCGGAATGTAACGGTAGCGCGAGTAATGGGTCACAGTCTTTCCGAGCAAGCTTCTGATGTGTCCTGTGACCTGCTTAAGATGCAACCACAGTCTCATATGTACGGAGAATGTAAAGTAGGTGAAAGACAAGAGACCTGATGCAAAGTAAATTTACGAACTAAACACCATGTCAAAGTTAACTTATGGCAACGGAAAATTTTGCTAGAACAGAGCTATCCAAAGGGACGTCTATTGTACTGGACAATCCAGTACAAGCATGTTCAAGTACACTAAAGTGTAAGTCGCGTGATATAGTAGCAATTGGCATTAGAAAGTTGCTTCGGTGAGCAGGAGAAACAGAAAGCGTTTCGGGAGGAATTCTGTCTATATTAGCACTACAGTGACAGAGGTAACTGAGAAACTGTCAAATTACTGTGAGTAATAGTACCACATGTGGTTCATTTGTGGAGATAGTTCCTTGAAAGCACAAAGGAAAGTATTGCCGCTGAGACGAAGTTCTAAGTAATGTTCCAAGACAATAGTTTAAAAAACCGTTGGATAGACAAACAGGATACTCAGAGTAAGAGTAACTGGCGCCAATGTATTGTTCAAGGTTTCAACCTGTTGAGCAAGGATAAATTTTTAAGTGCAAAAGAGTTTACAAGTGTCGTTTTAGTTTCAAACTGTGGACTGGAGAGTTACAAGTTCTGTTGGCATAAACATTCCAAGATGCTTAGTAGTGCAGTATGTTTCCTAGAGTTCAAGATAATGAGTAGTGCGTTGAGCGCTTGAGAAATGCTATAATGTTAAGCGACGAATGAGAGATTCCAAGATGGAGATAACCGAAGTGGGAGTATGTTGAAAACTGTAATGTGAATTTTGCTGAAAAATTTACTCCCAAGAGCTTAAGAGAATATGGGGACACGGAAAAAGCCGTGAGAATATGAAGAGAGAACTTCCAAGCATACAGAATACAAAAATACAAGATGTGATAACAAGTCTGTTTGCTAGGTCGTCCTCCGCTACAATATACAAAATGTGATGTGTGTTATCTATATTTTACTAAACTAACTTATTGATCACGCATAACGGACCCCCCCCCCCCCCCTTTCACATTATGTAATTATAAATGCCATTTTATTTGTTTTAAAGTTCTTATTAACTATATACACTCCTGGAAATTGAAATAAGAACACAGTGAATTCATTGTCCCAGGAAGGGGAAACTTTATTGACACATTCCTGGGGTCAGATACATCACATGATCACACTGACAGAACCACAGGCACATAGCCACAGGCAACAGAGCATGCACAATGTCGGCACTAGTACAGTGTATATCCACCTTTCGCAGCAATGCAGGCCGCTATTCTCCCATGGAGACGATCGTAGAGATGCTGGATGTAGTCCTGTGGAACGGCTTGCCATGCCATTTCCACCTGGCGCCTCAGTTGGACCAGCGTTCGTGCTGGACGTGCAGACCGCGTGAGACGACGCTTCATCCAGTCCCAAACATGCTCAATTGGGGACAGATCCGGAGATCTTGCTGGCCAGGGTAGTTGACTTACACCTTCTAGAGCACATTGGGTGGCACAGGATACATGCGGACGTGCATTGTCCTGTTGAAACAGCAAGTTCCCCTGCCGGTCTAGGAATGGTAGAACGATGGGTTCGATGACGGTTTGGATGTACCGTGCACTATTCAGTGTCCCCTCGACGATCACCAGAGGTGTACGGCCAGTGTAGGAGATCGCTGCCCACACCATGATGCCAGGTGTTGGCCCTGTGTGCCTCGGTCGTATGCAGTCCTGATTGTGGCGCTCACCTGCACGGCGCCAAACACGCATACGATCATCATTGGCACCAAGGCAGAAGCGACTCTCATCGCTGAAGACGACACGACTCCATTCGTCCCACCATTCACGTCTGTCGCGACACCACTGGAGGCGGGCTGCACGATGTTGGGGCGTGAGCGGAAGACGGCCTAACGGTGTGCGGGACCGTAGCCCAGCTTCATGGAGACGGTTGCGAATGGTCCTCGCCGATACCCCAGGAGCAACGGTGTCCCTAATTTGTGGGAAGTGGCGGTGCGGTCCCCTACGGCACTGCGTAGGATCCTACGGTCTTGGCGTGCATCCGTGCGTCGATGCCGTCCGGTCCCAGGTCGACGGGCACGTGCACCTTCCGCCGACCACTGGCGACAACATGGATGTACTGTGGAGACCTCACGCCCCACGTGTTGAGCAATTCGGCGGTACGTCCACCCGGCCTCCCGCATGCCCACTATACGCCCTCGCTCAAAGTCCGTCAACTGCACGTACGGTTCACGTCCTCGATGTCGCGGCATGCTACCAGTGTTAAAGACTGCGATGGAGCTCCGTATGCCACGGCAAACTGGCTGACACTGACGGCGGCGGTGCACAAATGCTGCGCAGCTAGCGCCATTCGACGGCAAACACCGTTTTTCCTGGTGTGTCCGCTGTGCCGTGCGTGTGATCATTGTTTGTACAGCCCTCTCACAGTGTCCGGAGCAAGTATGGTGGTTCTGACACACCGGTGTCAATGTGTTCTTTTTTCCATTTCCAGGAGTGTATAAAACATGAAGGACTCACATAGTTTGCTGAATTCCGGCGTTAAGTGGTGTCATTGTCTATCATTAAATAAACTGTTAGAGGTTACTGTGGTCTCAGTGATATACTAGGCAAGAAGCGAAAACTACGTTCTAACCTTCACATTCCGCATTTATTTACTTTTCTTAATTTGATATTCCTATTTCTCACATAAATCCTCTTCAACAACAGGTAAATGTAAATATTATGGTCGATAGTTAGAAATTACAAGCAACTGATGAGGGGCAGTTACTGTTATGAGCAGTAAAGTAAGTTTCTTTGCTTCTTTTGTTTCGTGTTTATATTTGTTAATTAATTATGCCAGTGAGAAGTTGCGCTTCAAAAGGGTGACTGCAACTCAAAACACCTGCTCAAGGAGAGAGGCGGCATTCTTGCAGCCACTCTTATCCCAGTGCCTACGCTTAACTCAAATACTATCATAATGTACAACTATAAGAAATTGTACGTTTCGTACAGGTCCCCTGGTGAATACCCTAGCGTTGGGTTACCTTAAAGTCTGGCTGACTTTGCAGTTGGTTTCAGCTAAATAAGACAAGTTTCTAACAAAATTAGATGTGAGTATAATCCTGTTTATTTGGTACAGTGATCAAACAAACCTCATCTATAAGAGTACTTTAAGCTGTCTGTTAGATCAGCAGTATCTTCATTTTCTGCTTTGAAATGCTATAGCACAAAGATTTATTTACAGTGTCATGTGTGTTTTGAGTTCTATGTCTTACATATGTAGATAAACAGTTTTATTTTGGTGAAAAGATGCAATTTTCGTTTGCCTTCTGAGAACTGTAACTATACATGTGTATTCTGATAAGCAACCTACCCCTATGTTGGACTCAAAATCTTCATTGGTTTGAAAAATAATTTTACTTTCATAAAGAGATAGAGTCTTTGTTCACGATTACAGATCTCTGGCGCAATGGGATATCCAAATTTCATCTCTGTGAGTGGAATCTTGTTCCACCATTCCTTTTTGGCCATATTTACATTCGTACTGCATACGTTATGGTTTAAATGGCTCTAAACACTATGGGACTTTACATCTATGGTCATCTGTCCCCTAGAACTTAGAACTACTTAAACCTAACGAACCTAAGGACAACACACAACACCCAGCCATCACGAGGCAGAGAAAATCCCTGACCCGGCCGGGAATCGAACCCAGGAACCCGGGCGCGGGAAGCGAGAACGCTACCGCACGACCACGAGATGCGGGCGCATACGTTATGAAGCTATATTTATGACTCGCAAAAATATCCCATTTAAGTGAAATCAAGAAATCATTAAACTACATAACTATTTTTGGTGCATTATGATTATATCTCGGTATTATTTAGTAGCTCATTATAGAAATACAGTCTGTAAGGATTTTAGAGGCACTTGGCACTATAGTTCATAATGGTAATGTGGCAGCCTTTGTAGAAAGGTTGTGTGTGTACGAAACCTAAGCTGGGTCATACGTATTAAAAGCAATTTTAGCCAGTCAGTATCGTCAATTCTATTTTTATGCTGTTCAACAAGCTGCATGATCTTCTCCCTGCTGTGAAGTGATGCATGGTGAGGTGACTCATTAATGAAAAACTTGTACAGATTTTTAGTAGACATTTAAGATACAGAGTATTGTAAATTACATCGTTTATGTGTTTTGATAGACGTATTAAACGTGTCAATAATATTGTGACAATTGACATATACACTGTCTATCTTGTTCTCTTCTTATATCCTAAAATGATGCTGCTTGAGGTTTGTTTTCATTTTGGGCAAATATCACGTTAGCTGCATTCCTCTAGGACCTGACAGTAATTTAGAGTACTTGTTTGTTTGTGAGCTCTCTGCTTAGCACAGTATTTTAGCCAACATGTGTTGCTCCTTTAATCAATTTAGACGTGGCATTTTGACTGGGCAATTAGTCTGAGACACATGACATGAACATGACATCTATGTGTTGCTGACGTATTTATGCAGACATTTTAGAATTGGAAATAGCACTGTGACACTTAGCAAGCGTCATGTGTTTCATGGTACAATTTAAACGTGGGAACACTTAATTTTTAGAGTTCGTTGTGCGTTACACCTAGTATGGTACAGAGAGAGAACTAAGTTCATGCCACAAAAGTTGTGTGCGTGTGTGTTGAAAGCACCAATTTACAAAATTCAGGTGAAACTTAGATATTTTTTGACGTAATACCGTAGTATTGACAATAATTTTTAACATAACTCCCATTTATACAAAATTCAGATTAGCTTACGTATTTTTGACATGAAATAATGCAATATACACTCTTTATGTAATTCTTTGATAGAAAGACTCAAATTCAAGATTGTCTGGCTTCTTTTGAGCATGGTCAAGGGGCGGCTCTATGCCTTCACTGTGATTCATGATACGTACTTGCAGCTGCGAATATGGACTACCATTAGCTGTATAACTGAGTGACAATGGAAATTTGTGCCAGAGTGGGGGGTACTTTAACACAGATTTCCTGCTCATCGCGAACAGTCGTCTTATCACTAGACTGTCCGTGGACGACTCATGTCCAGATCCAAAATGCAGTGTATTGTCAACCATGTACTGTCCATACATTCATTATGTATATTCCCGAGCAGAGGCACATTTTAAGCGAAAGTCGCTCGCCTGATGTCGGCGGAAAAACACAATACTGTAGTGCCAGTGTTGTTTAGAAATACGATGCAGAGTTCCTACGGACATGCACGTAGTGATTAATGATTCATTTTAACGAATGTCACTGTTTCAAAAAATGAGATGTTATGTCTTGGAGCGGCAGTGATGTCATACATAAACGAGGTGTGGTTTTGTCATATCACAATGACATCATAAATAAGAGAAGTGGTTTATGATGTCGTACCTTGGCCAAAGCCGCATCATGTGATGTCACAAATGTGCGTTTCTGTATATGGTGTAAGTTATAAAAACGCTCTCAGCTCTGTCCTATAAGCTGTCATCGCATTTGTGCACTTCGTGTATCCCGGTGTAGAGCTCGAACAAAATAACGTGTAAAGGGCTGGTTACGTTCTCCCATAAAGTAGTAACTTAAAGTGTCAAGTTAGGGTGACATGTTAGAAATTATTAGCTGAGTAACTGGAATGTAATATGTGTGGGAGTACTGCAGCAGTCGAGGGAGGCAGCGGGCTAATGCTTTGATTATAGCACATATCTGTTGAACTATTCTGTGGCAGGTCAGTCTCACACAGTGAAAACTGGCAACACAGCGGTGATACACAGCACAAGTGACTGGATTTCTCCGCCAATAGGTTCAAGTGGTGTTGCCGAACATGTGACGAGAAGTGGTGCATTGACATAACAGATGGGCTGCTACGTAGTATAAACAGCGTTCAGTTTGGTAGCAGTTTCACTTACAACCCAGCAGTTCCACTGGGACGTGGGGGCTAGTCAGATGGGGAGACCACATGGATCCGCCAGCAACAGTCACGAGTTCAATTCCCGGACTCGATACCAGCTTCCTCCACTAAGTACACTTTCCGTATTTAGTGTCTCAATGTCCAGGGGCCAACGTGTAGTACCCTTATCCTCAAATGGATAAAAAAATCCAGTTATTAATTGTTTATGGATAATCTGTTTCAATTCTGGGCGACTAAGAGCCACCCAACTGCACTCACCATGTAAAGAGCTTCCTATATGATAGATTCAAGAGAGGCGAAGACTCAGAAGAATTGGCCAGGAACGTGAGACGCTACAATAACAACCAGCCGCTGTTTTCTGATGAACGAATATTACAAATGAATTGTGTTATGGCAATCGTTGTTTTGTGGGCTTTCTGGAATGACTGAAATTCTTCTACAACAGGCCAGGACAGCATATTTATTACGACAAGAAGCGATGACTGAAAATATTTTTGCAGAATATAAGCAATATTTGTTGTATGTACGGTAATGCACTCATTTCTTTTGATGATGAGAAAATATGAGTGACAGTGTAATGACTTATTTTTAATTAATTGTAGGTTTTTATTAGTAAATGCTACTTGACGGTGAGTGTGTTAATTATTCCTTGGGTATTGTGGCGGACTACTCCTTGGAAATGTTTGATGCCGGGTAACACACATTTCTCAACAGTTCCTGCAATGTGACGTCATTTTGACGTGACGTATAAGTCGATGACCACAGGAACTACTATAGACTTATTCAGCGTTCGGTAGAGACCCCTCAGAAACTTCATGCACGTACATTGGAGATTTACATAAATATGCCGTTCTTGGTACGGTTTATTGTAATTGTTGTTATAATTAAAGTCCTATAACGTTTTATCGACGATTAATTCTTTAATTTGAAAGTGTCCTCTCAGGAGTGAGTTGTTATATTCAATAAATTACAAATTAAGCGTGAAACACACTTGCAGTATGCCGTTTCAACGTATCGGCGCATTGAAAAATTTTCAGAAACTATCATTAAATGTCAGTTAATAATGCAGCAATAGTATAATCCTTCAAAGAGACTATGATGACCAAGACAGGAGACTAATGTCACACGCTGAAGTGCTGGCGTAATGTATCATGTCATGGATAGTGGAGTCAAAGGATGTAGGATTCAAAATGACGCTACGTTTGTGATATGAGTGTCACCCTTTCATGGCTGGAGGACAGAACTTCACTGTCACAGGAAGATGCACATAGACAGACCGACCCACTACGGCTTTTGTACTGCAACATTTACAATAACTTGGGATTTATGTGTTAGGCCTGCAACAGGCTAATTCATCCAAACAAGAGCATCAGTAACTGACGGTTGGAAGAACTGCTGTTAAGTCCCGTCATCCAGTAAAATGGAACATTCACCACAAACTTGGAAATTCACAGGAAGCAGGCTCGTCGTCAGCACTGGCCGACTGCACACCTCTGTTCCAAAGAGGTGGCCGCCCTGGTTTGCTGTCGCCTGTTGAGCTCAGCTCTTTGTTCGTTAGAGGCGACCGTCTTCGTTTTCTATACACCGATTTTCTTATTCGATACACCAGCCTGACTACTGACCTGTCAGATTATTGCCGGTGTGTCCGAGCGGTTTAGGTGCTTCAGTCTGGAACCGCGCGACCGCTACGGTCGCAGGTTCGAATCCTGCCTCAGGCATGGATGTGTGTGATGTCCTTAGGTTAGTTGTAGTTCTAAGTTCCAGGGGACTGATGACCTCAGATGTCCCATAGTGTTCAGAGCCATTATTTTGTCTTCCTGAGTTAATCTGTTAATACAATTGCTTGCAGATTCATTAGCTGAGGCCCAGAAGCTTTGCTTGGTAGCAGCTGTCGGACTGCACCTACCCTACACCAGGGTGGGCGCACACCACGGAATTTCCACCTCTACCGTTGTCCCTCCGCTACCATGCCATCTGTACACGTACGGGCCACGTAGTTTTTTTTTCCTCTATTTTTTTTCGCACTGGAAGCGATTAGCGAGAATTCTCCCATTGATATCATCTCGCCTGTTAGGGCACTGCTGATACACAATATCTTAGAAGTCTGCAAAGGAAATAATCTACTGAGTTTCATGGCCAAGTCAGTGCTGTGTGTAAGTTAAGTTCCTCCTTATTTTATCACGATGTTCCAAACCTCTGATAAACACTGACAACAATATTGTACCACCTACCTGTCCCAAATCATGAGAAAAGTCTCGCCCCATCTCCAAGTCCTTAACTTACTCCTTCCATCAATATGCCGCCTGGTCTGTGTTTAACAGTTACATTCTTCTTGTGTTCCTTATGTTGACACCTTGTCGTCTTACATCACCAAAGTTTGTTTTGATTTTTCTGTATGCTGTATCACCCTTCCAAAGACTATTTCTTTTTCACACTTTTTCTGTATACATTTCCCCTTGGATTCCTTGGACATTCTATTTGTTCTTTTACTAAGTAACTTATGTTGCTGTTTTCCATCCATTTCTTGAACGTCTTTGTATTTCCTTTCTTCGATTAAGAATTAAAATATTTATTTCTGCTACCCAAGGTCTTTTTGCAGTCACCTTTCTTTATTACCATTTCTTTCTGTTAAGGCTTAATGTCAGTCACCGCCGCGCTAGTGGAGAACGATAGAGAAGAGACAGCTGTGAGAAGGCATCAGTCAATCGCACGCTGACGGATCCCTCTCCAGGACAACGTGACAGCAGCGGCCCACTGACGAAACCCAGTTCAGTAGTAACTTCAGGATTAGCCACTTGTATAGCAGCATCAATTCTATGAGTTTTAGACACTTGTGAAAAGCGACACTTGTGAGAAACTGGAATTGGGCGACACTTTTGAGAAAGCCGGGATGTTAAGGGGCCGGCACAGGGTGTGTAGCAAATACTGCGCCACTACCTGTTCGGTGACGACCTGCTGCCGCTTGGTGTGACTGAGCGCTCGGCTTGTGCCGGCCCGGGCAGCTGCCGAGGGACTTTCACACCCGTCCAGTGCAGCCAGGTTACATTATTTCAGAACAGTAGCCTTAGTCAAATAAGAAATCGAAGCTGAATTTGCCCCCACGATATCATTTCAACTATTAGTTGCAGCACAGTTATGCGTAAGACCTTTTTCATTGGAATTTTTGTTCTGATTATTCTTATATAGAGCACAATTTTCGCTCAACCTCATACTTAACGATGTATTTTACAGAAACTATAGAAACCGAAAATGTTTTTTATCTTCCAACCCCTCACCCAAAATTTGATATGATATTAGCGGCAACCTTTACCATATATTAAGAGGAGCCAGCTAAAGAATTTTGTTCTCAGTAGAAACTTTTCTTTAATTATTTCGAAATAAACCTCAATTTTTCCGTACCACGCAGGGAAGTGTAGTGTCAGTCCTGCTAGTAACTAGCGTTAAGGAATGCAATTTATGTATTGAAACAAGATGTATTCATCGTCCATTCAAACAGGCATTGTTACTAAAATTCTCTACACAAAAATGCTGATTGTTAGAAAATTTATGACTTTTCAGATTTCATTAAAGAATCTTTTACAATTTGCAAGACATTTAGCCGACTTTGTGTCGTTTCCAGGTACCACCACGAGGAGGTAGTCTCTCTTCGACCCACATTATATTTATTTACAATATTTACAGGATGATTATTTATTTACAAAAGGCCTATCGGCGTGAACTGAACCCCTTTTCAATATTTACAAGTCTTGCTATAGCTTCAGCCATTTCCTTTTCATTGTAATTTCTGTGCATAAGCCACGCAACTAAGAAATGACTTTATGTTGCCGTCAGCTTGGAGTCTTGTAAGGGTCTTACAAAACCACCTCATCTCTCATACCTGCAGACTTCTTTCTTCTTTTCCCACCTAGAATTAAAACTAGTTGGTGCCCATGATATTCTGCGTCTTCTATTAGAATTTTTACTAAGGAGTAAAAATTTGGATGCTGTGTGCTACCTGTTTGGTGTCCCTGTAGACCGCTCGCTACCTGTTCGGCCGGGTCTCCTCACAAGTGTCGCTCCTCACAACTGTCACTCCTCACAACTGTTGCAACCCCAATTCTATTCACTTCGCTTGTGTTCTCTATATTGCACAGACTTGGAATTGTTTATGCAGGGGAAGATTTTTTATTTCGTATATCGCCCTTTGCTTGCGACACGTGTGTGTAATTGCAAACGTTACGTACTGTAAATTTCATTTACTAATAAAACCCATTAATATGATTCGCTTGAACTGTTTGTCCAGCGAACAAAGTACTCAAAAGTCCTAAACACCACATATTTGGTGACAGGTAGGTGAACGAACACAAATGCGACAACCTAGAACCTGGCTGCCACAAAGTTTTTTTCTATCTTTGTCGTGGCCTTTTCTGTTTTGCTGACTCATTAATTCTACCTTGTCTTTTCTTTGCAAGAGTGTGTTTACATGTTTTAATAGTGTCACTTATAAGGTTTTTTCTACTCAGTGCTTTCAGGTGGGCGTTGCACAAATTTTCATTGCTTGTGTGCTTATTTTTATTGCTTACCCTGTCTGTTTATTGCATTTACCAATTCCAAAATAAGCAACGCACCTCTTCCACCCCCCGTTCAGGCACTTCAACTGCAAGCGATAGATGCAATGCAGCTAACGCAGATGTTTCAGTTTCAGATGAAGCAGACAGCAACGCTGCTAAACACGATACCGCAGCTACTTGCGGATCAGCCCACGAATATAGTGCAACATGCCACAACGGTAGCTCGAGGTGCCATACCGCCTTTCCACCAGTTTAATGACAAAGAAGAGGAATGGCTCGAGTGGTTGCAACAGTATAGATTCCACATCGGTAGCTACTGTGAAACCACATTACTTTTTGTCAGTGGTAGGAGATCCAGTATTTGGCTTCATTTAGAAATTGTTTCCTAACGCCTCGCCGAGGGCCGGCCGGTGTGGCCGTGCGGTTCTAGGCGCTTCAGTCTGGATTCGCGTGACCGCTACGGTCGCAGGTTCGAATCCTGCCTCGGGCATGGATGTTTGTGGTGTCCTTAGGTTAATTAGGTTTAAGTAGTTCTATGTTCTAGGGGACTGATGACCACAGATGTTAAGTCCCATATTGCTCAGAGCTATTTGAACCATATTTTTGCCTCGCCGAGTGAACTTTCCTATGACCTGGTTCTAGATTTCTGTACTAAATATTATGACCAACAAGTGAATGTAGTGGCAGCTAGGTACAAATTCTTCATTGCAAGGAAAGGGCAGAACAATCTTATTGCAGGTGAGTAACAGATTTGCAGGGTACGACGAGGAGATGTAAATTAAAAGGTGCTGTAGTGCTTTATATTTGGATGTTATGTTACATCATATGGTCGTGTACAATTGAACTGACATCAAACTTAGAGAATAGATTTTGAAACAGTTAGAGCTACCATCCTAGCACATGGTGCAAATTCTAGATCAGCATGATTCATGTGCCATAACGGCCGATAAAAATGAGCAGCCACCAATTTGTCAGGTTGAGTGGTCCCTTACTGATGACCAATCCAGTACGCAGCAACAGCCTGCGCATGCCATGCCGCGTAAATTGTTCTCTAAACAGGCGAACAAAATTAAGTCATTCCCTCAGTACTATTCACGGCACAAACAACAGACTGCCCGTCCAACCAAGCACAGTGTTACGCTTCTGGAAAAAAAGTCACTTAAACAATAAGTATGTTTGCTCCAAAACAAACATAAGAATTCTGCCTACTACCATAAATCTCGTCACAAGGCCCATGTACCCAATGCAGATTATTCAAAGTCTGCTGCAGGCAGTAGGGAAACTATCAAGTGAATGGTTTCTTCAATGCTACGCCAGTCCAACAAGCTTCTTGTTCATTTGTGTATTAGTGGAAAACTTATGAAATTTCTGATGGGCACGGGTGCCTCTGTTACGTTGGTGAATCGTAACACATATGAAATGTTAGGCTCCCCATGCCCATCTAAAACCATCTCGAACCTGACGGCTTATTATAGACAAGACATTCCTGTTCTCATAAATCGTACTTTGCCTGAAATGCATCGCTCGCAAAAGCGAACTGTGACTTTAACGTAGTTACAATCACGCGATTTTGAGAAGACATTTGGCCTTGATTCGTTTGATTTGTTTAGCTTTCAAATTCAGGACAATGTGTTGTCAGTGACTGCATCTCCTACAAAAGACAGTGTAGCTAGCTTACTGAAACAGTTCCCTGACACTTTTCTGAAGGTTTCGGCAAAGCTAACTATTTTGTTGCATATATTACTATGAAAGATAATGCTCAGCCGAAATTTTGCAGGACCAGCTAGTCAGTGATCAAGTTCACTGGCTTTGCTCCCCAGGCTTTCAGGCGGCTTCTCCTGCGCGTTGAGTTTACGTCTACAGTCAACCCACAATCTGTGATTGATACTTATCCATTTCCACACCCTGAGGGTCTTATAAAAAGATTAGCGCTGTTCTCAACTTTTCCCAAATTGATTTGCGCGACTTATATCTTCAAATAGCACTAGATGAAGAATGTCAAACAGTGTGTGTTGTGAACACTTGTTTGGGGCTGTTTAAATATTTGCGTTTGACTTTTGACAGTGCTTCCGCACCCGCCATTTTCCAGCGGTATTTAGAACAACTAACTGCTCAAGTACCAAACTGTTCAAACTTTTTGGACGATACTGTCGTAGACGATCGTATGCCTGAAGAAACAATTGCAAATTGGTGTGCTTCGTTTCATGTGTTACCTGAAGTGTAGACTGGATAAGTGTGATTTCTTTAAACCTGAGTTACAATATCCTGGTCATTTCATAAACAGTGAACGTGTACATAATCTTCAGCCACATTTGTTATCCATACGAGACCTGCCAGTTCCTCTCAGTGTCACAGAATTACAGTCAAAGAAAAATGATTATATTAGTTTCATACCCAATTCTTGACAAAGCGCAGCTCCGCTGCATCGCTTGCGTCGCAAGAACGTCCCGATTGTTTGGACAGAGGTGTGCCAAGAAGCTTTTTCAAAAGCTTAAAGATGCATTGCTCAGTGATCGATGCTTGGTCCACATTGATCCTGACAAACCATTTGTGTTGCAAGTTGACGCTTCTCTTACGGAATCGGTGCAGTGCTTTCGCACAGATTTGGGTATAAAGACAGACCTATTGCTTTCACATAAAAACTGTTGTCCAAAGCTCAGTGCAACTATTCACAAATAGAGAAAGAGGTATGTGCTATTGTGTATGTAATCAGCAAATTCCACCATTATTTGTACGGCAGGAAATTCTACGTACTAGCGGATCACGAGCCATCGGAAACCTGAGTTCATCCGATGAAGCCGCTTGCTGTACGAACTGCCCAAATATTACAAAGATGGGCTATGTTGTTGCCTCAATACCAGTACGAGATTTTGTATCGTCCGAAAGTTCAATTGAGTAATGCGGATGCCCTTTCACATCTTCCGATAGGCCCGGATGAGACCTTGACGCTTCTACTGCATCTTGGTGTCACATCGATGCAAAGGATTCTCAACGGCTTCAATCCCTTCCTCTGGGCTATAGGAAAATTGCACAGGCCACCGCAGCTGATTCAGATTGGAACGTTTTGGTAAAATACATTCGCACATTCGACCTCGATCATTGCATAGCATAAAGAAATCTGTAGTGCGCCGACACTTTGCACGTCGGCATAGCCTAGCTATACATCAAGGTGTGATTCTTGTTCAAAATTACAGTGGACAGTCACGTGTGTTGATCCCCAAAGCTTTTCTAAAAGCAGTGTTGCGGTTATTTTATCAGGGATGCTGGGGGATTGTTCGTATGAAACAGTTAGCGTGTTGACAGTATACTTGACATGGTATCGACACCCAAATAGAACAATGAGGTCACAGGGCATGCGCGGAAAATGGGTCCGCTCCTGCATAGAAATTCTCGACTTGGTCTAATTTGGAATCACCATAGAAACGTATGGTTATAGACTTTACGGGACCTTTTCGCAACATTCGTTTGTTTATTGTGGTAGACTCTTATAGTAAGTTTCCTTTTTCTCTGCCAATAAACTTGGCAACTCCACATAAGACAGTTCAGGCGTTGTCCTCTATTTTTTGCCTTGAAGGTTTCACTGAAGTCATTGTGTAGGACAATGGCCTTCAGTCAACCTCAAATGAATTTGAAACATTCTGTGAACCGTTCCATCCACAGTCCAAATGCGAAGCGAAACGTTTTATCAGAACCTTCAAGCAGCAGACGGCCAATTTTCGCGTCGCACACACCAGGGATCAAGCACTGCAATGTTTCACGCCTTCTATGGTCCGCATCCAAGAGATGGACAATTGCCGGAGGAATTGCTTCACGGCAGCCGCCATCGGACGCTGATCCACATGCTTCTACCTGTTCAGCATTCGGCGCCGAAGGAAGGCGCAAGTATCGCTTCGCGCCTCATGATATTGTGTTTATCTAGATGTCTAGCGGCATCAGACGGTGGGACCGAGGTCAGATCCTTCGTAGATTTGGCGCAGGCCCAGGAGAATGCCAGCACCGGCATCACAATAAAATTCGGCACTGTCACGTGCACGGTGATCCTTCTGTACCTCTTCCCCCAGATTCACGGATCCCGAGGACAGAACGGAATCAGCAGCCGCCTGAGAGAGTCCTCACCTCACTGCGGGATGACGCTATGGAGGCGGAGATTTCACCAACCCTGCCTCCTCTTGTCCTACTGATGGAGCTGGAGCTATCCCCGCGGCAGGGGCGTAATTGTGGTATGGGTCTCAGGAGCTGAGAGCATAACCTTCTGAGCGATTTCCGGGGGACGTTTCCACCAGAGCGCACGGCGGATGGCGGGGTAACGTCCCCTACAGCCACAGCGTCCAGTCCTTCACAGCGTCCACATTGCTGGCTCCCCGCGCTTGTCGTGTTCCTTTCAAGACGACGGCCCGTCGCTTTGGAGGGAAGGACTTTTACGGCGTGAAGTCAATAGCCGGCAAGCTAGTCGGAAATGATGGCTGTGAGGAGACGTCAGCCAATCGACCCCTCTCCAGAAAGACAACGTGATCGCAGCGGCATCTATGTGAAGCGATCAAAAGCGCCGCGACGGACTGGCGACGCCCACTTCAACAGCAGCTTCAAGATTAGGCACTTGTATAGCAGTGTCAACTTTATTCACTTGGCTTGTATTCTCTGTGAAGCTCAGACTTGGAACTGTTGATACAGAGGAAGATTTATTATTTCGTATGTCGACGTTTTCTTGTGACATGTGTGTCACTGCAGCCGTTCGCTGTGGCTGAGCAGCAGTCTGGAACTGCACCGCTGCTACGATCGTAGGTTCGAGTCCTGCTTAGGGCATGGATGTGTCGATGTCCTTAGGTTAGTTAGGTTTAAGGAGTTCTAAGTCTATGGGACTGATGACCTCAGATGTTAAGTCTCATAGCACTTGGAGCCATTTTTTTGTAATTGCAAAAGTTAAGTAATGTAAACTTCATTTAGTAATAAAACACATTAATAGAATTTGATTGAATTCCTAGTCTAGTAAACTGAGTACCCAGGATTCCTAGACACCACAATTTTTCCAGCCTTTGTGACTGTCGTTTTTGGGAATATTCATTTCTCTTTGCACTGGCTTCAGTGGCATTTATTACCATAGTATCTACAGCCATATAGAAATTCAGATGACCTTTGTCATCCCTCAGTACTTCTCTGTCTTCTCTACATGCACGGAAATCTCTGCTGTAGTGTGTGCAGTTATTCGTTTATATTCCTTTTGATTTATGAGTAAACAAAGATATCCTCTAGCATTACATGAAAGGAAATATTCCTGTGAAACCTGCTTCCTATAAACGCACAATCTACAGCAGCACTAGCAACTTCAAGTAAATCTCTGATTTTATCACTTATATGTAAGATGGCAAGAACTAAGGCCCTTACATTAAGTCATTAAAGATCACCTAACTCACGTCGAGCGAACAGTAGTGCTGAACAAGATGACTGACAAGGCACAATGCATCTTGTAGCGGGTATAGTATGTACGTATTGGAATAATTAATGTCGGGTGATGGTTTTAAAGTAATTCACACGACATGAAAACTTTGTGGAAACAAGTCGATTTACTGGACGCTAGTTTACCCCAGGGAAGCACTTGGAGTTGACCATGGTCGGCTGGGGAACGGCGAAGGGAAGCGACAATAGGCAGCTTAGAGCGGCTCAAGATCCGAGAAAGCGGTAACGGGGCACGGCCTCCAGCTGCCTTAAGATGAGAGATAGTGAGTGGGTTGTTGACCCCAACTCCATGCTTGTGAACCGGGAAACAGAGGAAGAACTTGTATACCAGTTGATAAATTCCATCGTCTGTGAAACATGAGAGAAAGCTGTGCAAAGCTACGGTGGAGCGGTCAACAGAGGTCAAAATATGCATGTTCGTGACTATAGCAACTTCACGCTGAATTAACGGTCTGCAAAGTGTGAAGCAAATCAGGTCAAGAGCGATAGAATGAACTACGCTGGCCTCTGATGGGAACGTATGACCAAGGAATTTAAAGTACTCTCCTGGGAGTCAGAATTCCGGAAAACGTGGTGTTTGTGCAGACACTAACCATGATGGGTGGCCTGGGAGGAGCTATATAGCAGATGTTGAGAGGAAGGGAAATTTTATGGGAATTTGTTCACTTCCCAGAGCAGGCACTGGTCAGCACTGGGAAGTGATGCATAATTGACGTGACTTGCACTGCTATTGGCGTAAGTGATTTTGCTGGAGGGGAAAACGAGGCGAAGAGCGGATGGTGAGAAGTCTCCGTAGAGGGCTTCTGTTCCCAGCTTGACTAGAGTGTGGATGTGGCGTTCTTGACTCGGCTTGCCTCAGAAAGAGTGAGCATCTCTGTAGTTTAGGATTTAGCAAAGGGAACGATTGAGTTTGGAGACAGGAAGTTTTGGTTCAGCTATGTACTGAGCAAGATAGCTAGGACTGAATAGACGAGCACAGCCTTGCAGCACCATGAAGTTGGCCGACGTCCACACAACGACGACGCTCCACCACGCTGTATTCGGTGATATTGCGCCCACTCTGGCCACTGACGAATTTGTTGGATCACTTCGGGAAAGATCCCATGAGGGTTTCATGGGCCGTGTATTGTAGAATTCTTCTCACACTTCGCATTACGCCTGGGTCAGTCGATAGGAATTACTTTTGAGTATCACGCTTTACTCCACGCAGACACAATTTATTACCACTGCCTGATAGGAGAGTCTTGTAATGTGATGATTGAAAGTCTTGAATTAAAATAAATTTGTGCAATTCGACTGCATCTGTTTTCAATCAAGTAGTAGAAATCCCAAGTCACTTTCTTAATTAATTTTATGTTCAACATCTGCATCTGGTGTTCAGTAGCTGAATAAAATATTAATGTGCACCCCGTTTTAATTAAATGTGATAATTTCTGAATAAATTAATGTCAACACTGGCACCGCAGTTAAATCAGTAGTCAAAGGGCCATATTACTTTTTTGCGTTATCCGATATTGTGGCAGTTTGCACTCTCTGTTGATCTGTTAGTCAATTGGTTGGGGTGAACACACGCCAAAACCAGCTAAGTGATGGGTTGGGTGTTACAAATATATTAAGTAAATGGTCGAGGACTTCCGATTACAACTCATGATGGTCCAAAATGGCGGCTAAATCATTGCAGTAGAAGTATATGGTGTTATTTACTCACAAGGAATAGACTATTACAGTGTTAAGCTTAATATTTATTGGAAGTCAAGTGGGACACTTCAAGGCAGGATATCACACAATGCAGAGAGCAGGTAATAATATTATCGTTTAGTTTTCAGGAGGTAAAAAGTAATTTCAGAGCTCTCCAAATTGTAGACGTCTGGACAGCTATGTCTGAGGAGACGCTTCACTTCAGAGAATTAACTGCCGGCCGCTGTGGCCGAGTGGTTAAGGAGCTTCAGTCCGGAACCACGCTGCTGCTACGGTCGCAGGTCTGAATCCGGCCTTGGGCATGGATTTGTGTGATGTCCTTAGGTTAGTTAGGTTTAAGTAGTTCGAGGGAACTGATGACCTGAGATGTTAAGTCCCATAGTGCTCCCAGCCATACGAACCATTTCAGTGATTAAGAAATAATCTGAAAATGAAAACTCATACACTCAGCTTTTGAAAATAGAGGGACACACTACTAGTATAGTGGAATGGTATGGCTCTTGAGAGATGATAACTTAGAAATACATAAAATTTTTTATCAACATTTCTTTATTTTCAAAATTGCTTGTTGTCTGCTAGAAAATCCCAATTTTGGTTCAAAAAACGTCTCTGAGCACTATGGGACTTAACAGCTTAGGTCATCAGTCCCCTAGAACTTGGAACTACTTAAGCCTAACTAACCTAAGGACATCACACAACACCCAGCCATCACGAAACAGAGAAAATCCCTGACCCCGCCGGGAATCGAATCCGGGAACCCGGGTTTGGGAAGCGAGAACGCTACCGCACGACCACGAGATGCGGGCCTCAATTTTGGTGGGTGTCTAATACTTCTGGGCTTGCTGCCATCATATTCGGCTACAAGAAGCTCTCATAGACCAGCTGAGAAGGCAGCTGTGGAACGATGACGTAATGTGGTGTGACGTTTGTTCGGTACGGATATCGTGACAGAGTTTAGAACCATTAAAACCAATTTTGAATTAACAGGTAACCCCTACCACCGCCTAGACACTGTTATGAGGCATTAGAGTAGAAGATGGTCGCCATAAGGGCAGCAAGCTTGGCTCTTGCCCTTGATAACTGCTATGTCAGTAAGTTACCAGGTGTTAAGAGTGGTACACCTGCGGACTTCACTCACGAGAGGCCTCAAGGCGGGGCCATGTGACGTAGAACACTGTTGGGGCGGTGTTCGTCAGATTGGTCAAAGACTTACCCGTGTATTTGTGGCCCGAATGCAGGAAGGGAGGAATAGTGTGCCTCCACAATCACTTAAAAGCCCATTTTTTGTATTCACACTGAGATTTCTGTTGCACCATTAGGATGCCAACTCCGTGTTGCTCGTTGCCACCCTCGGGTAAGCTCCAACAAGTCTGTTTCTCTCACCTTAAGTTCTGCTCTCAAAGCTCCTACTTCACAATGCTACAAAGTGATTGCTGTTTTTCTTAGCTGTCACCCCACAGACTCACACACTGACTTCTGTTGTGCAGCCACTTACAACCTTTGCATTTTGTAATGTTTAGAGTTAGCCTTCAGTGAAATAGTTAGTCTGATTGCAAATAGCGTTAATCACGTCCTTAAATAGCCTTGAGTCTCTTCTACGATCATCCTATCGAGTTCTAAAACTTGTGCTTTCCATAGGTACCATGAGACACTTATCACTGATCTATACAATCAGATTGACTCCTGCCTTCTCTCTGCGTTTGCTTCTGACCTCTAGAATTCGAATGCTGACCTGTAACCCACTGTCTTCCTCTGTCCAGTGTTAGAACAGGACAACAACAATAGACGACACCGTGTTGCTAGTATGTCTCGTAACTCTCTCTATAAATGTGTTTGCACCAATTTACATATCATTTTTCCAACAGCTTACATACAGTATATATCCTTCGATTGTGATGAGGTTTGTAGAACTTTTCTCCTTTAGCCCTCTTTGTGGCGGCATAGACAGAGGTTATTGCTGTGTGGCGGAGAACAGAGGGAGTGCCAGCTGTGGTGGATGAGCTGCCAGCGGCGTCTGCTCTGCCCGCCCCCCTCCATCCCCTGCTATTTGCTCAGTAACTCAATAATGGCCAGCTCTGCCTGAGCCACAGTAGTCGCACTGGAGGACTGGAGCGACGCCGCCCTCCTCCCACACCCCACACCCCTAGTCGTTCTTCTTGCCGTTGCTTTCTCAACAGAGCCGCCTCCATCCCCCCACACCCACCCTCCAACATCCACTTCCCTCCACAGCCAGTTCAGTGGGCTTACAACTGGCGCCACTTAATATTAAAAGTCACGTCACGTTTCTCCCTTGGTACGAAGCATTTAACCGTGTTATACATGCCGAGAAGTGGCAGTTGCTTGTGCCGTGCTTGTCAATGAGCTGCAGCAAGTGACGATGTGTCACATTTCTCCAGTGGAGTTACGTTTCATAATAATTGTATATGGCATTTATATATATGTTGTGTACATAGTTCCAAGTAGTCAGTGCATTCACAACTTCCCCAATAGAACGCGCCCTGCTAAGCACAACAGCGCAGGCACAGCGCTCGTCCATCTCCACACTACGAGATGGCGCTGCCTTATACAGACGCGTATTAATATGTAACGCAGCCAGTGAGATTGCTGCTAATGTATAACCTTTTCTCCTTGCGGATCCCACTCGCGCAGTGATACCTGAACGCGTGAGGTATTACAACGAGTGTACAGACCTCCGATTAGTCAGTCTGCATTTGTCTGCACCACTCTGTAGGAGTCTGTACCAGTCTATAGTCAAGTTTCAGTCTGCGCCTAATAAGGTTACCATAATCCTCTACTTAGCCGTGAAGATAAATGTATAGACACTTTGTCAAGTATCCGAAAGATGTGAGAATAAGATTAACGTACCAAGACTAAAGGAACTTCAGACTGTCAATTGCAAATATCATCCAGAATCAAGTTATGTAATGTTTAGGCTTGTTATTATTTTAATAAATGTGCGTGAAAATTAATCAAGTTGTGTTTAAAGTTGGTCACCGTCAATCTGCTACTCTAAGCGTGAATGTGGCATTTCTATCGTCTGACCTAACGGCAGAAGATAAACACGGCACTATAAGACCACGAGACATATTGCTGACACTCGCCTACTTCGTTAGAGCGACAAGTCAAATAATCTGAAGTTATGTGTACGGAAGGTCTTACAGTACGCTCACCACAATATAGCACAGTGTTGTTGGAGCAATCGGAGACCAGTGACTGGCGCATGCGAATCGTATGAACGAGCTAGAATGATAGGCAGACACTACTGTGTCTGTGTCGCTATGCACATCACCTGCACGCAGTGTTTATCGTCGCATGCACAACTATATCCACTAGGTGCAGTCAAATGAATACCGAACACGCCCCAGAACGTAACTTTGGAGTGGTTCCATTCAAAAGTAATCACTATACGCATTAAAACATTTATCCTACTTGCAAACGAGATAGCCGGCCGGGGTGCCCTATCGGTTCTAGGCGCTACAGTCTGGAACCGTGCGACCGCTACGGTCGCAGGTTCGAATGGAATATATGGTGTGCTGCTTCAAGACACGATGACAGCTCTCTTTCCAATCATGAGACGCACAATGAAGGGGTATACTGTAGAAAGATACTTTTTCTCTTCTAGATGTGTGTATTGTCAACTCCTTCAATGTACATAACCTCTATGTACAGAATACACAGGCACCTGAGTACTTGGTTGGCGGCCGACCATCATGAATATCTAACCTGTGAGACTTCAGGGAAAGACACTGGTACATTTGCCGATACATGTACTCCCAACAGAGAAGGGAAAAAAGGTCACAAAAGGGAGTGTTTTGTGCTACACTAGAGGAAAAATAGGCGAAAGTGTGTGGCAGTGGAACATGTGTGGTGTTGCTCTTCATTTAGAAGACTGTTTTGAGGTCTACCATACCAAACAATTACAGTGGCTCGCACGCAAAATAATCGTGCTAGCTGATGTGCAGACTGCGGACCTTTACATCAAAATTATTCCTTTCCTGAGTCGCTATTTGCAAATACACTTGCGGTAGTGTGTTTCGTGACTAAAAGATGGTTCAAATGGCTCTGAGCACTATGGGACTTAACGTCTGAGGTCATCAGTCCCCTAGAACTTAGAACTAGTTACATCTAATTAACCTAAGGACATCACACACATCCATTTCCGAGACAGGATTCGAACCTGCGACCATAGCGGTCGCGCGGTTCCAGACTGTAGCGCCTAGAACCGCTCGCCCAGTTTCGTGACTTATTAAACTCTAAAACCATTAATTTTATAGCACCTAAAACAATATATTTCGACGTTAACGTCTACTGTAGCCTATTTTATCTATAACTCCTAAAAGGTACCTATTTTCATGGTAACATAAAATTCTTGTACTTTCAAAAGATTCGAATTACTTAGCACGTACACAAGAGAAATGTTAGAGCTGCATAGTCACTATAGTGAACAAATCTCACGTCACTCCTTGGTTATACGCAAACTACGAAGTGTACCGACAGGCAACAGAAGAAAATCCCGAAAACAGCTAGTCGAAAGGTTAATCGTACGAGACTGTCGTGTTCAGAGTATGCGAATTTCTACTCACATCTTTCGACACCAAAGGTTTTGTAAGCATTGGCTACAAGTAGACTAAGAGATACTAGGAATCAACTGTTCACTTTTAACATAATTTTTAACTTTCTGAGTTAAAATTTGGTGTAAAGTAAATAATGTGAAAATGACGTACCTATAGAACAAAGCATAAATGTTTATAAATTGACGCAACTAGTTTCAATTTTTTTTAACTTCTCAGTTGTAACAAAAGTCCAGCCAGTGACAGGATAACAGGAAAACTACAATCGCCATACAGTATTGTGCATTTAAAAAAAAAAAATTCATTCTACAGAAGTTATTGGTAACTCTTAGTCTACCAAATACTTTTTAGATGCACTTCTACATATAGCATCTTATTTTTCTGTTGTGTTAGGATTTAAGTGATAAGAAGTCTCACTTAACACAGCATGCAGTGGGAGCACTGCGTAATGCAACTGTCGAAAGAGACAGACTTCTGATGAATCCACCGTGAAGAACCTGTTCCACAGTGACCTGTGCCATCCTGTTGTGGCGGCAAACATCCCTTTTCGAGAACTAGATAATCCTATTTTCAGAGTTTTTCTTGAGAAGCACTGCCATCAATCTGTTTCGGCGAAGTTGACATTGTCTATAAATTATGTGGGTTCAGTTTCCACTGACGAGAATCTGAGAAGTTAAAAATGGCTCTGAGCACAATGGGACTTAATGTCTGAGGTCATCAGTCCCCTAGAATTTAGAACTACTGAAACCTAACTAACCTAAGGACGTCACACACATCCATGCCCGAGGCAGGATTCGGACCTGCGACGGTAGCGGTCACGTGGTTTCGGACTGAAGCGCCTAGAAACGCTCGACCACACCGCGAGAAGTTATTGGGGAGTCTTGCATACGTATTTCTTTTGATGAAACTACTGACAGTCTTGACCAGTACATTTCAGATCTGATTGTTGGTACCTTCGTTCCACATGAGCCATCCATGGCTTATTTGATTTGTTCAAAACAACTGCTAAAGACTAACTAGCAAATAATTATACATTTGGTCAAGGATGGGCTAAAGGTGTTGTACCCAAATGACGTAGATGAACAAAAGGTCCTTCTGGTCTTCAAACATGCAACTGCATACATGGTTGCAGTGTTTCAATTGCTTCAAGTACACTACCCTTTGGTGATGCATGTAACTTGTTTGGCATATGGTATCAACTGTATAGCAGACCAAGTAAGCCCAGAATTCCCTAAGGTAAATAAATTAATCTCCATGGTGAAGAAAGTTTTTGTTAAAGCACCTTCAAGGGTACAGCCATTCAAAGAACGACTTCCAGACGTATCTTTGCTCCCTGAACCTGTTGTTTACGGCGAGGACATGAGGTTGGTAGCAGCGGAATACTATAGTAAGCATCTGTCAGCAGTTTAGAAGGTAACTGAATATCTATCGGATGATGCAACCTTTGTAACTTTATTCTCCGCCTTCTTAGCTGCGTCGTAACGTGCTCGCCTTCCAATCAAGCGGGCGCGGGTTAACTTCCGGACTGGGTTGGAGGTTTTTTCCTCTCGGTGACTGGTTGCTGTGTTGTCCTCATCGTCATTTCATCCTTATCACGTGCTCGCAAGGCGCCCAGTGCGGCGCTGACTGAAATAAGATTTGTGTTTGGCGGCCGAACGTCCCCGAATGGAGCCTCCCGGCCAACGCTGCCATACGCTAATATCATTTTTTGTAACTTTACAAAAACAATTACAAAAAGATTTAACAATCCCATGGGATTTAGCTTATATTAAAGCCAATTTCACATTTGCGACAAGAATTATTACCGAATTAGAAAGCATAGGAAGACATATGTACGAAAACATTCCTTTACTGGCAGAGAATGAAAACCAAATTAATTGAGCGCCAAGTGAATTGGGAGGAAATGTACGGGCAATAATGCAAAGGATTTTCCAGATGAGCACTAGTCTGGATGACTGGTGAGCAGCAGGCTGCATACTTAGCTTCCTGTTTGCAGCATTCCCGTCCAAGATGTGCAGAAAGTGAAGTTCACATCCATTGGCATAGCATAATCTTTTTCTTGGATATAAATTAATACTGACTAACAAGCGTCACAGAATTTCTCTGAAAAACCAAGAAAAGGCTTTAGTTATTTATTGTAAAGCCAACACTGGTGTCAATATTTGAAACCACTATATTATATGGCATTTACATATTACATGTATTTCAACATAGACCTGCCTATAAGTGTCTCATACTGTATTTTTGCCTTGGAAGAACTAAAAAGGTTTGGCATCGGTTTCAGTACATCAGTATAAAGTTTGCTGTGTTGTTCAACTGTGCATATTCCTTGTTTTTAATGAATGGTAGGATGCACATATATCAACAGGGCACTTTACACTATGTTCAGTTTTTCCCATAACACTTTTTAAGATATATTTTAAGTTCTACAGCCTAAATGACGTACTGAATCAGCCTATTTTAGGGGCCTTAAAAGATCTTTTTTTAAGATGCAATGACGTGCAATCTACTGAATTCACAGCATCTAGGACGGTGTTTAAATACGGTCCCATTGGGTTAGGAACGGCAATTAGACGTTGACATATGCACCAGGGTAAGCGTATGAGAGTGCACTCGCTCTAGGCGGTGTGAGAAACGGGAGACAAAAGCGTTACCTGGGTGAGGACGCGCAGGGCCAACGATATTATTTATGACGATGAGCACAGTGGGTGGCTGACGTCGTCACTGGCAACACGTCGCGACAGGCGAGTCTTCTTCCCAAGGGGCTTCCGCTACGAGGTGCCTCGCAAGGCACATCATTCAGTCCTCACGGGATACCGGAAGAGCCGTGCGACGGAAAGTGTCACGTAAAAGAATTTTGTTGCTGAGAGGGCGGGATTGGGCTTCACACCCTACTCGCCAGCTTCCATCTATTCAATTACTAAGTTACGCACTAATAATGAGCACGCAGTTTCACCTACGAAACTCATTCCAAGTTTGGGAAACGTTTCAATCTGATGAGCCGTGCAATTCTCTCCTCCCTCCCATCCACCCCCCTACATAATGTTTCATACACCTCCCCAGAGGCTGCGTAAGTTGTGGGCAACGTCGGCCAGCGCCTAAGGCCTCGCTGTTGGAGGGCCCCAGCACCTTCAAGGCTTGAGAGGCTTCCTTTAACTCCGCTAGGACTACTAAAAGCCGTGACAGCGAGGAAAGATTTTAGTCCCCATAAGGCGATACACAGTTCATTTAGGAATGAAATAAATAGGAAGTGCTAGGAACGTAAGGCCAAATGGCTGCGCGAGAAATGTGAAGAAATCGAATAAGAAATGATTGTCGGAAGGAAAGAAATCCATGGAAAAGTGAAAACAACTTTCAGCGAAATTAAAGGCAAGGAAGGTAATGCCAAGAGTGCAATGAGAATTCGACTTTCGGATGCAGAGGAAGGAGCGGAGGGATTGAAAGAGGACATTGATGGCCACTGTGAAGGAGACGACTTGTCTCATGACGTGATAGAAGAAGTAACGGGAATATTTATAGAAGAGGTAGGTGATCTAGCATTAGCATCAGAATTTAAAAGAGCTTTGGATCGAATAAGGCAGAAAGGGTGGCTAATACTCCCTCCAAATTTGTCAAATCATGGGTGGCAGCAGCAGCAAACCGACAGCGGCTGTTAATGTGAGTGTGCAGAATGTATGAGTCTGGGGATAAACCATCTGACTTTCGGAAAGGCATCATCCACACAGTGCAGAAGACCGCAGGAGCTGACAAGTGCAAGATTTATCACACAATCAGCTGTTACCAACTCATGCATCCAAACTGTTCACAAAAATAATATACAGCATAATGGTAAAGAAAAGTTAGATAACTATCAGTGTGGCTTTGGGAAAGGTAAAGGCACTAGAGACGTAATCCTGACGTTGCGGTTGTTCGGTTGTTCTTGGAAGTAAGGCTAAAGAAAAAACACGACACATTCATAGGATATGCCGACCTGGAAAAAGCGTTCGACACGGGCAAACGGTGCAAGATGTTACACATTCTCAGACAAAATAAGGGTAAGCTATTGGGAAAGACGGGCAATATGTACATTGTGTAACAGTTCCAATAAGATATAGTAAAACTGGAAGACCAACTTCGAAGTTCTCTGATTAAAAATGGTGTAAGGCAGGTTTGTAGTCTTTCGCCCCTGCCCTTCAACCAGAACATGCGAGGTGCCGGGCTAGCAGTGTATTTAACACTAAATCCTTCTAGAATCTTGGTATGGAAATCATGCTCTAAGCCCCCCCCCCCCTTTTTCTAACTCCGACTTTCGCTGTTGCACATGGATTAAGAAGAAACTCGAACTGACTGTAATCGACCCTACAAGGGGAGTAGAAAAGAGTTTGTCACCTGCAATAATTTAATTGGATAGAAATAGACAAAGGAAAGTTTCATTAACATAGTGAGAAATATAAGGGTTGCTCTACCGATTAACAGAATGAAAGTTCTGTCCAAAATAACAATTTGATTTATTATGACTAAAAATAATAAACAAAACACATGAAACATTTACAACATCAAATTGGATACTCAAATAAACGCTGTTTAGGTGAAGTTCTCCATAAACTAGATTGTGGCATTTATGACCAAGTGGTATGTGGAGCCAATTCCTTGCAACCCAGACAACCCAACATTTATTGCTGCTACAGTAGTGATAACTCAGACAATGAACACCCAAGACAGAAGAAAGTTAGAAAAGATGAACAGGCGGGCTCTGCTGACCTCTGACTATCACCTAGCACAATTCCCTAATTTGCCGGTGCTGTGGACGTACATTACCAAGCAGTCTTCTTAACTGCAAGGACACGATCTGGCATACCGGAGGCGATGGCTGGTTGCTTCGCTGTCCCGTCGTGGTGATGATAATGTCGTGAGTATAGCCAGAAACAAATTCTCGTGATCTGGTTGTCCCAGACTAAAGACTTCCTAGAAACACAAATACGCCTCTGAAGGAGACAAAGAAGGCTCGCTACACAATCACTGATGGTGCAGTTTGTGATTTTAACAAGAGAAGTCACACAGTAACTCCAGTACAGTCAACTTAAGCCAAAACTGCTCAAGAGGGACAACAGACGCCGCTTGTACGCAGAACGTTCAATTGCCAACTGTACTGAGAAAGTTACGTTGAATTCGAAACTTCAGCAACTTCGTCAAACAGTTACAATTACATGAAAGTATGTTAGACAGCCCGCGGAAGGCAGGCTGTCCAGAGCAGCGAGAGCTCGTGTTGTATTCTACTCCGACCAAAAGCCGAGAGCGGACTCCCTCAAGAGCACCTGTACAAGCCGAACACAGAACATTCCCGCCCCTACGACAGTGGTTGTGGTTAAACGTTCCAATCAGGAACAAAAAAGCAGCGGAAAGTTCCCCTCTATTGCTGAAGCAGTACTATTCCATCAATGGCGTCAATTTCTGCGCCAATTTTGCTACGTCACGGAGCTATTACCTGGGAAAGGCAATCATGATTTTGCAGAAAACGTGGGAATTTGCCCGCCAAGACTGCCTGGGTACACAAGTCATTCCCACGCCTCGCTGATAGCTCGCCAGAAAGTGTTTTCACTAAGTTTATGTGACGTAACGGAACCTCTAGCCCAGCCGCTCCGTCAGGCCCCTGTGGCCGTGTCGCCCCTGCTCTCATGACAATGTCGACGTCTGGAAAGCACCCACTCGACTCCCTCACACCCGTCGGCTTAACCCTCTCAAGATCAGCAGAACCCGCCTGTCACCGGACCACCTGGGTGACGAGAGACGCTACGTGGGAAGTCCGCGTCTGAAGGAATAGCGATTTTTCAGCACATGCAATTAGAGAGGAAAATCGAATTACTCAGAGTAAGATAGAAATATGAGAGGGTGCTCATGCCACCTCTCATAGCCCCTACGCCAATCTAGATTGTGATTAGTGAGTGGTTGGCTCACCGAGCAGTAAGGTAGTGAGTCAATCGCCCAAGAACACTCTTGCCAATCTTGCAAACTGACTCCACATGCCGCACTCTATAACAAAAATCGCTGCAACAGAAGATGCAGCTCATAGAGGGAGGACTATTTATGATGTAGGCAACTTCACTTTCTTAATATGGAAATCTAACACTCACATCGCGCATCTATACCCAGGGAGCCCCTTCCAAACACCGATTCACACAGACATTCTCACTCTAGATATGGTCCGGGCATGTGAGCCAAATCTGGAGCAGTTTATTCTTTACGATCAGAGTTGGAGTACTCCGCAATTAAATGCCCAAGATGTTACAACAATTTCAATCATTAAACTAGCCTGAACGCAATCACACATGATACTATTTAAGTTAACCATCTGTTTGTGAGCTTTCAGAATCTAATTACAAACCTGATTTATTCTCTCTATGCAACAAGAATAACCTTTACAATATGTTCCCTGAACTGATGGTCCATTCACAATGACAGTGGTGGTATCTGCTTAAGTTTATGGGGACTTCAGGCACACTGTTTGCATACACACAACAATAAATACAGAATAGAAAAAAAACTATAAAGTAATTTGTGCGCCCTACTCTTTTACTTATATAAAAATTACAACGCAAAACACAAACACATACAACGTGTAACATACATTACGAAAACAACACTAGAGAAAGTAATTTAAGAAAAAAACCAGGTTCATGGGGTGTCAAGTTTTTCTTGCACATTGCACAATGTGCACGACTGTGCTGAGAATGAGGCACTGAATCTCATTCTTAGAAATATTCGCAGCCCTTCACAAATTCGTTGGTTTCTCTCAGGGGTTTCGACTATTGAGTCATATGCATTGATGCACGTGGTTCCATATCTTGAGCATCTGAGGGGGCTTTTGGGATGGGGCCACTGTACTGACATCACATAGTGTTAAATGTCGGGTGTTGTTGCTACGTTGTTGCCACAGCAGTAGGGTGTGCTGGAGCATCTGCAGTACACTGTTGAGATTACAGCAAGACCCACGCATATGACCGCGGCAGTACCATAGGAAGACATAGTAATAGATTCTCCTCACATCGATTAATTGTCTCTGAGATATACTAGTTCAGATGTATCACTAGTCCAGATCTCTCCTCTTCCTGCACAGTACTTTACGTTTCCCAATACTGCAGTTCGACGAGGGATGATGACATGTGAAGTGACTCCACAAGTGTGTGAGGTCATCCATACAGGATCGAACTAGGAGCGACGATTGCTATAACTGCTCTCTAAGTGAGAGGAGAAGTTACAAATGAGACTATTCATTTGTTAGAGTTTGTGGCACGACACTGCTTTGTGTATGCAGATCGGCCAATGCTAGTGAGTTGTAAAAACTCAAAACAGGTGAGAATATAGCGTCCCTTTCTGTCCTGAGGCACATGAGGTGCAGGTTCTGACACCGTACTTGATCTTCTTCGTGAACACACGACAACATGGTCTACCGCAGGGAATCCCTCCAAACGGCTGCCGCGTCCGGAGAGCTAGCTGGCTGCTGCGTGCTGGTCGTGTGTCAGTGTCAACGGCCAGTCAAACTTTCGCTTGCGGCCCGGCGAGGGCCGCCTAATCCCTCAGGTATACGTACTGGTGACTGTCAGCTTGTAGGAGCAGACGCTCCCGCGCCCCTCCCGTCAGGTGGTGCGCTGACGCTCCCCTTGTTGCAGAAAGCCGATGACCTCTTGTTTTTGCTCTGGGTGGCCTCTGCATTCCCACGATACCCGTCATGTGCACAATTCTGACAAAAATCTTATGCCTAACTTTTTCCCATCACCTTCTATGTTATAATAAATCTACATAGCGATAAATTGATTTCTGTCATTTCAGATACTCTTATTTTAATTTTATGGTTATTAATATATGGCTTTCATTATAACAAAATCTTGTTGTATCTAATCTAGACATGGAAATAATTTATCTAGATATTTGTTTAGAGGCCGATCTCACTACTGTGCATGGTGTGTGACAACTGATGCTATGTATTGGATGAACAATTAAATGTGTGGGCCCTCACTAATATTACTATTACTTATATAGAGCAACAGTAGACATGCTCAAGAGTAACTACCATTTGCCAACGATCCACATTCTATGTCTTTTGAATAAATTATGTTATTATGCAGGGGGAAGTTTTACTGAGTTATGAAGAACATGCAACTATTCTATGTTCGCTTGCCCGTCGTCCCTCTATCTTGGATTCTGTGGTTTGGTCACCTGAAAAATAGAATCCCAACAGGCGCGCGCCAACTCCTATTTGTAATAGAAAACCCCCACAATATTAAGGATCTATTTATTGCTAATCCTAAAGTTTAACGTATCCTAGTGTATGGCTTTTTTTATCTTGTACAATACTCTTACATAATTCTTGTTAAGCTGAGATGTCTCATTGCTCGCCTCTATTGACGACGATAGTGATGTGCACGCCATACGACATGGCCTCCGAATTCTCATTACGCCTCACTGAAACTCCACAGACTGGGTTAGCCATGGCTATACAAGACAATAATTTTATAGTTGCAACTTCTTTTTTTATGTGATGCTGTTTTAGCGATCAAAGGGCACCTTTCCAGTGGCAATGTAATATGACCAAGCCACGACTGGTTCCTGTTGAGGATTCAGTCGCCCACCGCACGCCAGCTACACAGTATGTCACGAATCTCAAAGTATAATTCCTCGGTTATTCATCTGTGACAGTCACGAGCTGCACACTAAATCCCAAACCAGCACATTGGCATGGTAGGCTTTATGCCGGCATTTCTACCGTCTAGGACACCATTGGAGTCAAACGCTCACAGGTTGACCCCGACTTGCAAGACAACGATTCTGGCGCATCTCTGTAAAAACTATACTGCCCATATTCATCCTCGAAATGACGCAATATACCACAATCTTGCAGTGCACTGACGCGTGCCTGAAAGCATTGGTATGAACGTCTCACGAACTGGTTGTGGCCGCTATGGAGCGTATCACGACTGCCCAGAAGGCTTCGAGGAGCACGTTCTTGTACGCGCCCGTTTGTGCGACATCTCCTCACTCATCATTATCCCTCAACATGGACACCAGACAGGAAAGGACAAAAACATTGTCCCTGGAATGGTAGTGTCTCCTACTCCATCGACATTGGAAGTCTCGAACATAAACAAAAAGAAAAGACTAGCAGCAGAAATTCTTTTACAAGACAACGCAGCGTGTTAATACTTTAACAATCTTAATCTATTATTGCAACGATTATTGTTCCCCGAAGAAAGGTTCATATATTTGCCTGTTCTACTATGTTCACCACTTAAACTACTATTATTCCACGAACTTCTTTGTGTGAGATATGTGGTGGAGTCCTATGGACTAGCGCCAATCCCTTGTTAGACTCCCCCTCCTCTGACGTGCATTAGGATTTGCAGGTCTAATTTCAATCTCCTGGTTCTCCAGCTGTCCTTGATTTCGCTGTCTCCAATTACGGTCGCTTTGCCGTTCGTTAATCCTCCTTCCTTGTCTAGCATGACCCTATTCCCTGACGTTCTGGTTCCCGTGTCTAAGGTTTCCAAAACCTTGGTTAGCGTAACATTCATTTCCGTAACCCTGGTTTCCTAAACGACCAGTGCGATTCCGCCATTTGTTGTCGACCTCCCTTGCTGGTCGTTGGTACTTGTTACTCTACCCCTTCTTCCTGTCCTTTGCGTCTTGTTTGTCAAAGACAACTTCGAGTTCACGCAATAGACTCTTGAATGCTTCTATGTCAGATCCACACTTCCTGACAAGTGTCTGTTGGTGCCTAACTGGTAATTTGGAAAAACAAAATTTGATGATTTCTCCCTTGCTATATGGACTATCTAAAAATTGATTCTTTTTGAGTAAATCATTTAAAATTTGGTTGCACTCCTATGCCCGGACACTTAGAGTTCAGGACAAAATATTATTTCCTCTTTAATACTGCGTTTCCTTTGACCAGTAGATCCGCAGGAAAGCATCAACATATTCCTGATAAGTCTGACACGTCGCTGCCACACCCCGCATCTTTTCCGCAGCTTGGCCTTTGATGTGTCCACACATGAATTCTAATTTTGCCTGGGTTGGCCATCATGACGGTAATCAATTTGTAAACTGCAACACTCAGCATCGACCCCCCATTATCTCTGAACTTTTGGAATTTTAGTATCGACAGGAAGTGATTGTGATCAAAATCCTGTCCGATCCTCGCACTGGTGTTGTCACTCGTTTCTGATACATGCACTTCTGCTGAGTGTCCTGATCTATCTTGCTGATAGCTGTGACGTGCTACCTCTGTATCACAGTGGAAGTGTCATTCAGCATTCACTCTTCTAAGTGGGCTGCAATCATTGCAGCTATAAGTCGCTCTTTCTGCGTATGCATTGTTAGTTCCGCACTCTGTCACTGGGCCAGAGCACGGCGGGCTTTTCCTCGGATACACTCTTCTGTGTACTCCATCACTGGTATCCGAACGCGCAGTGCTCGTGTGCCCGTTTCTCTCGAGTTTTGCTATCCGACTCTCTACTTCTTTCATTCGTTTCGTGATGTTCGTTACCGCGATATTGCCTTGAGTTTTTAAGAACGCTAGGGATTTTGAGTGGGCTTGTGTCGCACGTCGCAAGCGCCCTGCGAGTTAAGAAGTTACTTTTGCCATTTTCATTGCCCCTGTTGTTGCCGTTTGGGCTAGGCCTGCTACTTTTTGTGCTACCATTGACATTTGTTTTGCTTCTCCACATTCTGCGCCGATTTTGCTACGTCACGGAGCTATTCTCTGGGCAAGCCAATCACAGTTATGATTTTGCAGAAAACGTGAGAATTTGCACGCCGAGGCTGCCTGGGAACACAAGTCATTCCCACGCCTCGCTGGTAGCCCGCCAGAAAGTGTTTTCACTAAGTTTCTGCAAAGTAACGGAATCTCTAGCCGAGCCGCTCAGTCAGGCCCTTCTGGGCGTGTCGCCCCTGCTCTTATGACAATGTCGGCGTCAGGAACCCATCCACTCGACTCCCTCACACCCGTCGGCTTAACCCTTTCAAGATCAGCAGAACCCGCCTGTCACCGACACACCCGGGTGACGAGAGACGCTGCGTGGGAAGTCCGCGTGTGAAGGAATAGCGACTTTTCACCGCATTCAATTAGAGAGGAAAATCGAATTACTCAGAGTAAGATAGAAATATGAGAGGGGGCTCATGCCACCTCTCAAACATTAATGAAGTAATGAAGGAAATAAAAGAAAGATCCAAAATCTGAATTAAAATCAAGGTAAAAGAATATCAATGATAAGATTCGCTCATGACATTACTTTTTTCAGTGAAAGTGAACAAGAATTGCAACACGTGTTTTATGAAATGGTCTAATGAGTCCAGAATACGGATTGAGAGTAAATAGAAGAAAGACGACAGTAATGAGAAGTGGCAGAAATGAGGACAGCGAGAATTTTAGCATCATGAGTGGTGATCACAAAGTTGATGAAGTTAAGGAATTCTGCTACCTAGGTAGTAAAATAACCCGTGTCTGACATGGCAGGGAGGGCATCAAAAGCAGACTAGCACTGGAAAAAATGGCATGTCTATTCAAAAGAACAGCCTAGTAATAGCAAACGTAATTGTTATGCTAATTTGAGGAATAAATTTCTGAGAATGTACGTTTGGAGCACAAAAATGTATGGCAGTGAAGCATGGAAAGCAGGAAAACAGGAAAAGAAGAGACTTGAAGCATTTGAGATATGCCACTACGGAAGAGTATTGAAAATTAGGTGGGCTGATAACGTAAGGAATGAGGTTCTCCGGAGAGTACACAAGGAAAGTTATATATGGAAAACACCGACAAAAAGAAGGGACAGGAAGAAATGATATCTATTACTACATCGCGGTATAACCTCCACAGTACTAGTGGGAGCTGCAGACGCTAAAATTGTCGACAGAAATTGGAATACATCCAGAAAATAATTGATGACGTAGGTTGCAAGTGCTACTCTGAAATGAAGAAGTTGGCACAGGAAAACAATTTGCGGCGGGCCGAGTCAGGCGATTAAAAACCTAATCTATATCGCTATTATGGAAAAAGGAGGCTCGCTGGGCATACTCGAAATTCCTTGTGTCGACTGTTCTTTGTTTACAGTTGCTGTCAACTTCAGTGACCTAACTGTAGTGGCGTACTAGTAGCGGTGCTAAATGTTGTTAGTCTTTATTACGTGACATTGACAGACGAAACAAGTCCTAGCTCATCTACATCTTTTCCTACAACACTCAGGAAAGCTATAGAGGATGTGTCATTCGTGGTAAGGTTTGGAAAATAATAAATGAAGTCGCAGACAGCTGCTGGAAAAGACAATGGCAAAGAAATGTCCCAAATTTGAAGCTGACTTTCTCTATAACACTGCTGCGCGAAGCTTTGCTACTTCCGTATGTAACTGATGCCATAGTTACAGATCGGAAAGAGGCGTCGCCATGAGTGGGTTGCTAGCCCTGGCCGACAGTGGGGAAGCGGACATTGTCTGTCCTCTCACCTCTTGACCCGCAGCCAAGGTGCGTTCTTTCTGTGATCTTACTATACCTGCTCGTTGCAGACTGGTATGATGCAGCTCTCCATGCTACTCTATCCTGTGCAACCTTCTTCCTCTCCCAGTATCTACTGCAGCAGCCTACATCCTTCTCAACCTGCTTAGTGTATTCATCTCTTGGTCTCCCTATACGATTTTTACCCAATGCTAACTTTGAGATCCCTTGATACCTCAGAATATGTCCTACTAACTGGTCCCTTCTTCTTGTCAAGTTGTGCCACAAAATCCTCTTCTTCCCAATTTTATTCAATACCTCTTCATTAGTTATGTGATCTACCCTTCTAATCTTGAGCATTCTTCTGTAGCACCACATTTCGAAAGCTTCTATCCTCTTCTTGTCTAAACAATTTATCATCCACGTTTCACTTCCATAAATGGCTACACTCTATACAAACACTTTCAGGAACGACTTCCTGACATTTAAATCTATACTCGATGTTAACAAATTTTTCTTCTTCAGAAACGCTTTCCTTGTCTTTGGCAGCCTACATTTTATATCCTCTCTACTTTGACCATCATCAATCTTTTCTCCGGAAATAGCAAAACTCCCTTACTACTTTAAGTGTCTCATTTCCTAATCCAATTCCCTCAGCATCACCCGAATTAATTCGACTACATTTCATTATCCTCGTTTTGCTTTTGTTGATGTTCATCTTATACCCTCCTTTCAAGACACTGTCCATTCCGTTCAGCTGCTCTTCCAAAGTCCTTTGCTGTCTCTGATAGAATTACAATGTCATCGTCGAACCTCAAAGTTTTTATTTCCTCACCATGGATTTTAAAAACTACTCCGAACTTTTGTTTTGTTTCCTTTACTGCCTGCTCAATATACAGATTGAATAAAATCGGGGATAGGCTACAACCCTGTCTCACTCCCTTCCCACCCACTGCTTCCCTTTCATACCCCTCGACTCTTATAACTGCCATCTGATTTCTGTAAAAATTGTAAATAGCCTTTCGCTCCCTGTATTTTACCCCTGCCACCTTCGTAATTTGAAAGAGAGTATTCCAATCAACATTGTCAAAAGCTTTCTCTAAGTCTACAAATGCTAGAAACGTAGGTTTGCCTTTCCTTAATCTAGCTTCTAAGATAATTCGTAGGGTCAGTATTGCCTCCCGTGTTCCTACATTTCTAGGGAATCCAAACCGATCTTCCCCGAGGTCGGCTTCTATCAGTTTTTCCATTCGCCTGTAAAGAATTCGCGTTAGTATTTTGCAGCAGTGACTTATTAAACTGACATTTCGGTAATTTTCACATCTGTCAACACCTACTTTCTTTGGGATTGAAATTATTATATTTTTCTTGAAGTCTGAGTGTATTTCGCCTGTCTCATACACCTTGCTCACCAGATGGTAGAGTTTTGTCAGGACTGGCTCTCCCAAGGCTGTCAGTAGTTCTAGTGGAATGTTGTCTACTTCAGGGTCCTTGTTTCGACTCAAGTCTTTCAGTGCTCTGTCAAACTCTTCACGCAGCATCATATCTCGCATTTCATCTTCATCTACATCCTCTTCCATTTCCATAATATTGTCGTAAACTACATCGCCTTTGTATAGACCCTCTATATACTCCTTCCACCTTTCTGCTTTTCCTGCTTTGCTTAGAACTAGGTTTCCATCTGAGCTCTTGATATTCATACAAGCGGTTTTCTTTTCTCCAAAGGTCTCTTTAAATTTTCTGTAGGTATTATCAATATTACCCCTAGTGAGATAGGCCTCTATATCCTCACATTTGTCGTCTAGCCATCCCTGCTTAGCCATTTTGCACTTCCTGTCGATGTCATTTTTGAGACGTTTGTATTCCTTTTTGTCCGCTTCATTTAGTGCATTTTTATATTTTCTCCTTTCATCAATTAAATTCAACATTTGTTCTGCTACCCAAGGGTTTCTACTAGCCCTCGTCTTTTTACCTATTTGCTCCTTTGCTTCCTTCACTATTTCATCCCTCAAAGCTACCCATTCTTCTTCTACTGTATTTCTTTCCCCATTCTTGTCAAATGTTCCCTTATGCTCTTCCTGAAACTCTGTACAACCTCTGGTTCTTTCAGTTCATCCAGGTCCCATTTCCTTAAATTCCCACCTTTTTACAGTTTCTTCAGTTTTAATCTACAGTTCATAACCAATAGATTGTGGTCCGAGTCAACATCTGCCCCTGGAAATGTTTTACAATTTACAACCTGGTTCCTAAATCTCTGTCTTACCATAATATAATCTATCTGATATCTTCTAGTATCTCCAGGGTTCTTACACGTATACAACCTTCTTCCATGATTCTTGAACCAAGTGTTAGCTATGATTAAGTTATGCTCTGCGCAAAATTCTACCACGCGGCTTCCTCTTTCATTTCTTAGCCCCAGTCCATATTCATTTACTATGTTTCCTTCTCTCCCTTTTCCTAGTCTCGAATTCCAGTCACCCATGACTATTAAATTTTCGTCTTCCTTCACTACCTGAATAATTTATTTTATCTCATCATACATTTCATCAATCTATTCGTCTTCTGCAGAGCTAGTTGGCATATAAACTTGTACTACTATAGTAGGCATGGCCACAATAATGCGTTTTCTGTGCAGTTTGTAGTAGCTTACTCGTACTCCTATTTTTTATTCATTATTAAACCTACTCCTGCATTACCCCTATTTGATTTTGTATTTATAACCCTGTATTCACCTGACCAGAAGTCTTGTTCCTCCAGCCACCGAACTTCACTAATTCCCACTATATCTAACTTAAACCTATCCATTTCCCTTCTTAAATTTTCTAACCTAACTGCTCCATTAAGCGATCTGACATTCCACGCTCCGATCCGTAGAAAGCCAGTTTTCTTTCTTCTCATAACGACGTCCTCTTGAGTAGTCCCCGCCTGCAGCTGCGAATGGGGGACTACTTTACCTCCGGAATATTTTACCCAAGAGGACGCCATCGTCATTTAATCATACAGTAAAGTTGCATGCCCTCGGGAAAAATTACGGCTGTAGTTCCCCTTCCTTTCAGCCGTTCGCAGTACCAGCGCAGCAACGCCGTTTTGGTTAGTGTTACAAGGCCAGATCAGTCAATCATCCAGACTTTTGACCCTGCAACTACTGAAAAGGCTGCTGCCCCTCTTCAGGAACCACACGTCTGTCTGGCCTCTCAACAGATACCCCTCCGTTGTGGTTTCACCTACGGTACGGCTATCTGTATCGTTGAGGCACTCAAGCCTCCCCACCAACGGTATGTTTTTGTAAATTAGTTGATCGATGCTTTCTATTGGCCGTGTTGAAGACTGTCGTTTGTTTCCTTCACCTGTTTATTTATTCCTACTCATATACAGTAAGCGACGTATGATAATTGTGGTGAAAGTACACCTTCGCAGCTCCCCATTTAATTACGTCCTACGCTCACAAATTGTGACTCTAAACACGGAGGTTGGTAATCTACTTCCATAACCAGGTGACAGAGGATGAGAATATCCTATTTCATATTTTATGGAGTAAAAAGTTGGAAATGTGACACAAGGTGTCTAAAACGGAAATAAGCGGCCTCGAAGCAAGTGGGGAGATTTTGTCGGACAGGGCTGACAACTCACTAACACGCCTGTGTCGTATCAATCTCTGGCTGTAGTGTAAATTGCATCAGGAAGTAACCAGGATTTATATAATTAGATTATAGAGACAGTAGTTTCAAATGCAGGACAGTAGTGTACTATTACTGTCAAAGTGCCGAATTCTCTTAATAGTTCTGCAGCTACTAATAATGCATATTAGCTGGACAGCTTGCACGAACTGACGCAATAGTGCATTCAATTTTTTCTGCAGTACACCATTCATGCAGATCCTGAATTATTTTCTACGCAGCAATGTGTGTAACCAGGCTACAAGCCGCCATAGAATTTATAGACGTGTGCTCACATATGAACACTACAGGACCCTTCACACTGAAAATCAACTCCATGAAACTCGGCTGATAACTGTTTTCAACTCGAAGTTTGACTTAGTTTTCAACTGTTGTCAACAGTTGTTTGAATTCGCGACTCTGAACAACTAGCTGAGGGTAGTTTTGTCTTGAGTTTGTAGTGTATGGTCAGAGAGGAAAAAACATGGCGGAATTGTGTTGCTTGCGCATGCGCATTTGCCGTAGCGCCTGCTGTGTATCTTTTTTTCTCTGCTGTGTTTTTTGTACAATGGCAGCTCACGAGCCGTCAACAGATCTAACAATTCTCCTCCATTTCTCCCTGTCGTTGACATCTTCTGGTCTTCAGCCAACATCGTTCATGTCTCCCCTGACGTTGTCAGTCCATCTCTTTGCCGGTCTTCCTCGTCGTCTTGTTCCTCCTGGGTTGATGTGGAGCATTGTTTTTGCAACTGAGCTGTCTTGCTTTCTCATAATGTGGCCGTACCAGCGAAGACTGGCTTCTCTCACTTTGTCGGTGATCGGCGCGACACCAAACCTTTGCCAGACGTCTGTATTTTTATGTAGTCACATCGTGTCAGCCCCATGGCCCATCGAAGCATCTTCATCTCCATGGTGTGTAACATTTGCTCCTGTTTTTTCGCCATACATCGACACTCAGCCACATACATTGCTGCTGGGCGTACCACGGTATATATACTTTTGCCTTTAGATACTGAGGCATCTTTTTATCGCAGAGAACTCCTGTGACCTGTTCGAAACTGAAATGAGGAAACCTCTGTAGGATTTTTCCGATCATGCATATAAAGATAGGTATAAAAGGCAAGATTTTTTGAAAGGAGTTTCGGATAAAACTTCTGTACCGCGTTTGAAGTGTGAAAGGAAATGGACAAATATGAAAACATAGTACAGTCGTGAGCATTGTAAAAGGGTCAAAACTAAAAGTAGGTCTGGGACAGCTGAGATCTACGTCGCGAAATGTATGTCTTACGGGCATTTTAAGTTTTCGAAGGCGTGACAAGCCAGGGAGAGAATTATTTACGATCGCAAGTAAAATGTCATTCACGAGAGTAACTGAAGCTGTAAGCCTTTTGTCGGGAATTTTGTAATTAGAGCTGTATTTTCCCCGGAAATTTATTTATATCTCTTATCGTACCATTTTGTCAACATGTCATAGAAAGCAGCTTGAAAATTAGTGGCTTATATTGTTAATAACAAGTGCTATAAGGGTTTTGTTTGGAAGTTTTTAATTACATTTGCCTTTTCACTAGATATTTATTTATGCATATTTCTCTTGCCATTTTACTTTACCAGAATCTGATCAAAATAAACTGCAAATAAACCCCTCATACTCTTTGCTGTTCTTCCTGCGTTTCTTCCATTTCTATGGAGACATCTGTTTTGCGGAGACATCCTCCAACTGCCACCTGAAACCCTGCCTGTTCCTGGATCTTCCACATCAAAGCTGCAAGGTGGTGAGAAAACTGTGGCACTTTGTTTTTATCTTCTAAGAAAACTGTGCAAAGACAGTTGCAGAATGTCACTAATATTGCTTTTTCAGGACATAAGTGCATAGTTGTTCTAAGACACCGAAAAGCTGCATGGTACCGGAATAAGTTCTCCACAATTCTTCTATAGCGAGAAATTTGGTAATTAAACATTCTTTCCTGACTGCTTTCTCTTGCCACCCTGCGTATAGTTTCATCATGTACTCTGAAAGAGCAAAAGCATCATCTCCCGCCATAACAAGTGGCAAATCTGCACAGTCAGAATCCATTACCATAGCTTTTCTGCAACAAAAATTACAATCGCCGAACGTGTGTTTACAAAAACTGCTGTCACAGTTGTCAACAGCTGTATGTTTGCTAAACTTACAAGAGTTGTAAGTTTTTGTTCGTTGGATTTGATTTTCGGTGTGAAGGTAGCTTAACAGCGGCAGTATACTAAAACGCCATAGTAGTAATGCATAGCCCTCTGCCGTTCGACCGCGTAAGTTGGCAACCTTTTACGAGAACGACGACTTCCGACTTCTGCGGACAAATAAAGCTTCCAGCATCATCCGCGACAAGAGGCCACGTCCTGACGAACAGAAGACACCAGGTGGTCATAATTAAAGTTTAGGTACTCATGGAGGTCCAGTGTGGGCTGTAATTATCGTATGCATGCGAAACTTGATATATATGCTAGTGCGTTTATACTGATTTACTCTGAAAAAATGTAGCTTTAGTTTTGGCTACCAGGTACAAGTCTGGCTTTGTACAGCGACTCGCCGACGACTCCAGAGTTCATATTGAGATAACTGTGTACGTGTCGGTTAATGATAAAATCTACATTATGTTTTTCTCACTTGTTTGACCTTTTCTACCCACATGCCGTTCCTAATCCATTACATATGGAAACATTTCTATACATCTTTCATACATTCAAGGCGCCAGGTTAGTATGTAGTGGCCAAAATTGGAAGTAGTTTATTCCAGTGTAAATCGGTTCCGCATCACCGCATTAGAATATCTACCAAGTTTCACTGCCATATGACAATTACAAACGACACTGGATCTCTTTGAGTAGCTGCGCTGTAATTCTAACCACTTGGAACAAAAAAATCACAGGCCAAGATCGTAATAAATACTTATTTATTTTCGACAACCGGTTTCGACAGATTTGCTGTCATCTTCTATCCTTCAAAAATTGTAGATAGAAAACGTGCTCTTTGTTAGTTCAATACTCATGCCAAGCTCTTATACTAGTGGATAAAGTGTAGTACCTTACGCAAAGATTTATCAGAAATTAGAAGTTTTATTTCTGACAAACTGATCATATTGATGTCAAAAAACAGTTATTGATGACTGAGGCAAAAAAATTATTCAGTTTTGTTCGACTGCACTAGAGACTGTCTAAATCTTAAGATACTGTAATACATCAACAAGCACAATAGCAAAAAATCTTTTTGAAAAAACTAAATTCTGTGTATGGAGTGCGTGATTGAATCTCTTGTAAAAAAAATTTGTTTATTTATAGACCCCATCACATGTTTATGACACAGTCATAACCGGTTGACAACGCATGAAGCAGTGTTCATTGTATGCCGCCTTTACCATCTGAAGATGGTCATTGCAAAGTAGAAACCGGTTATGACTGTATCATAAACATGTAATTGTGTCTATTAATAAACAAAAAAATTTTTAACACAAAAAATCTTCATCGGATTCTAGCCATCACACAAACGACTGGAGAATATCTTACTAATGCTGTACTGGAAGAGCTGGAAAAAAATGGATTAGATGTTCGAAACTATGGTGGTCAAAGATACAACTATAAAAAAGTATGGCGGCCATAAATACTGGAGTTAAAACTTCAATATTAATGTACGTCCTAGGGCATCATTTACATTCTGTGGGTGTCACAGCTGTTGGTAGACGCAGCTAATTCTTCACCAGCAGCAAAAACATTCTTTGGAGTTATTCAGAAAGTTTATTAACTATTTTCAAGCTCGAGCAAACGCTGAAAATTAATCTCAGACAAATTAAAGCTTACTGTGAAAACTTTATCAGACACAAAGTGCGAAAGCAGAATCAAGGCACTGAAGGCTGTACTATAGTAGTTTCGCGTTGGTGTTGAATGCACTGAAAGCTTAAAAAATTACACCTAAGAATCAGACACATTCCGTGATTGTGATTTAGTTTTGGACAAAATTTTCTGCTTGGACTTGATCATATCATTGCATTTATGGTATAAGGTATTATCACGCTTTAATGCTACAAGCAATATATGGCAGTCTGTGCATTTGCTTTAAGTGTTGCTTTTGAACATTTGCCTACATATTGTAGTTGGATAAAACTAGGTTGGAACAATGCTTATCTGACGCTAGTCAATTTATTGTTACGTTGTGCCAAAAGATTTTTAAAATAAAAGGCTGGCCGAAAAGAAAAGGATATTCTATTACGATAGCAGTGCTGAAATTATACAGTCTCCCAAAAGCCGACACGAAGCACATACTTTAACACCACGATTGAGTACATGCAGAGAATGGATTCATGTATTATATCCACAAAACATTCTGAAAATTTTCATTTTTCTCTATGGTCTAAGTAAGTTAAAAATTATTCCAAGTATCGTATATCAAAAATCTGTCAAGATTTAAACACTGTCTGGCGAGTGGGTGAGACTTGTGGCTTCGAATCTTACGAATTATATGAAGAATTGCAAATAATGATCCCATATTTAACTGAATTCATCAAAAACATCAGCTACGCCAATACATAACAGAAACTAACTTGAAAGAAATTTGCAAATATATTTATACTTTCATTGGTATTTAGTTAACAATACTACTAATTGGACCCTTGTAGACAGAAGTTTTTCAAAATTAAACCTAATAAATAGTTGTTTAAGAAGTACAATAAGTCAATAAAGACTTCCACCTCTGGAAGTTTTATCAGTTGAAGCAGATATAACACCTAGATCAAATTACAGTACACTCGTTAAAGAGTTAAGAAAGATTAAAAGGGGGAAAAGTTTAACAGTTTCACAATAAACAAAACAAAACAAATATATCTATATAAAATTCATCCCGTTGGGCCACCAGAGTGCCTCGCAATATTTATCTTGCTCACAGCAGGTTTTTTTTTTTCTCGCCTCCACCGCTGCAAGTCCCTAATCGTTGGCTCCAGTAAGATGATGACAACGGGCAGGGACGATCGTCTAGTATTTATCTGTGCTAGTTTAAGATGTGCGACAAAACTAACAATCCTGCCAGATATGAGTTTCGTAGTGTAATATGGTTCGTGGAAGCAAAAAAGGCCACCATATCGTAATTTAAATAGAGGTTTATTGAAATGTGAAGAAAGAAGCTCCATTTCGAAAATGGTGTATCCCTTTTAATGGTGAACGAACGAATATCCAGGATGAAGAACGATCAAGGTCGACCGAGGGCTTAATTTCTACCGGTACGTGCCAAAACGTAGTTCCAAAATCTCACTGGGAATTTTGTAACTCACTTGAACATGTCACAATTGGAGATTTAAAGTAGTACATGTCCGTTAAATTGCAACGTACCTATAATTTCCCAGCACCAGTGAAGGTGACAATGGGTGACCCACTTTATGCGATGGGCAGGGACGTGAGGTGAGGTACTGTGGGTGTGTGTGCGTGTAATTGTGTGTGTGTGTGTGTGTGTGTGTGTGTGTGTGTGTGTGTGTGTCCAGTATACTCAGAATAAGTTCAAGGAACAGCTATAGGGCAATGTGATCGTTGCAGCCTGCGGTAATTGCACACACGATGTCGTCGCGACGACTACCCACTTGTGCCGGTATATATCGAGCAGAACTAGGGAGGAAAGTGGGACAGATGGTAGTACGTGTTTTTGATATTAAATCTTGTCGTTATTGCTACGATTTAAAAAAAAAATTAAAATTCTGAATTTCATAGCAGTGTTTTCTAAAATTGAGTTTTATCACAAGTTTTAAAAAATAATTTTTGGTGGAGAAGTGGTAAGGGGCTTTGTATTGTTGAAGGGGTGCGTTCCAGCACCTACAATTTTAGAAATTAAGCATTGGGCCGACCTTCAGATTTGACTAACGAAGACACATCACTGTCAGAGGAAAACACGATAGACGTTTGACTATTAATGGACTGAGCTTGCGCTTTTTTGAAAGTTTAATGAGTTCTTTAACAAACAGTTAGTGGAGATTTTGGCTATAGGAAAGTGTGAGCAAGATGGATTCGTCGACGTTTGACAGATGACAGTCTACCTCCTCTGTGTGAGCTACTTACGGTCCATTGTCCACAGCTAGTAGGAGCGTTGGAGGGGTGACTGTGTTTTCGCTCCATAAGTTTGATTCAGCCAAAGAGACCGCATCAGCTCGCCTAACGCAGAGTACGGACGAAGCAGCCAATCGAAAATGACAGTTGTACTCCATTCCCAACGAAGTGAAGGCAAAATGGTCTCCGTGTATACAGAGCAGCCCGAGTTTCGTGTCTTTCAGGCGATTTTTCGAAATTTTTGTAGTGCTTCCCAGCTGTACGCCCTTAACGATATAGAATCAGACCCTCCATCTGTGTGGAAGTTGGACAGGATGAAGGAATTTTATAAGGAGGTGGGAGTTTGAGAGATGTGACAGAGCTGATAGGTATCTGTGACTTGAAACAGACGAAAGTTTTCGCAATCCTTTGTAACGTGACCCTTAATCTGAGCAGCTCACTTGTCATAAGCGTTGGATGGGCAGCCAAAGTTGCTGACCAGTTCGAATTTAGATTCTTCAATCTTACAACAGCGAGATGCACAGATAAGGATATCTTGGTACTATAGCATTCATGCAGTCTTACTTCCATAGTGTTCCTCCAACAGTATTAGTGTCATCCATTTTGCTAACACAATTCGAGGTTCAATTGATTTTATTTAGTTTAACATTTGCGTCATTGAAGAGGAAATAAGATTTGTGAAAGACAGATTACTTGTTATGAATTTCTATGACAGTTAAAAGTGAAAATTATAATTCTGTTAAAGGCAACTAAATTTTCAGTTTCACAGTAAGTAAACATTTTGTTGAAAACAGATTTGAGTTACTTTACAAGAGACTTAACTTGCCGTATAGCTTTCCTGTTTAGATGGAGTAAAGATAATCTGGTATACGAACAAGCAGTGCTCTGTTGTGTCGATATTCTCTTTTGCTTAATGGTCATATTAAAATAGGACATCCTTGTTTGATTAGCCGCAGCAGAAGCAGCTTGAGCGCACACGCTTCGCCGTACATTTAGGTAAGACGTCTGCCTGCTCTCTTGAGCATTATATAAAAGACGACAGACCGACAAATGACGTCAGTGACTGGTTCCCGACCTTGGCGGTAACTGAGTATGCACAGGGCTTAGAAAAGCTTGTCAAACGCTACAAGAAACGTTCAGATTTAACGGTGAATATGTAGGAAAATCACTAAAATGTCGTGTAATAAGTTTTCTTTCTGTATCTTGAATAAAAATGTCTTATTGGAATGGCCCTCTAATGACTTTCTGGCTCCTTGGAAATGGTAAATACTGAGGACGGGAAATTAGAGGACATTTGTATGTGTATATTGCTTATGGTAAGAACAGAGAGAAATCCGACGAACTGTGTGGATCTGGGTAGGGGCGTAACACGATATAGCTTTCGCGATACGATTTACTTACTCTCTAAGCTATAATTCTAGTGTGGAGATGCTTTCACATCCTACAGTCCTGAAGTTAAAAATTCCTATTCCTCCTCCTTTTCGTCGTCACCTACAGTGTTCCATAACATAAGCAATATGTAGTTACAACCACGATTCGAACACCCGTTTGCTGCTTTTCGGGATCAGTCATATCGCCTCACCACGAAAACTGCCTCAACCTTTCTTTCTTTGCTACTGACGTTTATACTGTGGCGACTCACGCCGGCTGCCCTGTGGCCTTGGCGTCCACCGACCCGATCCTACTTACCGACATGAATGAAGCAGTCAGTATGAACGTCCATTAATCAAGTGTTGTCATGGGAGTCGTGGTTGTAGTGGGATCGGCAGAACTGGGTTGAGCTCTGAGTGAACATATGTTTCAAACATTTTATTCAACAAGCACATCGATATCAGTTTACAAAAATCACTGAAAGCCTTTAATTTTTAACTAATCACCTGGATAGCCAAGATAACATCAGTGATACGTTAACAAGGTAAAACTCTTTCCACCAGAAAACAAATGCAAAAAAACGCTAACAAATACTTTAAGTATGATAATGTTCAATAGTATTGAGATCTGGTGACCGTGAAGGGCAGAGGTGATACGACATTTTATCGTCACGCTTAGAAAACTCGCCCCGGACGACGCGAAGTGTGAAAACATGGGGTCTGTCATCTTTAAACACAGCGTAACCATTCGGAAACAAGCACTGTACCATGGGCTGGACCTGATCAGCCAAAACGGTCATATAATCATTGGCAGTAATGCGACCTTGCAGAGTAGCTGTACGACTCGCGGGATAACCGCGGTCTTTCACTCTTGGTACGTAAACTCTGCCAGAAGATGGAAACAGTATGGAACAGTACTCATCATTCCAAACGACATACTTCCGTTGTTACACTGTCCTGGTTGTATGGCTTTGGCACAATGTTTTTTTCCTGTCACGTGTATTTTCATCACTAATGAGTGTTTTTGCAAATCTATCTCGCCCTGCAATTCCCTACCCCCGGAGGTCCTTCCGCGCTGTTTCCGCATTGATAGGTTCCGCGAGTGCGACATTCAGTTCTGCTGTAACTTCTGCAGCTGTATTCTCTTTATTTTTCGTCACAATCATCACCAGTGGCCTTTCGTAACGATCACTCAGCGCTCACTTTCACCCACTTTGTGAGTTAGCGGAAGTTGTTTCTCTGCCTTCCCTGTACGCAGCAAACATTTTCGATACGATGCCTCTTGATTGCGGAAGCGCCCACAGTACGAGTACCAACAATTTGCCCCCGATTGAATGCACTTTCCTGTGACACTGGGCACTCTCAACAAAACAGAACATTGTTCTGACCACGACTGATACTTCAGACGTAAAGAGGATATTCCACAGGCGCCGTTCTGTGGTCAAACACAACAGCTGAACCTGCAGTGTTGGCTACTGTCTGCGTTGAACTTCAGTCATATTTTTGTCCAGTATCCGTTTGTCGAACACTGTGTTACTTATGAGCAGTAAAAATGTAAAAATACTGTTTGATTCACTGAACACCGTTACGTAAACCGACAGTTCAGCTTACGGCTTTCGCTGAAAATCACTTGACAGAAGTGCAATGTACACATTTGATTTTACACTTCAATTGCCAGTGTGGAGAAAAGAAGAGAGCGAAATAAAATGACGCTATACAAATGTCCAGTATACAGTCAGTACAGCTTTAGTCAATGCGAAGTAACTGAAATGCAGTTAGAAACCAATAAGTCTCTATCGGTCACCGCCGACTTCGTGAACACCAGGATTACATTTTGATAGCTTTAAAATGAATCTGGCCAACATAACGTCTTCACAGGGCGAATGACGACTCTTAATTTCTGTCTCAACTTTCATCTCGAACGCATATTAAAGCTGGAGGCGATATAAACATTAAATGTATAACTTCATTCCTTAAGAAGCAGATATTAAAATATTGTGCCACTGTAGTTATATGGAAGCAAAAGGAGCACTGGGAGAACGAATGTAGCCGACGACAAAAGTAACTGTTTGAATGACTCTGGAGCCGCAGAAACATGGTCTGTTCTGCAAAATGAAGCACGCACCAGCTACAAACGTTCGAAATCGTGGTATAATGTTTCCAAGCATTTTACACTGGCTAACAGCAAGCGTTCAGAGTTTATTTACGATTCGGTTTCGCTTTGATTGGAGTCTTATCATGTTATCAGTGTTTAAATTACCATTTTTTTAGTTGACCCATCAAAACTGTAAGGACCTAAATTGCCACCCCACGTAAGTTAGCATAATAATAGTCGCTGTCTGCAGCGGTCCCGTATGGAATCCAAGTTGGTAATAATAAATCCATACCCACATTCATCGTTTGTCGGAGGTGCTTTTAAAAATGTAAAATGGAAGCAGAATCTGCACTGTCACAGGTACGGTGAAACTCAAAGCCAACCCAGAGTAAGGAAAAATGGCTGCAGAAACTAAGACAGCATTTAAAATACCGGGCTGTATGCGTAGAACAGATGTCCTTTAAGAGAACATGTTTGCTTTACTATCTCTTTTACACTGCATTGGTAAAATAGTTTCTGTGATACCTGTGTGCTCCACTGGTCGTTGTATCGATAATTACTTATAATAACGTAAAATACCTTTGAAAAGAACCTATTATGGGACATATAAATATAAAAATTATGAAAGGAATGTTTCATAGGTGAGTCCTAACTTTAGTACTGAAAAAGGAGAAACGCCAAATGATATGCTCGGATACCATTGTAACCTTATACACGTATACAAGATCGGCGGGTATGTAAATGATAATGTGTGATAGGTAGAAAGGCGACCACAGTACAGTAGCGTTGTTGGTGTTTAGTGTTGTTACCAGGATAGGGTACGCAAGGGTCGTGAACAGAGTGAGATGTTGAATGATCACTGTGAAGAACACCGAGGTGCTGCTTACCCGTCTGAGACAGCGTTAAGAGCGCCTGACCGGCATTCCAGCCTGAGATGCTGGAGTTGGCGGTAGTGTGTCCGTGAGGTGTGCTTGCTTGTGTGTAAGTATCTTTTAATTGTTCCTGATTACAACTTGACGTGTCTTTTTTACGGTAAGTAGCTTTCTGTCATTATGCGCTTCCAACTGCCAGCTGTTCGAATCGCGTAATTTTCAGATCGGTGGGGCAATCGGCTGTGCCAGAGGCGCGATGACGAACTGCATACGAATGGCGGGGTAGGTATACTCGTCGTCCAGGGATCAAAATATTATGCACACTTGGTACAGGTCTCTATGCGTCCGCACCTGACCAGCAAGCCTCTCAGAAATGCCACGTCCGCAGCTCGTGGTCGTGCGGCATCGTTCTCGCTTCCCGCGCCCGGGTTCCCGGGTTCGATTCCCGGCGGGGTCAGGGATTTTCTCTGCCCCGTGATGACTGTGTCTTGTGTGCTGTCCTTAGGTTAGTTAGGTTTAAGTAGTTCTAAGTTCTAGAGGACTGATGACCATAGATGTTAAGTCCCATAGTGCTCAGAGCAACGAGAAATGCCCACTCTCCCTCCCCCGATCGAATATGTGTGGCACAGTCTCGGACGTTAACTGCGTCCCAGTGACTGTATCCGGGATATTAAGGTCCAGTTACAACAGTTGTCATCCAGCTTGCCTAAGGAGAGGTTTTGCGACACCCTTCTCAGCCGAATCAGTGCATGGATCCAGGCGAGAAGGGATGCAACATCGTAATGATAGCTGGGCTCATACAGACAGGTTATTTTAAAATATGTCTCGTCCCTGAGTGATAGAGGTTCAACTCACGAAGTTTCATTCTGTTTCCTCCTCCTATTCTGTGTCCTTCATGGTTTGCGAGGCAATGTATTTAAGTTTGGATGACATACTCCGTTGAACCATTTTCCATTGAAAACTTAAATTACATCCCTTTTTCTACAATAGGGAATAAGGAGGTTTTCCGCTGAATCGTCGAAGAAAGGAACGCACGGACGCACGGGTATGAAGAAGGGGCAGGATGACAGGATATACGTTACGATATCAGCCAATAATTTCGACGCGTGGAGTGGCCGCAGGGTTAGAGGCGCCTTGCCAGGGATTGCACCGGAGTTTCGAGTCCTCCCTCGGCGATGGGTGTGTGTGCTGTTCTTAGCGTTAGATAGTTAGTTTAAGTAGTGAGTAAGTCTAGGGACCGATGATCTCAGCAGTTTGGTCCCTTAGGAATTCACGCATATTTGAACGTTTTTTAAAATAATTTCCTCGGTACTAGAGTGAGCTGTAGACCAAAAAAAGTATAAGAAAAAAACCCAAATTGGAGTACATCCAACAAATAATTGAGGACGTAGGGTGCAGTTCCTGATCTGAAATGAAGAGGTTGAGCGCAAAAGAGGAATTTACGCTGGGCCGAAACGAACCAGCCAGAAGATATATGACACAAGGAAATAACGATGATAATAATATTGTGTGTCTGTGTGAATCCTTAAGGGACCAAACTGCTCAAGTCATCAGTCCCAAGACTTACACACTACTTGAACTAACTTAAACCAAAAGAACAACATACACTCTCATGCTCGAGGGAGAATTCGAACCTCCGACGGGAGGGAGATGACACCTCAAACCGTGCGGCCATTCCGCGCTGCGTTGATAATAATACTACTAATAATAATGGCAGTATGGACCTTCCGTCGACATAGTCGCCAATATGTCTTTTCATCTTCTAAACATAAGTTGGCTTAAAAAACGCTTGCTGTATGTTGTCGGATTTCTCCGTATTTTCTGGTATCGCCTGCTGTGCCTCTGCAATCACGTGCTCTGCCCTTGAATGCTGCCGTAACCTCGACTAGTTGCGTTCCTTGAGCTTCGTCGTGTAATAGGTTTATATTTGAGTGTAGTGCGGAGTTAAATGCCCTTTCTGAAACTTTAAGCATCCCTCTGTGTAATGGTGGTAACATCACATCTTATTTCAGGCACTGGTATACCTACGGATTTATTAAATTGTTCACTCCTTTGTACTCACCTAGTAAATAAACATCTTCCTTGACAGACTGCATGCTACTCCCAACAGGATAACAAGACTACCAGTTGTTTATGAAGCTGATGCAAAGTGCCTCGTCCAAACTTCAAGAAGCTGCCAAACTCCCAGAGTTTCTCTCGAAGGCGCAGGAAATTATTGGGTGTATGCCGGAGCACACCAGGATGCGCAATCAGCTTCTCTTATTCTGCACTCTAATTAGCTTAGAGACTCTAATTTTATGATCGCCCTGCTCAGTTCAGTGGGTGATGACAGTTGCTGTCATGTGATCTCAGGGATAAACACAAAACAACTCCCACCCTGTGTCGACACTCATTACACTTTAAGGAAAGTAATCGATGCCTTATGTTAATACTGCGAACAGACGCTTTCTAATATTTTTTAAACACTTTCTTTCTATTGCCTAGCGTCCGAGTTACTGAGGGCGATTTTCAAATGGTTGGTATTTACAGATACTTGACATTTCACACCAGGTGCAGCTGGTAGCTTTGGCCGTGACACTGGTGGAAGTAGGTGGAATTAGATAGTAGTACTAAACTCCAAAATTTGTATATCTACATGTGGCCATTAAAATGGCTACACCAATAAGAAATGCAGATGATAAACTGGTATTCATTGGACACATATATTATACTAGAACTAACATGTGACTACATTTTCACGCAGTTTGTGTGCATAGATCATAAGAAATCAGTGCCCAGAACAACCACCTCTGGCCGTAATAACGGTCATGATACATCTGGTCATTGAGTCAAACAGAGCTTGGACGGCGTGTACAAGTACAGCTGCCCATGCAGCTTCAACACGATATCACAGTTCATCAAGAGTACTGACTGGAGTAGTGTGACGAGCCAGTTGCTCGGCCACTATTGACCAGACGTTTTCAATTTGTGAAATATTTGAAGAATGTGCTGGCAGGGCAGCAGTCGAACATTTTCTGTATCCAGAAAGGCCGGTACGGGACGTGCAACACGCGGTCGTGCATTATCCTGCTAAAATGTAGGATTTCGCAGGGATCGAATGAAGAGTAGAGCCAGGGGTCGTAGCACATCTTAAATGTAACGTCCACTTTTCAAAGTGTCGTCAGTGCGAACAAGAGGTGACCGAGACGTGTAACCAATGGCACCCCATACCCTCACGCCGGGTGACACGCCAGTATGGCGATGACGAATACACGCTTCCAATGTGCGTTCACCGCGATGTCGCCAAACACGGATGCGACCATCATGATGCTGTAAACAGAACCTGGATTCAGCAGAAAAAATGGCGTTTTGCCATTCGTGCACCCAGGTTCCTCGTTGAATACACCATCGCAGGCGCTTCTGTCTGTGATGCACCGTGAAGGGTAACCGCAGTCATGGTCTCCCAGCTGATAGTCCATGCTGCTGCAAACGTCGTCGAACTGTTCGTGCAGATGGGTTGTTGTCTTCCAAACGTCCCCATCTGTTGACTCAGGGATCGAGACGTGGCTGCACGATCCGCTACAGCCATGCGGATAAGGTGCCTGTCTTCTCGAATGATAGTGATACGAGGCGGTTGGGATCCAATACTGCGTTCCGTATTACCCTTCTGAACCCACCGATTCCATATTCTGCTAACAGTCATTGGATCTCGACCAACGCGAGCAGCAATGTCACGATACGATAAAACTTAACCGCGATAGGCTACAATCCGACCTTTTTTCAGAGTCGGAAACATGATGGTACGCATTTCTCCTCCTTACAGGAGGCATCACAACAACCTTTCGCCAGGCAACGCCGGTCAACTGCTTTTTTGTATGAGAAATCGGTTGGAAACTTTCCTCATGTCAGCACGTCATAGGTGTCATAGGTGTCGCCAGCCTTGTCTCAGTGTTCTGAAAAGATTATCATTTGCATATCACAGCATCTTCTTCCTGTCGGTTAAATTTCGCGTCTGTAGCACGTCATCTTCTGTGGTGTAGCAATTTTAATGGCCATATATATAAGTGTAGACGTACGTATTCAAGAAGATTCCCATAAACTATCGACTATAAACTATAAAAGCCCGATCCGATACATCCCACCTCACATTGTATCTGTGAAGTCTCGTGGACTGAGGATTTGAGCTGCAAGGATTCCACACTACTCATTTGTAATGTTCGAATGTGTGTGAAATCTTATGGGACTTAACTACTAAGGTCATCAGTCGCTAAGCTTACACACTACTTAACCTAAATTTTTCTAAGGACAAACACACACACCCATGCTCGAGGGAGGACTCGAACCTCCGTTGGGACCAGCCGCACAGTCGATGACTGCAGAGCCTTAGACCGCTCGGCTGATCCCGCGCGGCTCACTCACTAGTAGACCACTGACCTTGATGTTCGACAGGTCGAGTCACCGAGGATTGTGTGCGGTCCAGTAGTCCATGTTATGACGGACGCTAATTTATGAACGTGGGCTCATCAGAGAAAATGACACTTTGTAAGGAGCCAATGTGAAGTTACGTATGGCCCATTCACAGAAAGTAAATATCTGATTGAAATCTTTCCCGTGCAGCTCCTGGCGGTACAGGTGACCCCTGAGACCCTGTACTATAAGCCACACAAATGTAAGGCTGATATCAGCGACTGCAGCAGCGTCTTATAAGCTGACGAAGGTATCGTGGAATACTGCAGCTAAAAAAGACCTGACAGTTCTTGCAGGTCTTCGTCTTTTACTGCTGCTCCTTCTGAAGCTGCTTGTTTCCCGAAGTCGTTGTTCAGCATGTGAGAACATAGTTGCTGCCGGAGCTCTTTTCTAGGATTTTTCACGGCGTGCGCCATGGCTGCTTCAGCACCATCGTGTCGGCATTCGCCGATCATCAGCAACATGTCAACTTGCTCGGTGTACGTGTGTGCCATCATTACCTGACAGTAAAAAAATGGTTCAAATGGTTCTGAGCACTATGGGACTCAACTACTGAGGTCATCAGTCCCCTAGAACTTAGAACTACTTAAACCTAACTAACCTAAGGACATCACACACATCCATCCCCGAGGCAGGATTCGAACCTGCGACCGTAGCGGTCTCGCAGTTCCAGACTGTTGCGCCTAGATCCGCTCCGCCACTCCGGCCGGCCTTTATGTGCAGCGTGTGGTATCCACCACTGAAACTTTGAAGTGTTGTAGCTCGCAAACTAAACTAGATAGGGATGTGATTTAAACTGATTTGTACACAGCTGGTTTCAATGAGTCCAGAGCATGATAGAAACAACCATTGTTTCATTTTAAAAATTGAATCTCTTTGCTATAACTCTTCTGAAAATAACACAATGAACTATGTTCATAGGAAGTCACTCAGTTTCCCAAGTAATGCATCTCTTACTTTTCATACTTAAGTCTTACAAGTGCTTAGCCCATCACTAGAAGTAATAGTCTAGTGATATGTTGTTATGATTTTATGTAATTGGTGAAGATATCTTGATTACTCAAAGATGTGCAGCATCAGTGCCTTGCATACAGGGCAAGCGACTGAAGCAGTGGTTTGATTCCGCAACTGTAACAACACGCAATCATATTCACAGGACATATACATCAGTATGTTGTGCAGAAATGATTAGCATTGCAGTCACCTCGGTTCAGGATACGTATTGCAGTCTAGTGTGCACCGGGACCGCCATGAGCCCCAATAACGTGTTCCATTCGTGATGGCATCGACACGTCTAAGGCCCAAACGGCGTCTTGTGATATAGCCATGCATGCTGCACTCACCCGGTTCCAACGCTCACCTGTGGAAGCTGGGATTTTGTTAGAGCATTGCACCCGTTGTTTCACCATATCCCACACATTTTCGATTGGCGACATATCTGGTGATCTAGCGGGTCACGGGAAAGGGCTGATATCCTGTGACACCAAGCAGGCATATGTTCATGCAGCACTCATACTCTTGCTGAAAAATGGAGTCTGGGATGACGTGCAGAAAAGGTATGGCTACAGAAAGCATGATGTCTTTCACTTATGTTACACTGGTCACAGTAACCTGGACACGCGTCGACCGTTATTTGTAGCTGTGCCCTATAGCAGCCTACATCATAACGTCTTGAGTTGGCGCAAGTGCAGCGAACCAACTTGCAGCCATCATTTTCAAACAAACAGAACCTAAATTCGTCCAAAACACTACCTGATGGCATTTCTATCCCCAGTGTCGCTTTTTCCAGATGCGTTTGTCGTGTAGCGTGTTTCTGCACAGTCTTCGAAAGTAGGCGGAGAAGTGGAAGACGCGCACGTAACCTATGACGTAATATACGGCGACGGGCTGTCAGCCCTGATAGTGCATGATGTGTTACACTGTTCCACAGTTGCGCCAGAGCCGAGGAGACGCAAATCTGTCCTGCAACGCCAACGATGACACTCACTTGTAAAGTAATCAGTGAACGATCTCGTAGTGCAGCTCACCGTATGTGATAAGTGGTTTATGTGTATAGATAACGACAAAGTACTTCCTTCAATTCCTTGTGAGAGCCCGATGCCACATTCGTTCTATGAACATTAGTCATGAAGCTTAGTGTACTACGTTCCATTAGTCAACAATTCCTCTAACCAGTCGTACATTTGTGAATGTGCTTTGCACGATCGTTTCTCGATTATTAGCAGACGGCGTTCCTTCGTGTCGAAAGTCCTTTCGGAAATTAAGGAGGCCATACGCCTGCATCTAATGTTTGTAAGACGTGGTGTATCCACAATGCAAGCCGCGTTTCGAACGATTCATGAAGGTCCTTTGAGAGAAGTTAGATTTCGTTTTCAGATTAGAAGATACTAAATAATACTGCAACACACGAATGTAAGCATCATTGATCCTTAACTCTCGCCTCCTTTTCTACGTTACATGGACAGAAGGACAGTGGTTTTATAAAGAGTCATCATTCAATTTTAGAATCATCTTTGACATTGATAGTGTGAGGGTAAACTCCTAAAATTAATCCCAAAACCCATAAAGAATTTTTAAAGGCGTATCTTGTTTGTCAATGTTGTCACGCTTGAACACTAAGTATGATCCCTGTCTCAAGCTTTCAGTATATAATTCGTGATTTACATCAGCTTATTTATTTCGATTGCTCTGTGTTACATACGGCGTGCACTTTTGAGACTACACATATGATATCTACAATCTTACATCTGATACCGAATTGTGTCTGGTGAATTTGGTGCAATCCGTGACTCTTTGTACTTAGGTGAAAATTCGAACATTGAAAGAAATTCAAACAAAAGTTCCGTATTATTTTACAGACACAAAAAGTAATGAAGAAATTGAAGGAACAGTGATTTAAAACAGTCCGCTAACTAATTAGGGTGTCTATAAATACACTTTGTGTTTTGTTTTATAAGTTTACGATGAGATGCACTATGTGATCAAAAGTATCCGGACACCCCAAAAAACATACGTTTTTCATATTAGGTGCATTGTGCTACCACCTACTGCCAGGTAATCTATATCAGCGACTTCAGTAGTCATTAGACATCCTGAGAGAGCAGAATGGGGCGCTCCGGGAAGCTCACGGACTCCGAACGTGGTCAGGTGACTGGGTGTCACTTGTGTCATACGTCTGTACGCGAGATTTCCACACGCCTAATCATCCCTAGGTTCACTGTTTCCGATGTGATAGTGAAGTGGAAACGTGAAGGGGCACGTACAGCACAAAAGCGTACAGCCCGACCACGTCTGTTGACTGACAGAGACCGCCGACATTTGAAGAGGGTCGTAATGTGTAATAGACAGACATCAATCCAGACCATCACACAGGAATTCCAAACGGCATCAGGATCTACTGCAAGTGCTATGACACTTAGGCGGGAGGTGAGAAAACTTGGATTCCATGGTCGAGCGGCTGCTCATAAGCCACACATCACGCCGGTAAATGCCAAACATCGCCTCGCTTGGCGTAAGGAGCGCAAACATTGGACGATTGTACAGTGGAAAAACATTGTGTGGAGTGACGAATCAGGGTATTCAATGTGGCGCTCTGATGGTAGGGTATGGCGAGTGCCCGATGAACGTCATCTGCCAGCGTGTGTAGCGCCAACAGAAAATTCGGAGTCGGTGGTGTTACGGTGTGGTCAATTTTTTTTATGGAGGGGAGCTTGCAACCCTTGTTGTTTTGCGTCGCATTATCACAGCATAGGCCTACATTGATGTTTTGAGCACCTTCTTACTTCCCACTGTTGAAGAGCAATTCGGGATGACGACTGCATATTTCAACACGATCGAGCACCTGTTCATAATGCACGGCCTGTGGCGGAGTGGTTACAGGACAATAACGTCCCTGTAATGGACTGGCCTGCATAGCGTACTCACCTGAATCCTACAGAACACCTTCGGGATTTGCTGGAACGCCGACTTCGTGCCAGGCCTCACCGACCGACATTCATACCTCTCCTCAGTGTAGGACTCCGTGAAGAATGGGCTGCCATTCCCCAATAAACCTTCCAGCATCTGATCGAACGTATCCCTGCGAGAGTGGAAGCTGTCATCAAGACAAAAGGAGGGTTAATACCGTATATTGAACTTCTAAGTCATTTTCATCCAGCTGTCCGGCTACTTTTGATTACATAATGTAGCAATACCGGGTGTCTCAGGCACATTTTACCGCTAGGTGGTGTTGCTCCACGATTGTATAACGATCGAGGGGGCGCAGTGGTTAGCATACTGGGCGACGCTTCAAACACGCTTCCGGCCATCGTGATTTACTGTTTCCGTGATTTTCCTAAATCGCTTCTGGGAAATGGTGACTACCTTCCCCATCCTTCCCTAATCCGATGGGACCGACAACCTCGCTGTTTAGTCTCCTTCGCTTCCCCCCCCCCCCCCCCCCCCCCCCTCATTTTCGAATCATCCAATCTTCTATTTGTAGTCGTTCAAGGTGGTCTGCTTTTTTCTGAAAATGAGTTTACTAAATCACACGGTTCTTCAACAATATCTTGATAAGACTCCTACATTTCCTCGACACATAGAAAACGAACACGTTCATTACAATATGTTTTCTATGTACTATTTTGGGCGGAGCCGAAGATGATGTCCGCCTAGCTTAGCTGAGCAGCGATGGAATTGCGCGTACCTCTGCTGGTTACGGACTGTGTTGGTTCTTTTCTGCCAAACCAGTGCCAAATTCGGATGGGCACAAAATACAGAGGTAGTGTAGCGGAGCGTATCATTGATGGTACGATACTGTTACTGTCTGTTTACCGTTTCCCGAATGCATATGAGAGGGTGTGAAGATCCCAGGTACTATCATGTAAAATAATATAGAACTATATCTAGATGCACTGTAAAAGAGAATTTGTTCACGCCGTTTTCTGCTCATTATTTCTCGGAGTATAAAAGGATATAATTTAAAGTGGACGGCCAACATCAAACTACCGAACCTGTTTCCAAGGGTCAGTAACTACACATTTTCAGTGTAAAACATACGCAAAACATGAAAACATACTCAGTTTGTTGCAGAACTTACCCGGCACTTCTTGGATGTAATGAAAAAATGACTGCAAAAACGTTAGATGCGACTGTGACAGGATATCTGAATGGGATACAGGCATCAATGTCAGTTACACATCCTGAATTTTTCACTTTTTAGGCCATCTACCAAACCTCGTTTTTTCTCAAAGAAAATACCGGATTATAAAATACTTTTTACTGGACTTGCGGCACTTTTCTTTCAAGATGTCCTAAGCGTGAAATTTTTTGGATACGTTTTAGCTACGTCTTCCACACGTCTATCCAACGCCATGGAATAACTCATCAAGATTGGTGTTTCAAATTTCGTTTTCCCTTAAAAACATTCGAGAAAATATTTATCTTCGCCGATGTGTTGTAGAAAATCCTTGACACTCAAGCACGTGATTTTGTATTGTGAACAGGAAGTGGAAGAAACTCGCCGCTCCAAAGCCGCGCTGCGTAACAACTGTACAAGTTGATCCAAAACCGTGTCTCAAGTGCTTAACCTATGAAGAGGAAAAAAAGAAAAAACTACAGACGCATCTATTAAAAAGAGTTTGGTGACATTGACAGCGACTTCGATCTGTGATTTCGAGATTATTCTGAATTGAAATTTTTACATTTACTATCGCATGAAATTATTGGCATTATTATAACCAGTTCCCGAAGGGAGCATCCAAAGTCTCTTGGATGGATATGAAAAGTTCTTCGACGCCATTCCACTGAGAAATGGCCTGACTGTTGTGTACAGAACTGAAGAGTTTAGAAATAAAACCATGAGTGAGTAGTAAATAACTGATGAACTACAGTTTTCAGCAGCCTTATGTATTAGTGTCACTACTCTATGTATTTTCTATGAGTGCGTATTCACTAGGAAGGTAGTTTATAGCTCTGATGAGAATCAAAAGCTGCTCTCGAAATTCTAGTGGAGAAGAGAAACTCATTTCGAAATTATTTAATCTGGTGCCCGCCTTTAGGAGAACTCAAAACAAGGAACATTTTTTTTTTGCTTTTGGTAGTTAACGAAATTTGTTTCTCAGGATACGAGTACAGAGTTTCGATTCTGTTTGTCTTGAAGAGCTGATCTACCAAAGAGTCAAGGGTGCGTTTGAAGCCAGAAACTATTATTTTCTATAGAAGTTTCTTCATGGTAATTTAAATTGACATTACGTCTAATTATTTCAGTATCAGCACTTTCAATTTAAACCATTAAAAGTTGTGATTCCAGTCGTCATAATTTTTTTCTTTTAATCTGAAACACTAACAGCTGTTAGTGTTATCGAGATAAGCATGTCTCTTAGTTTTAGTTAACCAAGGTCCAGGCCGTACTTATTTAAAATTATAATACGAACATCGTTAATTATGTAATTAATAGTGCAATAATAATTATAATATTCAGTGTTCTGGATCTGAATGGTTACTACGCAACATCATCGTCGGGGGAAAGGACAATAAACTACATCAGTTATCTGATTTCACAGAATTATTTTTTATATATACTCCCTCTCTGACAAACCTGCGGTTCGTAGTTTCGATTTTCGGTGTCAGCGAAGAAGTTAAGTGAAGATCTTTTTGAATAAACAAGCACCAAGACTAAAACACAAACAACTGACATCAGAGAGACTGTGCAGACTGTCAGTCATATGAAACGTTGTAGGCCTATCCGCAGTAGAGTATTTAGATGTGATGATGATGTTGATGACAATTTCCGAGGTGAATGAGATGTTAATTTTATTCTAAATGCTGTCGTTGGTGCTTCTATAGTTGGTTATCCACGATGATGTTAGGAAGCATAGTATCTGGCTAGTCTGGGTAGAAAGGTTGATGGAACGGTATCATGGGATAATGAGGCGCAAGCTGAAGTGGCTTTGGGCGTCCACAAGGTGGCACTTTCCCCTTGCTACTTTTCTCCTTCCATTGGAATCTGTAGGACAAGCCACTCATTTACTACAAAATTCTCATCTAAAAATAAATTTGATTCAATTAACCTCAAGCTCAGTTAGTTATTGAACAATGTGGACGATCACAATGAAATATACTGTGGCGTTATATATTGTCAAACTGTTCAAGAGTAATTACTCCTGTTGCTTCGTGGAATCGGCATTTTTGCGCTGACCTTACCTCAAGGAAAATACCAAGCTCTGCAGAATATTACTGAAATAGTGCTTCAGATCATATTTCTTTTGTAAATTCCCCATACGCGGTAGTATTGGTGTAAAACGGGGGTAGAGAGGCGATTCAGCAGAAGACGAACAGGATGTAAAACCTACACTACATTCTACAGTATGATATAGCGCTGTACACAACACAGAATTTTATTATGCGCAAAATTCGGACTACGCCTCATAGTCAACTTGACAACGGTATGTCAAAGAGCGCAATAATGGAAGCCAGCACGTCATAAAAGAGCAGGTTTACCCCGCCTTCCTTTATAGCGGTGCGTAGCAGCGATCTCAAAAATATAGAATGAAAAATGAGTCACAAAGGAACGAAACCTGTGATCCACAATCGAATGTCTTGTTTTACGTTTTTCCAGTACTTTTAATCACAGGAAATAATATTATTTGCACCATAAACTGAAACACTTAGTAATTAGTGTTTTTCTAACATTCATATTTAGAAAAAGTGATAGATGTGTGATGTCCGGACCCCTTCGAGCAGTCGAAGCTTTCGTGTAGCCATGTATTCTGTTATGCCCCACAATAGTGCCGCACAGGGTAGAAGCGGGACGGCCGGAGTGGCCGAGCGGTTCTAGGCGCTACAGTCTGGAAACGCGCGACCGCTGCGTTCGCAGGTTGTAATCCTGCCTCGGGTATGGATGTGTGTGATGTCTTTAGGTTAGTTAGGTTTAAGTAGTTCTGAGTTCTATGGGACTGATGACCTCAGAAGTTAAGTCACATAGTGCTCAGAGCCATTTGAACCATTTTTTGGTAGACGCGCGGTCTAGGGAGTCTTGCCACGGTTCGCGCGGCTCCCCCCGTCGGATATTCCAGTCCTCCCTCGGGCATGGGTGTGTGTGTGTTGTCCTAACCGTAAGATAGTTTAAGTTAGATTAAGCAGTGTGTAAGCCTAGGGACCGATGGCCTCAGCAGTTTGGTCCCATAGTAACTTACCACAAATTTCCAAGAATTTCTCATGATAGTATCCCTGGTGGAGACTAAAAATTCGTTCGTGTTCTACCTAGTCAGCCCACAGAAGGCGAACCGCATGTGTCAATGACCAGCAGACTGCCAGCTAGGGGGAAATGCTGAGCGAATTGCGGAAAACACGGAAGCTATGACAACACGGGGGAACGATCGAGCGAAGTCTGCATGCGAAGCATAATGACGTAATGGAAGCCGAGGGATTCCGTCTTACTAGTGAGAAAGCAGTTTCGTGAAAAAGGCTAGGGATAGTGCAACAGTAAGTATTGTGAAGTGGAGCCAGCAGAAAAGAGCATCTGAAAGGTAAAGTTGCGAAATTCTGAAGTCATTAGGAGAGCAGACAACTAGGAAAAGCCAGGACACATGGTGACATAGCTGTCTCAACCGTCGCAGAGCGCACTCGAATCACAAACATAAATACCCCACCCTTCTCAACATATGTCTGATTGCTGAATGCTAACTGCCGACTCTCCAGTGCGTAGTCTCAGCTATTGTGTCAGCTGCAGCTATCCGGCGAGAAGGCAGGCTGTGCATTCGATGCGTTGCACACGTATCTGTCTCAGATCTTCTGTGAATGCACGAGCCTGGCTGGAAGGACGCTGCTGCTGCCAGCTGAACTACCGAGAGGACAGTGACGGGGCGCTGAAGCCACATCACCCTGCAGGCCTGCTGGAGGCTAGACCTGCGTGATCAAGAGGCCGGTCACCGCTGCTGCTCATCCCGCTCCTGTGGCAGACGCCAATGATGCTGGTTTATGTTTTCTAAATGGGGCCAAGATCCAACCCCTGCGAGCCAGCGAGTAGCTCAAGTGTACCTGGGGTGAAACTTCTGAGTACAAATCCACGAGAGCACTTTGTGATCGATGCGCAAAACTCGAGGCCGCCAAATTCCACAGTTGATGGACACCTGTGAGGAAGCAGCGACCACCCGACACTTCGCTGCGCTGGTGATCTGTGAGAGGAGCGCATGCTGGCTTCTCGCTTGTCACGAAGTGCTGCTCTGCCCACCCAGCTTGGATGTAGTGCTTTGGAAGGCTGTTCTGTACTTGTTGTTGTTGTGGTCTTCAAACCTGAGACTGGTTTGATGCAGCTCTCCATGCTACTCTATCCTGTACAAGCTTCTTCATCTCGCAGTACCTACTGCAGCCTACATCGTTCTGAATCTGCTTATTGTACTTATCTCTTGGTCTACCTCTACGATAATACTACCTCTACTGTCAAATAAATGTGTAATTGTCAACAATGTTTTCTTGGCGCTCTTGAGCGTAACTGGAACCTCACCATCGCATCACAACCAGCTCTCTCCTGATGAGTCTGGGACGGGACCCTGACAATCCACTGCGATATAATAAGTTTTCTACGTTTTCATTGAAGTTTAATTCTGGTTTCAAGGCACATTTCCAAACTTACCAGCTCGTACCTCACCTCAGGGCAAATTCCTGCGGACGTATATGGCAGTGGGATACTACTGGTTCGAGGTGTTATAGAAGGGATTTGGTCAGTAGGAAGATCTGGTTGTCCTTGGGGTTGGAAATTGAGTACTGAGGGATTAGAGATGCTGTATATGGCAGTGTGCACTTTGTCGACACATTTAAGTTACGATCAGTATCTTCAGATCGCGATGCTTTCGTCACCTGTAGGCCTTTGCTCGAAGACGTGTTTGGAGCGTGGAAAGCAACGGGCAGTATATTGTGAGCAAGGGAGGGACACGGTTACGCAAACACATGTGGGTGTGTGGCTTGGTTAGCAGGTGCGGCTACAGCAAATGTTCTCTGGCCCACGTTCGCTGCGCCGTGTCTGAGAAGCATTTGCGTTAACTCTGTACTGCCGGCCAGTGTTGTCTGAATTGGAAACAACTACGATACAGTGATTATATCGGCTCAGCTGAGCTCGCAGAAGATTAGCTGTTTCAATATGGAGGCAAGGCAGTACAAGGGACACTAAATTTATTGGTACGTTTTCTCAGTGGCTTAAAGTGCTTGATTTAGCTAGACTGTACTCGATTGGTGTCTTCCCAAGTTCGTGACTGCATTTGAATTTCCTTGCTGAACTCTACCGTTTGGTTAAAAGCTATTCATACAGAGCTCACAAGCGGCGCCTGGGAGATGGACACTGGAGCTTGTATTTATGAAAATCTTGTCAAAGTCCATATGTAGTTGGTATTAACGTGCAAGTCGCCAAGTCTACTAAGTCATATCTGACGTTTATTGTATTCTGTGATTTTAAGAAATATTTTGTAATTGTTACTGTCCTAAATACATTGAGTTGCTTTATATTTATAGGACTGTCGGGATGTTTTAGAAAGTAAGGGAAGCTCCTTTCGTTAGGTACTACATGAGGTATGATCTCTAATTATTTAGTTGTGCGCTTCATAACTATTTAACCTGTCCACTGTGAGTTGTTACGTATCCTACTGTATATAATAATAATGTTGAGAAATTTCTTGTGTATTTCTTACTCTAACATGAAGAGAAATTTGGAGTGGCTCTGTGTTATTATAGCTAGTGTAGTGGCAGGTGTGTTAGGAATGTAATATCCACAGATCGAAATTGGTGTTGCTGTTTGACGAATGCTAGTATTCTTATTAGATGAAAGTTAGTGTCTTATTCTTTAGAAGACCAGATTTCTCTCCTTATGTAATCTCCTATATTTAAGATTAAGCATTGAACCTTGTATCCTGTGGTCGCACTCAAAGTACAGGGAAAGAGTCCCTGAAATTAAAGACCTCAAGAACTAAGACCAATAGAGGCGTGCAACAAACGGCATAATTATGGTGAAAGCCGTAAGAATTTTATACAAGAGTTTCGAAACAGTTCGGAAAGCCGTTACCGAATAGCGCTGTAATTGCTGTAATAAATAGTGCGCCGCGGCTCGGAGCGATCAGTTCCACCGTTTAAACTTGAATGTAGGCTAGCGTACCGAAGGAAGAGATTCAAGTCATGTATTTCACTGAACAACGTATTGCAACGGAACCTTCGTATTGGTGCTGATATAGTTAAAGTTATAGCTGAACCTGGTACGAAGATTACCGTCGCTTTTCATGTCCTACAACTCCTGCAAGCTACCCTCTGTACTCATGGTTAAACAAAGTCGTGAGGTCTACGAAATTACAGGCCCCTGCGAGTTACTGCTGGGGTATAAATAATTTCTAGCCGGTGGGCGTAACCAACCGGTAAAAATTTCAATGTAACGGATTACCGGATTACGCATTGTTTTTAACCACTACAGGAAGCACCTATGCAGGGCTTAATAGGCAGCATGGAGCCATTATTTACTTTTATGATCCAGCCTTGAACTGTGGTACTGACTTTCACCTATTCTTTATGATGAAGGGAGGAAAAATCAGTCATAGGCTATAAGCTAATTGATATTTATTCAATCCCGATGGCATTTCAATGACTAGACGTATGTCTGTTGGAATATGCATCATCGCAACTGGTCTCCCTAGTGAACATGGTTCACTTTCGCCCCGTAATTATGGAAAGGGAGAGGGGAGCGCAGACCTGGCTTCAATGTAATTATATGCAGGCGCACAATTATACCTAAACCCACGCATATTACCACAATTACTAAAGCTCACGCAGAACAGGTTCAGCAAAGACACTGCAAGCGAACTCGGTCAGGGTGGAACAATATTTGCCCAAATATTTCCATTTTCGTTAAAACGTACGCTGAAGAATCGATATCAAGTGGTGCACTTAACTAAGAATGAATCTTGCTTTGAGAAACAACACGACGTTACTGAGGTGGGGCAAAAAAATTTACTATCATATGGCGGAAAAACTTTCCAAGTCTTTATTCCATCAATAGGCATTAAAATCTGAACTTCTGTGGATACAAGAGTTTAACCCGTATATTTTATGTAACGCTCCACATTGCCAGCAAATCAAATAGTATGGGGCACAAGAAACATTACCTAATTATGACATTCATACTATTCCACACAGGTGGCCAAGTTGCACAAACCAACAGAAATACGAAAAAACAAATACGGACACAAGAGATTATTCCTTCCTTATCTTACACTCGCCCACAACCACATGGTTATTCACTCGTCTACTATACATTTTCAGACCAAAACTGCGCTTTACAATTGTGGCGGTCTCTCAAACCAACCACGTGGCAGGAAAGCAAGTACACAAAGAGAACATATGAAAAATGAATAAAATTTCTTCAAAATATTGCTATAAAAGAAAGCCCACATTAAAATACATTAAATGAGTGAACTTCCGTTAAACAAAGAGCAATAATAGGACCGTGAGCTTAAGGCTCATGGTGCGTGGTATGACGAAGGCCCAAACGTAAAGTTATCACTGAAACTTAACTAAATTATGAAATTAAATTCGCTTATGAGAGTTTGGTGGTAATCTCACACCTGATTTCAACATCCGGACATTATTATGAGCAGTTTTGAGACATTCTGATACCTTTGTCAACATTACCAAAATCTAGAGCTGTATCTCCACGTCTGTCCAGCGCAGCTTCTCAGGAACAAGTGAGCCTGCGAACACCTCGCCTAACCATATGTTCGTTCAAAACGTGGTGGAGGGGATGTTCGCCAACCTAACAGAGCCAATACTCGTGCCTTCACGACCTCTCTGACCTGACTACAGATTCTTAAATTATTCAGCAAAATCCAGGAAATCCGCTCGAAGAATTGCAGATGAGACTGGTTTCAAGCTTTCCAGTATGCAGAGCCTACATCCGTTTCCATTCAAAATCCGAAGCTACCAGGCCATACCAATGACAGCTGTGAGGCAGAGGGCTGACTTTACGAATCTGATTTTCACGGTGATTGATAATGAAGGATTTGACTTGCGGCTGGTTCGCAGATGAAGCACTCTTCCACCTGAATGGAGTTGTAAATAAACAATGCTGGCGATTTTTGGATATAGAAAATCACACTTTCTATGAAGCGAAACCACTGTATTCTACAAAGTTCCTATTGTGGTGCGATATGCAGCAAAGACCTTATTGGCCCTTTTGACTATCACTACGGTAGGTTACGCTGCAGTATCGCCACACAGCAAGCATTGGAGGTTCAAAAAATGGTTCAAATGGCTCTGAGCACTATGGGACTCAACTGCTGTGGTCATCAGTCCCCTAGAACTTAGAACTACTTAAACCTAACTAACCTAAGGACAGCACACACATCCATGCCCGAGGCAGGATTCGAACCTGCGACCGTAGCAGTCGCACGGTTCCGGACTGCGCGCCTAGAACCGCGAGAAGGCATTGGAGGTTCGAAACGACCAGGCACCGAGTGATCCGTGCATGATGGGGACAGACGAAACGGCCACAACAAGAGTTTCACTTTCTTGGTGAATACTTCGGAAATCGAATCATTGCGTTGGATTACTAAAACTTTACTGGCGCAGGGATGGATTAGCATCCTTATTCGTCAGATCTGACTTTTTGGGGGCCTATTGGAATATGTTCTATAGCGGAGCAATTCCACCACTCTGGACGAGCAAGCATCGGCGATCTGTGTGGCATCTGAATCCATTTCCGTTGAGACACTACAGCATCCGATGAAAAATTTCATTGCTCGGTACTGCGAGAGGTGGATATTTAGAAAAGATAGTGACGTGATTGCAAAAGAGTACTTGCAAATGACGAATTTAATTATACACGTTGATATTAGGACCTGCACAGCGTACAGCTTTTCGGACTATTTTGAAACTTGTGTATTACTGAGTACAACTGCTGTAAAAAAATCCTTACGGCTTTCACAATAAACACACCTTTTGTTGCATGCATGTATAGATCTTAGCTTTTGGGATACTTTTTTTTGAAATCAGGGAGTCCTCCGCTTGACAGACTGTAGGTTGCAAGCTTTTTTCTAACAATCACCAGAGAGAGTACTACAAAGAATAATTATGCGCTCATGGCATAGCTATTGTATGAAACTACTTTGCGCATGGATTCTGCGAGTATGAAAAAATTAGTAAACGTCATTCAAGGGTACAATTGTATCAGAATAATTCATCGAAAATAAAGAGATATTACACTTCCATAGCACCACATCTCAAATGATTCGATTTTCACTTTCGGTTTTCTCACAGTGATTCACTTGCGTACAACGCTGTGCACCAAAAGCGCAACGACACATATTTATTCCTGAAACTAAGGCCGTGTTCGATATTACTAGACTCCGTTTGGCTAGGAATGTCCTCTGAGCCTGTGCTAATGTCGTTCCTGTGTCCTTGCTTCTTCCAAGGTACCAGAATACCTGTAAATCACGCACTTCTTGGTCACCAACTCTGATGTTGGGTTTGTGGCTAATCTCATTTCTGAAACTCTCCATCACCTTCGTCTTTGTTCGATTTACCCTCAATTGGTATTCTGTGCCCACTAGACTGTTCATTACATTCAAAAAAATCCTCTAACTCTTTTCATTTTCAGTGAGAATAGCAATGTTAGAAAATCTGCGTTTGGTGTAACTCTCTTTTTAGCGGAAATGTGCTTAAGAATGAAAAATGGAACAGGTAATAGGGAGGGAGCGGAAGTTGCAGGCTGAGCCCTTCATACCTATTAAAGTGATGCGTAGTCTCAGTTGACACTGCTAGGATGATACTTGCGTACTTCAAGTGATGAGCCTTAAGGTTAAGTAACATTTGGTCGGGTATGAATGAGAGAAAGGAAAGAACGAGAGGAAATGCTTCGGGAAAACTGCCAAGGTGACAATAAAGAAGAGAGGGTCAGTTTAGACAGTGACAGGCGGCAAAAGGAAAGACAGTGCGGGAGGCGCCAGACGAGAACGCGGCGATGGAAAATAAGTAAAACAGGAGACGACAGGAAAGTACACCAGGCGATGACTGGCGAATAATGTACCAGCTGACAGTGAGAAAACATTATTTTTTACATTCCTCTGTCCAGCTAGTAGGTGAATCGGTGAAAGGCTCCAAGCCTCCCACACCACTTTCTTGTCATCCTGTCATTTTGTTTTCTGTAATATTACCGATTGAATACCTATTCGTTAAAAAGTGTGATATATGGATAGATCACTTTTAAAAAAGTGATTTGACGACACTGGCATGTCTCAATAATTTATTCAGCCATGTGTGTTTAAAGTCCAGTTTAATTTGAACTGCCATCCTACAGTAACAGAATGTAGTTAAATGATGAGTAGGGACATTCGAGGAGTTTTGTGGAACTGACGGCGAAGCTCCCTGTATTGGACGCAAGATAATGTAACTTTCTTTTCGACGTGTTTCTCCGCCGTTGATATTAGATTTCCTTTCAGTTATAACATAAGTTTTGACTGAGTATGTACCAGCAGTTCGCGGTGGAAAAAACTTCTTAAATTTGTGCAAAGCAAAGTTCTAGTTCCTGAACACCGTCCTGCAGGGTAAGGGATTTATTTTTGTTTTATAGGTAAGCATTATTTTTTATCAAATCTTTCTTTCATAGTGTGCATCTCGTACCTCCCGCATGGCCACTGTTAGGTGTGCTCTCAACTGCCTCTTGCAAGATCATGAATAACACGACCAACAAAATCGCAGTCGTAACAATTATGTTTCATTTGCGAGACAAATTTATTAATGGCTTTTGTGGGAGCTTACTACCCACGCAGCAAGTAGCTGGTTTAATAATTTTATTGAATGAAAATGATTGAAGCAGTTTCAATACTTCGTCAGTATGCGTAATTACTGACGCATTCAGTAGCAGGATAAATATTGTGAGACCGTATTTGAGAAGATGGACATGCGTGTCTATAAAGTATTGTCTTCGTTCTGCCACTGAATTCGTGATTTCCCGTCAGAAAGGTTGCAGTTCTTAGTAATGAATGTGAATTCATCGAGTGAAACAGAACTGTTAGCTGTGGTTCTGCAAGGAAGTGTTACAGTCCCTCTGCAGTTTCTAGTCCAAGTACACCGGACAAAAAATTAATCACCCGTAGTCAAGTCATTACAAGTAGCATTTAATATCGTGTAACTCCACCCCTGTGCTTGATAACCGCCTGGATTCGTTTAGGATGTGAGTCCTCAGGGTTGTCAAGGTACATTTCATCCAGGTTAAGCCATGCGCTGAAGATTTGATTGCACAACTGCACAAAATTGTGGGGATGCTGATGTCGTCATTTTACCTATTGATACCTATTTACATGTCCGGCAGATTTTCTGTGTGGTTTAAGTCAGGTGACTTTGCAGGACAGTCGAGATGTAACATGTTGGGAGAGTCTTCAGAAACCAGTCATGTATCAGATGTTGACTGAAAGGTAACACCTGTTCATTCAGAAAGTTTAAATGAACACGCTGGTTCATATTAGTGGTCACTTGAGTGAGCGGGTCCTGTTCACGATAAGAAAAACACCCCCCAGACAATACAGACCATCTTCCGGCTGGGAGCTGACCCTGCACACGTTCAGGATGAAATGCTTTATTTTGGCCTTCTGTGCATTCGACGACGTGCGTAATTTGAAAATAGCCAAGAACGTGAGTCGTCAAACCACGTTGCCTTCCACCAGTCAGCTACTGTTCAGGTTCCATGGTTTTAGCATATTGCATCTTTATGTGCCTTTGTGAACAATTACCTTTTGCGAGCTGACCGACACCAAACGTTCGTTGCTTACAGTTCCCATCGCATTGTTTTCTCGCTGACGGTTTGGGATAGAACTTCATTCACTGTCTGCGGCAATTTCTAAAACTATATTCTATTACGACAAAGGGTACATCTCTTCTTCAACGCCGGCCGGAGTGGCTGAGCGGTTCTAGGCGCTACAGTCAAGAACCGCGCGGCCGCTGTGGTCGCAGGTTCGAGTCCTGCCTCGGGCATGGATGTGAGTCATGTCCTTAGATTAGTTAAGTTTTGAAGTAGCTCTAAGTTCTAGGGGACCTCAGACGTTAGGTCCCATAGTGCTCACAGCCATTTGAACCACTTTTTCTTCTTCAACAACTGTATCCTCAACAATATATTGTAAAAATTGTAGTATAGATGTCTTGCGAAAAAGTGTTGCATTTCCTTCCTTGAAATTAGTTTTAACTACGACAGCAAAGTATTAATGAATTAGCTAAATTTTTGGCATGGACAGTTGTATTTTGCTCTTTCATGAACTGGTAGTTGAAATAGTCAGTTCATACTCGTACCAAACAGAATCTAACAAATAGAAAATGTTATATATTCAGAAGTTTTATAGTGGCATTGTCTACGGAAGATTTGAAAATACCTTAAAACAATAAAAACAAAAACAAAGGCTTATTTCCTTTCATATTCTATACCATTTATTATAATTCCGAGTTCCATACCCTCAAAAACAACGAGGAGCCAAATTCTGCATCCTGACACAATTCCCAAAGACACCACAGATTAGAAAGTTGCCTATACCGAATTCCCACAGACATTTAACAATTGTGAAGCATAGCCAGTTTCACTAACGAGTGCATAAAGCCAAAGCCGAAATAATTAGTAACCAATTAGCAGCTACTCATATGTTTTAAAGTGACGAATGGGTTACTAATTAAACTTTTGCCTAGCACATAAGGAAAACGGTTTCGTGCCCTTGGTGTATCAAGTTTTATGAGCAGAGGACAATTTCTTACAACTCTGAAAGATCTAATACAACAAGGAATGGAAATTTTTTCGGCATAATTCAAGAGCATAGGCTTGGGACCCGCCTGGTCAGAAACGTAAGATATGTTCAGATGTATCTCGCGTGCTTGTGGCCCTCTCATCCCCACCTATCAACAGCCACTCTACCATCCCGCCTGAAATTGGTGGAACTCCATGAATGAGAATTTGTAAGAACGACACTGTGAAGAGTTGCGTTAGCTACCGCTGAGTGTTAAGGGCTGTATAGTGACATCTAGGGTGTAGAAACATGCAGGCAGAAGAACTGAGACACAGATTAGCCATGCTCGGTGAAACGTGGACAACGCAGCACATTATCCGGAGCGGGTGGGACAGTGCCACAGCGACAGAGCTGGGAAGGCGTTATGAGCAACATTAGTACACTACTGGCCATTAAAATCGTTACACCACGAAAATGACGTAGTACAGACGCGAAATTTAGCCTACAGGAAGAAGATGCTGTGACATGGAAATGATTAGCTTTTCAGAGCATTCACACAAGGTTGGCGCCGATGGCGACACCTACAGCGTGCTGACATGAGGTAAGTTTCCAACCGATTTCTCATACACAAACAGCAGTTGACCGGCGTTGCCTGGTGAAACGTTGTTGTGATGCCTCGTGTAAGGAGGAGAAATGCGTACCATCACGTTTCCGACTTTGATGCAGGTCGGATTGTAGCCTATCGCGATTGCGGTTTATCGTATCATTACATTTCTGCTCGCGATGGTCGAGATCCAATGACTGTTAGCAGAATATAGAAATCGGAGGGTTCAGGAGGGTAATACGGAACGCCATGCTGGATGCCAAAGGCCTCGTATGACTAGCAGTCTAGATGACAGGTATCTTATCCGCATGGCTGTAACGGATCTTGCAGCCACTCTCGATCCCTGAGTCAACAGATGGTGACGTTTGCGAGACAACAACCATCTGCACAAACAGTTCGACGACGTTTGCAGCAGCATGGACTATCAGCTCTGAGGCCATGACTGCGGTTACACTTGATGCGGCATCACAGACGAGAGCGCCTGCGATGGTGTACTCAACGACGAACCTGGGTGCAAGAATGGCAAAACGTCATTTTTTCTGCTGAATCCAGGTTCTGTTTACAGCATCATGATGGTCGCATCAGTGTATGTTGACATCGCGATAAACGGATGTATTCGTCATCGCCATACTGGAGTGTCACGTGGCGTGATGGTACGGGGTGCCATTGGTTACACGTGTCGATCACCTCTTGCTCGCATTGACGGCACTTTGAACAGTGGACGTTACATTTCAGATGTGTTACTACCCGTGGCTCTACCCTGCATTCGATCCCTGCGAAACCCTACATTTCAGCAGGATAATGCACGACCGCATGTTGCAGGTCCTTTGAGGTTCTTACTGGATACAGAAAATGTTCGACTACTGCCCTGGCCAGTACATTCTCCAGATGTCTCACAAATTGAAAGCGTCAGGTCAACGGTGGCTAAGCAACTGGATCCTCACAATACGCCAGTCACTACTGCTTATGAACTGTGGAATCGTGTTGAAGCTGCATGGGCAGCTGTACCTGTACACGCCATCCAAACTCTGACTCAATGCCCTGGCGTATCTAGGCCGTTATTGCGGCCAGAGGTGGTTGTTCTGGGTGCTGATTTCTCAGTATGTATGCACCCAAATTGCGTGAAAATGTCATTACATGTCAGTTCTAGTATAATATATTTGTCTTATGAATACCCGTTTGTCATCTGCATTTCTTATTGGTGTAGCAATTTTAATGGCTAGTAGTGTATTTTTACTGAGTGAATTGTATGTAATCTTTTACTACCTCTTTTCACTCAGTATTCCAAAACCTAAAACTGTATTCTGTTACCACAAAGGCTACATCTCTTTTTAAAGAACATTTGTATCCTCAACAATATGCTGAAAAATATGTTAGTATAGATGTGTTGGGGAAAATTGCTGCTTTTTCTTCCTGGCAATTCGTTTTAACTACGACTGATAAGTTTTTGGCATGGACATTGTAATTTGCTCTTTCACAAACTGGTAGTTGAGATATCCAGTTCATACTCGTGGCAAACAGTATGCAACAAATAAAAATGTTGTATATTCAGAAATTTTATAATTTCATTGTGTACAAAACATTTCAAAATACTTTAAAAATAATAAAAACAAAAACAATGGCTTATTTTTCTTTCATATTCTATACTATTTATTATAATTCCGAGTTCCATACCCTCAAAGCGGGCTAAGTCACAACGAGGAGCCAAATTCTGCATCCTCACACAATTCCCAAAAGACGTCCCAGATTAGAAAGTTGCCTCTATCGAATTCGAACTGACATTTAATAATTGTGAAACATAGTCAGGTTCGCTAGTGAGTATATAAAGCTAAAGCCGAAATGGCTCTGAGCACTATGGGACTTAACATCTATGGTCATAAGTCCCCTAGAACTTAGAACTTCTTAAACCTAACTAACCTAAGGCAGCACACAACATCCAGTCATCACGCGGCAGAGAAAATCCCTGACCCCACCGGGAATCGAACCCGGGAACCCGGAAAGCCGAAATATTAGCAGCTACTCATACTTTTTTACAGTGACGAATTGGTTACTAATTAAACTTTTGCCAAGCATATAAGCAAAACGGTTTCGTGCCATGGGTATATCAAGTTTTATGAGCAAAGGACACTCTCTTACAACTCTGCAAGAACTCATACAACACGGAATGGAAATTTTTTCGGCATATTCAAGAGCATAGGCTTGGGACCCTCCTGGTCGGGAACGTAAGATATTTTCAGTTGTATCTCGCTTTTTCGTTGGTCTCTCATCCCCACACATCAACAGCCACTCTTTCATGCAGCCTGAAGTATGGTGAAACTTCATGCATTTGTAGTGTAGTGCGAATTTGTAAGAAACTCACTGTGAAGAGTTGTGTTAGCTACCGCTGAGTGGTAAGGGCTGTGTAGTGATATCTAGGGTACAGAAACATGCAGCCAGAAGGACTGAGACACAGATTAGCCATGCTCGGGGAAACGTGGACCACCAGCCATATTAGCAGGAGCGGGCGGGACGCTGTCACAGCTCCAGAAGAGGGAAAACGTTATGAGCTACATTACTGCAACAAATATTCACCAGACCAATATAAATAACAAAGAATTTTGAGTAAAATTTATTCGCAGTGCGCAGAACAACTACTGCGTCAGGGCAATCATAGACAATGAGAAGACTGGGCACCAGCAGCTGAAGTCGTTGGTTCAAGACTGGGTCTGGGCGGCTGCCTGTGGGACATGGTTCCACAGCGCCACCGCCGTGCCGTTGGCACCTGCAGTCAGCAGACTCCTGCCAGGGTGCAGCTGGCTGTGCCCCGTGCGTGGCAGTCTTTCCTCGTCACTGCGGCGCGTGGTGTATCAAAGTCTGGTTTGATTAACATAGGTGGGGGTGCTCTGCAGCGGCACGCAGTCACAGCACAAAAACAGGGCGCTGTTGACGTCAGCGCCTTGACCGATTGACAGCCACTGGACCGCTGCCAGCCCGATGTCGGCATCACAGGGTGCTGATGCAACTGCATCTTCACTGGGCGGAAGCCAGCCATGTGCGAGCCACTGCTGACCTGTCGAACCAAAGGAGGGTGCGTCTGCCTTACAGTTTCAGCAACGGGATGTGTAAGTGAAACCTAATAAAATATTTCTCTTGAACACTGGTCAGTCTCTGTGTCCCACTGGACCATTGCCCCACTGCTCACCCCTCCAGAGCAGGGCATGAAATCAGTGTCCTACCTACTGCGGGGTGTCAGGGGGGCTGAAGTCACCACCAGTGGAAAGCAGAGGGTGTACGTGAGCCCACAGTACAGCGTCCGAACTACAGCCTATGGTATCTTCATTGCAGGGGGAGTGAGACTACTAATTGGGTTTCTGTGGCAATCATGGGATAAAGAGTCATCGTAACTGCAAGAGTCATCGGAAATGCAAAGTTAAATTTGTGAGGCCACAGGAACTGGTGCATGCTTCCTTGCTTAAGGAGTCCATGCAATGTGCATAGTGTAATTTGCTCGGACATTCGGCTCCTTGTGCCGAATATGTGGCAACTGTTTTACATCTCATTGTTTCGGCTACGTGGGAGGTAATGAGTAGCCCTAAGAAATAAATGTGGTTATGTTAGTAACTAAGGAGTGTTCAGTTCTTTCCAGTATTCGGATGTAATTGTGGAAATCGTAAATATGAGTGAGGCAATGACGAAAGCAGAGACACAACGTGTCACCAGTGAGGAAGCTACAGTCTTCAATTGATCAGTTAGGTTTGTGACTGACAAACTGTCAGAGAAGGATGAGGAGATGAGGCTGCTGAATTCACAGAGTCTAGGTGAAATCCAACTGTTTAAGACCTCGCTGCTCCCTTTTCTCGTAGGTCGTCTGAGGATGTCATCGTTTGTGGAGGATCTCATGTCATCAGCTGACATAGGGGACAAACATTTGTAACTGACAGCAAGACTGTATCTTTCGGAAGAAGCGAAGTCCTTTGTATTATCCACAGAGGTACGAGAGAATGAGGAAACTTTTGAGCAACTTAGGCAAGTATTTGTGCTAAGATATAAGAAGGAGAATAGTACGCGGTTTTACCGTGAGCAGTTGGGTGTAATTTCTAAGAGGGCCACACGGGATTTTGTGGACAGGATTAGAAAAATTAATGTGCATACGTTTGAAGTGACGCAGACTAATGAAGCAGACAAGGTGTTGTTACAGGAATCCGATGTGAGGGTACTCGGCGCTTTTCTGAACGTTTTAAGGTCGGAAATGCCTAATAGAGTGCGCGCGGGTGCGCCTAGGAATCCATGCGATACAGTAGCAAAGGAATTTAAAGAGACCGATGTTGCCACAGAGGTAAGAGACCGACGAAATGTGTTTGCAGTGAATATCAACTGCTTTAACTATGGGCGCGGGGCATGCTCAAAGGCAATGCTGTCAGCCACGGAACGCGAGTGGTGGTATGGACTATCAGGTCTTTTGTGGGAGTGAGAGTAGAAGTGGTATGAACCAGGAGCAGTATTACGGTAATGATGGTGGGGCTGGTCTGGGTGATAATAAGCACTCATTAGTCTTAAAAGGGAACCCCAGAAGCGTCATAAGGCGTTCCCAGCAAAAGTAAATGTTGTTAATATGAATGCACCACAGTGAATGTAATAGGATAAAGTACACGTTTCTGTTGGACATCACGGAATACTGCAGATAGAAAGATACAAATTGACACACATGCTTGGAATGACATGGGGTTTTATTAGAATCACAAAAATACAAATGTTCAAAAAAATGTCCGATAGATAGCGCTTCATCTGATCAGAATAGCAATAATTAGCATAAGAAATTAAGACAAAGCAAAGATGATGTTCTTCACAGGAAATGCTCAATATGTCCACCATCGTTCCTCAACAATAGCTGTAGTCGAGGAATAATGTGTAAGTAGGCTGTTTAGGTTTTTTTATTGGTAACGCCACATAGCGCTCTGTATGAAAAATCACTGGCTGTGCTGTGTGCAGTCAGTGGCTGGTTGGAATTGTTGTAATACTCGCCAGCTGGATGTTAACAGCACGTAGCGTTGCGCAGTTGGAGGTGAGCCGCCAGCAGTGGGGGATGTGGGGAGAGAGATGGCGGAGTTTTGAAATTTGTAAGAATGGATGTCATGAACTGATATATATATATTATGAATATTAAGGTAAATACATTGTTTGTTCTCTATTAAAATCTTTCATTTTCTAACTATACCTATCAGTAATGAGTGCCTTCCGTAGTTTGAATATTTTATTGAGCTGGCAGGAGTGGCGCTCGCTGTATTGCAGTAGTTCGAGTAACCAAGATTTTTGTGAGGTAAGCGATTTGTGAAACGTATAGGTTAATGTTAGTCAGAGCCATGTTTTTTATAGCGATTTTTGAAAGTCAGATTGCGTTGCGCTAAAAATATTGTGTGTCAGATTAGGTACAGTTATTATAATTTTTCTAAGGGGACGTTTCATATGTCGACCCTTAGCCGAGGATACCTCACTGGAATCTTCTGATTTTTTCTTGTAGTTTGTGTAATTAGTGTAGCTTTTGTTTATTGCTAGCGCGTATTCATAGAGAGAATTTCCTTTGTAGTTGCAGTTTTTCCTTGCTGTACAGTAAAACAGTTGTGGCATGCATGTAGTTTTGCACGAAGTATTTCTCAGCTTCGCTTGCAATTAACTAGATATTATTTTCAGTGCTATGTTAATGTGTTTCCTTATTTTGCTCTGCAAATTGTGCTTTTCTGAGTTGTCGTGTGAAATATTGTGACAATAATGGCGTGTGAAAAACGTAATACTAGGCTCCAAAGTAAACTGAGAAATGACAGTGAAGACGAAAGCAGTGTGTTAGCGCCACCGAGTAATGAATTAACTAACGTTCAAAGTAGTAATTTGGTAATTGTGCATAGGGAAATGGAGCGGGCTGCAGATAATTGCAGTTGCATTGCAGAGGAGAGTAAATGCCTATTCAAAATATAATTACTTTTGGATAGCTCAACATGAATTTCCTAGGGGACCGTAGTTTATCATGCATTTACCAGTAGAATGTGGCGCGGAGAAAATATTTCGCCGCATACAACTTCCGTACGATTTCGACGTAAGAATTCGTGACTGTAAACTGTCTATTTGGCAGAAACATAAAGAAAGTTAAATAACTTCATGAACGAGTGAGACATAGGTTCTACACCAAATAAATAGTCCATAGACCAATTCCATTTAAGTCTGAATGTATGGCAATTAGTAGATGAACTTACACCACAACGAAGAATTTTAACATGGATGCCGTTTTGACTGGCACTTCTCTTCTCGTAATGACAATAATTCCTTTGACGTTTTCACATACACGTCGCAGAATAAATTTATTATTATGCAGTATTGCATTTTTTACTTTACACTAAAATAATATTATTTTTTACGATAATAATACGGCGGCAAGACATGCGCGTCCGACACAAGTTACAAGAGACAAGAGAAGAATGAGTAACTGTTCATCGAGAATATCTCGTAAATAAAAAAAGAAAATGTGTAAAAGTGTTCTTCTTCTGTCCGTTTTTCGCGCCGCGGTTTTCAACGTGAATAACTCACTGCATCTCTGACAATAAACAAGTTACGGCACAGATCGTTCACCTTTTACATTCTCGCAACATTATTTGCCAACTGTAGCTGTTGCCGAGCGACTGCTCGATTAGTGAATGATTTAAAATGATAAGGCAATCAAATAATGTTACATTGCCTTCCATGGTAATCTTGGAAATCAAGGAGATTACCAAGATTCACATGTCGCCGTTAACATTATGGGGTTGAGTACTTTACAGATTTACATTGATCAAACACAGTATTCCTCTCATTTGATTATTAGGATTACACAAATATGGTGATCTCTCATTCATAGACAAAGACAGTTCTTAAGTTAAAGATACACAAAAAATTTAAAAACTAAGACAGTAAATCTACGAAATTTACAATGGAGATTATACATTATACTCATTACAGTCCTTTTTTTACAGAGTTCGTAACGACCATTTTTGTGGCCTCAAGTCATTGTTCAGAGCTCATAGGCTCTTTGTTCCTGAAAGAAAACACATAGGATTCATCTTTTAATACACACACAATTCTCACACATGGAATTTCTCACACGTGTCCATTTTTATACACATATAATTCTCACACATGGAATTTCTCACACGTGTAAATTTTTATACATATATAATTCTCACACATGGAATTTCTCACGCGTGTCCATTTTCCATTGCTCATTCTCATGATTTTTACGCTTTCATTGTTTGTGTATTTGACAGTTAAGTTAAAATTAGGTTCTTCTCCAGGTGAAGCTTATCCCTTGAAAAGTTGGTTGGCATCTTTGCGTTCCCCCAGTAGAAAACTTTTCATCAGCTCTGGCGGGCGAGTCTCACTCGTATACACGTAACATGTAACAAAAAAAATAAATACCCATTAGTCTAAGAACTAAGCTTAAACCTAATTTTAGGACTTGGGATTCATAGGAATTTGACTTTTTCACTATTCGCTTGTGGCTTGGCTGTTCGCATTTCATTCACGGGATATAACATTAGCATAGTATGTGATATGTTGTGAACTCATATAAGAGTCTTTTACACTCCTGGAAATGGAAAAAAGAACACATTGACACCGGTGTGTCAGACCCACCACACTTGCTCCGGACACTGCGAGAGGGCTGTACAAGCAATGATCACACGCACGGCACGCCGTCGAAAGGCGCTAGCTGCGCAGCATTTGTGCACCGCCGCCGTCAGTGTCAGCTAGTTTGCCGTGGCATACGGAGCTCCATCGCAGTCTTTAACACTGGTAGCATGCCGCGACAGCGAGGACGTGAACCGTACGTGCAGTTGACGGACTTTGAGCGAGGGCGTATAGTGGGCATGCGGGAGGCCGGGTGGACGTACCGCCGAATTGCTCAACACGTGGGGCGTGAGGTCTCCACAGTACATCGATGTTGTCGCCAGTGATCGGCGGAAGGTGCACGTGCCCGTCGACCTGGGACCGGACCGCAGCGACGCACAGATGCACGCCAAGACCGTAGGATCCTACGCAGTGCCGTAGGGGACCGCACCGCCACTTCCCAGCAAATTAAGGACACTGTTGCTCCTGGGGTATCGGCGAGGACCATTCGCAACCGTCTCCATGAAGCTTGGCTACGGTCCCGCACACCGTTAGGCCGTCTTCCGCTCACGCCCCAACATCGTGCAGCCCGCCTCCAGTGGTGTCGCGACAGGCGTGAATGGAGGGACGAATGGAGACGTGTCGTCTTCAGCGATGAGAGTCGCTTCTGCCTTGGTGCCAATTATGGTCGTATGCATGTTTGGCGCTGTGCAGGTGAGCGCCACAATCAGGACTGCATACGACCGAGGTACACAGGGCCAACACCCGGCATCATGGTGTGGGGAGCGATCTCCTACACTGGCCGTACACCTCTGGTGATCGTCGAGGGGGCACTGAATAGTGCACGGTACATCCAAACCGTCATCGAACCCATCGTTCTACCATTCCTAGACCGGCAAGGGAACTTGCTGTTCCAACAGGACAATGCACGTCCGCATGTATCCCGTGCCACCCAACGTGCTCTAGAAGGTGTAAGTCAACTACCCTGGCCAGCAAGATCTCCGGATCTGTCCCCCATTGAGCATGTTTGGGACTGGATGAAGCGTCGTCTCACGCGGTGTGCACGTGCAGCACGAACGCTGGTCCAACTGAGGCGCCAGGTGGAAATGGCATGGCAAGCCGTTCCACAGGACTACATCCAGCATCTCTACGATCGTCTCCATGGGAGAATAGCAGCCTGCGTTGCTGCGAAAGGTGGATATACACTGTACTAGTGCCGACATTGTGCATGCTCTATTGCCTGTGTCTATGTGCCTCTGGTTCTGTCAGTGTGATCATGTGATGTATCTGACCCCAGGAATGTGTCAATAAAGTTTCCCCTTCCTGGGACAATGAACTCACGGTGTTCTTATTTCAATTTCCAGGAGTGTATTTTGGAGCGGCTTTCATCGAAAGTCCGTTTCGCCGAACTGCAGCGGGATTGTTATGATAGTACATCACTTTAAATTTAGCGCGTTTGTTGCGTCGATGGACGTTGGCACAGGCTGATTGTTAGAGCTGAATCGCAACTCGGGGCGCTCACTAGCCTCCTCGCGGTACTTCAGCTTTTCCGCGCACGGTTAACTGAACACGTTGTGTCGATGGCGTTGTGGTTTGCTGAGCTGGTGCTGAGGGACAAGGATTACCAGGGACAGAGACTCCATTGAAACCATCCCTACCTCCACATTTTCCAGCCGATTTGGAAGATTTTAAGGTAGGCTAGCGCTCGCAATTTGCAAAGCAGCTAACACACTTGGTTCCGATGCACTGCACGTAATCACATCACCGCCTTCGGTTACACAACCGGCCTGTCATTGTCCGTCTTCCTATCTGCACGTTTAACACTTTTTATCTTCATCGTGAATGAAATTACCACTTACTTATAACAACGACGCGTTGCTTCGTGTCTGTGGCAGACTTCCACAGCATTTTAAGCCTTCACTTATACACTACTATGTACACAAATTTTTTTACAGTTTATGATCAAATAGTTTGTCTCACTTTGAAGCTTGCTAGTTGAAAGCTTTGATTATCATGTTCATTTCCATTTCTGTTACTTTGTTGGTAACTATCTATAACATTTTGCTTTACATTGTTTATCATCTTTCTCTAAGACTAATTATGCTTTTAGTTCACAGTGACACTACATTAGTTTCTCCGATCTGTTAGCAATTATTATTATTATTTTAATTCATTTGAATCGTTCTTTCTATTCATTAGATTTATTAAAGTTATCAATGTCATTTCAACAACAGTTCTCTTTTTACTAGATGTGAGGACCAATCAGTCACATTTGATCGCCCTCTCACATGAGAACAGAACACCATTCAAGAAAATATTCAAATTCCTTATCACGATCTCGGTTTGCGTCTCGGATTGACTTTAAAAGGAGAAATAAAGACATTTCAAAACTAGCTTTTCCCTTGTTTCGTTCACGTGTTTCCTTTTAAAATCGTATGTCAAACCAGCCTTCCACGTCAACCGCATTTCTCAATCTGTGACCTCAAGTCTTCGGGACGGGTTTAGGCGGGTTAGGATATTTACACAAATTCAGAAGAAAGGCATAGCTATAATAGTACATAGAAGAAGGAATCTAGCTAACAACTCCTTGTTCCTTATGACTTAGAAATTTATTTTCCTTTGCGCCGTACGTGTGCGTACGCGCTGCAGGTAAGAACTAGTTGCGTTGTTTTGCCGGCGGTCTTATTCTCGCGTTGACGCCTGCTTGCGCTACACTGCATTGACCTCTATATATGACCTTAAGTCATCATTGCTTTGGCCTTGTCACTTACGCTCTTATACTTGGTATTTATTTCACTTATGCCTTCGAATGTATCTGACCTGCGTATTGCAATTATAATTAATGCTACTTTGCTTATCTAGCTGAAGGATAGCGCTTTCGTGGTCATGTTGGTACTTACAAGTAACTCACATGCTTCGTAAACAGTACGTTATTTTAATGCAGAGATGAACCTGTTCAAGATTTCTATGTACATTAGAACTTAATAATCTAGACATAGCTGACTTTGAAACCAGTTACTTGTTTTCCTTTTTTAGTGGGATCAGGAACCAATAATTGTCAAGCGACCCTTGTCCTTGACGAAAACAAATTTCATTTCTCGATCATTGCTCCTTGAACTTAAAAAACATTTCTTACACACTATGTTTTATTTTCACTTCTTTAGCATTTCATATCGCAGAAGCCGGCTTGTTAGGCACATCCTTCGTTTTATATTTCATTTTGCTCTTAAATATTATCTCCTTAAAACTAAATCTTAAAAACTAGAGTTCTTGGAGTTGATCACTTTCTTTGCTAAATAAGAAATTTTTTATTATTTATCAGCTTGCCTGTACTTACATTATGGCTCAAGATAACATATTTTAAATTCTCTGCTGTGTAGCAAGACAGACTCACTGTCGTGTAATTTATTCTAAGCATTTTTTTTACGAAGTCAGATCAGTTGTCAGTCACTAGCGGCTAACCTTCTCTTGCCATTATAAAGCTTTCCTTTTGACTGATTCTGTAGCATGATATTTTTTAAGATCAGAGTGATGATATAACCCTTTATTTTTCCATTTGTGGGATCAGAAATCAGATAACAACCTGTGTGCGGTGTACGAAGGATCTCGTAAGGTTTCTCAAAAAGACTTTGCCATTTTCGATTTTTGCGTAAGAGCAACGATGGTTTAAAGTGTGTTTTTAGTAAGACCTTTTCGCCTACTTTATAAGTTAACACCTTATTAGTATGTTTGTCATACGCCTTCCTGCGTAAATTGGCTTGGGTGGTCAACGTTGTTAGAGCTTGTCTTATTCTGGCGTCTAAACTAGCGCTTGTGTTGTTACATTTAGGAATTGAATTGACCTTGAACGTCCTTGGACGGGTAATGTTGGAATTTTAATTAATGTACTAATTTGCTTATAGAAACATAAGGATATAGCATTAATATTTGCACCTGTATCTAGGATTACAGTCGTCAAAACTCCGGCTATAGGAAGTTTTGTCATAGCTTGCACTTGGTCATCTATCGGTTCATCACCGTCAGTCGTCTCTTCCTCTTGTAATAATTCTTGTCTCATGTCAATCCCGTCATTGTATCTCAGTACAAGTACGTTATGGTTAGTCTCTCCGTCGAGGTGGTCGCCCCCATTCTGTCTCACAGCATCACTTAGGGAGCTTTCAGATGCTGAACTTAGTTTTCCTGCTTGTGTGGTTTTGATTGCCCTTCATCACTAGAAAGTTCGACTAATATGACATTGTGAGAACACTGAGGAACAAAATTATTGTTATGCACAAACCTTCTGTCAAAATATTGCTGCGTTTGTTCTGGTGTCAAATACGTGTTACTGTCTTCCGCGTTTGCGAAAAATACAGGGGGATTGTAATGCCTTCGCGGGGTCTGATGATTTTTATTACTATTATTATTTCCGGAATTGTTACTGTGAAATCCACCTTCACATTGTGGTTTGCCGTTAAACTGTGTGTTTCTGTACATTATCTGCGCTTGATTTTTACCAGGCGCGGAGTTGTATTGGTATGAGTGGGCGTTATCAGCTGTTTGTTGCTGCTCGTAATTTGAGTGTTGGCTGCGCAAAGTACGGCGCATTCCATTGCGATCCTCTCTGCTGTTGCCAATTTTTTCCTCGAGAATATCTCGTACATAAAAAAATGTATAAAAGTGTTCTTCTTCTGTCCGTTTTTCGCCCCGCGGTTTTCAGAGTCAACAACTCACTGCATCTCTGACGGCGCTTCGACAATAAACAAGTTACGTCACAGTTCGTTCACCTTTTACATTCTCTCAACATTTTTTGCTAACTGTAGCTGTTGCCGAGCGACTGCTCGATTAGTGAATGATTTAAAATGATAAGGCAATCACATAATGTTACAACAGGGAAGCATTATCGATCGATCGGTCGGCAACAGCTCACCTCAGGATTCCGAAATGACAGGACATAATCTTGCAAATACTGTAGATTCAGGTTTGCGTCCTCACCGTTTCCTCAAATAGGTCTAAGTCGAGACACATTTTCTGCTTTTCCAAATGCGAATATTGCCGGTTCAAATGCACCGCCGAATAGCACTGAGGAACATGTTTCAGACACCAGTGCATTGTTATTACAGTTAATGCAACAAATGGGACAAAGGCTACAAAATTTAGACACAATGGAACAAAATCTTCAAAAGTTAGACACAATGGAACAACACCAGAGACAAACACAGCAAAAGCTTCAAACGTTAGACACAATGGAACAAAATCTTCGGAAGTTAGACACCACGCTTGAACAAACACGTGAAGTTTTAACTAATGAGTTACATAACATTGAATCGAAATGTCAAAAAGTCTGTAATGACGTAATCACACAAATTTGTGAGCATTTTCAACCTTTTTTTTCGCGGCATGAAAATGCGTTATAGAATCACGAAGCAGCCATAAAAGAACTGCAAACTATTGTTCAGGAAAATCATGAGACCTGGCAAGCTAAAACTGACTCAGTTGCATCTGCCGATTCGGTTACGCAACTTGTAAAAACTCAGGAAAACTCAAAGGACACAGTAGATACGATTTCGATACAAATGGACACTCTGAAACTCGGTTCAGAAAAACACAGAGAGGAAATAATTTCACTATCGGATAAAGTAGCCGAACTTTCAGATCAATTCACTAACTTATATACAAAGGTAGATGATGATCTGAATGACACAAAACCTATAGCCTTCACTGACATTGAAGAGTATGAACAAATTAGAAAATTCAAACAGAATCAAAATTAAATCAATACACAGTACAAAAGAGAAATGCGGGAAGTACAAGGTCAGTTGGCCCAAGTAATACAAGAATTGCATATTGGGACAGATATTTACACTTTTTTCAAAACGTGCTGAATGAAATATCTCATGACTCTACTGCTTTACCACCTGTTCTTGTACTGAAGAATAAAGAACCACCAAACAGAATCAGAGAGCTTGTACCTTTTCCGAATACACGTAAACTTCGACACAAAGACATAATTGATTTGGCTATTAAACATATAAATTCTGCTGCAGACAAAAGGAGAAAATTACACGGTAAAGCAAATGCAAAGAAATTATATATTGGTCAGAAAGTTCTCATTAAACCTCATTCATTGTCACACAAGAAGGAACACTTGAGTCACAAATTCTTTCTAGTTTACAATGGACCTTACAGAATCCGACGTATACCACATGATAAATGTGTTGAAGTTGAAACTCTGCATACTAGGAAGAGTAAAGGTTTACACCACATTTCACATGTAAAACCGTTTATTGAAAGATAATCTGCTTTTTAACTTTGTCTTTGCCATAAAACATTTCACTTCACATTCCTAGTATGCTCTGTCACACTGACAAACTGTTAACATGCAACAATGTTTTGAAGTTAACTATCCAGTCTAGAACCTAGAGAACATTTTAAACAGAAATTACGAATGCATTGTTATAGTGAACAGACGACACAGTGTTATTGTGTGTGTACATTCTTGCTTGTTAGTTGCACGATTACGTAACGACCATAAGGCTCACTGCTAATGAGATTTTAATGCAACATTTTGGTTCACTTGAAAATACATTCTGGATTGAAAGTACTTTCTGAGAGATATCAGATGACACAGTGGTTAGTTTATTTGACAGCTACACGATTTTATCACGACGCTACTAATGAGTGACAATTTACAATGTTGCTTTTGCGGTGTATCTGTTTTATATCTGCACAGTTTTTCTGAATTATTCTGGAAAGTAAAACACGTTTTACTAGTAACGTTTGTGGTATAGCTACAATGAGACAGCCTTTTCTGTAGCACAACAATACCTTAGAGCACAGTACTTTCTTCATCACAGCAATAAGCGTAATAACTAATATATCTATAAGCAATGCATTTTACTTTTGTTTATCATGAGGTAAGTACATTGACTTCTGCAGAACTTAGCTATCGGAGGACGATTTACTGCTCATACATTGAGCAAAAACATTACTATTTTACTGTGATGAATGATCAGGACTGTCTTTATGGACTGTGAGAAAATTTTAGCTTTTGACCAACATTGTATCGATAAGTGTGGCATTTCATTTCTTTGTTATTGTAACTATGAAAAATTTTTTAAATCTGTATTGGCCACTGCCCAAAACAATTTATAATTTTTTTTGTGAGAAGCATGGGGGCTGTGTAAGTAGGCTGTTTAGGTTTTTCTATTGGTAACGCAACACAGCGCTCTGTATGAAAAATCACTGGCTGTGCTGTGTGCAGTTAGTGGCTGGTTGGCATTGTTGTAATACTCGCCACTGTAGTGTTGGGCAGCTGGATGTTAACAGCGCGTAGCGTTGCGCAGTTGGAGGTGAGCCGCCAGCAGTGGTGCATGTGGGGAGAGAGATGGCGGAGTTTTGAAATTTGTAAGAATGGATGTCATGAACTGATATATATATATTATGACTATTAAGGTAAATACATTGTTTGTTTTCTATTAAAATCTTCCATTTGTTAACTATACCTATCAGTAGTTAGTGCCTTCCGTAGTTTGAATCTTTTATTTAGCTGGCAGAAGTGGCGCTCGCTGTATTGCAGTAGTTCGAGTAACCAAGATTTTTGTGAGGTAAGCGATTTGTGAAACGTGTAGGTTAATGTTAGTCAGGGCCATTTTTTTTGTAGGGATTTTTGAAAGTCAGATTACGTTGCGCTAAAAATATTGTGTGTCAGTTAAAGTACAGTTATGTATAATTTTTCTAAGGGGACGTTTCAAATCTTGTGAACAGCACTGTGTAGCATGTCCGGAGTTATGGTGAGGCATTGGTGTCGGATGTCGTCTTTCAGCATCCCTAGAGATTTCGGTCGGTCACGATACACTCGCGACTTCAGGAAACCTCAAAGCCAAAAATCGCACGGACTGAGGTCTGGGGACCTGAGAGGCGAAGCATGACGAAAGTGGTGGCTGAGCACACGATCATCACCAAACGACGTGCGGAAGAGCTCTTTCACGCGTCTAGCAATATGGGATGGAGCGCCATCCTGCATTTTGGTTCTAATAAAACCCCATGTAAATCCAAGCATATGTGTCAATTTTTACCTCTCTATCTACATTATTACGTGGTTTATTAAGTTTTCAAATTTATACTGACTTTTTGATCACCCGGTACAATCGCCGTAAACATTTTGCCTGCTGCAATTTACATGGCCAGTGTTTTGATAGGCTTAAAAGAAGCAAAAAATTGAAAAAAAAAAAAACTCTTTCTATAGAGAGATTACCAAAGCCAGTCGCTGGCCATAGCTGACCATGTTCGCTATAAGATAATTTGACAAGTGATTTCAAATGATTTTTTTTTTATATTCAGTTTCACTAATCAAGAGATGTATCAAACATGGCTCAGTTCTTAATGTTTGATGAGTTTTTAATGTCATAGGGACACATAAGTCAAAGAAAATGTTAAACGAAAGCATGGCCTGTGTTCTTCTGGACATGTCCAGAAGATCAGACACTACGCATTTATATAACTGATTAACTTTGATGAGAAGTGAATCCATAACCTTCAGGGCAGGTGCGCACTTACGCTGTGCCTGCAACGGGAATCTATAATTATCGAGAATGGAGGACATGGATGGGATTGCGGTTAGGTGGCGATAGGTAGGAACATGAGTTGGCGTGGGAGCGCGGCGAGACAGTCCGCCAATTTGTGATAAACAGTGTGTTCTGGTTGCGTAATAGTTTATGCAACTGTCTAGTGAGCAGGGTATCCTGGGATCGAGTCCTCGTCAGGTACAGATTTTCACACGTCGCCGCTGATTCCACATAGAGTTCCAGTCCACCTGATAACATTACTTCTTCTCCCTCCCCCTCCACCTTCAATTTGCTAGGAAAATACTTTTCTTACAAAACCGTACAGAGTCATGCAAGAGGACATTGCTTTTTTGATGTTCTTCATGAAGCTACTGGACACTCTACTAACATAGATTGGACAAAATTTATTGTAGATGTGGTGGAAAGGCGATAACAAGGAAGATAGTCATTTAGTGAAAATATTAAAAGATCGTTTTCTAATAAGGGGGGAATGGACGTGCTGCTTCCTTCACAGACATGCTGTTGTCACAAAAAACTGCCGGAAAATCTCAGTCAAACTTTTTGTGAAGCTGTAAAAATGATTAACTTTATCAAAATCTGACCTTCACAAAACAAGCTGTTTGCCAGACTTTGCGATGAAATGACCTAAAGTAAAGGATCTCTTCTTTTCCACACAGAAAGTAGATGGTAATCGCGAGGGAAGTTTTCACGCCGGTATTGGATTTGCAAGATGAGTTAATAATATTTCTCCAGGATAAACAAACGTCTTTCTCATTGTTTTTACTGAATAATTAGTGTATCTTGTTGTTGGCTTACTTATCTGCTGTGTCTTCGCATTTAAAAAAATTGAATATGAATTTACAACGACGCGATAGAGATATTTTCTTAATGAATGACAAAGTTCATGCTTTAATTCGGAAACTTAATGTCTGCTTATTGGCTTTGGACCAAAAATTTTGATAAGTTCCCACTCACTTCGGATTACACTGAGAAAAATCTGAATGAACGAGACACTATTACTCACCATGATTTGAACAGCATGAAGATGCATTTGCGTGAGCTAAAAAGACACTTAACAGAGTACTTTCCGGAATATAAAAATGTTTTCTCGATGAGATGAGTTCTGAATCTGTTCAGTATAAAAATTATTACTGCTACTATGTTACCAGTTGAGAATTACGACCATCTCATCGAAACATCTGCCGATAAAGCGCTACAATTGCAATTCACAGCTTAAGTTTGAAATACGTTTTGGCTTACTCGTCGAAATGAATTAGAAAACTTGGTGAAAGAAGCGTTGAAGGTAATAATCCATTTCGCCATGTCTTATTTCTGTGAAAAGGATAGTATGTCCGTGCCTGTGCTGAAAACTAAATACAGGAATCGTCTTTTTATCACTGGAAAACAATTTGGTTCTGTGTGTTTTTAACGTAGATCCATGTGCACATATAGAGAAACTTTTAACTGAAAAATCAAATGCAACTCTGACTTTAATGTCTTATTTACATGTCTACATATCGTAAGCAAAATGTTTATAATAAATGATTTTATCTCATAAAATGATTTCATTATTGTTAATCTATTTCACGACCTCTCTTTAATATCACGGCGACCTCTTTGAGGGTACCTTCCACAGGTTGATAAACGTTGGTGTAGATATCAAAATTCATGTTGCACACCCTTACCGATCAGCAGCTAGCCCTTTGGCCCTGTAAGCAAGTGGTCGCGTTATGAATCCTTACTGTATTAATATTTAAGCGAATAGCAGTTGCATTTGGTATGCTTCAACAATAACTTTGATATCCATCGAGGCTCTGCCTTGTCTTAGAGAAGTGCGATTATTGTAAAACCGTTGCTGGTGAATGATGTGAGGAGGGGCAGAAAATAGTACATAATTGCTGTTAAATGAATGTCTGTAGATTTCTCATGAAGTGACACCAAGTGCTGTAGTGTGTTTGTCTACATGAAACATTAACTTTTAAATTATTTTTTTGTAAGTATGTGGATATTCTGTAATACCGTTCCATGATAATAAAAGTAATAAATTTCTACCCTAGAGTGAAACCAGTTACCAGGTCTTGTGCTGGCTTCCGGCGCGACAGTTAGGTTCGTATCTGCAAGACATGCGGTGTCCGCTCATTTAACCACAACCAGAGATCGGGTGTAGGATGGGAGTGACAGTGTCCGTCTAACGTCATGGGAGCGTGTGCTCTCCCTGTATGTCCAGCGCCCGGAAGCAGGGTACCTTCCATCGTGGGCAACCGGCCGCTAGCACTCTACTGCAGCGGACAACGGAATGTTGAGAGTGGCCCGACGTCTCTCTACTTGTTACTGTATACACGTATCTTTTGCTTGGCAATGGTCACAATTAATTATTACGAATAATCTGAAGGATTACAAAACAATGACCTACTAATGAATTCTACTAAAAGGTTTCAGTATTTAACTGTGCAGGGACGAGACCACCAAAGAGGGATCATTGCCGATAAAATTTTATTAAATAATCTTTTCCATTCATAATGTTCGGCCGTAGCCGGCTTGGGCATACTCTGGTGGAAGGTTTTGGCTGGAAGACCGTGGTCGGCACATTCCTGCCTCGTTCTCCTCGGTCAGGCTCTAGTCCCACGGGTTGGTTGCGCTGACGAGGGTGCGGAATCAACCCTCCAATCAGAGATTAGTCGTGTGATCACGTGGGGACGCGGCCAGGAGCGGCGACGGAGGTTCGGAAACAGCTCCGCCGTCTTAGCTTCAGACCTCGGCCCCGAGTGTTCTCTCCTCTAGCCTCTGCCTCTCTCCTCAAACTTCCTGAAGAACAGACGGCAACCCCTCTTGGGGCTGCTCAGTCCTACGTAGGCTCCCATGTACCGTCTTTACATGAATAAATAGGGTTCATTCAAGCTTAATTACTTTTAACTTTTGCAACGCCCACAATTATCCGCTCCTGACATCTATCCTGACGAACATAACTATACTCTCTGATGTCCGTCGGAAACCCGTCAAACACTTTTGGTTCCCAAAATACATCGAGGTCATGAAGGTCATGAAGGTCATTTACAGATGGTGGTAGTATCGCGTGCACAAGGTATGAAAGGACAGTGCATTTGCAAAAATGTCATTTGTACTCACGTGATACATGTGAAAGGTTTCCGATGTGATTATGGCCCCACGACGGAAACTAGCAAACTTTGATGCGGGATGATAGATGCATGGGACACTCCACTTTATAAATCATTAGGGAATACAATATTTCGAGATCCAAAGTCAAAAGAGAAATGCATATTCCAGGCATTATCTCTCCCCACGGACAACGCAGTGGACGGAGGCCTTAATAACCGAAAGTAACAGCGTTTATGTAGGATATTTTTGGAAATTTGTGGTAAGATCTTATGGGACCAAACTGCTGAGGTCACCGGTCCCTAAGTTTACACACCATTTAGTCTATCCTAAACTAACTTACGCTAAGGACAACACACACACCCATACCCAAGGGAGGTCTCGAACCTAATACGCAGGGAGCAGCGCTGACCGCGACAAGGCGCTTTAGGCTATGCGGCCACCCTGCGCAGCGTTTGTGTAGGGTTCTCAGTGCTAACGAACAAGCAGCACTGCGTGAAACAACCGCAGAAACCAATATGGAACGTACGACGAACGTATTCGTTTGGACAGTGCAGCCAAATTTCGCTTTAATGGACTATGGGACCAGAAGATCGACGCGAGTGCATTTGCTAACATCACGACGTCGCTTGCAGCGCCTCTCCTAGGCTCGTGAACATGACAGTTGGACAGTAGACGACTGGATAACCTTGGAGTGGTCCGATGAGTCCAGATTTCAGTTTGTAACAGCTGATGATAGAGTTCGATTATGGAGCAGACCCCCCCCCCCACGAAGCTTTGGACCCACGTTGTTAACAAGGTACTGTGCCAACTATTGATGGTTCAGTAGTGATGTGGGCTGTTTTACATGGAATGGACGGGGCCTTCTGATCGAACTGAACCTATCATTGACCGGAGATTGCTATGTTAGGCTAATTGGAGACCATTTGCAGCGTTTCATGGACTAATTCTTTCCAAAAACGATGGAGATTTAAAGGGTGACAATTGGAGCGAATCATTTGGACACCCGACGTGAGTTCCATCGAACATTTGTGGATCATAATTGAGAGTTCAGTTCGTACATAAAATCCTGCGCCGGCAACACTTTCACAAGCATGGACGCCTACAGAGGCAACATGGCTCGATATTTCTCCAGGGTATTTTCAACGACTCATTGACTCCACGTCACATCCAGTTGCTGCTCTACGCCGGTTAAAAGGAGCTTCGACACGGTATGAAGAGACATATAACTACGTTCGTCACCCCAGTATCAAACTCCTTGCCGTAGCCTGGAAGGAAAATTGGAACCAACTTTTTCTCATGCACGGGGCTAAGTATAACAGTTCGCACTATCTCATTTTCCATATTAATCAGTAATCACTTGGAAGTAAGCGTAATGGCGTGCCAGTTTTTAAATTCCATGGCAGATAAAGATACCTCCGAAAGATGTTCTGTTATGCACTTCACAAACTATTTCTGCTGAACGCTCTGTAGAGTAAATACTTTTTCACTCTTAGCTGAAGTGTGACGTATTTTACATGCGACAGTACGAAATTATAGAAATTTATGGATTATTTTGATGTAGAATTCAATGAAATACGAAACAGAAGGCCAATATGATTGGTTTGGAAGTTATGACAGTATTGTTACCGTGGAAAACTTGCGGGAGGATAATACGAAAGAAATAGTCATTAGTGGTGGACGCGAGAGTTTTGAGGGTAGAGTACCTTATTGATGGTGTAGCTGGCAACAATTATTTCAGATTTGATAGTTCGAGGGCGCATCGAATTTGTGAAGTATTGTCTAGGTTCTTTACTTGGAGCATCGCTTCTTGTTACCTGGGCAAGGGGTGGATATACACAAAATATGAAACCTTAGTGGTTTATTTCCTGAAGAAGCTATGATGCACCTTCAGTTCTTTAATTTCACTGCCCATTATGTAATGGTGGTTTTGTCACGATGTATGTTTGCTACTACATCGGCCCTTTATCCTGGTTCTAAAATTTTGTTTTTCCAGTGAATGTGTAATAACAAGATCGTGTGCCAGTGTTCGTAATTCTTTCTTGGCAAGAGCCATTATTGTCAATTTCAAATTTCTGTCATGTATACCGTTTGTGGGCTTCAATAATATAGTAATATAATTTTTTATATATTTTGGCTGTATATGGCACTGGGCGTAAGTTTCTCGGCGTAAGCGCCATCTGCCTTTTTTGATGTATAACTACATTATTTGTACCAATGCTCCCATACTGTTATAACAGGAGTGTTAAGTTCGTTACTTTTTTAATTGTTACTCTACGTAAGGACGTTATTAATACTGATAATTTACACGTTGCCTTTGTACGCCAATTGGCACGTTTCTCGGCACGAGCGCCACCTGCCCTGTTTTCAGAGTAACTACGCTCCCCGATTACATTCAGTCGGATGTGAGCTCTGCAAGATCCATGAGCTATTTTATATTAACGTGACAAACTTTAATTCTAGGGCTATATTTTATTTTTGACACATGGATTCTTGCCTACAACTTTAAAAACGGCGATGGTACATTAGTCGTTACTAATGTAAAATTGTAAGTACCAGCCGTTGTTATCATACTTCTGTTATGCAAGAGCTCTCTAATTTGTCTTAAAATTTATTCTTGGCTTATAAGTTTCATACTTTTCTAATGTAAGCTGTGATGTTCACTGCCCTTAGGTTACCTTCTGAAGAAGACAAATTTATATTTGTCGAAACCTAGGTAAAGAATTTCTTTATCCATTGCAACTGGTCGGCTATTTATAATTTTATTACGTGAAACCGTTGTTGTTGTGCAGCTACGTTTAAAATATTAAATAGATCAATACTAAAATTGTCAGTACGCATATTAGTTCAGCAGTAAGGCTCTACTTTTACACACACAAGTGCACACAGTATATATATATATATATATATATATATATATATATATATATATATATATATATATATATGTGTGTGTGTGTGTGTGTGTGAAGATGGAACCTTACTGGTGGACGATTATATACGGCTTAGACAATAACAAACACACACACACACACATGTACGTTCTGCTGTCTCCACCCTCTCTCTCTCTCTCTCTCTCTCTTTCTCTCTTTCCTTTAGTACCCTGGGACTGGGACAGAGAGAGTGGGGGCGGAGGGCGGCGGGAGAGGGGAGAGGGAGTGATTGAGGGAGGGAGGTTGAGAGAACGACAGGCAGCAGAACGAACGGTGCTCTGCATAAAGTAATGTATTTCTTACCTCGCAAGTATAAACAAATAAACAATAAAAGGTGTTATCAGTTAAATGTACTTCTGCAAAATGTTCAAATGTTTGTGAAATCTTATGGGGCTTAACTGCTAAGGTTATTAGTCCCTAAGCTTACACACTACGTAACCTAAATTATCCTAAGGACAAACGCAAACACCCATGCCCGAGGGAGGACTCGAACCTCCGCCGGGACCAGCCGCACAGTCCATGACTCAGCGTCAAGACAGCTCGGCTAATCCCGTGCAGCTGTACTTCTGCCAGAAGAACTGAAACGAAGAACACACTCATCTTACACGTGGCAAATTCAATGACAGGCAGAGAGTGCTCATAAGGTGGAGATTAAAGAACTGGCTAATTAATGTGAACCGTTATAAACTTCGATATTTCTATCAGTGATGTTTCGTAACATAACATTATGTAATACCAGTTAAAAGTCTCTCGAAAACGGCTTGCTGGTTCTGGGAAATTACTCGGTGTGTCGGAAACCAAAACTGCAGGTGCCCAACCTATCTGCTTTGAGTTATTTCGAAAATGGCTTGTGCGTTCTGGGAAGTGAAACGGTAGAAATTAGGTCAGTGCTTTGAGTCGCTCGGAAACAGTAGACGCTCCACGCTGTCCGCATCAGCTCCGTCGAAAACGGCTTGCAGAGGAGCAAGTGTAAAGGGAATCGGAAGACGCTCCACGCTGTCTCTTGGGAGCTCCCACGGAAATGGCAGCTCCCGCTCCCTCTAAAATGGCTTGCAGAGGAGCATATGCAATTAATTGTCAAATGTGTTTTGTTTGAGCTCCCTCGAAAATGGTTTGCAGAGGAGTAAGAATAAAGTGAATCGGCAGACGCACCGCGTTGTCTCTTTGAGTTCCCGTGAAAATGACAGTTCGTGCTGCCTCGAAAATGGCATGCAGAGGAGCACGTGTAATTAATTGTCAAATGCATTTTGCTAAGCATTAACTTATAATTTTCAGTAGCTCCTCCTTTTTCGTACTTGCTGTGAAAGCGTCTCATTAGCTTTTCTGTCAGCGCAGCTAGGTTTTGTAACTCTCTTCGACAACAACTTTACGAGGAGGTGTTTCTCCTACTTTTGTAACCACCAAGTCTTTCCAAAAATTTCTTAGAGTCGAGGTTGACGTACTTGTTCACCAGAGAATTCTTCTGGAAATTTTCTTGAGACATTTATTGCTTTCCTCCACATGGCCACCATGAAAGTGAATTTGGCTTACTTCTACAAGTTGTCCCCTGCCTGCTCTTATGTCAATATTACTTCCACCTTCTGATCTATTGTTATGACTGTTGCTTTCTGGGTGTTAATTTAGATTTGTTATCTCTTTATTTTATTTAGATCTTTCACTGACTATGGAATTATGGCAAAGTGAGCTGCAAATTTTAAGGGAGTGAATATGCGTGCAGTGCCAGGGTGCGGGAACGTCTTGGAGTGGGCGAGACATTTTCTACCGTAGATGGAATAGGGTGCAGCAGAAGAAAGAAGCCTTTCAATACAGTTACTTTTATTCGTATACTCGTGCCTTGACTATCCACCGAAGTGGATGGTGGGAATGCAATCGTTTATGGTTAGCAAGTGAAAATAAGTTAGTCTCTGTTGATCCATCATGGGCATGAAATTCACCAATAACGGTGTAATTGTGATGTTATTTTATTTTCTTGAATTCTTCCAATTAAGCTCTTGGGATACGTTTTGAATTCACGACATCCAGGAATATGTGGCACTCCATAACAGTATCGTTACTGAGAACGAAGTTTTTCGCGACGGCACTGATATGTAAAAAATTCTCGGTTTTCTTGCCACTTAGGGATAAAATCTCGAACTTTCGACGACAGCCTCCATCGTCATCGTCAGGAGCAACTGGCTGTCTTCACTGCTGCTGTGGTAGCCAGGCCACACGGCGCAGAAGCTCTCGAACAATTCACGGAACACATGGACAGCATACATCCGAACTGTCAAGATGGAGAACAAAGGAAGGTTGTCATTCTTAGACGCTTTAGTACAACGACAGGCAGACGGGCATCTCGGCCACTCTGTGTACCGCAAGCCGATGCACACGGATTTGTATCTTATCCTGTTCAGAAGAGAGCCGTTTTGAACACGTTGGCGTATAGGGCAAATCTGTTTCTGACGAGAAACACTTGAAATCTGAAATTAACCATCTCAAGTACGTGTTCCGAAAGACTATGGTGCACGCGATACAAAGGCAGCGTTCTCTAAGAAAAATAAACGTGCAAATGCTGCACTCTCACAGGATGGAACACCGATTGAGGTTCTTCCTCTTTGTGGTGCTATATCCAGCAAAATAGGAAGAGTGCTGGGTAGACAGTGCATAAGACCGATTTTTCGTCCTTCCAGGAAAATTAAGGAAATCATGCGCCCTATTAAGGGCAGTCTCGGCGTTTATGAATTGGCTTTATTGCACTAATCTTATTTACTTGGTTAACATTACCTCCATAGTTACTTTTAGCACAGCAAGTATCTCTTTTGTATTGATTACGATTATTTTTCTTATTGTAACTATAGGACTGAGGTCCTATATCTTGTGACATGTGTTTGACATTTTTTCCGTATCATTATTATCATAGGTCAAATTATTATTATGATTGTTAATCAAGTTGCTACGAGGGTAAGTAGACATTTGACTACTACTCATTTCTCTCGCATCTTCCGTAATCACACCTATAGAGTCAACAACTGATAAGATTTGCTCCACGTCTTAGCCAGGAACATGTATTAATTTTTCGCCTATATGGATAGGCAACCTTCCCTTCAAAATTCTGATCACTTCTTTGTTCCGAAATCGGATCGCTCCAATATCACGTCTTATTTATGTACTTTTCAAAGTATTGCCTTAATGTACTTCTTTTGCTGTTGAAATACTCGGGTTGATAAACCTCTTTTTCTAATTTCTCCTGTTTACGCGGTGACCAGTATTTAGCTAAGAAAAGTTGTTCAAACTCAGCGCAAGTGTTGCAACTTTCGCTTGCTTCTGCAGCCCACAATGCTGCTTCTCCTGTGATTTTGGATACTATAAATTGAAGTCTGTCGTGTTCCGACCTTCTGCGCGGAAATACTATTTTGAAATTATTGATCAAGATTTTCGGGTGGAGATTGTTCTTTTCAGTGGAGAATGTTGGAAATTGCCTACTTTTGAAAATATTATTCTCCACCTTTAAGGAATACTGACCAAAAGAATCATATTCTTTCCCAAAAGAATCATCAACATCCTACTGTAGATTTTCATAACAGTTGCATTTCGGATAACCACAAACTCGGTTGTTTTTCAACCTACTCTCTGAACGTTCGTTCTCAGTTGGTAAATTCTGTGACGATTTTCGTTCTAACTCCGATAGTTTATGATTGGATTCCTTTTTCCATTTAGGGAACTCATTCACTATTTTGTCTTTAATTAGGTGAAATTCGCTATTAAATAGCTTAACTAATTCATCATTACTACTTTGGTGTTCATTGGTAGATACATTTTGATAGGATTCAATAGCAGTCTTGACCTTATCTGCAATCTCATTTTTCTTCTACCCATTCTGACAGATGATCGTCAAGCCTTTTAGTTTCATCTATTAAATATTTGTCGATCCCCTTACGAGCAACCGACTCAAACTCTGCTATTTGTTTCGAAAGGTGTTCTATTAATGCGTTAGCATTGAAACTACTACTTTTATATTTGACCATCCTATTGGACAGATTATCACAACTCTTCGAAGCTATTCCAAATTTGTTTTCTATATCAGTGATTTTTTTCATTCATTTATTCTGTTGATTTTCTAAGGTGTCTAAGTTGTCTAGATTTCACATTACCTGGGTCTCCCAGTTGGCCTTTAATTCTTTTTTAGTATTTTCCAATTTCTGATCAAAGTATTAAGTTAACTTTCCAACGAATCCATTTTACCTTCTAACGAACCAAATTTGGCCTCCAATTTTTTGTTTAACTTTTAACTGTCCTTCTTTAATTGTTTATTACCTTCTTTTAGTGAACCTATGTCGTCCTTTGTTTATTACCCTCTTCAAGCGAACTAAGCCTTCCAGTCATCAAACCAATTTCAGTATTTGTTGATACTAACATATCGAAAATTTTTTGATTAATATTTCCAATTTTTGCATCAGCTCGCTGATCTACTTCCGAAACCTCGATATCTTTATGTTTCACCACATTGCTTATCCTACTTGTCATTGTATTTGGTTCTACTGATATCTCTAAATCAATAAGAGTATGATACTCTGTACATGTCTCCTGTTCCATACTAGGCTCATTGGAGACATCACGCGTATCATCATCACCTTCCTCCCTCCCTCTAATCGTTTCCATACTCGACTGCACATTTTCACCTACTCTTTTGGTTCGTTTCAACATGTTCATTCAGTACTAAATTATACACTTTTCAGTAAATACCAGACTCACTGGTATTAAAATTCCTTTTTCAATTATAATGTTATTTTACTCCTACCTGGTGGTATCGCTTACTTTAAGCGATTATTGAAATGTACCTCCTTCGCTGGACTGATACAGTGTTCTTCAACTCCAGGGTTCGTGAATCCGGATGGCACTCGACTCGATGCAGCAAATCCTCCGTATCGAGCCCCACGTTGGGCGCCACATATACCGTGACGTCCTTCGTGTTGTATTGTAAGGCGCCACGTATACCGTTTGTGTATGTATACGTGTATGTCGTCGTTGTCGTCTTTCCCTCGTCGATATCAGAGGATGAGAAATGTTTATGTTTGTGTTTACGTATTTATTGTTGACAACACACAACTACACGGCCACGGTATCACCTGATTCAAGAACAGCTAGCTTAGTATAGTACAAAGATAGTGCGTTTCGATGCAGCGTTATTTAAGTGTGTTTTTATTCTTCACTGAATATTTGAGACTCTAAGAACCAGCTACTCATAAGCAGACCCAAAACTCGACTTGTAACGACAGCACTTACGATCAGTGTGTCACAATATTAATAATACGTATGGCTCTACACCACTATAAGAAAATATCACTGTCCATCAAATAACAAAATAAAGGAATGAACCTCTTTATAGCTTTCCTTTCATTCAATCAAATGCTTTCAAATGTTTATTTCACACCCGAAAATCATTCACATCTCGATGTAGAGTGTAAACGTGTGCGTGAAAAATAGTACACTGTTTCTGCTGATAACCACGTATGAGCTTTTGGGTTGCTAGGCTACTTTGATCGACAGGACTTATATGGAATTTTGAAATTGATCTTTCTATCCGAACTTACGTCCTCCACAATGGCCCATCAAAATTCTATTAAATTGTATCTTCGCTAGTTTAAAGAAAACCATCGGCGGCGCGAAAGCAGTCTTGATGCCACGTCACCTCCGCGACGCTTACTAGCGTGTCACGAAATTGACTTGCACACATCTACAGTCAATTCCAAGGTCATAATTCGCCCCATGCGACTGAGTAAAATTCAACTTCGTCAAATTAATTACTTCTCGAATCGTAATCACTGATCCCGACAGTGACCGTTCATAAACGCACAATAAACACTCTTCTTCTAAGAGTAAAAGAATGATGCCACGTCATCTACATAGTTATTAAAATATTGTTGCAAATGACCTCAAACATTTATCGTCATTATATTTTAAGGGTAATAAAAATATAATTTATTATCGGAAAATAAAACATAACAGATCGCAAAAGCGCACGTAACTAAATGACAGGTTTGCATAGCGTCGGGACTTAATGACGCTAAACTATATGAAGAAATCCCCGAAGTCTCCATTTCTCCATTCCCACTGACAGATACAAATAAGATATGCAAGACTTCATAGATCAATCCCGACCTGTAATGTTTTACTACATCAGAGTATTTTGTGATGTGAAGATGGCAGTAGAAGAAATCGGTAATAATGATGTGTAAGAGTTCGCGTGGTCAATACGAACCTGTAAAATAAAGTGGCACTTATATGATCACCTACTCATTTTCAGACTTTATGCTTTCAATCGCTGACCCTGTGCAGTGTCAGGAAGTTCTATTGTGTTATGAACCGCAGACGGAGCCTATTTCTTTCCGTATGATCAATAGCCATGAAAGATTAGTGATTCCAGCCTCCCAACAAAGAATAAAAGGTGTTGCGATTTAACGCAGTTTTGCCAGGAATATTGAAACGTTCTTACCTCTCACGTATATGGTGAACGCAATTATACTTACAGATTACGTATAAGGCAGAGGTTAAAAATTCTGGTTACATTCACTGATCTGTTATAAACTATGACAATTCTCGCAGTGAAGTTTCTGATATCACATAAAGACAATGGTGGGACTGAGCAGTGAGATTACAAATGTAAGATTCTTGAAAGCGCTGATCTCTCTCTCTCTCTCTCTCTCTCTCTCTCTCTCAAAGACGTGGCTTAAGAGTGCGACGCATTTCGTGACCATTAAAAATGAATTTATTTTTTTCGTGACTCTTGTCAGCTCCAAATGGTGCTTGTAATTTTTCTCGAAAAGCACATTTCCACAGCTTTCTTAGGTTTGCTAATGTCATGGTTTCGCATCTGTATGTCAGCAGATGACATTAAAATGTACTTGTATTTCATATATGTGTGCAAGCTCATACAAAGATATTTCTTATTTTGGTGACGCTTTTGGCCAGAGCTATTTATTTTCTTGATAACCTTGAGACATCTGTAGTTTTCCGCCACATAGGTACCGAGATATTGAAATTAGGTTACGTCCTCGAGTTTCTCGTTCTCTGTTGTTTTGTCCGTACTACCTGCCCGTCCTTTCTTGAATACTATCATGGCTCTTATTGTTAATCCACACATAGCACAAAAATGGATGTATCTATATGTTCATTTGCATGTATTTTCGACATATCCTAAACCACTCTACCGATTTGAACCAAACGTGGTCCTTCTACTCATGCAGTACAACTGCCACATAGGAGATGACGTTTTAATTTAGTGCTTTTATTCTAATAAATCTATTGGCAAAAAAATTCGCACATAGTATTTAGAGATGCCCCTCAACGTAGGTACAGAAGAATATCAATGTACGACACATATTTCAGGGGATATGTCAGTAACACTGAGATGCGTCAAAAAATGTCTAATTATGCATGACATTTAAGTTTATTTCTACTCTGCCAGTAACTGTATACACAAAAAAATTCTCAGAAGGTATTATCATACGTCGCTGAATGTTCCTTCAAAACTATGCTACTCTACGGCACATCGTTAAGGAGACGTGAGAGAAGGGTGTTGGGCAGAGAGAGGAGGGGAAGGAGATAGGCTGAAACAGGGTGGTAATAGATATGGAGAGAGAGACAGGGAGGAGGAAATAGACAGAGAAAGGGAAGGGGCGAATCAGCAGAGAGGCAGGAGGAGAAGATAGAGTGAGAGAATGAGCAGGAGAATATTAAAGTTGCTGAGGAGAAGATACAGAAGCAGGATGAGACGAGCTCAGATGTACATAGGGAGGGGGGGGGGACGGAGGAGCAGATGGACAGAGGGTGCAGGAGCAAATCGACAGGGAGAGTCAGGAAGAGCAGCTCGACTGAAAGATAGGGGAGTAGAACATCGACAGAAAGTGGTACAGGAAGAAATGGAGTATAGTGGGTTTAGGAGTTGGCCAGACCAGTTGGGAGGGGGGGGGGGGGGGGGGAGAGAAGGAGATTGACAGAGACGAAGGTTAGCCATAAGGACTAAGAGAGGGGGTAGAAGTAAAGAGGCTCATGGAATAAATCAATACCTGGACAACGCCGGAAGCTTAGTTATTGACAATTTTAGGTTCATTGTTTTTTGATTCAAGATCCTAAGTAATTTATTTGGATCTTAAAACATGGCTTAATGGTAACACCTTGATAAGTATTCTGAGTGCTAGAAAGAAACTGAGATTACACTTCCATGAGATAACAATGCCTGAATCCTCACACTATCAAAGTTGTAGTTTCAACAGTTCCATAAATAAATTACACAACGAATAAAGTTTAAAACTGACGAGACGAACGTTTTGACTTCACTTAAGGATGGCGGTTGTTGTGCTTTCTCTTCACAATCGTCTGTAAAAGAGTTTGCCACTACGTGAGATAGAGCACGGCACCGTCTACATTCTTGAAATACTTACTGTTCGTTTCGTGCTGTAGGCGCTGTCACTCCATTTGCTGTAAAACTATACTGTAGTTCCGTACAGTGAAATAAATCCAATATGTGTAGTGTACTTCGCACCGGCTGACCCTCTAGTAACACCAATCCACATTCTACCAGCATGATACTTCCTATTTTCTTATGCAATTCTACGATCAGTTGTTAATAAATCAGAAGATGTTATTGCATTATTTCTATCAATCATAATCTTAATAATTCTATCATTTTATGATAAAATACCATTTAGGGTAATTCGCGGCCAGACAATTGCACCTGTTAAAAACTGCAAGGTTGTTTCAAAAACATTCATCAAACACTACAAGACAATTGCTCCTACGTAAACGTAGGGAAATTAAGTTGAGTATATTCTAAGATACGAATTGAAAGCTGAAGTTTACCTCTGCCCGAGGTATAAGCCACGCACTCAGTCCTTCACTGACCAATGTGCGTCGAATCCAGATAGTGTTAACTCAGCAAAACGAGGCGTTTTGCGTTCTCTTTTTCAACTAGCTCCGTTCAGTAGCAACTGTGTGGCGTGGTTTTTGTCGAGAATAGGGGACAGCCCCTCCTACATCTAGATCATTCGACTACGACAACGAAAGTTTCAAGACACAGGCTGCTTATGTGAACGGAAATCCACAGTTGGCCGACGCATGTTCGCTCAAGACGCGGAGTGCATTCGACATTTTGTACGTAGGCAACGGAAATAATTTTCAGTTCGTAATATCTTGTTACTGGAAATAGTGTTAAAGGAATTACGTACCTGGCTATGATGAAAATGTGGATTTTTCCAAGACTGCGAAAACATGCCGAAGACTTCATTTTTGAACCAGAGTACAGAGTACCCACGTTCTAGTACTTGCAAGTAAGAGAACTTCTTAACTCAGGTAGCAACAGCAACGAAAGCGATAACTTCACATATTCCTGCAGTAGTATGGAAAAAGCTTGACTTTCGTATGGATCCAGACTGAATTTTCACGCTGCAGCGGAGTGTGGAACTTCCTGGTAAACTGAAACTGTGAGCTGAAATGGGTCTCGAATCTGGGATCTTCGTGTATGGTGGGCAAGTGCTCAACAGTCTTTTTATTTTTAGCTTTTTTTTAAATTTCCGGTATATATCATCATTAGTTTTATTTTCAGAAATGGGAGTGACACAGAAACCGAGTACTTCTTTGTCAGGTACACCAAATTTAAGATGTCCAGATATACTGTAATTTTAGTCCTTGTCCCTGTTGGATGTACAACTTTGTCCTCCCAGCGAATAAATGAAAAAGGTTAAAATAAATAACATCCTCAGTAGCGAAAGAATCTGAAAATGTAAAATAAACTCCTCTCGACTGTCTAAGTTTCGTATCTGACGTTTTCGTTAGAAACCTAGCACAGTTGATTAAAACATTTGAAGAATGGAAACTGTGAACGATAAACTTGAAATAACATTTCTTGACCATCTTTGGACTAACCTAAATATTTCGTTTTGTGATTGATTCTATAAGACTGCGTATATACTGAGGAGCCAAACAATTATGACCACTGACCACCGCGAAAGTTAGTACTGACTCGTGATGCTGAGGGCAAGTGACGCAGTAAAGGAAGTATGTGAGCGCAGCACAGATGAATGGGGAATCATTCTAGCGGAAAGTGACTCAAATTGAGAAAAAAACCTGATATAAGCGACTTTTACAATGGCAAAATTGTTGTGACAGAGCGCCTGGGACGAGTATGTCGGGAGCGGCGAAGCTGGTCATCTGTTCGCGTGCAGTTGTTTTGAGTATCTATGGAAAATGGATGAAGGTTGAAGTAATATCGAGTAGGCGACAAGAAGAAGGACGTAAATACCTCGTCACATAAAATAGGGATCGTGGGCTTGCCCGTTCTCTAAGGCACGCGATACAGCGATCTGTGGCAGACGCAAGTATTTCGGAGTACATTTTAGCGCACATTGCCGAACATGGTGTTGCGTAGCAGAAGCCTCCTATGTGTTCCCTTGTTGATCCAATACCATCGTCAGTTACGATTCTTCCTTGCGCGAAATCATCGAAATCTGTGCATCGATGGAACGACTCGCTTGGTCGGATGAACCACGTTTCTTGTTAAACCAGGTCGATGGTCGTGTTCGGATACACCGTCATACAAGTAAATAGCTGCTCGAAACATGCACCGTGCCACGAGCCCAGGTCGGTGAGAGCGGAGAGAGAGAAAGAGAAAAAGAGAGAAAGGGCACAAACAAAAATGGCTCACTGTGAAGTAATGTGAAAAAATAAAAACAGAAATATTGCTACGTTGAGGTGTTGTTTATTGTTCTATATTTTTTAATAAGCTTGCTATTATACCTTTTGAATTTAGTTGAGTTCGAGGGACTTTACAACGATTTCGACACCACATCACACATGCTGAATTCATTAATTTGCCTAGAGTAGTGATAAGGTTGAGATTAAAAAGCTGGTTACTTATAATGAATTGTTGTAAATAGTGTTGGCGATTTTAGGTGCTAAGTATCAGGAAGTTATTAATTTTTATGTTTTAAAAGTGCCTAACACTAAAACAGATCTACTGGGAGTTTGTTATTAGCATTTGAGGCATTTGTACATGTTTTGAATATCTCAAATCGTTTTGAATCGCTCATTATTCGCACGAAATCTTTGGTGAAAGATGCTGTGTCGCTGAAGATGTGCTTGTTTTTGTCGGCGCTGCTTGTCAATGAGGAGCGCAGGAGTCCTATGGTTATAAATGCATATTTCTTTCGTCGATGATGCACCTACTTCCACTTTACAAGTCTTAGATTACAGATATGCGGAATCCACCACACCACAGACACTGCAGAATCAGTCACAACATAAGTAGACAGCGAGAATGCTAATGAACAATCCACTCGTCATCCACTGATTAACGCCAGTTCTTTACAGACCAATCATACTAGGACTAGGCTCTAGATTTTACTCGTAGAAAGCACCAAAATCCAAGCGACTCAACAACTAGAAAGTAAAAAAATGTTAGCGACACATCTTGACACTGAACAGAAAGAAAGTAACAAAATTCTATCGAGTCATATAGACCAAAAATTACGTAACCACAGTTAACAAACCACACTGAAACGAAATTAAATAAAATTTCTGGCCAATTAGAAGCCCTTGCAGAAAATCAGAGACAGTTACAGATTTTATTTTCACCAGTTGTTGAAGTAGAAAATCAGTTAAGAAATTAAAGAAACAATACACAAAGAGAAAGATTTGCTTCTTAAAAAAATAAAGTAGTTCTCAGTGTTTCAGTCGCAAGACTACAATGTAAAACACCCAAGTACTCGAAATTTGGAATTGGAAATCACTAAAGTCGACCATGACACTACAACATAATTTTAATCTCCAAAATCAAAAATCGAACACATTTCTTAGAAAGTCGAACAAATAGCGCTCAAAAAACACTCTAATTCGGCAGACACATTTTCCACATCTGTTACACAAACAGAAAAGTATCTTTCGTTACAGCATTTTCAACATGACCAGCGAACAGTGAGCAACAGCAACCTACCTGTTGTTTGTAATATCATACTTCTTGTGTAAAGCACTCTTCTGGTTACGATGCGACGTTGCAGTAATCGTACATACAAGGAAAGGAAGAACGTAGAGAAAAGATACCAAGTTGTGATGCTGTAATTACGGAAACAATGCGTTCTTCTGCTAAACAACACATGGCCGGCTATAACCCTGAGACACCTTCTACCAAGAAGTTGACTGGTGCAAGTGACAGGCCGACGGTTGTGGCCGAGCGGTTTAGTCTGGAACCTCGCAACCGCTACGGTCTCAGTTTCGAATCCTGCCCCTGACATCGATATGTGATGTCCTTCAGTTAGTTAGGTGTAAGTTGTTCTAAGTTCTAGGGGACTGATGACCTCAGATGTTAAGTCCCATAGTGATCAGAGCCATTTGAACCATTATTGGAAGCGACAGATTTTGTTAATATGTGAAAGACAGTGATAATATTAACGAAGTACTGAATAATGGGCTATTATCTTCCGTGCTGAAAGAAAGTGTTCTATGCAAAATTTGTGCAAGTGCAGGAGTGGGACTAGAAATAACAAAGCATTTTCGTTCAGCTTGTGAGATGAAAATAATCTGTACATGCTACAAGTATCAAGTGACTTTCTACAATTCACACGCAAATCTCTTTGGTCAAAATGGGCGATTTAGAGTGTTTGATGTGAATGTTAGACTTGTGTATGGTCTTGGGTCGATCATAAAAAGGTATACTGCTGGTAAACTGTTTTGTAGTATTATGAACTTGGCATCGTCTCAAAGAAAATTTGGGTACGACTTTGTGCTGGTAGGATCCTGTGTTGAGGATGTGGTTATGAAGGAAGCAGTGGATGAATCTATAGACATAAACAGTGGTTCTAGGGACTTGGTAGTGGCATTAGATGGTTCCTGTCAAAAGAGGGGTGATAAACCCCTGAATGGGGTTATAACTCTTACTTGTGGTGATAGTGCGAAACTGATAGATGTTGCGATATTGTCAAAACATTGTAGCTACAAAAATAATATCAAAAGTACCTGTGAGGCAAATGTTAGTAGATGAAGTGGAGCAATGGAAATGGAAAAAGTGAAACCAAGGTTTGAATGTTCAGTTTCCACATATCAATGTTAGGCACAATTACTACTTGGGGATGGAGACTCAAACGGTTTGAAGACTGTACAGGAGCTGAAACCATATGGAAATAAATTTGTACTTGAGATGTTTGAATGCAATGTGCATGTGCAAACACGTGTGGGTGCACGGCTTCGAAGGCTGAAACAAATTGTGGGCTCAAGTGAGCTTGGTGATCGCACAAAGCGTTATTGAAACGACATCAAGTCCGTATATCAGCGTGATTTCCAAAACAGGCGGATCGTTGAGGCTGGAATTCTAGAATTAGATTCGGGACAGATTAATGACATTATAGCCATAGAAACATGGACCATAGACACTTGAGGAGTTGCTATAGAAGTATTTTCGACAAATCACCTAAACAAAATAAAAGAACTGGTTTCTTTCCCGAAGTCACACTATTTACGTCATCGTGAACGAAGTGAAATAGCAATTACTAAAATAAAAAAGGCAACAGATAAGAAGAAAATGCTACAAAAGAAGATAAGTCATATTAGAAAATTCGAAGTTAGACAGAAAGATTCCAGTTCGAGCACACCCATTCTCTTGTAAGGCAAAGAACAAATGTCAGAAATTTTGCATTACTTTATAACGGACCGTTTCGGATTCTACAAATTCCACATCTCAACGTATTACATCTTGAAACACTTACAACGAAAGCTTCGAGAGGTTTTCATCACATCACAAACATAAAACCGTCAGTGAATAATTATTAGACTTTCTCTTCCCCAATGATGACAACGCACTGATATACAACAATCACGTGTGACAACACGTATTACATTTCTTTGTGACATCAACGGTTTGTACATAGTTAAGCTTTTTCTACAGGTATTCTTTCATCAGATGTATGTGTGTATAACAATAACAGTTTATTTTTGTCTTGTACTGAACTATAAGCCTGTTTGTATGTTTATTTTCACTGCATTATTTGTTTTAGCTAAAATATACAGTGATTGTTACAGGGCAAATACATCGCCTTGTTGTAAGATTACTAGCACAGATCTTTGCAGTCCATCATTTTACAAGCAATGGTTATGTAAATGAAGACAGCTATGATTTTTTCATTAAAGGGAAAGGCTACAGGCCGCGCGGGATTAGCCGAGCGGTCTTGGGCACTACAGTCATGGACTGTGCGGCTGCTCCCGGCGGAGGTTGGAGTCCTCCCTCGGGCATAGGTGTGTGTGTGTGTGTGTGTGTGTGTGTGTGTGTGTGTGTGTGTGTGTGTGTGTGTGTGTGTTTGTCCTTAGGATAATTTAGGTTAAGTAGTGTGTAAGTTTAGGGACTGATGACCTTTGCAGGTAAGTCCCATAAGATTTCACACGCATTTGAACCTTTTTTTGAAAACCAACACAGAAGAAAAAAGCAGCATGACAGACAATAACATCGAACTTTGCCTGTCATAACGCTAACGTACAGAACTATACAATAGTGGACTGAATTTAGTAACTACAATATATACATAAAGTCCGGGAACACTTTCAGTTATTTATTGCACAAGAACCAAACATTTTACACATATCATAGACATGTCATTTTGAAGAGCAACCCTGAAAGTTTTTTGCATGCATATCACCACAGCATAGTTTGTTAATTTTCCGATAGTCACCTCTAGTCGCAAGCATGGCGAGTTCAGATGTGTAACGAGCATTCTGTGTGTTGGAGTTCGACAAAAACAAGTGTGCTACAACTTCTGTCGCAGGACATTCCACACTGTCATTGGAGCCATTACGAGTTCACGGGTTGCACGACACACCGATCTCTTTGAACTCCTTATGAATGTCTCTCGTACACGCTCCACATTTGCTTCATTCTCACTTGGACGTCCGTTCCTCTTTGCCGGGCACAACCAACCCGTCGTAACGAATTTGCTGTGCCAGTGGTAAATAGCCTTCCTTGTTGGTGGCTTCCTATCGTACTTGGTTCTAGACATCCGTTGAACATCTGTAGCACACTTGTTTGGGTCGAACTCCAACACTCAGAAAGCTCGATCTGCACCGGAGCTCACCCTGTTTGCGCCTAGCGCTGATTATCGGGAAATTACCAAACTTCACTGTGGCGGTACACATGAAACACAAACTTTCAGGATTGCTCTTCAAAATGGCATATGTATGGTATCTGTACAATGTTTGGATCTTGTACAATAAATAATTGAAAGTGTTCTCGGACTTTATGTACACAAAACTGAAGAAAACTGGCAGAACTTTCTTAAAACTTAAAAACAGACCTCAAAAATAATCAGAAAAGAAAAACGAGGGTATGACAACAACAGACTTTCTGAAATCCAGCAGGATTTCATGAAAAATAATAAAAGAAATTTTTATAAGACTTTCAGAGAAAACTTACAGGGATACCAAGCGCCTAGCCTGTGCTTCAAGAAACCCGATGGCTCTTTGGAAACCAACACGAAAAATAACTGCAAAATCTTTGCCCAATATTTCAGTTCCCTCCTCAACTGCGAACCACCCCAAGAAAAACTTGTCTTCTCTTCTCCAGTATTCACACATCCAGACTCACATGCCCCGGATCTTGAAGAAATTATGGAGATAATCAAGCGGTTGAAAAATAACAAAGCACCAGGAGAAGCTGGGATCATTGCTGAGTTCTGGAAACTAAACGATCCTATACTTATGCAGAAATTACACCATATAATGTCAGACATGTGGATAACGGAGCAGATACCAGAGGACTGGAAATGCGCTCTAATTCACCCGCTACACAAAAAGGACGACAAGACAGACATGAACAATTACAGAGTAATTTTCGTGCTCCCTGTCGCTTACAAAGACCTTTCCAAAGCGCTTTTAAAGGAGACAGAATCCCAAGCAGATACACTAATTGGTGAATACCAGGCCGGATTCAGAAAAGGACGCTCATGTGCGGAACAGATCTGGTGCTTAAAGACAATATTACAAATTAGGAAATGCAGAAACACTGTAGTTACATTCATCGACTTTAGGAAAGCAAATGATTCAGTGGACCGTGGAACCCTGTTTAAAATCATGGAAGAATTTGGGATCGACCGAAAGACACGAAAATTCACAGAACAGATACTTACAGGAACAACGGCCAAAGTGAAATTCATGGGCGAAGTATCAGAACCCTTCGAAATCAAATCTGGAGTCCGACAGGGGGACGGACTATCCCCAATCCTTTTCAATATCGTTCTAGAAAAGATAATCAGGGAATGGGAACCTAACGTAAAGGGTATCCAAATTGGTATCAAGAAAGAGAACCGAATTAAAGACAAGTGCCTTGCTTTCGCGGACGATGAACAGAAGCGATTCACGCAGTGGAAAAACTACACGAAATTTCACAAAAAACCGGACTACAGATACCTTATGAAAAAACCCAATATATGGAAAGGCAGCCAGAAAGTAAATCCCCTTTAATAACAAAATATGGTAAAACTGCACAAGTCTGCCATTTTAAATACCTCGGTGAAACTATACAGTCCTCAGGATTAAACCGAATTGCCAATGAACAAAGAATCACTAAGCTCCAGAAGGCCTACAAGCTAACATGGACGCATTACAACAAGAAGTGCATTTCGACAGAACCAAAATTAAGGCACTATACAACAGTGATTCTTCCAGAAGCAATCTATGCAGCTGAAACAATGGTGATTGATCGTCATTCAAAAATTAAGGAAATAGAAAAGTAGGAAAGAAAAATTCTCAGGAAGATTTACGGTCCAATCAACAAAAATGGCATTTGGATGAAGAGACCATAAAACGAACTCTATAGAAAGATCAACATAGTAACAGATGAAATCAGAAAGCGCCGACCAAAATTTTATACTCATATCTACAGTATGGAAGACTCCAGAACAGCAAAGAAATTATTAAATATTATAACAAGGAGTAAAGTGGCACAGAATGGCTGAAGTAAGTCCAGAGGAATCTACAGCAGATCAACATAAAAAATCTCGAAGATCGCACTGAGTGCCGGCATAAAATAACAACTTTGGGGAAAGAACATCGCGTCAGCCTGGTAAAAAATGGAGCATTCTGAAAGGATGAGAACGTTTTGGGAAGCAAAGAAGAAAAACATCCGAAGATGAAATTATGAATTCAAGTTCAATCGCTCTCCTACAGGGGAACAATCGTTATATATATATATATATATATATATATATATATATATATATATATATATATATATATATATATATATGAAATGCCTGAGCTAGCAGGACGGAGCTGATTAGACTGTGGAAAGGGGCCAAAATAAGTTGCTGTCAGTTGTACTCATCATACAAACTTTATTTGTCAACACACAATATTACAAGGATGCAAAACAAAACTTTAATCTACCTCCTCTGATTAACTTTAGATCGGCTGTAGGCCACACTCAAAGTCCAAGACACAAGGCGTAAGCAAGAAATTGAAATGCAGGGTTCTTCTGGAGGTTCCACCCAAAAATATTTTCTAAGTCTTAATTCTAAACAGAATGAAGGCCTTAGCAATTTAATTTTAATGGTTCTTGGATGGAGGTCGCATATTAAGCAATAAGAAGAGTTTCAATCAAAAGGCCTTACCTTAAAACATTTCATATAAAATTCGGCTGAAGGCCCCTATAAAGAATAACAGTCTCATGCCTTAAAGGCAAGAGAAGAACATTAATTTAAGAGATATTAATACTCAGCCGAAGGCCACACATCAACCAAATAACTAAAACCCAGACAGGGAAATTACAATGTAAGACACAAGTTACGGCACTCAGAAGTTTCCAAGGGTCGAATGGGTCGGCCTGGGACTGTAACACTAACGTCCGTTTAGGTGAGACAGGCAGCCTGTCCAACGACTTCTTAATTTTAAGGCAACCCAACCGAAAGACAGCCGACCGACCAATAAACAAAATCAGTTCCTCTCCACGCAACCAGCAAAACTACCAAAAGATTTCAATACAACGACACACAGAATATCGGCGCCCACAACGAACACCACCACCTCAGCTGTCGAGCTACACGCAGCGCTGAACAGTAACAACACGACGAAGAAAATACACTGCCAAAAATTACGTCAATGACCAGGGTAGGTAACCGGAATGTCAACGGCCACAAGGCAGAAGATACCGCTGGTCAACTTCAATAACAGGAAGACGGTTGGAATCATAGCCGACTTAAATACGCACACGTTGTTGTTCACGGGAATGTTCCAAAAGCGACAGCCAGGATCAAACGAAGAAATATAAACAGTTGAGTCTCGATAGTAGGTTAAGTGAGGACTCAACTTCAAGATCGGTGGGCGACGAACTTCGTACCACTCGCAAGCAGCACCTCACACTGCAACTGCTCGCGCACATCGCCAGCGGCTCCGGCCAGTCGCGGGACGGAGACTTCCTTGCTACCCCACGCCAATGGACCGATCACTCACACACAGCCCAGCCGGAAGCTATATCCACCACACCAAACATAGTACAACAGTACTAGTATCGATATACGCTGCTGCTGCCACTCACGGGGAGAACAGCAACATTATCTCGATAACCGCATGACAAATAAAACCTCAGGCCTCCAACAAGGGATTAACCCAAGACTAGCGTGACTCGAGGGAGCAACGGTGCAATATATATATACTCTAACGCTGAGTTATAACCGGGGTATCTACATTGACCTAGGATTTTACTGCAGGTGTCGTGTGGAAGTGAACGAGGGTAGGATGAGATAATTAGAAGTGAGTATAGCGAACTTTTTGCGATAATTACACAATTCATGGCATGAAGTATGGAATATGATAAGAATTGTTTGTTCTTACCCTTGGTACATGCTTCGCTGATTGTGTTTTCGTATGATGAGCAGTATTTTTAATGATCTGCGATAATGTGTTGCAAAACGATAATTCAAGTCTATAAATTAACAGGAAGATAAACACCTTGTTTCAACAAAACGCAGTTTTTTTCTTTGTGAGCAGCAACGTGAGGACTGAAGACAGTTATTGCCATGTACTTGCTTTGATGAATTTGTTACTTTGCTTGCGCTAATGGATTTTTCTTCTCATTTACATGATAATACCATTTCTCATTCTTCTTCAGCTTTACTTGACAGACTGCATCGGAAAGACATGATTCCTTAATTATTCTCATACTGTTCGTTTACTTGGCTTTTTCGTAGATGTTAAGTACACTTCTTGATACCAATTAAACTTTTCTTTTGGGATAGTTATAAGTGCATAGGTTAAGAGTTTGTGATCACATTTTCATCTGCTTTATGTCAAGTGACTGACAGAGACAGACAAATGTAATAACTTCCTTTTGTTTACAGCAGCAAAATATTGTGCACATTCTTTCTTTTCCTACCCGTTACAGCGTATCCTTAAGTGGGTTTCTCGAGTACCAAAAAACATATAGCCTGCAGAAACTACGTTTGTACCTTCTCATAACAATACGAGTAGTCCACCCATACTCATGCAGAAAGTCAGAAGACTGACGACAGTGTTTGCCTATTGATTTTTTCACAATACGTCGTACATGTAATGATTACTACAGTTTTATGTTTCTTTCCTCTCACAGTATAAGAGAGATTTCGATTATTATTTTTCTTTCTGAGATGTCACTTTTGAAACATCTGTATAAATTCTAATTTCGATTTTCGCAAGGAATGTTTGTTATTATTTGTCATGTAGTTTGAGAGTTTATCGCACATAGTTTTGGATAAATGTCTTAGATTTATTTTCTTTCACTGTTTTCTAACGGAATATGTGTACTTTGTAAAAGCAGCCCATTCTGCACTATGAGAAAATTCGACGTATTGCGAACATTTCCTTTACCACGATGTGCCACATCGATTGTCATGACTTTAGATGACTTCAGAAACATTTGATGAAAATTATACGGCAGTACTTTTTGTGAGTGGTCTGGTTCTGAGTTGGCACTGGCTTTATTATGGACAAATAGTGCATCCATTGAGTCTGTTCTTAGACGCCTCGCGAACAGTCATGGTACAAAGGTTTCACTTGGTGAGTTACTTCAACGTTATAAGTGCTAAACGACACTTCAACATGTGCTAGGTAGTTTACTGCGCACGCTCATGTCAACAGGTTCTTCTACAACAACCACGAAAAGACATTGCTTTGCTACATATTTTCTACGACTGAAAGACAATGTAATCGCGGTCAGTCTCCTGAGAATTTTTACAGAATACCTACAAAAATAATAACGCAATGAATGTGATTTTTTCCCACAGGTGATGACTTCACAACTAGTGCACAATAATGCGATGGATAACTTTCTTTAACTTCTGCACACCTCTTTTCAACGGAATTTCACATAATGGGAGGGTATCTGAACTCCAAAGTAAGTAACATTTTTAACTTCACTCGGAGTGTACATGAGCACGAAACGTACAAAGCTTTTTGTAAGTTTATACGCAACTGAGCATCACTTCTTGCAAAACAAAACAAAAAAAAAAGTCATCACTCCTTTACACAGCATATATGCGCGTCACAGGTATATATTGTATATTCTGTGATATTTTTAAGCATCTCTATGATTTATTGTACTACTTCCTCTACTTTTGTGTAATATTGTGTAAATTAATTTTTCAGTACAATCTTTGCCATATGCAAAAATTATACTGTAAAATTCTGGCTGGAGAGGCCGTGGGGTAGTGAAATATGTCTATTGGCAGTTTATTTGCATTTCAGGAATTTGTACATGTTTTGGATATCTCAAACGCTAAGCGACAATTATGAATCGCTAATTATTCACACACAGTCTTTGGTCAAAGTAGCTCTGTCGCTGGAAGATGTGCTTGTTTTCGTCATCGCTGCTTGGTGCGGGAGTTCTATCGTTAGGGAGTACTGAGAGAGGCGCTGACCAAAGGACTCTTGGGAATATACACATAAAGTTAAGTACATTTGTGCTTAAATAAGATGACTTGTGTCCTAATATTGTGAAACGGAGGAGAAAGATTTGATTATTGACTGGAAACGTGTTCTGCTACTTGGAGACCGTTTGCAGCGATTCACGTGCTTCATTTTTCCAACCAAAGATGAAATTTTTATGGATGACGATGTACCATGTCACTCGGTCCTAATCTTGGCTATTCGTTTGAAGAACATTCTTGACAGTTCGATTGAATGATTTGGCCACTCATATCGCCTGAAGTGAATCCCATCGAACATTTGTGGGACATAACACAGAGGTCACTTCATGCACAAACATGCACCGGCAACTGTTTGGCAATTATGGATGGCTGTAGAGCCATCATGGCTCAGTATTTCTCCAGAGGGCTTCCAACGCCTTCTACAGTCCATGCCACGTCGAATTGCTTTATTGTGTAGGGAAAAAGAACGTCCGATACGATATTATGAAGCATCCTATGACTTTTCTCACCTCACTGTATATGCCAATACATTTTTATTATTACGGTCTGAATTGAAATGTATGGAAGTATTAAAATTAAGTGGCATCATTTTTATCCTTTGTATCAAGTACTAAAGAAAATCCATCAAAATTTTCTACTTAATAATGAATTTCAGCGAGCTATGGTCACCACCACATTGTTGCTGTGGTGAGTGGCATTTTTTGGCCTGAATATGCGAATTACGTCTCGGCTATTTAATGAACATTCTTTCCGCATTAGAAGTGAATTTATCCACTTTAGAATATATCGCTCTAATTTCTTCATATAGTCACTATAAACCATGCACAATGCATGTAAGGTGGATAATTTTACTGCAGTTACAACAAGACCTGCAGCTGCTTTCTTCATATATGCTGCATTATGTTATATACATCGTGAAACACTGTCAAATTTCAGCTTTTCTATTGATTCATCTCGAAAACATCATATGAGTGACTGTAATCATTTCTTGGCTCGTTTGCAGTAAACGTTTCTTCATAACCACTTTATAATATTTTAATACCACATCACTGACATTTCCAGTTTTATTGCCACTACAGCTTGAAGTTTAGTTTGACTTTACTCAGATTTTCTCATTTACACACGTGGAACGAATTTGTTGTAGAGTTCTTTGGTAACGATGTGTACGACTTCGTACACAACATCAAGGAGAGGTGAGCTACAGAGTAATGCAGCAGCTCCAAGTGTAAGAAGACTCTTCAGAAAAGAACATAAACCACTATAGTCCAGCTAATACGACAGTAACAAGAGAATTGTGGGTAGAGATTCTCTTAACTAACGCATTAGTGATAGTTCCGCAACTGAGTGCATCTCATTGATGACTTCATTGTGACTGGGATAAGCCTCACTGTAAAAGTGCTGTGTGCAAAGGGCTGTGTGCCCTATGTTACGGTAGCAGAGGGCTATCGTGATAAGTAGCGGCTGGAGGCATGACTTAGCAGGCATGCTCTGGATCTCGCATTACCGCTACTGACATCTGAGGGAAACGTGGGTTACAATTTCCGTTATCAGATGTGTGACGGCTGTGAGATGGTATCGCTCTATGACACCACGACAGTTCCATCCAAACCCCATCACCGTCATTGTGTATTGTACACGAGCAGACGGCGACTGGGGGAGGGCCAGATGCTTGTGGCAACGAGGAGCTAGAGTCAAGCTACTGGCTGTGGCCTGACTTATGAACACCCGCCAAAACGCTGGGCAGAGGGCTCACATCCACATCAAAGGGCAGAGCAGCAAACCAAAATGGAGGCATTATTACGACTGCTGAAGGACATGAGGTAACATGTGGGACACCTGCCGCGAATTGGGGCCCGTCCACAGGCGGCGATGACTGTCGAGAAGGCGGGAAACACGAACGGTGCCGACTTCCATCGGCACCATAGAAATGGCGACAACCATGCAAGGGCAACGACTTCCATCGACTCCAAGACTGGCGCCAATGGCACTGGGCCCATGGCAGCTGGATGCAGTGAACGTAACTGCATCCAGGCAGGCGCAGAATCTGAAAGCACAAAACCTGTGACAGATCAGGCAGTTCACATGGTCAAGGTTGGTCCTAGTGGCATCTCAGCAACCTTCTCACTCCCTGTTGTAAAAACATAGAATGTCCAAGATGTCGTATAGTGATGTCTTGCTCCCAGATCCAAGATCCGCCATACAGTCTGTGAAGGACCAAATCGTTAGTAGTTGGCGCCGCCTGCCGTGGCGGGTGAAGCCGCTGAAGGAATGTGCTGCAGCACTGTCCATGTAACAACTGGACCAGGGATTGTTCATCATGTGGTTGGGTGCAACAGGATCGCCAGAACAGCAACACAGCTTGAGCCCCTGTGTGTAAAACAAAGTCTGTCCATCTGTTGCTTACTTAGTTGTACAAAGCATTCAACTCCGCTGTTGGATTTCGGGTGCACTGATGATGTGGTTGAAGCTGTAGACGGTGCAATACTTTTAAAAATCGGCTATAAAATAAACTGAGGTCCACTGTCAGTCACAATCGCTTCAAGCAGTTCCTCCAGGAAAAATATCGACGATTATGCCTAGATTGTGGAACGAGCTATACATAGTGCATAGAAACAGCAAAGTGACATTTTCTGCAAGTGTCAACGATGATGAGCCAACATGTATTCCAGTAAGCATCCACGCAGTCCAAGTGCAAACGTTTCAGAGGTGCTTTAGGCTTGAGCAGTTCACAGAAATGCTGATGACGGCCTGACTAATGTTCAGCATGACCTTGGTACTGAAGAGTCAACTGTTCAGTTTCTTCATCCAGACCATGTCAAGTTCATTGGTGTTGCACTAACTGGATGGAGCGCACGACGCCTTGGTGAACTTGATGTGGCAAACAAGGCACGCCAGGTTGAAGAACCATTATTGGTGGGAAGATAAACGATACTATGGTGAACGGAAAGGGCGTGCCGACAAGCAAAATATCAGTGAATCACTGAGTTACATATCTGTCTCCCAGAAAGCGGGCAACCATAACGGATGTAGTGCAACAGAATCAGCAAATTAGGATCCGTTGTTTAAGACTGAGCAATTAGCCGGTGATTAAGCGGGAAGCTGAGGAATGCATATGTGTCTTCTGCATGAATGTAGGAACAAGAGGTAGAGGACTCATCGAATATTGAGTCTGGGCCAACAGGGAGGCGAGAAGAAGCATCTGCGTTGGCATTGAGAGGCACCCACATGCCTTGCTCAAACTGTGGCACCAAGCAGTCTGGCCTGCAAGATGACTGGTCTGCCATGAGAGTAGACTCATTCTTATTTATCGAGTAACATGAACTCTAGTACTCACAATTAAGCTACAAGTTATTCTCTTGTTTGAACATTACGCAACGGAAACGTAAACGCACATCTGACTATTAGTAATTTACACAACTCTGACTTTTCACTACGCACTGGCAATACCACATTTTCTTTCTTATTTAACGGTTTTTATCAACACGTGGCCATCGCACTGAATATGAATGGCGTACACATTATAAATTATGGCTATCATGACAACATACAATTCGAAGGAAAAGGCCACCAATGTTTTCTTTTCACTATCTTTTTTTTTTAATTCCGATAAATTCTATAACCTAAACACACAAATTCTATAACCTCCAACAATAACACATGAGAAATTCCGCCCCAGTGGGCATGGCTTTACGTTGGTGATTCTCTATCTTATGGTCTCGTAATTATTTAACGCTACAGTGCACTTTCTGGATAGGTTGGTGGATCTTTTGCTATATCTCATACTTTGACTCTCACACCCATCATCACGAAAATTTCCTCCGGACCGAGTGGTACAAAAAGGAACATGCATAACCCACTGCCTCTGAAACTATCTTGATACTCTCCCATGCCAACCACACATACTTAAATTTCATGTAATACATCACACTGGCAACATACATTGCAAAGCATAGTCACAGCGTTATAATCACATCACTTTCAGCTTTCCCACTTCAGTTAGTATTTATCCCAGTTTCACACGACACTGCCCCACTACGTAACTTTTCTTTCCTACTATGAACTCTGGAGGATGTATGCACATCTTCCTGTGCAATCAAGCCAAGTGGCGTAGCTGGATAGACGTCTGACTCACCTTGCTTCTCTCTCAGAGTATTGTAGTTTGAATCAAGCATCACACGGAAACATAACACGTAAAGTAATATTAAGCACATATTCATCACACACGTGAGTCCTCAACTGATACCATGAACAAGTACTTCTCTTTATCGTTTGTCTCATACACAGATTGAGAGTCACACAGTACTCACCATGTAAAAGTACTCGTCTCTAATTTCAAGTCCTGCACACACCATTTCTTAAGTATTTCAACTTATAGTACACACACTAGTGATTCAGCTTAACTGAAGCACTCAGAAGTATTTCAACTTACTGCTACACTTGGTTTCATTGAGGCCGTTGGTCACTTCCAAAGATTACTACGATCCCCTTAATATTACCTGCCTGACATTTAATCCTCCCCACGAAAGTTCCTGAAATAGAGAAATTATTATTCCAAACTACTCTTAAGTATTTCATATGCATACCATGTCTCCACTCTTTTGTCTTTCCAGAGCACACCTAAGACAGGTCTTACCAACACTAGATCCAGAGGCAGTGTGCTCAAACATGGCCGTTCTTCAGGTCATTTCGCACCTCTGTCGAGGTGGGGGAAGACCATGCTACCCTATTGGTCAGCCACATTTCAGGCGCTGAAAGCTAAGGTGACTAAAGGACCATCTCAAAGATGAGCATATATAGCACATTCACTATCTGCAGTTAGCAGACGACCATACATTGATTTATTTCACAGATCTCACCAAACTGGGTATAGGGATTTATTTTGTGGGAGTGCACATGTGATCAATTAAATAAATAAATTGTCATTCTTTCCTACACTGGTATCTAGCTTCGGTGTATTAAGTGAAATTGAGTTATTATTACAAAGAATATGTTGTTCTGACAACAATAACGAAGAATGTTGTACCTATTTTCAGTGTCGAGCGGTACTGTACCCTTTCAGCATGCCTAGAAGAGGGCCGATACACAATCTCACATTGGCATTTTGACCAAAGGAGCAGCTTTGGCACTGTGCGAGTTGGAGCTGACTGAGGGGAGCTAAACAGTGGCTGTAGAAGCTTATGGTCACTCAACAAGAAAATTTTCCTGCCGGAAAGATATTGGTGAATCATAGTGACACGAACGACAATACCAAGACCCTTTCTTTAGATTTGTGAATAATCACATTGGGCTTTGTTCCACTTCGAAGCAAAAACAATCAGTCTGTCAACAGTATTAAATTTATTCCACAACCAACACCACAGGTTTGGCTGGGTCAAAATGATATAAGCACAGCATTGTTCAACTTCTGAACGCAGAGTGGCGTTATGAATAAATTAGATGTTGTAGCAGCACCACAGTTCAAGATAGAAAAATTAGATTCGGTGCAACATTTCTGAGCACACAAGTTACAGACAGGCTTGGGACTGTTCACAGTAAGTTACGCTGACCAGCACTTGGGAAGTAGAATGGAGGCCACAGGGCCGTCGAACAACTGAAAAACATAAATGCAGCGATTTGCATGTCGCGAATTACAGGCAGAAGGGGTTCACTGGTGCAACCTAGGTGTTGTGAGTACGTCACTCGGAGTGGCGCGTTAGCAAAACAGGGGCACACAGCTGCATATAAATAGGTGCGGCTTTCTAACGAGATGCATTCAAGACTGGCAGCTCTCCTAGATGGCAGGGCATGTCACACCACAAGCTACATGCAACAGCAGATGGGGTGCCAGTGTCCCAGTGTAGGACAGGTCACTGCAGAATCCGTAGCCAGGCAGCCAGTGGCAGGCCACTCCATGGATTGCTACTGCAGGCAGTCGTCCTGGCTCCCAATGCACGGCGGAGACATCCTGGGTCAAAGGCCGCAGATTCAGATGCCGGATCGCGGTCGCTTGTGGTAGCCGCGATCTCAGCCGTGCCAGCAAAGAAGGATGCAGCAGGCCACTCGGCAGCTCCCAGCAGAGTGGCTCTGAGTAAATGTGGAAGAAGACCACTGAGTCAGCTGCCAGCGCAGCCCTGATGACGTGGCCCTACAAAGCCACACAACAGTGCATTGCACTGGGTCGCTGGGGCACCCTGCAATGTGGATCAAGGTGAATGGGGCACTGTAATGGAAACAAATAAATCATTTGGAAACCTCAGGTGGGTCTTAATTAGGTTGCCTTCTACCTCTTCCTATTACATTTGGTCATCCTGATACATCCAAGGGCAGAAGTCCTACTACATTTGGTGTCAGAACAGCGGATGTCGTCTATCCAGTACGACGTTCGAGCCCACCGCCTGCATTACCCTCACAAGATATGGTGAGTTATGACCAGTTTTCTTTTGAGTGTTCGACGCTTTCTTTCCTTTTTGTGTTTTGAATATGGCTCCCGGCAAGCCAAATTGTAGATATTTTGCATGCGCATATTATTTTTTGTTGTTAAATGGTTCATATGGCTCTCAGCACTATGGGACTCAACTGCTGTGGTCATCAGTCCCCTAGAACTTAGAACTACTTCAACCTAACTAACCTAAGGACATCACACACATCCATGCCCGAGGCAGGATTCGAACCTGCGACCGTATCAGTCGCACGGTTCCGGACTGCGCGCCTAGAACCGCGAGACCACCGCGGCCGGCTTTTGTTGTCGCAGAAATTGTTAGTGTACTTGGGGTAGTAAGATTTATTTTTTTTTTTGGTGGAATTTCATTATTTTTGCATTGGTCTGTGACGTTACCGAGTATGATGACATGGAGCTGTAAGAAGTCTGGTTGTTTTTGTACTTGAATGTTTTGTTTCGGGACTGACTGGGAACGAAAGCTACACAAGGTGTGTCGAAAGCAGAAGCGGTACGAATATTTTTGGAAAACGTAGGACAATTGATAGCAGACAATACGCAGCTGAGAAAAGAATTAACATCTAGAAGTGAGCGGGAAACCGCGTCTGATCAGTCGTTGTTGCCTAGAATGTCGCAGCAGGATATTCATCCAGCTGCCGCGAGTTTGATTATTCCATTTCCCGGTAAGGCGTCTGAGGATGTGTGTTTGTTTTTGGAGGACTTTAGCGGTGTTGAGCGGCTGGTCTGATGAACAGTTGTTACATGTAGCCAAGGTTAGATTAACGGGAGAAGAAAAGACATATGTAATGTGTTCTGAGGCCTTAAGGAAGGCAGGACTGTTAAAGCAGTTGAAGGAGGGCCTTTTACAAAGGTACAAGAAACAGAATAGCGCTCGATACTTTTGGGGGCGGTTGAGCACAATGACGAAAAGACAGGGGGAGACGGTAGAGAAATTTGCGGACAGAATAAGAAAAATTAATGAGTAAACTTCGGAGTTGTTCAGAGCGATGAAGCGAATAGTATTCTGTAGCAGGAGGCTGAGCAAAGGGCATTTGATGTATTTTTGAGAGGGTTACCGGCTCATATGTCACGGAAAGTGCGTGAAAGGACTCCGAAAGATTTGTATTCCGCCATTCAGCTAACAATCCAATGTGAGGAAATAGACGTGGCAATGGGGGTACATGATAGTCAAACAAGTGTTTACAGTGTGTGTGAAATTTTTAAGTGTGGTCGTACGGTACATGTGCAGAGGCAATGAACCCGGTCACCAAAGAATAAAGGAAGGGGTGGAAATCGGCAGCGTGGAGGATGGAGAAGTGGAGATAGGAGAGGTGGACAAGCGTTAAACGGCAGATGGGGCCCAAGACCCACCTAAGGGAACTCCCATTTGGTTTCAAGGTTACGAATACGTATGCAGAGGTAGAATGTTCAGTGGTAGGATCCGTAGGAACTACTAAGTTTAAGATTTTGTTGTACACAGGGGTGCAAGTGTCAGTGGCTACTAGGAATGTAATGGGACGAAGGAAGCTAGACCCACCACGTTATAGGTTGCGTAGAGTGGGCAATAAGGAGGTCATGCGTTTGGGGTTGGTGACAGTTGACTTTCGAATGGAGAAAGTCTGATTTGATGCATGCATGGAGATAGTACCATGGGTTAGCGAGGGCTACGACATGATCCTAGGAGTAGATTTCTTGCATCAACATCATGGCAAAATTGACCTTGGGAAACGAACTGTAGAACTTGGTGGAATGTTATTTCAGCTAGGGGAAACTGTTGTCAATGCAGAGCTGTCACGAGGGGCGTTCTACGTAATGAACAAACTAATTGAACCACATACATTAGCAATAATGCTTAATTAGCGTGAGTGTGTGTCTAGTGACACCGGGAAGTCGCTTCGGGTAAGTGTGGAGTCGAATCTACCTATGGGTACAGTATGTGTTATTGAACCATTGCAGGATAATGAAGTTTTGGGTCCATTGGGTTGTTTTCTGAAACGTGGTGTTGTACGCGTAGAGGAGTGGAACGATGGGCGAGGAGTTGCCGTGAACGTGAATAATTTTAGCACTGTCGACGCGAATTTGAGGAAAGGAGTTTTAGTAGCAAATTTGGATGTGCCAGATGATGAAACGTGTTCGAGAGGTAGGTGAAGTGATCAACCACTAACTGCCGGTAGAACTGCATTGGATGACAAAATTAATCATTTGAAAGGAGAAGAAAAATAGCATAAGGAAGAATTATTGTGGGGATTTAAGGATCTGTTTTTTCCACAGGGGCCGTTAATAGCAACTCCATTAGTTCAACATTAGAATACTAACAGGAAATGAAGCACCTGTTTACCGTAAACCATACAGATCGTGGAGGATTTCATTGATCAGCATCTTGCGGACGGTATTATAGAGCATAGTAATAGTTGATGGGGAGAGGGCATTGTCGTTGTGACTAAAAAATCTAGGTATGGAACGAATAAATAGAGGTTCTGTTGTGACTACCGATACGTCAATATTAAGACAGTAACGGACGCGTACCCCACTCCAAACATTTCAGAGACTTTGGAACGCTTAGGGCAGTACCAGCACTTTTCTACGATGGGTTGGACTATTGGTTATCATCAGTTACAGGTAGCTCCACAGGATCGTCCAAAAACTGCTTTCTCTACACCTGGGTTCCATTACCAGTAGTATAGAATGGCAACGTTTCAGAGGTTGATAGACAGTGTCTCTAGGGGTGTGAAAACATGGCAATGTCTGGTCTATTCAAATGACATTATAGAGTATTCTAGTAGTATGAAGCAACATATACAGCGGTTTAGGAAGTCTTTACGAGGTAAAGAGCAGCTCAGATGACGTTGAGCCTGAAGAAGTGTCATTTTGCATTAGAAGAACTAAAATAATTGGGTCATATTGTCAGTAAGGACTGAGTGCGAACAGATCCGAAGTTCGTACTGGCTGTAAGGGATTTTCGGGAAGCGAAAACAGTTACGGTTGTGCAGTCAGTCATTCATCGGAATTTGCATTTTCTATCGGAAGTTCGTGAAGGGTTTTGCAGATTTAGCACAGCCGTTGCGATTGTTACGGAAGGGTGTGAAATGTGAGTGGACAGAAGTGCGTCAGCATGCGTTTGACTAACTAAAAGAAGTGTTAACATCAAGTCCGGTTCTTGTGATTCCAGTTTTTGACAAGGAGTTTGTACGAGTATGCGATGCAATGTTATTTGTATGGGAAAACATTTCGGTGACAGATCCTGCTGCATTGAAGTGGATGTTGGGGTGAAGGATCCGTCCACTAGAATCGCTCGATGGGCTGTGAGGCTTAGTGAATTCGACTAGGAGGTGGTGCACAAGCCTGGTTAGAATCACGGTAATGCGGATGCGCTTAGCAGGAAGGTGGCAAAGATGGGAGTCATAGGTTATGGGCTAGCGGTATGGCAAGCATTACAGGATGCGGACAACGATTGTAAATTGTATCGGACACAGCCACCTTTTTGTATGTACGACGGTGTTTTGTGCAGGGAACGAAGTTAGGACCAAGGGTAGCAGTGCCAGCGAAGTTGAGGGATGAAGTTTTAAAGGAAGCACATGATCACTTGCTATCTAGTCATGGAGGGTGTAGAGCGACGAATAGGAGAGTGGCGGAGAGGTATTGGTGGAGAGGTAGGAAAGTAGATGCATATCAGTATGTCAAGAATTGTATACCATGTGCACAGAGAGAAGATTTGTTTTGGAAACAGACGCAGGTACAACGATTACCAGAAGTGACATATCCATTTTCTTTGCTGGGTGTTGATGTCTTAGGACCTTTTAGGCGAACGCCATCGGGAACAGATTCGTTCTGACAATAATAGAGCATTTTTCGAGGTATCTGGAGATGGTGGCTCAGCCAAATCAACAGGCAGCAATGGTCGTGCAAGCGTTAGTAAACAACTGGTTCAAAAATGGTTCAAATGGCTCTGAGCACTATGGGACTTGACTTCTGTGGTCATCAGTCCCCTAGAACTTAGAACTACATAAACCTAATTAACCTATGGACATCACACACATCCATGCCCGAGGCAGGATTCTAACCTGAGTAAACAACTGTATTTTGAAGTTTGGTGTACGGGAGACAATAATTACTGACCAAGGGACCAACTTCATGTCGGATTTAATGATGGAATTGTGTAAATTGTTGAACGTAAAGAAGTTGAGGACGGACGTGTTCCATCCACAGGCCACTGCAAGGATCAAACTGGTACACAGAGCAATTGGGAAGATGCTGTTTTTATGTGGGTTGTCATCACCATCAGTGGGACGAGTATTTGAAGCATATTGTATGAGCATACAAAACAAAAGTGCATGCAAATACCGGTTTGTCTCCATATGAGATAGTGAACGGGCGAACAATGCTATCACCGTTTGGTTTAGTGAAGCTACAGAAAGGAAGAACCAATGAATCAGTACGTCAGTTCGCAAGGACAAGAAACGGGTACAAAAGGCAAGTACAGAGGCTTTGGAAAGGTAGGAAGACTCAGTAAAGCGGAAAGGAAGTTTACCGGAGGTTCAAGTCCTCCCTAGGGCATGGTTCTGTTTGTCCTTAGGATAATTTAGGTTAAGTAGTGTGTAAGCTTAGGGACTGATGACCCTAGCAGTTTAGTTCCATAAGATTTCACACCCATTTGAACGTTTGAAGTTTACCGCAGTACAGAGTGGGGCAATGGGTAATACTTTCCAGCCCCTATACGCAAAAAGGGAAAACGAAGAAGTTCCTCACGAGGTATCAAGGGCCATGCCAAGTGTTTGGAACCACATCCCCCGTTAATCTTAAGCTTCAGCTGCCTACTAGAACAACGATAGTACACATTGAGCGGTTACGGCCATTTAAGGTTTGCCCAGATGTGATTCCAGACGTGTAAATGGAAGGAAAGACGAAGAAAGAAAGAGTGAACAGAGATGCTAAGCACAGAGAAAACCAGGAAGTACCGTATGCTTTGAGATCCAGAAAGTAGTAAAATATTTGTATTTTTTTTTGTGTCACCTGTTATTGGGTTTGCGTAAAGTAATTAGGCATTGAATTTCCATATGTTGTACGTATTTTCGAATGAAGCCTGCTGCGGACAGCAGTCCTTTTGAAGAGGGAGGAAGGAGGTTGGTGATCCCTGTCCTCAGGTCACTAGAAAGGGAAGCGTCTGTGGAGTGTTGTTGGAGGAGAAATCAAAAGCAGTCCTGGAAAAATAAATGCGTCGTAGTAAATTTTGCGGCAAAGCCGTAATAAGTATGTGTTGAACGATGTCAGAGTCGTAGGTTTTCCTGTTTAAATTTTTAGCTATTGACAGTGCTGGGGCAGGAATGTCTTGTTTATTGCACCAGTTCATATAATGTAAATAAAGGGACGAAAGTAGTCAGACAATCGGTGTTAAGTTTGGATCAAGACTAGTGAATGTTGGAGGAAATTCTGTGAAGCTACATATATAGGACAGATGCACGGTGCAGTTACATTTGGCCAGGGGGAATGGAACAGAATTTCCAAGGGACACTGTAGAGCCAAAATTGAGCTTGCTACGTGTCAGTAAGCATTTGATCTTCTCCACCTATGAGAATTTGATAGTAGTAGCAAGTTTTTTTGATCGGGGAGTATTTGCAAAAGCGAAACGTATAGAGCTCGAAGGGAACGGAATTTTAATGAATAGAATGAAGTGTAACACAATAGGTCCAAACTTCCAACTGCCAGCGTCAGTTTCAGGAGTCACACAATTGAATGTTACGCAGCCACAGCTGTACTGTCCAGAAGCCACTTCAGAGTTTTCGACAAGGCAGAATCTGAACTTATTAAATCAAACTCTGGGGCCAGGTCTGTTGAGACCCATAAACCTACTTATATTAGAGCAAGATTGGCGCATACCAGCTGAACAGCTTGTGCAACATGTCTCTCAGTATAGAGAAAAACAACGGCAAATACCGATGATTTTGAGCACCTCTATTCCAAGTGTCATTGCAGCCTTAACTTTGTTATGTGTTGTTTTCTTTCTGGTCACGCGGAGAGGGAACCAAGGGTTGTCCAAGTCCCAGGGGATTGGATACCAAGGGCGTGAGACGAGTAGGTAAGGGGTTGATTGAGCACAGGTCGTCTAGTTGGGAGTTTTTACGTTTTGTTTATGTCATGGTTTTAAGGAGCTCTAGACCACATTTAAGGTTTCCAATAGTAAGGAAATATTCCATAGGTGCCGACCCAAACAAGAGCTAGTTAAGGGTCGACGTGGGGACCGCGTCTTTCTCCAGAGGGCAATAATGTAGCGCAACCACAGTCCAAGATAGGAAAGTTAGATTCGATGCAACATATCTGAGTGCACAAGTTACAGCCAGGTGTGGACCTGTTTACAATTGGTTACGCTGACCAGCTGTTGTGAAGTAGAATGGAGGTCACAGGGCCGTACAACCACTGAAAAGTGTAAACGTAGTGGTTTGCATCGCACAAGTTACTGGCAGAAGGGGCCCACTGGCGCAACCTAGCTGTTGTGAGTACGTGACTCAGAGCAGCTCATTAGCAAAAAGAAGGCACAGAGCCCTGTATACATAGGTGCACGTTTCTAACAAGATTCATTTAAGTGTGACAACTCTCCTGGATGTCACGGCGTGTTACACCAGCAGCCACACGCAGCAGCAGATGCAGCGTCAGCGTTCCAGTCCACTGCGAGTCGCTGGTTCGACCCTCTGAGGAAGACACGGGATCCGTAGCTAGCCAGCCAGTGGCAAGTTACTCCACGGCTCACTACCGTAAGCAGGCGTCCTGGCTCCCAACACATGCTGAAGGCATCCCGGGGCGAGGGCCAAAGATTCGGATGCCAAATCATGGGCGCTTGTGTTCGCCGTGATGTGAGCTATGCCAGTGAGGAAAGATGCAGTGGGCCACTCGGCGGCTCCCAGCGGAGCGGCGCTGTGTCAACAAGGAAGAAATCTGCTGAGTCGGCTGCCAGCGCAGCCCTGACAACATGGCCCTACACACAACAGGGTGTTGCACTGGGTGCTGGGGTGGTGGCCTCAGCATTGCGGGAGTCTGCAACACAGACTGAGGTGAACAAGGCACTGTAGTGGAAACAAATAAATCATTTGCAAAGCTCGGACAAATCTTAATATATTGCCTTCTACCTCATCCCGCTACATTTGGTCATCCTGATATATTCAATGGCCGAAGTCCCACTACAATGATGTAATATTTGAACTTCTCCAATGCTGACTGCAATTCCCACACATTGCGTGGGGTCACGGATAGCATGCAATGGGTGCACACCCTGACTGTTGATTAAATATCCAGTAAACTCAAGTTCAGTCTGAAAAAATACATATCTGTCGCTGTTACTTTTGAGACCAGCTGCAGACAACACTTGCATCAGTACACCAAGATTGATTGTGCGTTTTTCAGGGGTGCGACGTCAGACGACAATATCTTCTAAATAATTGGAGTAAGAAGGAAATTTTGAAGTCATCTGCTATAGAAATAGCTGAAATATGCCAAACGGGAATCTCTAGTATTTGAAGAGGCCTAGTTGAATGTTAGTGACAAAGATTTGTTGCAGCCGCTCTTCACATGGATTTGCTAGTAAGCGTCGAGGAAATCCCTTTCGGAAAAGTAATGACCAGCACACAATTTATCCACCAATTCTTCTGGGCACAGCAATGGATAACTGTCAGTGACTTAGAATGTACAAGTTTCTTAAAACCGTTGCACAGAAAGTCTGGCAGACGGCTTGTTAACAATGCATAACATAGGACACCCACTGACTTGCAATAATGGCTGCTGTGACCTCATTGTCTGGCAAAACAGTAAGTTTCTGAGCTGTCTCTTCTCAAAGTGCCTGACTCAGAACGAGTTCTAACAAAACGTGGCAGTGCATTGTCATTCATTGTGCCGTGGACTACAAAATTACTGGCTTAAGCTAAACTCTCATGCAAAAAAAAAAAAAAAAAACAGAAATTCTCTGCATACCTTAGCGACACTGTCCCATTGATCGAAAGAAGAAACAGAAAGTACACTGTCCTCAATGCTTAATCGAAACTAATCAAAAGGAGTCTAGACCAAAAATAATAGAACTATCTGTGGAGGAAATCACTGAAAAAATCACTATCTTCTTCAAATTTCAGGAAGTTGCCGGAAGGCAACAAGTGCCTAAGACAGGAATGACAAGGCGTTTGCAATCCATTAGTGTATGGCGCGTTTTGGACAACTTAGCTTTGCTAAGTAGTTCGTAAGTGCTACGGTTGAGCATAAAGTCACTGAAGTTCCAGTGTCAAATTGCTAACGGACTGGTTGTCCAGCAATAGTGAGAAACACAGGAAGTTCGTTGTCGTCATGTGGCACTATAGATGATTTGGAATCCTTTCCTGAACGTGCTATTGCAATGTTGTTCTGCAAGAAGAAAGAGTGGGTGGTTTAAGACAGACTAAACACTGATTGTGACGTAGACTTACGTGGAGCAGTTGCAGTAGAGGATGCCTTACACTTCTGTAATCACACAGACTGTCCCCGATTGTCGCATAAGAAAGCAAGTCGCCTCACGCGTGCGTTAAGAACGGCCATCATGTGCTGAATTACAGCGATGGCACAACTTCGTACCTAGACCCAGATTCGACATCGTTTCACGTGAACGCTGTGACCATAGCTGGTTCGGCCGCTGTTAGCTAACCGCCTGTGCGGCCTGTTCGTCATGGCGCAATTTCAAAACTGTCTGCTGCGCTTTCACAGAAAACATAATAGTCTATAATCTGTAGAACGCGTTGCAAGGAAGGGTCTGGGTACTGCAGAATCTGTTCAATAATTTGAGAATAAGCCATATGGTGTGTGATCGCATGACCAAACATTGCATCGCTGTAGTATTTGCCACACTCACGTTTGAATCTACACTGTCCAGTAACGCTTTGTAGTTCAGTCACCCACTGACTATACACCTGTCCCTGTCGCTTACGAAACTAAAACTTGTAATGGGAAGCCGTCACATGTACCCTGTCCTCATAATACTTTGAGATAGATCCTCATATTGTACCAACTCCAGTCACAATGTGAGAAGCAACTTCTGGCACAACCTATAAACTGTCATCTGCAGCCATGGGCAAGAAGTAAAACTGTTGGTCAGTACTTTGAATGTGACGCGCTGGGATGTGTGTGTTGAATTGTGTGTGGCACTCTGTCCAGTCTTCCCTCGTCCCTTGAAATTTACGAAATGTTGGCACATACAAAGGCGGTGGCACTGCCGTTTGGATCCGGCGTGTTGTCTGAAGCCATCTGCGCCATGATAAAGCGATTCATCACGTCAAGCAGTTGCGCCACTTGCTGACTGAAGCTAAATAACTGGGTTAGCCCAACAGCAGACGGTGCAGAGGGCGATTGCGATGTAGCAACCATCATGTGTACACAAACAGCGAAAAGCAAAATAAGCACAGAGGGAACAAAAATGGACGAAACCTAGAACATAAAGAGCGCAAGCAAGGCCAACACTGCGGACACAGAGCACAAGCAAACGAAAAAAGTAACTATAAAGACAGAACCGGAAGAAGTCAACAAGATATGGAGACTGCCACTCGTAGGAACTGCGTCACTACGTCTCGTCGCCATGGTTGTTATGCACTGCTTCGTACACAGTGGTAAGGAGAGGTGGCCTACAGAGTGGCGCAGCAGCTGTCTCGGTAGGAAAGGTGGACAAGAGCTTAACGAATAAGTAAATACAGGAAACAGAAACTTACCTAGTAGCTTCCTCCAAGTGCACGATGACTTTACAAACGAACTTGCGGCAGCAAAGTCCCGCTAATAGCAAAAAGATCACCTAAGGGGAAGGTTCTCTTAATTACAACACAAGTGATAGGGCTGCGACTGGGCTGTGTCTCAGTGGTGACTCCATTACGACTAGGCCGTGCCTTGTTGCGAATGGACTGAGTACGTGCTGTATTATGGTGGCAGTGGGTGCTGGTGGTACGGAGTCGCTGGAGCCGTGGCTCAGTGGGCGTGTTCCACTGGGCCTACTGGATCCCGCACGACCGCTATTGGCGATTCACGGAGACTTGTGTTGCCGTTAACAGTTGCTGGACGGGGTGATATGGTATCTGTCTATGATGCCACAGGTAATATATTAGAACATTATTTATCTTACAACGAGATACGATGACTGATACAAATGCCTTACCTATGTCTGCACAGTAAACTGCAACTGTATCGTGCCCTGATGAAGAATTTGAGACTGCATCACAGATTATAGGCTGTTATCTCATCAGGCTCCGAAATTGCCGTATCTTGCTCTCCAGGTGTTTGGTATCTTGGAATCGCTACTCCACAGTTTTTATTTTCCCACATGGGTAACAGAACAGGACGAGGCCATATGAACCAAACCAAGCTTCTGCATCGTAAGGCCGCAGACAAGATGTCGTTTTGGTTTAACTCCAGGGAGTTAGTTCTTCAATGAAGGACGGAAAATTCACCCTGGGGGTCTTCAAACTACGCACGTACACCGCACGTTGTGTTGTACTGTGCTGTTGGTAGATGCCAAACTGCATGTGGGAGTGGATACGGTCTTCAAGGACAGATCATATGCATATTTGTGTTGATCCATTGTGCCTTGAAACGTCCCCTTCGAACAATTGTACACGACTGTGCTTAAACTGACCACAATATTTTTTTTGCGCAACGCAATCTGACTTTCAGTAATCCCTACAAGAGAATGGCCTGACTAACATTAATCCATATGTTTCACAAATCACTTACCTCACAAAAATCTTCGTTACTCGAACTACTGCAATACAGCGAGCGCCACTACTGCCAGCTAACTAAAAGATTCAAACTACAGAAGTCACTAACTACTGATAGGCACAGTTAGCAAATGAAAGATTTTAATAGAGAACCAACAATGTATTTACCTTAATAGTCATAATATATATAGCAGTTCCTGACACCAATTCTTACAAATTTCAAAACTCCGCCATCTCTCTCCCCACATCCACCACTGCTGGCGGCTCACCTCCAACTGCGTAACGCTACGCGCTGTTAGCATCCAGCTGCCGCTGCCCGACACTACAATGGCAGACAACAATGCAAACTAGCCACAGACTGCACACAGCACAGTCAGTGATTTTTCATACAGAGCGCTATGTGGCGTTACCAATAAGAAAACCTAAACAGCCTACTTACATAGCCCCCATGCTCCCCACAAAAAAAATTTTTACTAATTGTTTTGGGCAGTGGCCAATAATGATTTGATAAAATTTTTCATAATTACTATCACAAAGATATCAAATGCACACACTTATTGATACAATGTTGGTCAAAAGCTAAAATTTTCTCACAGTCCATATAGACAGACCGGATCATTCATCACAGTAAAATAGTAGTGTTTTTCTCAAAGACTGAGCAATAAAAGAAAATGCACACGGAAGTAGTGGATTTCCATGCAGTCTTGAAGAAGTAGTGTTGTCCTTCCAACGAAAGACAGTGCTGACTCTTGACTTGCAGACAGGTAATGGCCCACAACAGAGTCAGTCGACGTTGAAGACTATCGGTAGGTAGGTCATCACAGAGCAGACCCAATGTAGTCCTGGTAGAGATTACTATTGGTGGGCCACCAGAGGTGCAGACCCATTGTAATCCTTGTAGAAATAATGGTATTGGTGGGTCATCAAACGTGTAGACCCACAGTAGTCCTTGTAGAGATGGCCAGCAGCCATCTGTTTGACTGTGCAGGCGCACAATCACCACTGAAGAGTCTTGCGGATAATATAACAAGTCCTTAACCACCACTTGTGCACTCAGAAAAATTGTTTTTGAAATGTCCTTAGAACCAGCAATGCTGTTATCCAGTCCCTTACTGAGTTATTAACACACGTGCAAACACTATCAGTCCCTACTTCTCACATATTGTCCATATACTATGACCAACAGAAACGTGTGCAGAGAAATGTAATTTACAAGTTACTTAATTTGATGAACTGGTGTCAGTTACAATTTTATGACATAAGAATACAATAACAAAGGGACAAAATACATCTTTAAATAACATAACAATACAGATAACATTTGCAGTAGTACAGGTCTTACCAAAGAATCGAAATAGCAAATACATCAGTGTTACAAAAATTACGACATAAGTACATACATAAAAGATCAGAATAACTTTTGAAACATCAACTTCACACATGAGCATTAAAACAAAACACAATAAATAATGTCTGAACATATTTACAAAGAAAATAATATAGTGTTTGGAAAATTCTTCAACATAAATCTTATTAGCTAAACACATAAAGACAGGAAAAAGACAAATACACAAGGGTACATAAACACATAGAGGGATAATACAAAAGGAAAGGACAGGGTTTGTTTTACTGCAGTATTTTGCATAGAGATATCCCTTAGTTCATCATTATTCCCAAAAAGTCCTATCTAAACCTGCTTTCTGTATTCTGTTCACATCCTCTTTCAAAAATAGTTTTTCTCCACTGTACACTACTTTTTTGGCCAAACCATTTTCTTATAGCTTCTCAATGCTTTTCTTCCAATTCATCATAGTTAGTTTCTTATATAGTCAACCCCCTCTTAAGCTAACTTAAAGCTACTGAGCTCAGATGCTAAACTAAGGGACGAGGGAATGCAGCAGCGCAAAATAATTTATACAAACAACAATGAAATAAAATGGAAGTTTTCAAAGAAGCAGCAATATTAAAACTAATATAAGGCAATGCACAGCAAACAAGAAAAATAAATCCGTAGTAAAACTGGCTTAACAGAGTAATACAAAGTGAAATTCAGTAGCACTATGCCTGGCACACAGTAGAAGCAAATGCAACAGCTTATAACTATACATGACAAAGCTCAAGCAGAAAATATATTACAGTAAAGACAACAATGCAGAAAATGGAGATGTCGATTCATATCTGAATGTCTATATAATTAAAGTGGTGCACCACAACTTATTCTACCATAAAAATTACCAAGTACTTGAAAAGAAAATTATGTATGCAGTTCCTGTGAAGGGAAGTCTTTTTGTGCTCCTTCGTTTTTTTAAGTACATCATAATTATTTACTGGATCTGTAGGCACAAAATATCTATATTAGTACATCCATTAAATGTTATTGTAACCAATGCTGCAGTGCAGCTAGAAACTAGATATTAAACAAACTAGGCAAAGCAAGGCGTGAAACATCATTCGCTAGCCATAAGTCATTTCATAATGCAGTAAACAATCTTCCAACTAGCAAGACAATAGACATGAAATGTTTCTCATCATTTCATTTCAGTAAATATCGTAAATTAAGAACTCCAAAGTGTAATCATATGTTTTCAAGTTTGAGCGTGTAATATTTGCGACGCTTTCTACAAAGAAATGTCAATAGCGAGGATAACGGCACCTTTTTTTTTTACTTGTGCCTCTGAAAGGCACACACTAATGGCTTTTTTCCCAGGCAACTGTCGCACAGCTGGGTGCCTTCGACGCATTACGTGGAGGTGGCCACTTACCTTTCTTACTGAAAAATTTAGGACAGTAGTTTCCGTTACATTGACAGTCTCATATAAAAAAATTCACAGGTCAAGAATTTGCGTTACAAATATGTAGAAACAAAATCCTTTAAACAGAATAGTGGCCAAAAAATTTTCGCCAGCATAGTGATACATTCACTTATATACACACATTTCATAACTCTTAAAGTACGATTCTCGGTTTCCAACATCCTTTTCCACAAACTCGAGTCCCTAACCACTACTCATTATTCCTTACCTTATTACACATATACATATTCGTCGACACTTCTTCAATATCTCATCATAATAAATATGTAGCATATTCAAATTCCTCATATAGCATCAACTTATTGATCATAAACATACCGCAACAGCATAATACACATCGTCGTCGTAATAATAACATCATAACACCTCAGTCAAATTATCAAAATCGTTGTAGCTTCCTCCAATAATTTCAAAACCTAAAAAAAATTCTCTGCTCATGTCATAAGTGTCATCTACCACAAATGTACTTTAAAAATCATGATCCTATACCAAATATGTCATTCAAAGCTCTCATAGTATCACAATGGTTCCGATAAGTATGAAGAGTTCACAAAGTACAGACAAAATACAGTTTCATAAGTGTGAAGTTATCCAACTGTGTAATTACGTAAACATCTGTCACTGATGTATTAAAATAAATGTTTGACTCTCCCAGTTAGATGATCAGATAGCTGTGTAATTTATGTGCTAGAGAAATATGGTACCGATGTGTAAAGTTGTATAAGCAAATACCACATTAGCTAGGGCTCATTGTGCTAGCCATACACATGATACACAAAGTAAGCGTGTACCCCCCTGAGGATTAATGTAATTATATCATCAGATGTTACAGATTACAGCAATGGAATGAAATGTATCACGGAAAACCTTTGTATCATTGTATTTCAAATAACATTAAAAATAAATGTTTTAAGTACAAAATTAGTGACTCAAATACGCGTACTGTAGCGCTAAACTGTGCGTCGTGTTGTAAGATAATCTCTGTGGAAGTGTCGTAGTTATCGTCCTCCGAAAGCTAAGTTCTACAGAAGTCAATGTACTTACCTCATGATAAACAAAAGTGGAATGCTTTGCGTATAGATATCGTAGTTACTACACTTATTGCCATGATGAAGTAAGTAGTGTACTGTAACGTATTGTTGTGCTACATAAAAGGCTGTCTCATTGTAGCTATACCACAAAGTTACTACTAAAACATGTTTTCCTTTCCAGAAGAATTCAGAAAAACTGTGCAGATATTAAACAGATACACCGCAAAAGCAACAATGTAAATCATGTCACATATTAGTAGCGTCTGATATAATCGTGTAGCTATCAGAGAAACCAAATGCTGTCATCTTTAATTTCACCGAATATACTTGAAATAAAGAATGTATTTTCAAGTAAACCAAAATGTTGCATTAAAATCTCATTAGCAGTACTGGTAAATGTTCGAAGTATGTAAGCCTTATAGTCGTTACGTAATCGTGCAACTAACAAGCAAGAATGTACACACACAAGAACACTGTGACGTCTGTTCACTATAACAATGCACTCGTAAATACTGTCTAAATAAGTTCTCTAAGTTCTAGACTCGATAGTTAACTTCAAAACATTGTTACATGTTAACAGATTCTTAGTCTGACAAAGTATACTAGTAACGTGATGTGAAGAGCTTTATGGCAAAGACAAAGTTAAAAAGCAGATTATCTTTCAATAAACGGTTTTACATGTGAAATGTGGTGTAAACCTTTACTCTTCCTAGTACGCACACTGTCAACTGAAAAGCAATTATCATGTGATTACGTCGGTAAGGAACACTGGAATTTTGCTCAAGGTTAGCTTATGTTATTTGTCTCTGAGCCAGCCGGCGCACGTGGCTGCCTGTGGTGCGAGTCATTGTCTGTTTCTTTGTTGGCGCGCGTCGTTATTGGGATTAGGAGACCTAACTTCTACAAATTCACCTTCACGAGAGGGCCCAGCTCTGTTTGAATCCCGCCAGTTATGATGCAATTCAGGTCTGTCGTTACGATCATATCGTCTGTCGTCATGTCGGTAATTTCTGTAATTAATTTCTTGTCGGTCATTGTTACGTCGTTTCGGGGGTTCCATCTCAAAATTCGGTGTACTTTGCCAATTTCTTTCATAAGCTCCAAAGTGCCCTGTGTTACTAATTTGTGTCAGTTCCGTATTTTTATGTCCCTCATCCCGTATTGGAGTGCGAGTGTCCTCTGAAATATGTAATTCTTGTATTACCTGTGTCAGCTGATCTTGTACTTCCCGGATTTCTCTTTGGTGTTGGGTATTAATCTGATTCTGATTTTGTTTGAATTTTCTAATTTGTTCGAACTCTTCTGTGTCATTAAAGACTACCGGTTTTGTGTCATTCAGATTATCATCTACCTTCGTAAATAAATTATTTAGCTGGTCCGAAAGTTCAACTACTTTCTCTGATAATGAACTAACGTCCTCCATGTGTCTTTCTGAAACAATTTTCAGAGTATCTACTGTGTCCTTTAAGTTGGCTTGAGTTTTTGCAAGTTGCGTAACCGAATTGGTAGATGCAACTGAGTCAATTTTAGCTTGCAAGGTCTCATGATTTTCATGAATAAGAGTCTGCAGTTCTTTTATGGCTGCTTCGTGATTCTGTAATGCATTTTCATACCGCGAAAAAATAGGTTGTAAATGCTCACAAATTAGTGATTTTACATCATTACATTTTATGTAATTCAGTAGTTAAATCTTCACGTGTTTGTTCTAGCGTATGTTCCACTGAGTCTAACTTTTGAAGCTTTTGTTCCATTGCGTCTACCTTTTGAAGATTTTGTTCCATTGTGTCAAACTTTTGAAGCTTTTGCTGTGTTTGTCTCTGATTTTGTTCCATTGTGTCTATCTTTTGAAGCTTTTGCTGTGTTTGTCTCTGATTTTGTTCCATTGTGTCTAACTTTTGAAGATTTTGCCCCATTTGTTTCTGATTTTGTTCCATTTGTTGCATTAATTGCAATAATAATGTTTTAGTGTCTGGAATCTGTTTTTCTATGCTTTTTGGCAGTGCATTTTCACCGGCAACATTTACATTTTGACAGGCAGAAAATGTGTCTTGACTCATTTGAGAAAACTGTGAGGACCTATAACCTAAGTCTACAGTATTTGCAATATTGTGTTCTGTCATTTCGGATTCCTGAGGCGAGCTGTTGCCGACTGATCGATCGATAATTGTTCCCTGTTCCCTATGTCTACACCATTATTTGCCGCCCGCTCCATTTCCCTATGCACAATTACCAAATTACTACTTCGAATGTCTGTTAATGAACTGCACAGTGGTGCTGATAAGCGACGCTCGTCGTCACTATTATTTCTCAGTTTACTTTGGAGCCTAGTGCTACGTTTTTCACACGCCTTTATTGTCACAATATTTCACACGATAACACATAAATGCACAATTGGAAGAGCAAAAATAAGAGAACACATTAACATAGCACTGAAAATAATATCTAGTTAATTGCAAGCGAAGCTGTGAAATACTTCGTGCAAATCTACATGCATGCCACAACTGCTTTACTGTACAACAATGAAAGACTGCAACTACAAAGGAAATTGTCTCTATGACTATGCGCTAGCAATAAACAAAGGCTACACTAACTACACAAACTACAAGAAAAAATCAGAAGATTCCAGTGAGGCATCCTTGGCTAAGGGTCGACATATGAAACGTCCCCTTCGAACAATTGTACACGACTGTACTTAAACGGACACACAATATTTTCTTTGCGCAACGCAATCTGACTTTCAGTAATCCCTACAAGAGAATGGCCTGACTAACATTAATTCATATGTTTTACAAATCACTTACCTCACAAAAATCTTCGTTACTCGAACTACTGCAATACAGCGAGCGCCACTACTGCCAGCTAACTAAAAGATTCAAACTACAGAAGTCACTAACTACTGATGGGCACAGTTAGCAAATGAAAGATTTTAATAGAGAACCAACAATGTATTTACCTTAATAGTCATAATATATATAGCAGTTCCTGACACCAATTCTTACAAATTTCAAAACTCCGCCTTCTCTCTCCCCACGTCCACCACTGCTGGCGGCTCCCCTTTAACTGCGCGACGGTTCGCGCTGTTAGCATCCAGCTGCCGCTGCCCGACACTACAATGGCAGACAACAATGCAAACTAGCCACAGACTGCGCACAGCACAGCCAGTGATTTCTCATACAGAGCGCTATGTGGCGTTACCAATAAGAAAACCTAAACAGCCTACTTACAGCCTTTTATATTGACGAGGTCACCCAGCACATACCACGAAAACATTCCCTGGACCATAAGCTCGCTCTCTGGCCTGGTCCCTTCGATCTCAGACGCACGGCACCGCACACACCAATGGCTATGTTGTCAATGGAGCATAAAATGTGATTAACATGAAAAGGATAACCGTCGCCACTCAGTGGAGCAGGTAATTGCTGTGGTAGACCAAATGCTGCAATGTTCACCGAACGGTCGTTGAGGAGACAATGTAGGTAGCCCCTAGGTTCATTTGGGCAGGCAGTTGCTCAACAGTTGCACGTCTATTAGCCCATGCACATCGCAGCCGTTGTTCACCCATGTCATCTATTGTCTGTGGTGCACCACACTAGCATAAGCGACCACTTCGTATACTGCCATTTTGCCATGAACAGTATTTGTTCCTCTAATAATTTCCGGGTATGCAGCCGGATCCTGTCAACATTCTGCCACAATTGTGGCAGAATGTCGACGGGATCCAGCATACCCGGAAATTATTAGAAGGATGAACATTATAGTTTAATCACAGTGGCGCATGTGAACAGTTTACACGCTTAGCCATTTCGGAAATGCTTCCACCCATGGCCAAAAGCCAACTATCACGGCCTTTTGGACGTCAGATAAATCTCGCTCTTCCACGCCCTCCACGATACTCATCTGCTAATGCTACTGGTCAAACGTAGACGGTGGTCACATTAATGTTACTAGAAGCTGCAGAATACACCATACAATACGGGCAGCATTCGCTTTTACTGTACTAGGAGTAGCATCTAAATACGTGCGATACCTCACAGATTCTTCCTCATTTGAGTAAAAAAAATAGCCCTGAGAGATACAGCGTATAGATAAAAAAAGTTTAATTGTTATGTGCTAATTGCTGAATACAGTAATTTGTATAACCACAGGAAAATGTTTAAAATATGTATTTGCATAAACGTATTTATTTATCTAATAGTCCGATCTGTAGTTATAAAGTGCAATAGCTTTCGCAGTGACATTCGTGGAAGGAAATTATATAATTCAAGAGAAGAACTGAATGGGTATCCAAAGTTTGATGGCCCAAAATAACATAGACGTCAAACAGTCTCATATTCGGTGTTTTCCTAATTGTGAATCGAAAACTTAGCAACCCTCCTCACTGTTGGAAATTACTGAATATTTTCCATGAAGGTCACTATTCGGCTTTTACCGCTAAGGAACCGACTGGGCTTAAGCTCTAGATGAAAATTTACGTATTTCTACTGTCTCCACAAAAATCCACTATTATTAAAGACTGCACATACGTTATTTAGATCGTATATGCGAAGGTGCAGGTCATTGTTCCAAAAATTGCATAATGTTCAAGTTATTTAATTAAGGCTGCACATACATTATTTAGATCGTATATGTGAAGGTCAGATCATTTTCCAAAAATTACATAAAGTTCAATTTATTCAATTAAGTCCAAAGTTGTACAAAATAAGTTACAAAAGATTGACATTCCACCGAAAAATCTTGTCAATTTAGTGTTTACGATATTATTATATTAGATATTATTATACAGGGTGAAAACAGAGGAACAGCAAGTAAGCTTCCTGGCTGGAAATGGTTGCAAAAAAATGGTTCAAATGGCTCTGAGCACTATGGGACTTAACGTCTGAGGTCGTCAGTCCCCTAGAACTTAGAACATAGTGAACGAAACTAACCTAAGGACATCACACACATCCATGTCCGAGGCAGGATTCGAACCTGCGACCGTAGCGGTCGCGCGGTTCCAGACTGCCGATCCTAGAACCACTCGGCCACTCCGGCAGCCAAAATGGTAGCAAAAAGGCCCTATAAACATGTGTCAGGTGATGGGCGGCTTGTATGCAAAGACAACATGCCGTCCCGGAACACATTATAGAGATGCATCGCATCCACATCACAACAGATGTTCCAATTGGCCTCACACATCGCATCATGGATTGTCCCACTCTTTCGCACGTTATAACCAATCTCTGTATAGCGTGACAGGCGTTGTGAATAAGTTGTTGAAGGGTCTGCACATCAGGAACTGGTTTAGTACACACAACGCTTTTCGGAAATGTGTAAGTCCGGTGATCTAGCAGACCCTGCTAGAGGGTTTCCATGTCCTGTCTAACATTCGGGATGTTGTTGAGGTGTCGACGAACTGTAATGTTGGCTGGTGCTTCGTCATGCAGAAACCACAACACCTGTCCTATTGTCAGAGAGACATCCTCAACAGCCCAGGCAGAGTATTCCTGGTGAAGTCCAGGTGCGTCATTCCATCGAGGCGTTGTGTAATAATAAGCGGTCCAATTATGTGGGTGCCAAAAATCCTTGCCCATAGACATTGATGTTGAACCGATGATGTTGAGACGCCTCAACCATTGCCCGATGATTGTCTCTAGCCCATAGATGACGGATATGGAGATGCCATTTCTAGTAGCAGTTGCTTCGTCGGTAAAGGGGTCCGAACCAGAAATCTGGTAATTGTGATGGTCTGGTGCAGAAACCATCGACAGTATCCTTCCCAAAGAGGGAAATCCGCTACTGATATTCCTTGCAGTCGTCGCAGGTGATGGGGACAGTAACGGTTGTCGAGCAGGTTAGAAATAACCGTACTCTGACTTACGCCATGCTGGCAGCCCACTTGCCTGGAGCTTCTGCTGGGGTTAGTCTCAATACACTGTGGGGTCCTGCCCACTCGTCGCGTATAGGGTGCCTAAGGGATGCTGTATTCTCGGAATGCTGTACAACAGTTCAAGCAAATAACATCAGTAGTTTTATTTCAATCAAGCAGACTGACAATACTTTGAATTGACAATGGTGTCGCAAGCGATGGGCGACATGTAAAGAAGTCAGAGACCTTACCTGTATACAAGGTTCATGTAACCAATTGATGTGGATCATTGCTGATATCGCAGCACTCTCTGCTAGACCGGGCTACTACTGTCCTAATATTGTCCGAACACTGAGCTGACGAGACTGACAGGAGCGCCACCTATATTCTCTTCGGCCAGAGGGCGCTCCTGCCGTGGTGCGGTCCTAAGCAGCGCACCTCTGGCCGACGTCTTTCCACGGCCTTCTCTTGCGCTTTTCATTTCATTCCGTCGCTTGTGGTTACACCAGAACATATCCTGTGGAATCCAGTCCTCCAAATTTGGTGCTTGCACAGTCCTCTGCCTCCCTGCACTTTCGTCTGTATGAAAGGACCATGATCACTCAGACGCCCAAATAAGACTTGAAATGTTGTGTGTTGTGATGGGCGTTGGTGTCTGTCAGGGTACTTGTATAGCCATGCTGCCTCTTGACCTTCCCCATGTGCTTGGCTATGCGCAAACGCCATCTCGGCTTGTTCCCATCACGAATATTGGTCCATTCTACTGTTTACAGTACGCTGGGTCAATCTCACAGCCTGCATCACATAAGGACAACTCTTCACACGGTCAGATGAAATTTCATTCACCAGCTCCACCTACCGTGGCGACAATGAATTTCCGAATACATGTTCGCATGGCTTTACTTCCTCAGTTTCCAGTCAGGAATCTGTCCCTGCAGTTCATCGGTTTTTTTAACGTTCACCCTGTATGTTACAGTGTTATATGAACAAATATTATATGTGCCCCTATTGTTTAGAGGGAGCTGGATGAGCTTCGTCGCCGGTCAGCGAACCCTGGCACAGGATCGGGTTGTTCTGTCATCAAGACTCTGGTTTATTCTTCTGAAAAATAAAAGAAGTGGTCAGAAAACGTTAGCTTGTGATCGTATCTGAAGGAGAGACGAATGATTGCTAAATACATAGTGAAACTACACCTACCTTCCGTATCGTGTAAGCATATCCCTTCTATCTGCTCTCAATGTGTTTCTTCGGTATTTTATTCATTTATTTCAGTGCTACCTTCTGGGTATCGACATTTTCACAAAGCCCTTCTCATAATGTGCACATTGGTGATCTGCAACAGGTCGGATCTCTTTATTGATCATCAAGTATGGTTTGACTGGATAACCACTGCCGCCCCTGAAATGGAACTGTCAGTGAATGTTGTTGAGCAGCAACAACGCGGTTGGGAGTTTGAGTGAGGCGATATTGATTTTGCTTTTGCACGATGAAGATACGTATAGGCTGCATCTCAAATCGGTCACGATAGTCCCATGACCATTCCCATACAGTCATGAGACACTCTTTTCCTCCTTCGGCAATCTCGGCCTGGTGCGTCGGTCGGAGCCTCAAGATGAGAGGGGCAGCAGGGGAACCAAAGTGCAAGAGCTGTGTACGGCGCGTTTCACAATTAGTAGCAATAACTGACATGTGTGGCGGACAGTGTTCGAGGGAAAAGTAGCGAGGCTGAGCGTGCCAAATGATAAGTCGTTCGTGCGGAAAAATGTTCTAGAACTGGCCCTAGTGAATGGAGAAATTAAATAATATGAATTATATTTGTGCAGTATTTACGTACAATGTTATTCCATATTATTCGCTGAATACGAATTTTGTGAGATCTGTTTAAGTGGGTACTAATGTATTACCTGACTGTCACGTGTGATAAACTGTGCCGGACTGGGACTCATAGGTCCCAATAGAGAAGTACACCTAAGCCAGTTGTAGCTGATGCCATCAAACTTCGGTTTGGTGAATAATTTAGAGATTTCATCCAGCTGCTGATCGTCAAATTTTATGTAACTTAATACAATGTGAATATGAGTTTTTTTTAGTACTGGAGCTAGCTTAACAGACCAAACCAGTCTACACTGCATTCAAGTTAAAATTAAATTAAAAGCTTGCCCTTAATAATAAATAAAAGTTTCGAAGTGGAATAACTGAGTTTTTGCAGAGACAGCTAAGGCACACCAATTTCCACGTAGCGCTTGAAACCCAATGTTTCGTTGGAGATAAAAATCTAAATAGCGAACTCTGTAGGAAACTTAACGCAGTATCATTTTGAATCCGGACATTCTTTACGAAAAGTTGATAGTTTCCTGCTGACAAGCCAAAAACCGCCAAAAAGTAAGAATTCTTTACCTTTTTCACATTTTTTTCAGTATATCATTGCGAAATTTAGTTAGCAATGCTCTGATTCTCATTCACCACCATAAAAAAACATATAGAATGGAAGAAATGAAAACTACCGCTAAGGGCCCTTACGAGGAAAAGTAGAAAGCAAAATTGCAGTAGTTCTCGCAGTCGTGTTTTTTACTGCAGCAATTCAGCCATAGTGCCCAATTTTTTGGGCAGTGGATGCGCATAACACTGCACTCAGAAACGTAGTCTGAGACACAAACCTTCCCACACAATATATACACACTTCGTGCAGCGTCACAATTTTTAGCTGCACGAACGTCTGCAGAAGGACGCTTCCCATGATAAATTAATATGGCTCCAATCCCCCGGTTCTGAGCAACGCTTTCGTGAGACTCTAGACCTCACACTTTATGCAACGCTATAATCTTTTGCTGCGAGAAAGTCTTCGTGGAAGGACGCTGACCCATGATAAATTAATGCGGTACCAATACCCGGCTCTGAGCAAGGTTCTCGGGAGGCTTCCCTTGGCTCTAAGGCGCATTCCGGAACCGGTAAGACATTCCAAATTAATCCCATATTACATCCCCCATTTGCCCCATCATCAGACAGTCTGATAATTGGAAAAATAGACAATGAGCTTTCCGTTCTCGGTTGCATGAACGTGAATGACGATAAATCGTCGCTCTAGATGTAAAAGATTCAAATTATACTACGACGCATATCTCTCTAGAACTGTTTAATCTAAGTTACCGTAATTTTTGCATTTATCGGTTTTCAAATCCATACCTCTTTCAGTGTTCATTAACGGTTCAGGCCATTCTTCAATTTCGACATACGATAATACTGCTGCTGGACATTCCTGCTTCTTACATGAGGCACAACACGACTATCTCACAAACAGCCGACATCAAAAATCGAATGCTGAATGGTATTATTAGTATCTATTTTGCGCCGTTGCGCTGAATTGCTAACCACTTAGTATGCAGTCATGTTGTACAAGTTATGCCAAACTGACATTTGTTGAGTGCCACCTCTATGCGTTTACAGTTTTAGTGGCCAGTAGGTTATTTCCATTGTGTGAACTTTAAACAGACACACTCTGGTTACGTCTCTGAGTCCCTTGAGTACACGAAAGAAGATGTTAAATGTTTAACACGAAATCTGTTTTTTGGCTGGCTAGATTCGAGCTTCGTCTTTTTCACGAATCAGCTGTTACAGAGAACAAAACTTGTTGTGATTGGATGTGTTGAATGTGGATAATAAAGGCATCAGTAATAATGTGGTTCATATACTTAGTACTTATGTATTCAGTATTTGGAATATGCTTGGTGTAGTCAGTTCTTTTTACTGCACCATACTTAAATGTAGCTCAGATCTGCGTTTGAAATATGTCACAAAAGTAATTAGAACTTACTGTTGTATGTTAATATATGAACATATTACATATTCTCATAATTGTGGTACCTTCATTATCCAGCATGATATGACCCCTGCGATGACGATATTTTATTTTAATATTCGAGAGCAGTGACGTACTGAAACTCTTGAAACGAATGGCGTTGTGTACGGCCCTCCCGAATCCATCGAATGCTGATTTGCATGTCAGTCGTGATATGTAGAGAAACGCGAGCAGTAAATTATTCTGAACAGTTAACTGCCTCATGGACCAGTGCTGGCTCCTTCTTAATTCGTGTGTTCACGACATTCTGGCTGCTAGCTGCAATAAAACCTAGTATCCATATGACCTGGCATTAATATGTCAGAACGTACATATCAAACATCGTAAAAGTACGTTCTAAAGTGACTTCACCATACCGATCAAATACTTACGCAAACGGACACTCCAACCATATCCGCGCACAGCAGAGGCAACAGCGTTAGTTCTCCACAACAAAGAGCCACACGTGAACTATTATCTGACACTATCAATGGGACACTGTCGTTTAAGTAGTACTCTAAGACCCTATCGACGAAGCTCCGATCAAGGGTAAAGGAGCTCGGTTTAAGAGTAAAGTGCACCGAGTCCTGTGATTAGTTAGTCCATCAAACGGTAAATTAATTGTTTGTTATTTCCATGAATGAAATCACACGAGAGTGGAGACAAATGCCCCACAGAACATTCAAATCAATAGAAACACAAAGCAAGAAGTTTAGTTTTTGCACTCATGATTAAGCTTTGTTACCATCTTCAGAGGATGAGTTGCAGCCATTTGTACACAGTGGTTAAAGGAACCCTCCATCCCCCCCCCCCCCCCTTCTCGTGGGAACTGTAATGAACTCCCTGCTGTAATGGAAGACGTATCAGCCACATTACTCTCAGACAACGTTCGTCCACGCAGATGGGAAATATGATATCAGCAAACTGCATGGACATTGATGGTATGGCCCCATAATTAGTATCGCTTAGTAAAGGTAATAATAAGCAGAAAGTATTACAAATAGAACGTGTTTTGCAACCAGAAGTGAATAGAAACGAAATCCTAAATTCAGATTGGAAATTACTTCACAAGGACAGGATAGATACTAGTTATGATGGCTTACTTGTAGCAGTAACGGGTCCGGTAATTCTAATAGGTTTATTACGCATTCAGAATGTTTAATAACCAGGGTAGTTAAGCTTCAAAGATCGGTCAAACAAGGCAATAGGATTCTTATTCTACGCCTGGAACTGTAATGGAAGAGCGCTTGAGAGAACTCTCAGAGAATCGTGAATAACTTTCCTGATCGCACTATTGTATTAGGATAACGTATCAATATGTTAGCTACAAAATGTCTTAGAACAAAAAGAAGGTAGGAAAATATTTTTGGTTAGCAAGCACGGCAGGAGACCAGTTGCAGAATATCTAAGTATTTAGCATAAGATATTCATTATGAGCGTGAATATGTGAAGCAGAAATGAATGAAACTCAGGAACTACCTGCCTTAGAGAAGTAGGTGCCGAACAGGATTGTGAGTAATCGAAAAAATCCACCAAGATTGAAAAGTAGCCGTATTAGAAATGTATGCGAAAGCAAATAACTCTTGCTCTCCTATTTATGCAAAATTAAACCTTGGTAAACGAACTGAAGCTGAATGAAGTCAAAATGAGTATGGGGAAACCGAGACGATAAGCACAAAACGAATTTCAAAGGAAAACTTCGCCAAACGGTCTGGCTAAATATCCGAAGAAATTTTGGTATTGTAAAGTATGTAAGCTGATCGCAATCACCTATTGAACCGGTCAGTGACTATACTGCCACCGAAATATAAGATGACAGAATGTTTAGTAACGAGCTGGTGGATAATGCTGTAGGCTCCTGAGGTTATTCCATGATGATGCGACAGTCTATAGGTAGGTAACAACGCCGTAAATGCAGACATGGCGGCCGAAGATTTACGGCATAAGAAGCCACACTCATTGTGCCAACGGCTTTGTCAAAGAGGGCGGAGAAGCGGACAGAGGATTAACGTATTGTCTTGCTCTTGGGGTGGGAAACTGCCCCTAAAGGCGGAAGAATCAGAAACGATTAACGGCATGAGGCTACAGAAGACAAAGGAAACCACAGCATTTTTTTTTTTTTTTTCTGGGGATGGGGGGTCACCTGTCTCGTGACTGGTTTCATGCAGTCCGCCACGAATTCTTCTCCTGCGCAAAACTTCATTGTCAGAGTAGCACATCCTCCCTACGTCCTCAATTATTTGCTGGATGTATCACTATCTGCCTTCATCACTAGTTTTTTCCCTCTACAGCTCCCTTTAGTAACATGGAAGTCAGCCTCTGATGTCCTATCATACTGTCCTTTGTACTTGTCTGTGTTTTTACATATACCTCTCCTCTCCGATTCTGCGCAGAACTTCCTCATTCCTCACCTAATCAGTCCACCTAGTTCTCAACATTCGCCTGCAGCACCATATCTCAATTGCTTCGATTCCCTTCTGTTCCAGTTTTCCAACAGTCCATGTTTCACTGCCACAGAATGCCGTGCTCCAGATGTACATTCTCAGAAATTTCTTCCTCGTATTATGACCTCTATTTGGCAGTAGTATACGTCTCTTTGCCTGGAATACCCTTTCTGCAGTGCTAATTTGCTTTAGATGTACTCCTTGCTCCATCCGTCACAGGTTATTATGCTGCATAGGTAGCAGAATCCCTTAACTTCATCTACTTCGTGACCATCGATCCTGATGTTAAATTTCTCGCTGTTCTCATTACTGACACTTCTCATTACTTTCGTCTTTCTTCGACTTACTCTCAATCCATATTCTGTGCTGATTAGATCCTTCATTTCATTCAACATATCAAGTAATTCTCCTTCACTTTCACTCAGGATGGTTACGACATCAGCCAATCTTATGATTGATGTTATCTGATCTTGAATTTTAATTCCACACCGGAACCTTTCTTTTATTTCCATCACAGCTTTTTCTATGTACAGATTGAACATTAGAGGGAAACAGTACCTCTGTCTTACACCCTTTTTAATCCCACCGCGTAGTTCCTGGTCGCCCACTTAATATTCCCTCTTGGCTCTTCGGTGTTGTTGTGGTCTTCAGTCGCGAGACTGATTTGATGCAGCTCTCCATGCTACTCTATCCTGTGCAAGCTTCTTCATCTCCCAGTACCTACTGCAGCCTACATCCTTCTGAATCTGCTTAGTGTATTCATCTCTTGGTCTCCCTCTACAATTTTTACCCTCCAAACTACCCTCCAATACTAAACTGGTGATCCCTTGATGCCTCAGAACATGTCCTTCCAACCGATCCATTCTTCTAGTCAACTTCTGCCACAAACGTCTCCTCTCCCCAATCCTACTCAATACTTCCTCATTAGTTATGTGATCTACCCATCTAATCTTCAGCATTCTTCTGTAGCACCACATTTCGGAAGCCTCTATTTTCCTCTTGTCTAAATTATTTATCGTCCATGTTTCACTTCCATACATGTCTACACTCCATACAAATACTTTCAGAAACGACTTCCTGACACCTAAATCTACACTCGATGTTAACAAATTTCTCTTCTTCAGAAACGCTTTCCTTGCCATTGCCAGCCTACATTTTATATCCTCTCTACTTTGACCATCATCAGTTATTTTGCTCCCCAAATAGCAAAACTCCGTTACACTTTAAGTGTCTCATTTCCTATTCTAATACCCTCAACATCACCCGACTTAATTCGACTACATTCCATTATCCTCGTTTTGCTTTTGTTGATGTTCATCTTATACCCTTCTTTCAAGACACTATCCATTCCGTTCAACTGCCCTTCCAAGTCCTTTGTTGTTTCTGACAGAATTACAATGTCATCGGCGAACGTCAAAGTTTTTGTTTCTTCTCCATGGATTTTAATACCTACGCCAAATTTTTCTTTTGTTTCCTTCACTGCTTGCTCAATATACAGATTGAATAACACCGGGGAGAGGCTACAACCCTGTCTGACTCCCTTCCCAACCACTGCTTCCCTATCATGCCCCTCAACTCTTATAACTGCCATTTAGTTTCTATACAAATTTTAAATAGGCTTTCGCTCCCTATATTTTACCCCTGCCACCTTCAGAATTTGAAAGAGATTATTCCAGTCAACATTGTCAAAAGCTTTCTCTAAGTTTACAAATGGTAGAAACGTAGGTTTGCCCTTCCTTAATGTAGCTTCTAAGATAATCCGTAGGGTCAGTATCGCCTCACGTGTTCCAGTATTTCTACGGAATCCAAACTGATCTTCCCCGAGGTCGGCTTCTACTAATTTTTCCATTCGTCTGTAAAGAATTCGTGTTAGTATTTTGCAGCTGTGACTTATTAAACTGATAGTTCGGTAATTTTCATACCTGTCAACACCTGCTTTCTTTGGGATTGGAATTATTATATTCTTCTTGAAGTCTGAGGGTATTTCGCCTGTCTCATACATCTTGCTCACCAGATGGTAGAGTTTTGTCAGGACTTGCTCTCCCAAGGCCGTAAGTAGTTCTAATGGAACGTTGTCTACTCCCGGGGACTTGTTTCGACTTAGGTCTTTCAGTGCTCTGTCAAACTCTTCACGCAGTATTATCTCTCCCATTTCATCTTCATCTACATCCTCTTCCATTTCCATAATATTGTCCTCAAAAACATCGCCCTTGTATAGACCCTCTATATACTCCTTCCACCTTTCTGCTTTCCCTTCTTTGCTTAGAACTGGGTTTCCATCTGAGCTCTTGATGTTCATACAAGTGGTTCTCTTATCTCCAAAGGTCTCTTTAATCTTCCTGTAGGCAGTATCTTTCTTACCCCTAGTGAGATGAGCCTCTACATCCTTACATTTATCCTCTAGCCATGCCTGCTTAGCCATTTTGCAGTTCCTGTCGATCTCCTTTTTGAGACGTTTGTTTTGCTTTTTGCCTGCTTCATTTACTGCATTTTTATATTTTCTCCTTTCATCAATTAAATTCAATATTTCTTCTGTTACACAGGGATTTCTACTAGCTCTCGTCTTTTTACCTACTTGATCCTCAGCTGCCTTCACTATTTCATCCCTCAAAGCTACCCATTCTTCTTCTACTGTATTTCTTTCCCCCATTCCTGCCATTTGAACTCATGCGCTCTCCCTGAAACTCTCTACAACCTCAGGTTCTTTCAGTTTATCCATGCCCCATCTCCTTAAGTTTCCACCTTTTTTCAAGCTACAGTTCATAACCAATAGATTGTGGTCAGAGTCCAAATCTGCCCCTGGAAATGTATGTGCGATAATTCTGTAACTTTTCAGCTCTTGCAGCCTTCGGAATTGTGTGATGGTATTTATTTGAATGTCAGATGATATACTAGGGCTATCCAAAAAGTACATTACGTTTTGTATTTAAAAATAAATAAAGTATTGGAATTTTTTTTATTATGTACAGATGAAAGCCACACTTAAATACTACTTTTCTACATAGTTGCCATTTAAATTAAGGCACTGATCGTAGCGACGGACGAGCTTCGAAATTCCTTCGTCGTAAAATTCGACCGCCTGCGCCTTCAACCAGACTCGTACATTCTACACACCAATGTGAGTAGTCGTTTTCTTGACACCTTGCCCAGTGATTGTGATGGAATGTCATTCGTTGTGGAAGCTATAAAAGCATCTCGCACTGACGTTCGCGTACAATTTCTCGCTTCTGTAAAAGATCACCAATCGTGCCAACAGAGGTCAGCCCCGTCGTTTGTTAAATTATTTGGAATGTGGGAAAATTGTTGGTGCCTGTGGAGTGGATGCTTCCTTAATCCAGGTAGCCGAAGTATTTGGTTTTTCAAGAGGCGCCCTATCTAAGGATTATACCACGTAGAGGGAAAGCAGTAAAACATCACTCGCCATGTCACAATGAGGACGAAAACGTGTGTTAAGTAATCGTAACAGATGGTCATTTTAGAGGATTGTGGCGAAGAATAAGAGGACGACCGCTAATAAGGCCACTGCAGAACTGAATATCGCAATCGCGAACGTTCTCAGCATCAAAACAACACGAAGGACTCCAAATAGCAGGGATTTGTAGAGAGAGATGGAATTCCAAAAGCACACAATGACGAAACCAAAAAACATTGACTGTGGGGCAATGTTATTCACTCGTATTCGTGTTGTTTCACACTGCTTCCAAGTTATGACTGAATTTACGTTTCCGGCCGCTGTGGCAGAGCGGTTCTAGGTGGTTTAGTCTGGAACCGCGCTGCTGCGGTCGCAGGTTCGAATCCTGTCTCGGGCATGGATGTGTGTGATGTCCTTAGGCTAGTTAGGTTAAAGTAGTTCTAAGTCTAGGGGACTGATGACCTCAGATGTTAGTCCCATAGTGCTCAGAGCCGTTTGAACAATTTTTAAAATTTATGACTCGGATTCGATGTAAGATAAGAGACAAAGCACTGGCGGAAGTAAACCTGAACGAGGATGGCTCGTGAGTAGTGTTCCAGTAGATCATTCGGTCCTTCCCCTCAGCACCATGATCTCTTGGCGACGCGCTACCTGCAGCACCTTCTCTAGAACTGACATCGCGAAGTGGCGAAACCACTCTCCAGACCGCAAGAGATGAATGTCGGGATTTTATTGCCCTTACCGTGTCCTGCCGCCTCCGTGTGGTATTTTTGTATATTCAGTGGGTCCACCACCATTTTCAACTATCTGTAGCGGAACACGTGGGGTTCCGCCAACCATTACTTTACAATGTCACATCCGCGGTCCAGGTTGTCGGGTGATTGGCTGGACCGATCCCTCTCCATCATTGTCAGGCCCTCTGCCCACACGATTGGCCTCCAGCACTCATGAAAGGCCTCCTACCCTGTCTTACAGGACTTACGTTGTGTAACCATACATTCCGGCCTGTTGGGCCTACGCGGACCACCTCCTACGTCACGCATGCTCACACACACAAATACACGATACCATAGGATAGTTCTAACATTATGTAGACTCGCAGACGAGCGATCACTGCTGTTGCCCACTGTGGCAACGCTCTGCTACCTGGGTATCGGCTTTACCGGCTCCACCCATCACACCGCACTGCACACCGTCGATCGTTGCAGTCCACCCATTACTACGTTGGGCACAACGCCCTATCCACTACTGAGAGCGACTTACGTCAACAAATACATGGCGCCTAAATTTCTCTATGCCGTACAAGTACTCCCTCTACAGTTGATCGTAAGACGTCAACTCCAACAAGCCCCCAGGTACTTAATTTCATGTGACATCATCTTCAGAATCCGAGGGGAGACCCTCACAGGAACCTTCACCGTCCTTTACACAGAGCGTCTTGGAAGTCCTCATGCCGCACTCACCTGCCCCACCAATCAACGTGGTTCACATTGCTCCAGAGTTATCTCAGATTTCCACCTACTTCTCCGAACTTGACAACGTACACGACGCTCATCCAACAATGTGCCCGCGGCGGCTGAAGTAGTATTAAAAAGTTGTTATTGGTGCACCCCGCAACACGTTGGAGGCACAACATTCTGACGTCCAGTGGTCGACTGTCTTCGCACCTTTCCTTTCATCATCAGGATGTTTTGGAACTACTTGTCAATAGCATATTTCCCAACAACCACAGACTAGAGAACACGCAGTACCAGTTCAAATGGTTCAAATGGTTCAAATGGCTCTTAGAACTATGGGACTCAACTGCTGTGGTTATCAGTCCCCTAGAACTTAGAACTACTTAAACCTAACTAACCTAAGGACATCACACACATCCATGCCCGAGGCAGGATTCGAACCTGCGGCCGTAGCAGTCGCACGGTTCCGGACTGCGCACCCAGAACCGCGATACCACCGCGGCCGGCGCAGTACCTGTGTCAGACAGTCTGTGGTAGGAAGGACAGGGCCATTGAACTCCATTCGTGTCGTGAACTTTGTCTTTATTTTAACAGAAAATGTTAAGTTAGATTTATTGAAGATATTTTGGTAGAACACCTCTATATGTATCGGCCACCATCATAAAACTGTACTAGATTGATCTAATGGTCCTCTTGAGGAGGACAATGGTGACACTAATCGTGGCCCATGCGGCGGAGCCATGCGTGAGGGCAGGCAGGATAACTGTTCAGTAGATGCAGAGCTTGGGCAGCTTATGGTCCATTTGGGCCCCGAGACGTGTGGTTGTCGGGAACAAGAGCATCTACAATCGAAGTACTGCTATGGAGAGCTGAGCGCCGTTTCGAGAATAATTTATTTATTTATATGTTACAATACAGCATCACCGATCTATTGCGGTCTAACTGTGTGAAATTTGTCCACAGGGCAGTGACTGCGTCACTGCAATAAGCTTTGGAGGTGTGGCGGTGGGACTTGTAGTCCCATACCACCCTCTGACAGTGACAGTACGACAACAGTCAGGCAGAAAAATTTAGCCTAACGTGGACGGGTAGGGTGGGAGAGTATTGGTCGTAGAATGAGGGCTGGTCCCGCCAAGAGATGCAATCGTGATGGGTGTGCCAGGCCTATAGTTGGCCATGGTCGGAATCCGATTCCTCTAGGATGGTTGGGGGAACCGGATGTCGATGCCAGCGGCGTGGAACTATGGTGCCAGCGTGGCGTACCCCATGGACAGTGTCCCGCAAGGCATCCACTTCAGGGGGACGATATCCGCTTCCTCGTGGAGAGTGACAATTCTCGTGAGGGGCGGGGCGTGCAGGCTCCACCTGAGCACCTTAAGAGGTCACTGCTTTTATACGACGAACTGTCATGAACATGACAGGGAATTACCGCAGTTTCCAATACTTGACCGTACATAATGTAACGTAACTTCGAACTTACGAGTAATCTTTGCGTATTATTTAATTTTGTACGTCTAAGGTGAGTGTGTCCATCGTTTCATTAATTTTAGAAAATAGTTCCTTATATTAGTAGATAAGTATAGGATTTACCTAAGAGGAAGAACTTTTTCCTGTGAATGGTGCTTTGACGCTGAAGAGATTTGAATAAATAACTCTAACAAATGTTCTGGGACATGAAACTGCAATACTTCTGAATATTACATCACGCGTAAGTGAACATTTGCACCCCAACAAATAGGCAGCCAATACAAATAGGAGCTGGATTACTGCTTTTATATAAAGACCTGTCACAAACAGGACTGCGAGAATTATTGTCGTTTACATTACTTCAAAGTACATAACGTAACGTAACTTCAACCTTACGAGCAGTCTTTGCATATTGTTTACAGTAATTAAGCACTTGTAAGATGAGGGTGTTGATCGTTTCAATATTTCTAGCACAGATGAGTGAACTTAAGACATCTTTTTTTCTTTTCTTTCCTTATTTTAGCTAGGAAGGGGAGGCTTTACCTTCTACGGAGCTCTCTCTCTCTCTCTCTCTCTCTCTCTCTCTCTTCTGTGAACACTTGCTATACCGCCGAAGAGTACTGATACGGACGATGAAGCCATGTTAAAGGATCCGTTGCACTGGAACCTTGATGGGGCCACCAACTACCATACCTGAATTGATTGTTAGATTAAGTACAATAATAAAAATTGTGTCAGTACAACAAGAGAGCTAAAATTTCTCTCTCGAAGGTAAAATTGAGATTTAAGATTCAAAACAGAAGTACACCAAATAAGAAAATTACTATATCGCCGGATAGCGGAGATGCGCGAGACACGGAAGAGAAATAACCAGATAAACTTGTGTTAAATATTGCGTGCTGAATGGTACAGTTAGAAACTTCATGAAATGAACATATCTTAAATCTCCTAGTGTTCGGCCAGTTCAAAACCAACAGTGTATTCATGGAGTAAGATTAATAAACAATCAGTTGGCCCAGTCACTCCTGCACAAACACATTTAAGAAAAGCAATCATGTAATTGCTCAAAAGACCAACTAGCCGGTTGACACTTTAACAGTCTTCATGAGCTAGATATAAAAAAAAAATAGTAGGGGAGTTGCAGTGGGCGCGCAATGATTGAGACAGAAATAAATACATAAACGTTCTGTACAACCCCGTCTTGGCGTCGTGGGCTCAGAGAGATTAAGTGGTGCAGGACCTCCTGCACCTGGCGGCCCGTTCAGCTGGCCACGGACCTGGCTCCGTTATCGAACGCTGCTCCTGCTCTACGAACCAGGCATATTTCACCCAAGTTCCAGCAAACACAGAAATATAGACTTTAGTAGAGGAATTGGGCCACGCCTGTACTACAGACCAAACGCACGCGCACGACAGTCTACCTTACAGCAACAAGAATAGCAAGCAAATAATTTTTCTGTTAATGGAGTCAAATCAGTAAAACTAGTAATGCTACAGTAAACGAACAGGTAGTTCGACTGCTGACCACAAACTGTACCAAGCTCACGCCATTTTAACTACGGATAAACAAGTAACCGTCATGCGGAGTGGAGCACTAAACCCCAAGCTAGGCTTAGGTTGGCTAACGAACTCCTGACTAACAGCAGACAGAACGTAACCTTGTGAATAGCATTACAGCCATGTAAAAGACAGTAGGAGCAAATAAAGTCTAAGAGAGCGACTTAAAAATTAAGATTAAGAGGCCCAGACCTTACAGACAATTACAAAAATACAGTCAAATATGGTACTAAAAAGACCCAATAAGACTACAGATAAAAGTTTGCAGCCCAGTAGCAGTACATGCAGGACGTGGCACGTGAATTGAACTCACTTAATATGCAGATTCTAGTGTCAATGTCGAGAAAAACATCTTCTTATGAATGCTGACTTCTTTCACACGCCTCCCCGCACCAATTCCCAGCGCTATGTGTGCGCTCCTCGCCGTGTCCGTGGGGTGCTGGAAATGTCTTCACATTCCTGTCTTCTAAGGCAGGTAAAATGACTGCCGCCACGCCAGTAGAACTCAGATGCTTGAGCTCGTACATTCTTGGCGTTCCGTCCTGATGGCTACAGGTGCCCAATAGTCGTCGGCATGCTTCTCGTTGTCAGATGGGCCCTTCGCAACGTGTCCCTCCTTGAGCGAGGCAGGGCGTCCGTTCTGCCTCCCTCCGTGTCCTTGCAGAATTACTGCAGTGCCCTGTCCTCCAGGGCTCGCCCCAGCGTGTCCGGCTTCCCTCTCCTCGGGCACTCGCGGAGCGTTGGCGAAAGTGGCCACGGTCGGACGTATTACGACATGTGCGCTGCCACAAACCTAGGCCTCACAGCAAATAACACTCAGGTTGGAGGATTAGTGACAGAAGTGGGATCAATAACCAGAAGTCCAATATGGAACCGTAGATGAACCTCAAACAACTAAGATGCTACCAAACCAAGCAGTCACATCACTAGCAAAGGAAATGGCAATTATAGCTAGCTATGGTTACTGACGATGCTCGGTTCAGTCGCATCCGATAAACCAAACTGGAAGGTCAACAGACATATCTGTACAAAGGTCTGAGAATGACAAAGTGCTGCTGACAAAGAAATTCAAAACAGCAGCAGTTTGCTGTCCGCCTGCAAGTCAGTGAAGCACATAACACACACGTTTCCTCGGTACACCCTGCACACGTCCAAAGGTTTGGAGCTGGCAGCAATTCAGGAACCTGCCTGAGTGTGTCTTCCCAAAATCGCTACTGCGATCAGAGCCTATGTCTGCTAACAGCTGAAATTGTACCAGCCATCAGCTGTGGGCACGCTACTTGCCTCGTCGCTATGTTCAAACTCGAATGCCTCACTCCGAGTAAACTGCTTTCGCCTCACCGGTCTCACTGCCACTGCCATCGCATATCTGATCTCCGTACGTTTGCAGGTGGGGATATTCTGCCACCAAACAGTTGTTAAAACTCATGGTGGAACCTTCAGCTGTCCTTCATTTTGCACAATTCGCTACTAGTTTCGGGCGATGACCATTATCAAGCTTAGGCGGCATAAACGGCAGAAAGTCATACCATTATTTGAACAAAAGTAATATCCTCTTTTGAGCCCAAGATAACAAGTAAAGGTTTTTCGCTGTGATAACTGTGTAGAATGCTTCTCGTTAAGAAGCAAGTCCACATAGACGACTAGTAGCACTCTGTGTTTTAATTATGGTCACTGACCGCAACTAGTAGCGAATTGTGTGATATAAAGGCCAGCTGAAGGTCTAACCATGAATTTTAGCATGCAAAATAAAGGTTGGCTGAAGATTTAACAATGGATTTTAACATGCAAAATAAAGGACAGCTGAAGGTTTAACCATGAATTTCAAGAGACATATCTGATCTCCGTGCGAACAATACCACACCCTGCTGCGACAAAGATGTTCTTCTAGAAGCCATGACGCGACCTATCAATTGCGCTACGGTTAATACACCGTATCGATCTGGATGCATCACCCTTTACCCAAGTTGTGAGACCACCGGCGAGACCTCCTTACATGCACCATAGAACACAAAGTTTGGTTCCTAATAGACTGTTTACTAACCTGCTACTTCCGTACCCCACTCGCAGAAGTCCATCCCAATCTCCTACTTCTCTCAAACTCTGTTTACCCCCCCCCCCCCCCCTTCCCAGACAAACACCGCCCTGACATGTGGTCCCGATATCAAGTTATTGCATACCTTCTGCGGGATTACCCATATATCGCACTTGATTTTAGATGCTATGTACTGGAAACTCATAGTACTCTCGAACATTCCACCACGTATCATCATATCTTTGCCAGCTATTAGCGCAGTCTGATCAACAATCCCCTGTCTCCCCTCCCCCCCCCCCCCCCCGACTCCACTCCTTAGTTGGGGCACGCGCAACCTCCAACGCTTTTGGCACATGTATGATCACTCTGGAATGGTGCGGCATATCACATACCCAGGCCGGCGAACCATTTGTCTGAAGGCCGAATGCATATTATTTTCTATTATTTCTTTAATTCTAAAAAAAATTTTCCTCAATTCAAATATTACTTCCTGTGTTTCTGTGCCTGTGGAATCGGGCATCGGGGACCACAGTACGGCTGCCTCCTCGCCCCCCCCCTCCCTCTTAGGAACGGCCTGATACGCTGGCCCACACTTGTCTCGTCGATATATCTTACAAAAAATACGAAAAAATAATTAATAAATAAAGCGAGCATAACAAATAATAAAATAAAATGAAACTAAAACAATAAAAAGCCTATTGCTCTCGTTACCTTGACTTAATTCCTTTCCTGTGTAGTTCATCATAGTGGGTGAGGGGTGGGTACATTGCGGCCAGCTCACTTCGTCCTCCTGCCCTCCCCGTGACATTTTCTTTTTAGGGGTCAGCTATAAAGGAAGATATATTAAAAACAACGGTAGAGCACTTGCTCGCGAAAGGCAAAGGTGACGGGTTCGAGTCTCGGCCCAACACCCAGTTTTAATCTGCCAGCAGACACCTCACTACAGAGCGAAAATATCAGTAGTGGCATTGCTCAAGTCGACTACGCCAGAGACCAGTACTCAGTGAATGTATCCTGACAGTCCCACCTTATGTCAACTCTGCGGTGGAAATGACTTGGTGTAGAGAAGTGAGAACTGAGATTAATGGTTAACGTTTCCACGTTTGCTATCCATCTGGATGGCTGAAATTTTCGTGCTCCTAACATCATCCATTGGTGTGGTTTGGAGAAGAGTGTTTGTATACTACTGGCCATTAAAACTGCTACACCAAGAAGAAATGCAGGTGATAAACGGGTATTCATTAGACAAATATATTATACTAGAACTGACATGTGATTACATTTTCACACAATTTGGGTGCTTACGTCCTGAGAAATCAGTACCCAGAACAACCACCTCTCGCAGTAATAACGGCCTTAATACGCCTGGGCATTGAGTCAAACAGACCTTGGATGGCGTGTACATGTACAGCTGCCCATGCAGCTTGAACACGATACCACAGTTCATCAAGAATAGTGACTAGCGTATTGTGACTAGCCAGTTGCTCAGCCACCATTGACCAGACGTTTTCAATTGGAGAGAGATCTGTAGAATGTGCTGGCCAGGGCAGCAGTCGAACATTTTCTGTATCCAGAAAGGCCCGTACATGATCTGCAACATGCTGTCGTGCATTATCCTGCTGAAATGTAGGATTTCTCAGGAATCGAATGAAGGGTAGAGCCACAGGTCGTAACACATCTGAAATGTAACGTCCACTGTTCAAAGTGCCGTGAATGCGAACAAGAGGTGACCGAGACGTGTAACCAATGGCACCCCATACCATCACGCCGGGTGAATCGCCAGTATGGTGATGACGAATAACACTTCCAATGTGCGTTCACCGCGATGCCGCCAAACACGGATGCGACCATCATGATGCTGTAAACAGAACCTGGATTCATCCGAAAAAATGACGTTTTGCCATTCGTGCACCCTGGTTCGTCGTAGCCATGGTCTACGAGCTGATAGTCCATGCTGCTACAAGAGTCGTCGAACTGTTCGTGCAGATGGTTGTTGCCTTGCAGACGTCCCCATCTGTTGACTCAGGGATCGAAACGTGGCTGCACGATCCGTTAGAGCCATGCGGATAAGATGCCTGTCATCTCGACTGCTAGTGATACAAGGTCGTTGGGATCCAGTACGGCGTTCCGTATTCCCTCCTGAACCCACCGATGCCATCCATCCATATTCTGCTAACAGTCATTGGATCTCGACCATCGCGAGCAGCAATGTCACGATACGATTAACCGCAATCACGATAGGCTACAATCTGACCTTTATCAAAATCGGAAACGTGATGGTACGAATTTCTCCTCCTTACGCGAGGCACCACAACAACGTTTCACCAGGCAACGCCGGTCAACTGCTGTTTGTGTATGAGAAATCGGTTGGAAACGTTCCTTATGTTGTAGGTGTCGCCACCGGCGCCAACCTTGTGTGAATGCTCCAAAAAGCTAATCATTTGCATACCACAGCATCTTCTTCCTGTCGGTTAAATTTCGCGTCTGTAGCACTTAATCTTCGTGGTGTAGCAATTTTAATGGCCAGTAGTGTAGTATGAGGATTATCATTAAAGGGGAACGTTCAGGAACTCCGATATGTTGTGAAGTGTTGTGTGGTCCGCTGTGCAAGCTCGTGTGATGTTTGAAAAAAGCGAGGGTACCTACAGGCCACAATACGAATCGATGGTCGTTTACGGATAATGTCCAAGTGAAAATTTAGTGATCAAGAAACAGAAGAGCATGGCCACATTGAAACCGTAGCTAACCTACTGAACTGTCGCGTAACAATAAATACTATCGTTACCAGTGCGAGCGAGGGTAGTATCAGTGTCGATGGTTTGTTGGGAACAATTAATTCAGGTTTGGTAGTTAGTGGCCCCATCGAATATCAGGTGTACAATATTGGTGGTTTACATAAAGCTTCCGGTGCAAGGATCTTGGCCTCGTCGTCCGTATCCGTAAAATATGAAATAAATATTGAATACTCCGCACTGTTCGGCGGTATAGCAAGAGAGAGAGAGAGAGAGAGAGAGAGAGAGAGAGAGAGAGAGAGAGAGAGAGAGAGAGAGAGTGCTCCTATAAGGTAGAGCCTCCCCTTCCTTGCTAAAATGAGAAAATAAAGGATAAAAGTTAACTCATTTCTGTTAGAAATATTGAAACCATGAATTCATGCATCTTCCACGTGCTTTATTACTGTAAAAATAGGCGAAGACTGCTCGTAAGGTTGAAGTTACGTTACGTCATGTACGTTGAAGTATTGTATGCTAATAATTCTCGCAGTCATGTTTGTGACTGCTCCTTATATAAAAGCAGTGATCAACTATGTTCGAGTTGTGTACCCAAATGTCGGTACAATTCACAATGCAATTTTGGAGTGTTGTTGGCGTGTATGTTTAAATAATGATCGCAGGCGTAATAGTATAGAATCTCACTGACTAGGCTTGACTTATGTACCCAAATGTCGGTACAATTAACGGTGTAATTTTGGTGTGTTGTTGGCGTGTGTGTTAAATATTGATTGCAGGCGTATTAATTTAGAATGCCATTGACTAGGCTGGAGTTATGTACACAAATGTCTTCAGTGGCCAAGCATAGAGAAGACGAGAGTACTCCCCATAAGGTAAATCCTCTTAGCTAAAATTAAAACAAAGAAAGATTTTCTAGTAGTATTGGACGATGAAAACACTCACCGTAGAAGTGCTGAATTAAATAATTCGCGAAGAGTGCTCGTAAGGTTGAAGTTACGTTCATTACGTACGTTCAAGTATTGCAAAGTGTGATTAATTCTCGCAGTCATGTTTATGACAGTTCCTTATATAAAAGCAATGATCTCTTTCCCGCCAAATCTACAGTGATTTTTACCACGAAACCTAGCTCAATTCCCCATCGCAATACTTCTATTGCACGTGTCCTTGCCACCCATTCCGTGGCCAAGGCGGCCGACAAGGCATCCTTTCACTGACATACGGATTATGTCGGCAACAACGGGCAAAAGCTGAACAGGGCTTGTTAGCACTTCTCCGGAGTAGGGAGCTCAACCCGCACATCAAGCTCCGCCTCTACCGAACAGGTATCCTGCCTGCCCTCAGGTTGGGCCACGATTAGTCACCAGGATGCGGACGCTGCAGCGCGCGCAGAACGAGGTTCTCAGGTGGAGCCTGCACGCCCCGTCACCCACGAGAACTGTCACTCTCCTCGAGGAAGCGGATATCGTCCTCCTCAAGAGGACCATACGCAACAAGGCGCGGCGACTCCGTGAGAAAGTGGATGCCCTGTGGGACACTGTCCACGGTTTACGCCACGCTGAGACCACACTTTCTAGCCGCTGGCATGGACATTAGGTTCCTTTAATCATCTAGAGGAATCGGATTCCGACCATGGCTAACGATAGGCCTCACACACCCACCACGGATGCGTCCTTTGGCGGCACTAGCTCCCATTCTACGTCCAATACTTTCCCACCCTACCTGCCCACGTTGGGCTAAGTTTTTCTGGCTGACTGATGTAGTACTGTCACCGTCAGAGGGTGGTACAGGACTCCAAGTCCCACCGCCACTCTTTCAAAGTGCTATGCTCGGCTGTTCTTCAGCCGTTGATTTGAGTCGCCTCTCACTTGCTCACCAAGACAGTTGGACCGGGTCTGAACAAGTGACGAAGTGTTTAGTACACAGCCAAAACAAAAAAAAAAAAAGTTGACATGGCATTCCGTAATTATGGATCAGCTCTTCGTCCCTTCTGTAACTTTTTGTATCTGTATGAGACAATGACGTACAGCATTGCTGATATTCTTCACGGGTGTGCAGCCGGACCATGTCGTCGTCCATACACAATATTTTGGCGGACCAGCTGGTCGCCATCCTCAGGTGAGTTCATGCTCGTGCACTGCCTCAATGGAGCTGAATTCGAGCCACAAGGACGAAAACCTTTATACGCCACGGACAGAACACTGCACGTGTTCAAGATGATGGGCAGCGCCTCCTGGCGACAAGTAGCCCCGCAGCGCGCGGGTTGGAGAAGACGGCAGAAACGACAAATCGCAACCGCAGTGGTTGGAAGAATCCAACGACTGGAAAGAAGATCGTCGTTGTTTAATGTCGGACAAAATCGTATTCCATATCTTACTTAAAGAAAAACCTTTATCCCTGTTAATATTATTTCTTGATAAACTAATTTCAGATGATTCCTTAAGAGCACATTCCCAATAGCTAGAAGCCGGAGAGATCAATTGTGTCTTGTCATACATTCTCCTGTGTCCTTCGTTAAGGCAGTGTTCCACCATTGCTGAATTCTCAAGCTGGAACAAAAGAGTGTGCCCATGATGTTCCACACACCAGTCCTTGAATAGTTCGAATAGTTTGACCAATAAACTTCTTTCCACAGTGACACGGAATTTCATAAGACCCTGGCTTCCTCAAGCCCAAATTATCTTCAACTGAGCCAAGAAGGGCTCTAGTCTTAGTCACCGGCCTAAAACAGTTTTAATACCATACTTTCTTAAAATTCTTGAAATTTTGCATGATATACTTCCCGCAAAGGGTAAATAAGCAACAGATTCAAAAGTATCATTTATTGGCCCTTGTGACGGACCAAACTGAAGAGCACGGCATATTTCTCGTTCCGTATATCCATTTTGTTTAAAAACAATCTTCAAATTATCAAGTTCTTCTTTCAAATTTCCTTGTCAGAAATGGCATAAGCTCTTTTCACCAGAGTCCGAAAAATTCCACTACGTTGGTGTGGTAGATGACAGCTGGTTGCATGAAGATAGCGGTCAGTATGAGTAGGTTTCCGATACACACTGTGCCCAAAAGCCCCATCGTCCTTTCTTTGAAGTAAAATATCAATAAATGGAAGTTTACCATCACTTTCAGTTTCCATAGTAAATTAAAATGATCTAAAAAGCGATTCAAAGCGCCAGTACCATGTGACCAAACCACAAACATGTCATCAACGGCCGGCCGCGGTGGTCTCGCGGTTCTAGGCGCGCAGTCCGGAACCGTGTGACTGCTACGGTCGCAGGTTCGAATCCTGCCTCGGGCATGGACGTGTGTGATGTCCTTAGGTTAGTTAGGTTTAAGTAGTTCTAAGTTCTAGGGGACTAATAACCACAGCAGTTGAGTCCCATAGTGCTCAGAGCCATTTGAACCATTTTTTTTTTGTCATCAACGTATTTCCGAAAACCACTTTGGTTTAAGAAACGAAGTTTTGAGTGCCATGTCCTCAAAGTCTTCCATAAAAAGGTTGGTGGCTATGGGGAGAATGGACTCAAAATATACATCATTAAAAAGAAAATACGTTGAAGTCAACACATGACGACATAACTTGGTGGTTTCTTCACCTATTTTCTCACCGATTAGTAACAGGGACTCTTCAAGAAGAACGCAGGTAGAGAGAAATAACAAGTGAGAAGGATAACAGTACAACAGTTTTAATCTCCGAGTAAAGTCGGCCATATTTGATATGCGATGTTCACATTTTCCCACATATGACCTGAGGACTGAAGCTAAACATCTGGAAAGAGAGCGGAGAAAATATTGAGTTATGCAATACGTTTCAGCTAGTAATAGCGAATATTCTGTTCAAGAATCATAAGAGGCGACGGTGTACTTGGAGAAGGCCGGAAGAAACGGAAAGATTTCACTTAGATTAGATCATGGTCAGACAGCTATTCCGAAATCAGATAGTGAATTGTAAGAATAGCCAGGTGCAGACACAGACTCAGATTACAATTTAGGAATGAACAACTCTAAAAAGAGCAATCACAGAAGTTGGGAAGAAAAGCATAGACCGGGGTGGCCGAGCGGTTCTAGAAGCTCCAGTCCTGAACCTCGTGACTGCTACTGTCGCAGGTTCGAATCCTGCCTCGGGCATGGTTGTGTGTGATGTCCTTAGGGTAGTTAGGTTTAAGTAGTTCTAAGTTCTAGGGGATTGATGAGCTCAGATGTTGAGTCCCATAGTGCTCAGAGCCATTTGAACCATTTTTGAAGAAACCATGGTTAACAGAAACTGTACTCAGTCGATCGATGAAACAAGGAAGTATAAAAACGTTCAGGGAAATTCAGCAATACACAAATACAAGTCGATAAGGAATAAAATGAATAGAAAGTGTCGGGAAGCTAAAACAAAATGGCTATATGAAACATGTGAACAAATCGAAAAAGAAATGACTGTTGAAAGACTAGGCATATAGAAACACCAAAACAACCTTCGGTTAAATTAAAATGAAGGAAGTTACATTAAGACTGTAATGAGAAGCCACTGTTAATTGCAGATGAGTAAACGGATAGTCGGAAAGAGTACATTGAAGGCCTGTGTGAGGAGGAAGACTTGTCTGATAACTTGATAGAAGATGAAACAGGAGACGTTATAGAAGAGATACGGGACGCAGAATTAGAATGAGAATTTGAGAGAGCTTTGGAAGATTTGAAATCGAATAAGGCAGAAGGTATGATCATATTCCATTAGAATTTCTAAAATCATTGGGGGAAGTGGCAACAAAACAACTATTTATTTTGGTGTGTTGAATGTATGAGTCAGGCTTCATACCCGACTTTCGGAAAAATATCATCCACAAAATTCCGGAGACTGCAAGAGCTGACAAGAGCGAAAATTACCGCGCAATCAGCGTAACTGCTAATGTATCCAAGTTGCTGACAAGAATGATATACAGAAGAACAGAGAAGAGAATGAAGGATGTGTTAGATGCCAATAAATTGTGTTATGGGTGAGGTAAAGGTACTAGAAAGGCAGTTCTGACTTTGCAACTAATAGTGGAAGCAAGATAAAGGAAAAATCAAATCATTTCATGGAGTTTGTCCACCTGGAAAAAGCGTTCGACTATATATGATGGTGCAGGGTGTTCGAAATTTCGTTGAAAAGAGGGGTTAAGCTAGAGGGATGGATGGCTAAATACAAAATGTACAACAACCAAGTTCACTATGAACTTGCGTTTGTAAATGATAACATAACGAGCATGAGGTATAATTAATGGTTCAAGGAGGCTCTTCCATTAAACTGCTATGTTTACTACTTCTACATCCTTTCATATTTCTAGTAAAACATCTTATTGGTTTTTCTGTTAGCCCAGATACTTTTTGTAATTATTCTCAGGACACTCCATAGACAAACCTTTATAAATATTTTCTTAGAGGGTGCTTGTTCAGGATAAGATTCTTCTTAATTTGGACGACACTCTTGACAAGCCTTTTTCCTCCTAATCGCTACGATTATTGTGAAATTAAGGTACTTCTTCAGGGTTGCTGACTGCATTTTCGTTTTTCAGTCTTGCCTGCATCTCCATTTCTACCTACAGCAATGAATTTTATCTTATTGGTATTTAGCTGTCTGTTGATTTAAGAACCTAAGTACACTCTAAGATAAAAAAAGGGGAAAAAAGCACCACGAAGCAGTTAAACGAATGGGGCGGAAATTGGTAGATGTGATGTACATGTTCACACGAATAGGTGATACAATTTCAGGAAAAATTATGATTTATTCAAGAGAAAGAGATTAACAAATCGAGCAAGTCAATGACATTGATCCACAAGTGGCCCTAATCCAAGCATTTATTCGACTTGACGTTCATTAATGAATGTTTTGAATGTCCTCCCGAAAGATATTCCGCGAAATTTTGTCCAGTTGGCACATTCAATCGCCAGAATCTCGAGCTAGTTGGAGACCCTGTCGCTAAAGCTCAAAACGTCCTCAGTTGGTTAGAGATGTGGGTACCTTGCTGGACAAGATAGTCTTGTGAAGCTCGAAGACAAGCAATAGAAACTCTCGCCTTGCACGCGCAGACATTATCTTGCCGAAATGGAAACCCAGGATAGCTCCCCATGAAATCAACAAAGTAGGACGCAGAATACATTCAACGTACCGCTGTGCTATGTGGGTGCCGTGGATGGAAAGCAAAGAGGTCCTGCTGTGGAAAGATATGACACCCCAGACCGTCACTGCTGGTGGTCGGGCTGTATGGTAGGCGACATGTAAGGTGGTATCTAGCCATCCCATTGAGTGGAGTAGAACTGTCTTCGGCGATTAGTCCCGTTTAGAGTAAGTGAAGCCGTGTCTGGCGACGCCCCAGACAGCAGTGGGATACCAGTCTAACTGTCGCCTGGCATACGACTCGACAAGCAGGAGTGACGTTGTCAGGTGCCAATTCTTTTCGTAACAGGACCTATTTGGTAGTCATCAGCGGCATCCTCACAGTACAGCGTTATGTCGACGACATACTGCGCCCCGGTTTGTTGCCCTTCATGGCAAGCCATCTAGGGCTTACATTCCAGCATATAAATACCCACCAGCACAAGTCGAGAGTTTCATCTCTTATCTTCCTGCTTCCCAGAACCTACCTTTGCCAGCAACGTCGCCGGATATATTTCTAGTTGACAACATTTGGAGCGTTATACGCCCTCCTAGCAGCCCGCCGTTTTGACGACCTAACGAGCCAATTCGGCATAATTTGCACGATATACCTTGAAGACGACATCCAGCAACTCTGTAAGACAATGCCAGGCCGATTAACTCCTTCCATAAGGGCTAAAGGTGGAGCAACGTGTTATTGACTTGCTCAAATGTGAAACTCTATCTCTTGAGTAAATCACTCAATTTTTTTTAAATTTTAGTTCAGCCAGTCCACAGCTCGTGGTCGTGCGGTAGTGTTCTCGCTTTCCCCGCCCGTGTTCCCGGGTTCGATTCCCGGCGGGGTCAGAGATTTTCTCTGCCTCGTGATGACTGGGTGTTGTGTGCTGTCCTTAGGTTAGTTAGGCTTAAGTAGTTCTAAGTTATAGGGGACTGATGACCATAGATGTTAAGTCCCATAGTGCTCAGAGCCATTTTTTGTAGTTCAGCCGTGGCTGCCAATATCGATTCTGTTTGATGTTTAGGAGGTTTTCCGGTTGCTCGAGTCGTCTAGGTATCGCGCGGAGGTGGCATGAGTATTGTGCTGAGTACGGGCGGCTGGTAAGAGAGTGGGTTGGGTTTGGTATTTGCTTGGTCGTGTGAAATGCGTGGGCTCGTTGTGGTCCTGAGACAGAGCCTTCCTGAGCATTGCCATGTTGTGAAACTGTGGAAGATCGTTTGGTTCGTCTTCGCATTGGTCAAAAAATTACTTCTTGGCTAGCTGGAAATCACGTGTTTTGTACTGGAAAGTTGGCGGATTATGCGTGGGTAAACTCTCACTTCACGCTTTTCAACTGCTTCTGGTTTTAGTTGCGGTGCTGTTGGTTGTGTAATTTGGAGTGTGTCTTTTTAACCTGTTGTTTGAGACTCGAGCCTCAACAAGTTGTATGCTATCGACTTTTCTTTTTTTTAAAAAAAGGAAGTCTGAATTCACTAGCAGAGCTGACAACGAGAGAAAACTAGGACATAGCCATCCCCACAGCCGCAGATATGCATAGTGCACGGGAGGCACCAACACCAATACCCCGCTCTTCTTAAGAAACGTGTGATTGCTGAGTGCTGATTGGTGACTGCCCAGCGCGTAGTCCAAGCCCTTGTCTGAATGGTAGAGAAGGTAAGCTATGGAGGTCGATCCTCGGCGAGCTTAGCTGTTCTCGATCGTCTTCTGTAGACTTGTTCGGCTGGAAGGACGCTGCTGCTGCCAGCTGCGGTACCAACTTTCGTAGCAACACTGAAGGCCGTGGAGGCCGCCATCACCCTGGAGTCCTGCTGGAGGCTTGGCCTGCGCGGCCTGGACGCTGTTAGTCGAGAGGGGGAATGCTTCTGTTCCTCATCCCATTCCTGTGCAGACACCGACCGCTGCTGAAGGCGGGCTGAGAGACGACTTTTGCGAGGCAGCCAGTACTTCAGATGGGACTGGGTAGACTCCTGAGTGCAAATCTTCGACGTCATCGAGAACACATGCAGGCGTACCCAGCAGCAGATATCGAATTAGATCACTTGAGATGGGACTGGGTAGACTCCTGAGTGCAAATCTTCGACGTCATCGAGAACACATGCAGGCGTACCCAGCAGCAGATATCGAATTAGATCACAATTTTGCAGTGATGAAGAATAGACTAAAGTTTAAGAGACTAGTGAGGAAGAATCAATATGCATAGACATAGTATACAGAAACGCTCATGAATTAAGAGATACGCCTGATTTTCTCTAAGCCTGTAGATATTGCAATACGGAATAGCTCAGTAGTCAGTACAGAACATCTCTAAAAATTGCAATTACAGAAGTTGTAAAGAAAAACGAAGGTAACTGCGAAGAAACCATGGCTACGAGAAACCATACTTCAGTTGATCGATTAAAGAAGGAAGTACAAAACCGTTCAGGGAAGTTTTGGTATACAGAAATACAAGTCGCTTACGAATGAAATAAATAGGAAGTGCAGGGAGGGTAAAGCGAAATAGGTGCATGAAAAATCCGAGGAAATCGAAAAAGAAATGATTGTCGGAATGATTGACTCAGCATATAGAAAAACCAAGACAATCTTCGGTAAAATCAAAAGCAAGGATGGTAACATTAAGAGCGCAATGGGAATTCCGCTATTAAATACAGAGGAAAGAGGGAATAGGCGGAAAGAGTACGTTAAATGCTTCTATGTGGAGAAGTCTGATGTGGTAGATGAAGAAACGGTAGTCACTATACAAGGTGACTCAAAAGTAAATGTATAGGCCTACATTTCGTGGGTGTCATGTATGCATCAAAATAAGAATAAAACCACAATAAAGTTTTGTCTGAAATTGCTTTATTTGACAGTTTCGCATTAGAGTAGTGATCGGAAGTGCAACACAGACAACACAAAATTAATTATTTTTAGAGAGAAATGACACGAATGGATTCGAAATTCAACTCAACTATGTACTGTACGTTCATCCCATCAGATGTTCCAAATGGTTGAGACGAGGAAAGTGATGTGCTGGACCTCTTCCCGCACTTCGAATTTTGTACGCTCCTTTCTTCTCATTCTGCACGTATGGGCAGCTATTTTCAATTCGATGCTGTTGTTGCACTACAACCTCAATTGTAACACCGCACGTGGGCTCTTGGAGAGCACCCCGAAGTCAAAGTCCGGGATTAAGATCGGTAGATCTGGAGATCTGGCGGGCCAAGCAACTGGTCGTGCACAAACTCTCCACATATCTCGATAAGTGACATTGAGATACTCTTTTGCCTCCGAACTGAAATGGGCAGGGTCACCGTCGACAAAGCAGCATACGTCGATATTTACGCAAACATGACATACCGAAAGATATGGCCCATGGTATAACGTCTACCACAAATGACATTACGGATTATAACTCGTAAATAAAGCAGTGGCAGACATAACTTCATTTAACGTTTTTCTCTTATTTTGATCCGTACGTTACACCCACTTCACTGGGATAAGTGTCAACAAAACGACTATTTCTGTTGGTGTGTAGAGTTTATGAGACTGGAAATACACCATCAGACTTTTCGATAAACATCATTCACACAATTCTGAAGACTATGAGAAATGACAAGTGCGTGTATTAGTGCACAATCAGCTTAACAGTTCATGCATCCAAGCTGCTGATAAGAATGCAGTGCACAAGAATGGATAAGAAGATTGATTATGTGTAAGTAGACGACCAGGCAGAGGTAAAGAAACCAGAGAGGGATTTCTTAAAAGGTCGATAATGAAAGCGAGACAAAAAAAAATCAAGATACGTTCTTAGGATTTGTAGCCCTAGAAAATGCGTTCGACAGTGTTAACGGTGCAAAGATGTTCGAAAGACTGAGTAAAATAGGAGAGACGGGCAATATACACATACAAGAGCCAAGAGGGAATAATGAGAATGAAGTACCCTTACTCTTTAACCTGTACACCGAAGAAGCAGTGATGGAAAAAGGAGAAAGTTTCAAGAGTGAAGTTAAAAATTAAAATGAAAAGATATCATTGATAAGATTCAGATGACATTGTTGTCCTCAGTGAGAAGAATTACAGGCTCTGTTGAAGAGATGAACGGTCTAATCATTACGGAGTATGGACTGAGATTAAATCGAAGAAAGACGAAAGTAATGAGAAGCCGCAGAAACAGAACATCACAATCTACAAGACGTAGCTGTACATGTAGATGATCACGAAGTAGACGAAATTAAGCAATTCTGCTGCCTAGGTAGCAAAATAACGCGTGATTGACGGAGCAAGGAGGACATCACAAGCACATTCACAGTGGAATTCCTGGTCAATTAAAGTATACTAATATCAAACAAAGTCCTTCGAGATAGAAATTTCGGATAATGCTGCATTGTATTGTGGTGAAATACGGACTGCGTGGAAACCGGAAAAGGAAATCGAAGCATTGAGATGTGGTGCTATAGACGAATGATGAAGAATAGGAGTACTGTTTATGTAAGGAATGAAGGAGTTCTGCACAGAATGGAAGAAAAACGGAATGTATGGAAAACGCTGAGAAGAAGAAGGGACAGGATGATAATACATCTGTTGAGACATCAGGGAATGACTACCATGGTACCAGATGGCGCTGTAGAGCGCAAAAACTGTAGAGGAAGACAGAGATTGGAATATATCCAGCAATATATTGAGGACGTAGGTTGTAAGTGCTACTCTGAGATGAAGAGATTGACACAGGAAGCGGGCGGCATCAAACCAATCAGAAGCGTAAAGCTGGAAGCTGCCGCACATTACGGGTCGACGGCAACCCCGTGACGTAACAGCCGCCACCCGACGCTTCACTGTGTTGGCGGTTCTGCGAGAAAAGCGCACGCAGGTCTACTACGGCTGACGGGACACTGCTGCTTCTCTGGCCCGGCTGGGCGCGGCGCTTTGGAAGACAATCCAGTATTATTGCCTAATGAAAGTGTTACTGAGAATTTCTTGAGTGTAACCAGGTCCTTAAACCACCTCCCACGCAGCTTTCTCTTGACGACTGTAGGGGACTGGTACCTTATACCTAAATCTGGAGTCAGCAAGTGATTGCCAGTGGTAGAGGCGTCTACACAGCTCGGAAGTGAGGTCAATAGCTATGGACTGAAGTTCGTAATAATGCGGTGTGACGAGTGACTGATATTTGTCTGCTTTGCTCTTCCGTATTTTCTTACGGCCATGTTGAGACGTAGAGACCTTCACACTACGTTAAAAGTATCGTTTGTTAGACAGATAGTTCATCTGGACATGACTTGCCATGTGTCCAGGCTGTGTCGGAAACCCGTAGTACTATAAAAGGGTTGGCGTAGAAGCTCACCAGTGCAAACGATCTCCTTGGGCTATGATACAGCATAAATATTAAGTGTATTTTTTTTGCCAGTTATGTGCGCAATTTCCTTCTTTTCTGGTATAACTGCACATAGGGTTTAAAAAATGCCAGCAATACGAGCAACGACTCCGAAGGAGAGAGTGGAAGCTATGGAGGAGCAGATAGCAGCGGTATTACAGAGTGCAATGCAACAGAAGCAAAACAATGAAGTATTGCGAAGGAGAATAGAGCAAAGACAAGCCTTTAGGGGCCAAGGGCTCCCTGATTCAGGAAAAAAACCAAACCGTGTTTAGTGTACCCACTCATTCCATCGATTCGACAGCAGCTAACCTCATAGGCCATTTTCAGGGAAAGGATCGGGGAACATATTTTTCTTAATGATTTATAGGCCACCACCATATTTGGAAAGTTGTAAGAACCGTCCTTAAATATGGATTAAGGTTGGTGGGTGACGCTAAAATTTACGTTATGTGCCATGAGACCCTCAGTAAGGCCCAAACGTTTGATGAACTGGCTAACTGTTTCATACAGCAGTATCGAAAGCAGAATAGCGCGGGGTTCTCTGTCGAAAAATGCAATGGACTATCGCAGAAGTACGGCGAATAAGTGGAATCCTCTAATAGAATTAGGAAACTGAACTAAGAAACGTATGGACTAACGCTGAATATGGAGACCTATAGACTTGTTCTGAGTGGGGAAGGGAAAAGGGCTCTGCATGTGTTTCTCAAAGGTATTTCTGCTGATATGTCAAGGAGTATCAGGGAGAGCCATAGTGACTAGTCTTCCGCCATTAGGACTGCAGCGCAAATGTAGGAGATCAAAATTGCTGCATAAAGACAGAGTGATCGTGGTGTGTTTGCTTCTTAAGAGAAGTGTTTTAGATGGGGGTGCACAGGCCCCATCAGGAAAAAATCTCGTCCACATTAATGTTATGAATGTGTGCAGGTCGGCCATACAACTTGTGACTGTTGGAAGAAAGCACAGAATAAGTAACATCCTAATAATCGGTCGTTAGATGGAAACAGCTGCGCCTCATCCATCGGACGGAATTCCCAGTAACTCGCGAGACTGCAGAAATGTATGCGGAGACGGAGTGTTGTTTGCTAGGCAAAATAAATGGTTGTTGTTATTGTTGTTGTTGTTGTGGCCTTCAGTCCTGAGACTGGCTTGATGCAGCTCTCCATGCTACTCTGTCCTGTGCAAGCTCCTTCATCTCCCAGTACCTACTGCAATCTACATCCTTCTGAATCTGTTTAGTGTATTCATCTCTTGGTCTCCCTCTATGATTTTTACCCTGCACGCTGCCCTACAATGCTAAATTTGTGATCCCTTGATGCCTCAAAACATGTCCTACCAACCGATCCCTTCTTCTAGTCAACTTGTGCCTCAAACTTCTCTTCTCCCCAATCCTATGCAATACCTCCTCAATAGTTATGTGGTCTATTCACCTTATCTTCAGCATTTTTCTGTAGCACCACATTTCGAAAGCTTCTATTCTCTCCTTGTCCAAACTAGTTATCGTCCATGTTTCACTTCCATACATGGCTACACTCCATACAAATACTTTCAGAAACGACTTCCTGCTACATAAATCTATACTCGATGTTAACAAATTTCTCTTGCCATTGCCAGTCTACATTTTATATCCTCTCTACTACGACCATCATCAGTTATTTTACTTCCTAAATAGCAAAACTCCTTTACTACTTTAAGTGCCTCATTACCTAATCTAATTCCCTCAGCATCACCCGATTTAATTTGACTACATTCCATTACCCTCGTTTTACATTTGTTGATGTGCATCTTATATCCTCCTTTCAAGACACTGTCCATTCCGTTCAACTGCTCTTCCAGGTCCTTTGCTGTCTCTGACAGAATTACAATGTCATCGGTGAACCTCAAAGTTTTTACTTCTTCTCCATGAATTTTAATACCTACTCCGAACTTTTCTTTTGTTTCCTTTACTGCTTGCTCAATATACAGATTGAATAACATCGGGGAGGGGCTACAACCATGTCTCACTCCTTTCCCAACCACTGCTTCCCTTTCATGCCCCTCGACTCTTATGACTGCCATCTGGTTTCTGTACAAATCGTAAATAGCCTTTCGCTCCCTGTACTTTACCCCTGCCACCTTCAGAATTTGAAAGAGTGTATTTCAGTCAACATTGTCAAATGCTTTCTCCAAGTCTACAAATGCTAGAAACGTAGATTTCCCTTTTCTTAATCTTTCTTCTAAGATAAGTCGTAAGGTCAGTATTGCCTCACGTGTTGCAACATTTCTACGGAATCCAAACTGATCTTTCCCGAGGTCACCTTCTACCAGTTTTTCCATTCGTCTGTAAAGAGTTCGCGTTAGTATTTTGCACCTGTGACTTATTAAACTGATAGTTCGGTAATTTTACATCTGTCAGCTCCTGCTTTCTTTGGGATTGGAATTATTATATTCTTCTTGAAGTCTGAGGGTATTTCGCCTGTCTCATACATCTTGCTCACCAGCTGGTAGAGTTTTGTCATCACTGGCTCTCCCAATGCCGTCAGTAGTTCTAACGGAATGTTGTCTACTCCCGGGGCCTTGTTTCGACTCAGGTCTTTCAGTGCTGTGTCAAACTCTTTACGCAGTATCTTATCTCCCATTTCGTCTTCATCTACATCCTCTTCCCTTTCAAGAATATTGTCCTAAAGTACATCGCCCTTGTATAAACCCTGTATATACTCCTTCCACCTTACTTCTTTCCCTTCTTTGCTTAGAGCCGGGTTGCCGCAGAACATATTTATCTGGTGGCCAGAGGAGCTCATGTGTCAGTAGTCAGTCTGGATCTTTTAGGCAGAAAGAGACTGCGGCGGAATGTTATAGGTTATGAGCAGTAGATGATAATGACGTCAAGCCATTGTGGCCGACGGTGTTCAGTTTTAACGTGGGAAATGAGTGTTTTCGAGAGCCTGTCGAAGTAATGGCGTGTGTTGGTGAGCTATATTGTGTGGCATTGGGACTCAACTTCCTTGCTAAATATCACGTTAAAATTGACGGTTTGTACTATAGAACTTTTTGGGACATTGTTTCCGCTAGGGGCAACAGTTAAAGGTGTTACACTGTCGCAAGGTTCACCGAGTATGATTGTGGTTCTGAGTAAAATGTGGACACAGGCACTAAAGACCAATTCACGTAATACTACACTGAAAGGTCAGGGAAACTGACGTGGGTGAGCAGAGATGCAGGCCTAGGTAATGGTTTATTATATGTTGTAGAGCAATTGCTCTGAAGGACGAATTGATTAAGTTACACTGTTTTGTACACGGAATTATAGTACGAACCAGTGACGTGGACGTAGATTTTATGGTTCCAGTGAGTCTTGATAATTTTGGCAAGGGTGAAGTGAGTCTGTCAAATCATTTGTAAATTGACCATTTGTAGGTTTCGGAGGAAGATGACCTATGCTGCAAGCAAACCGACAATGTATCTGCATTATATGATACAGTGAAACATATACAGGCAAATGATTGAGAAGCAATGGAAGCTTTTTTACTACAGTACATGGATTTGTTTAATCTTGCTGGTCCACTACCGAACACTGCTCACGCATCGCATAATACGAGCAGGGCATAATTCCCTGGTGTACAAGAACCTGTATCGAGTTCTGAACTGTATGCAACTGATACCTGAAGACTGTCGATAAAGAGATAGCTGACGTCATTATTGAGTCAGTGATAGACCTTGCGGGTGGGGGAGGTAACCTGTAATTTTTGTTCTGTAAAAGAAGTTAGCACTAAAATAAGAGATTTTGCTGTGGTTACCGATAATTCAAAGCACAAACGATCACCGATGCGTATCTGGTACCATACATATCAAAGGCTCTCGACCACTTGAGTCAATGTCACTATTTCTCTGCAATGTCATTTTGCACCAATGGGGCCGGCCTGCGAGGCCGAGCGGTTCTAGGTGCTGTAGTCTGGAACCGCGCGACCTCTACGGTCACAGGTTCAAATCCTGCTTCGGGCATGGATATGTGTGATGTCTTTAGGTTAGTTAGATTTAAGTAATTCTAAATTCTAGGGGACTGATGACCTGAGAAGTTACGTCCCTTAGTGCTCAGAGCCATTTGAGACATTTTTTGCACCAATGGAAGTAAAATATCCTAGGAATATAATTAGCAAGGAAGGTGTGATAATAGATCCTAGCCGTTCAGAATTTTTCAACACTAAAAACAGTTGAATTGGCATAGAGTTTCGTCGTTTCTCTAATTGAAGCATAGACGACTTGACTGAAATTGCCACGCATCTGATCCATCTGTTATGGAAAGGAGCAAAACTTAATTGGTCTGCTTAATGTCAGTTGGCTTTCGATGCTTCAATATCAGACCCAGTTCTGTTATTACCTGATTTTGAAAAAGAAACTGGTACAGAGGAAAAGAAACTGGTACACCTGCCAAATATCGTGTAGCGCCCTCCGAACACGCGGAAGTGCCGCACACGACGCGGTATGGACTCGAATAACGTCTAAAGCAGTGCTGAAGGGAGATGAATCCTACAGGTCTGTCCATAAGTCAGTAAGAGTACGAGGGGTAGGAGATCCCTTGTGAACAGCACGTTGCAAGGCATCCCACATATGCTCGGTGGTGTTCACGTCTAGGGAGTTTGGTAGCCAGAAGAGTGTTTCTGAAGCCACTCTGTAGCAATTCTGCACGTGTGGGGTGTTGCATTGTTGTGCTGGAATTGATCAGCTCCGTCGGAATTCACAATGAACATGAATGGATGCAGGTGACCAGACAGGATGCTTACATACGTGTCACCCGTCAGAGTCGTATCTAGAAGTATCAGGGGTCCCATATCGCTCCAGCTGCACACGCCCCACACTATTACAAAGCCTCCATACGTTTGAACAGTCCCCTGCTGACATGCAGAGTCCATGGATTAGTGAGGTTGTCACCATACCCTCACACGTCCATCCGCTCGATACAATTTGAAATGAGACTCGTCCAATCAGGCAACATGTTTCCAGTTGTAACTCAGTTTCTTGCATGTTACTTACTTTTGTTCGTGGCAGGCTATGAAGGGTTCCTTACTTTCGCTACCAGGAACTTCTTTTTTATTATTATTTTTTTTGTTCCAGCCTGCTGTGATAGAATATCTTGTGCACATTCATATTTTTCTTGGGCGACGTAACCTTCTCTGATCATTTTGCCCGTTAGTTAATTAAGGTTTACGCCCACCTAAATTTTCAGAACAATCCTTGTACTGATTGAATTTATGAAGGTCGCAACGGATAGCGCAATGATATTCTTAGGGACCGTCAGAGAAAACTACGTACTGTGAACTAATCTTGTGGCAAGAAATTTAGATTTGGCGAGCGTATCCGTCAAATGCTACTAATATGACACTTTTCTCCGATAGGTCGAGAAATAAATTAACGATAACGGAAGTTAGCTTCAAATGACAAAAATCTTTGTTTTGACTAATCTTCCGCATGTTATCAGTGATCTTTTTCCATTTAACAGGTGGACAAAACATTCATGATACATTTATAAACGATCCTATGTCTTTCTCACTCGAGAATTACAAGCTACGTTGGTCTAATCAGGAGAGTCCTGTGGGGTGGGGAGATCTGTGGAGAACGTGACCACTGCTCAATTTTGAAACACAGATATCTACATGCACTAAATCCACAAGGCAAGCAAAATGTCGACAGCAATTTTAGTCAGAAGAATTGTATGCACCTCGTGGTTGGCATCGAGCAGGATTTGGTGGGTACCAGGGTGTCCCAGGGGTTCTCGGGTGGGCAAATCTTGAGTGTGCTACTCGGAGGGTGACTGCAAGAAACCACTACAATGCGTTTGATAGTGTTTGTTATGGCGACGTCCCTGCGTTTATCCTCTCGTCCACGCTTTGTCTAACGTCTGTGTGATCACGCTTTGCACAGTTTGTGAAGTCTCTGTCTGTCTTGTCTGACTCTGACAAGCGAATTCAAATACAGTAGTATTTCGTTAAGCGTAAAGCGCATGGAAAAAAGTCGACTCATCTTGCCAAATGCGCGCACGGTACAGTACTTTTTTTATAATTTGAATTGTTCGCCACAAAAAAAAAAGAAGGCAACTGGTAACTTTTAAGGTTTAGGTAGAGATTTAAATTTATAGACCACGTGGTCGCTCCTAACGGAAATCACATTATTCTGAAACCGATTAACTGAATCAAAAATTATAACCAATACCTAATGGTCATTGCAAAAATAGCTACGAGGAGAAATTGTTGAGTTTAAAAAATTAATAACATTTTCGAATACCTTTTGTCCCTGGTTCGACACAGCCGTTCTAAGGGAACCTGTCTTCAGAACAGCTCACCCCGTAACCGTCGCGTGGGGCTCTCATTGAACCGCCCAGCGTGGTGGGTGAGGGCCATGACCAACCTCTCCTAGAAAAACGTTTTGCTCTACACATCGCTCCTGTTCCTACTCTCTGCCTTCCACTGACACCGTTTACGTTGGTAGCAGATTAAAGGGGGAAAAGCGGAAATAAGGACACTGGTAGTGCACATAAGGATGAAAAAAGAAATATTTTGATCCATACTGTTAATTAGTTGCTTAAAATGTGGATTTAAATTTGATTTTTGTATATAATATAGTATGAAGATTTGTTTTGTCACTAATGTTTAGTTATGTAATGATACCTATTGTGATGTTACACCATCCCATAGCCGTAGGAACAAAAAATGGATCGAGATTATTCTTCCGATGGAAGTGTAATCCCTTACTTTTTTTAAAGGAATTGTTCTCTTTTAAAATAGCCGTGGTCACTGAATAGGCATTTCAATCAGCCTTGTGACATACCATGGTTCTACACATGCAGTCAAATAGCCCTCAGATGAGGTTAAATTTTCGAAATGTAAGTATGCCGCTTGTGAGGTGGAAATAATATGATTACACGTTCGTTTGCGAATAAAAAAGCGGTTTAAAACGATTAATATGGTCTTAAATTCGGAAATATCCTTCTAAAGGGGGTTCAATACCACAGTTAACAAAACATGTTACAAATTATTCATCTAAGTCAATATTTATCATGAAGCAAAATTGAACTAAAACCTAGAGCAGACAAACCTCACTACGTACCTCCACTGAGGTATCATATATAAGTATATTACATTGACATGCATAATCGTCAGTGAAATAAGACTTGAAAATCTCATACATTGTACAACATCTTGCTGTGGCATCGTCCCCTATCCTTATTTGGAGCTAACTATGACTTATACGACACATAAAAACGGTAACTAGTTTAGTTAAGACAAATATCAACATTTTTCCTCTGTTGTGAGGATCATTTTCCCAAGTGAGATTAAATCAACATCATAAAAGAAAACAATACTTATCCGAACACGACACTGTTTTAAAGTCATAGACCCTAATAATATCAGATAATTTTCTGTGACTACCCTTCAATAACGTATTGTAAACTTCTTTTAACATAGTTAATGTCAGTCACAGGTCTTTGTGAGACAAAAAATATCACACAGTTCTGGTGATATCTGAGACATGTTAGCATGAAATATACTTTATCCATCTGACTCAGAAATTGTTGCTAGTACTTCAAAAAGCTCCAGTATGACTTTCTACATCGACAAAAACAAAAGCATAAGAATGTAAGTGGTAGTCAAACATTTGACTTTATGGCAGCTATGTTGTCCACGTAACAGAAGCAGAAAACAAAACATAAATGACACAAAAAATGTTAATACTTGTAGCTATACTTCTGTCTGGAGCTACACGAAAATGAGAAAGTTATCAACACTTGAAACACAACAAAAGCAAAAATGCAATATACAACAAGTAAACATGCACAAGCCCGCCCGGTTGGCCGTGCGGTCTAAGGCATTACTTTCCGGGCGGGAAGGAGCGCCTAGTCTAGGCACAAATCCGCCTGGAGGATTTGTGTCAAGTTCTGGTGAACCGGCCAGTCTATGTGGATAGTTTTTAGGCGGTTTTCCATCTGCCTCGGCGAATGCCGGCTGGTTCCCCTTATTCCGCCTCAGTTACACTACATCGGCGATTGCTGCGCAAACAAATTCTACACGTACACGTACACCACCATTACTCTGCCACGCAAGCATAGGGGTTACACTCGTCTACTATGAGACGTTCACCGGGGGCCGAACCGCACAATAATCATATGTTCGTTGTGGGGTGGCGGAGGGGTGAAGTGGACCACTGCGGCTGCGGCAGGGATGGAGCCTCTCCATCGTTTCTAGGTCCCCGGTTAACATACCATACAATATAAACATGCACAAAGTATGATCACATTACCAATCCCACAATATAGGCATGACTGAAAACACTACACTCAGAAATCAACACTTGAAACCTTCTAAAGAGAAATTACACGCAAATAACAACAGAGGGTGTCCCAGGGGTTCTGGGGTGGGCAAATCTTGAGTGTGCTACTCGGAGGGTAGACTGCAAGAAACCACTACAATGCGTTTGATAGTGTTTGTTATGACGACCTCCCTGCGTTTATCCTCTCGTCCACAGTTTCTCTAACGTCTGTGTAATCACGCTTTGCACAGTTTGTGAAGTCTCTGTCTATCTTGTCTGACTCTGACAAGCGAATTGAAGTACAGTAGTATTTTGTTATGCCGCTTCAGAACTTTTGCTGTAACTCAGGCTGGTAGTAATACTTGTGTGACATGATGTAGAACCCGTGATGTCTCTATGTCTCTGGATAATGTTCGTCACACTACAGTTGCCAGTGTACAGTTGTAAGTAGGCTGTTTAGGTTTTCCTATTTGTAACGCTCTGTAAGAAAATCACTGACTTTGTTGTGTACAGTCTGTCGCTGGTTTTCATTGTTTTAATATTCTCTACTGTAGTGTTGGGCAGATGGATGGGAACAGCACGTAGCGTTCGCAGTTGGAGGTGAGCGGCCAGTAGTGGTGGATGTGGGGAGAGAGATGGTAGAGTTTTGAGAGCGACGAACTGGACGTGTGTCCGCCAGAAAAAGGAAATTTGTAAGACTGGATGTCATGAACTGATACATATATTATGACTTTTAAACACTATTAAGGTAAATACATTGTTTGTTCTCTATGAAAATCTTTCATTTGCCGATTTCGCCAATCAGTAGTTAGGGCCTTCAGTAGTTAGAAACTTTCGTTTAGCTGGCAGTATTGCAGTAGTTCGAGTAACGAAGATTTTCGTGAGGTAAGTGATTCATGAAAGGTATAGGTTACTGTTAGTCAGAGCCATTCTTTTGTAGGGATCATTGTAAGTCAGATTGCGTTGCAAAAAACAAAAAAAAAAAAAAAAAAAAAAAGAGTTGTGTGTCAGTTTAGTGATGATCAGAATAAGTAAAGAGAGAAATGTCTGAATACGATCAGTTTTGCTCAGCTATCTGAAAATCAAATAACGTAAGAGGTTTATCAGCACCGTTAATTATAATTTTTGTAAGGGGATGTTACACAGTCTCACGTTACCGAACAGTCAAACTAGTGGCATTTAATGGGACGCAGCCCACAAAAGGTGCGTGGCACGGCTACGGTGTACTGTCAGTCCATTAGTCAGTGTTTCCATGCGTGCAGATGCCTGGCAAGACTGTACTAGTGGGAACAGCTGTACCGGGTCGCGCAGAATGTGCAGGCAGCACGGCTGGATCTGCTGACAAGTAGCTTTAGCTGTTGGCCGCGCCACTCGTGTCGAGTGTACGCCGCCTATTGTAGCGTGGTGCCGTAGTCGGGATGCCCAGCACAAGTGGACAGCACGCACTGATGCCTGCCGCTGGAGGCGCGCTGTTTGCGCGTGGCGCGGTGGCGGTCGCGCCCACTCGTAGCTGCCCTCGGGACAGCGGATGGGGGCGTGGTTTCACTGGCCGGCCGGCGGGACCCCAGCTGTGCACGCTGGGTGCGGGGCGGCTGCCCCCTCCCATTGTAGAGCGGCCAGTACCGCCGTGTCGTCACGCGTGGCTCACAGGGCAGCTCAGCGTAGGTGCCCTTGAGGGTATACGGCTGTGGCTCTGCCCGCGTGTTTGCCGCCTCTCACCCTGTGACAGCAGACCTGGCTGAGTTCTCCCCACTGGGGCGAACTTCTGCCAAGGCGTCGTCTGCCTCGCGATTCTAACTTTTTAACACAGGACATCAAATATTAGTTTCATGTTTTGTTACAGTTTCCCTACCAAAGAAAGTGGCCATGATCTGTCAAGTATGAAACAAGGTGTTTCCAAAATTATTACATTAGCCTATGAAATTTCGTTGATAATTGCCAAGTTAACTGTACATGGGGCAATTGATTTATAAAAGATCTACATTGCTAACCTATTAGTATACTAATTAAAAGTTTCCATCATAACATTATAATTGGTACATGTTTCTCAGAGGATAAATGTACAATGTGTGTATGGTTCATTGTTTGTTTTACATAACCCCTCACCAGTCCTGCTCTTCCAATTATGTTGGTTAATCAGTTAATTTTGTCCAAGCAACATCAGCTCTGACCGTGCATGCAACTATCTACTTTAGTTACAATGAAATGAACACCCTTAGCTGCTTGCAGGCGTTGACATACGTCAACAGGGACAGATGAAAATGTGTGTCCCGGCCACGACTCGAACCTAGGATCTCCTGCTTACACGGCAGACGCTCTATCCATCTCAGCCACCGAGTACACAGAGGATACCGCGAATGCAGGGATTTATTTCTGGCACGCCTCCAGCGAAACCCACATTCTCATCGTATTGTCCCGCACTACATTCGTAGTGCCCCTGCCCATTATGTCCAAAAGAACAGATACCATCTTAGTAACATCTACTTTAGTGTTAGATGCTTTAGAGTTGTCTGAGTGGCGTGCTCTCCCTTTCTTTTACAGTCTTGTTAATTAAATTGCAAGTCAGTGCTCATTTCTATATCTACATGACTACTCTGCAATTCACATTTAAGTGCTTGGCAGAGGGTTCATCGAACCACAATCATACTATCTCTCTACTATTCCACTCCCGAACAGCGAGCGGGAAAAACGAACACCTAAACCTTTCTGTTCGAGCTCTGATTTCTCTTATTTTATTTTGATGATCATTCCTACCTATGTAGGTTGGGCTCAACAAAATATTTTCGCATTCGGAAGAGAAAGTTGGTGACTGAAATTTCGTAAAAAGGTCTCGCCGCGACGAAAAACGTCTATGCTGTAATGACTTCCATCCCAACTCGTGTATCATATCTGCCACACTCTCTCCCCTATAACGCGATAATACAAAACGAGCTGCCCTTTTTTGCACCCTTTCGATGTCCTCCGTCAATCCCACCTGGTAGGGATCCCACACCGCGCAGCAATATTCTAACAGAGGACGAACGAGTGTAGTGTAAGCTGTCTCTTTAGTGGACTTGTTGCATCTGCTAAGTGTCCTGCCAATGAAACACAACCTTTGGCTCGCCTTCCCGACAATGTTATCTATGTGGTCCTTCCAACTGAAGTTGTTCGTAATTTTAACACCCAGGTACTTAGTTGAATTGACAGCCTTGAGAATTGTACTATTTATCGAGTAATCGAATTCCAACGGATTTCTTTTGGAACTCATGTGCATCATCTCACACTTTTCGTTATTTAGCGTCAACTGCCACCTGACACTCCATACAGCAATCTTTTCTAAATCGCCTTGCAACTGATACTGGTCTTCGGATGACCTTACTAGACGGTAAATTACAGCATCATCTGCGAACAATCTAAGAGAACTGCTCAGATTGTCACCCAGGTCATTTACGTAGATCAGGAACAGTAGAGGTCCCAGGACGCTTCCCTGGGGAACACCTGATATCACTTCAGTTTTACTCGATGATTTGCCGTCTATTACTACGAACTGCGACCTTCCTGACAGGAAATCACGAATCCAGTCGCACAACTGAGACGATACCCCATAGCTCCGCAGCTTGATTAGAAGTCGCTTATGAGGAACGGTGTCAAAAGCTTTCCGGAAATCTAGAAATACGGAATCAACTTGAGATCCCCTGTCGATAGCGGCCATTACTTCGTGCGAATAAAGAGCTAGCTGCGTTGCACAAGAGCGATGTTTTCTGAAGCCATGCTGATTACGTGTCAATAGATCGTTCCCGTCGAGGTGGTTCATAATGTTTGAACACAGTATATGCTCCAAAACCCTACTGCAAACATTTACAACAATGTAGAAGGAACCCAAGTAACTTGTACTCAGATTTCAGTCATCAATCAGTTTTATGTGTGATTAACTTCTCACTTTTGCAGTGTTAATTGAAAATGACCATAAGGCAGAAATTTCAACAGTAATAATAAATATTTTATACAGTCAACAGCGACTATGATGTCTTTTAAGAAAGTTTTATGTGTGTTTGCACATTCACTCTTACTCCAAAATTGTGTATTCATTCAGCTTGACTATGAAATTTTGATACATCCACACTGCCCAGTAATAGTAAAATTACAACCGTTACCAATACTGGTACCAGTTACCGCTTCCTTTCCTATTCATTTGTTGTTGAACCCTCGTTCTTGGAGCTACTCTTGTACATTCGGGTTGCATATGTCTCTCTCTCACGATATTATCTTTCACTGTTGATCTTTGACATGTGACAACACAGTGTATTATGTTTCATATGAAACACCTATTATTAGATTAGTGACATGGATGTCATACTCCTTTGTCTGTATTCTCCAGTTCTCTTTCCTGACTGTCTCTCAGTAACGAACACCTGGCGATGTTTTCTGCAATATGTCCCTTTTATCTGGCATGGTCGTAGTTAAGGTCTGTATGCCACATGGTCCTGGAACACAAAAACGTTCGGCTCTTTAACATGACTTGCATAATCTGCATTGTCATACGCTCTATTACGGCACATGAAACTTCTCCCAACAATGTGTCTGGCACATTCCGCTACACCAAGACAACAACGGGCTCCTTTATTGGCGCAAATTATTTCATTCCTAACCCCCGATACGTGCTTGTCAGCTGCTTTCCAGTCAAACAGAAATATGCACCTTGGCTTGCCTCAATCACACCAGCACATCGCACAGACTTGACAGAGTAACACAACATTCCGCCATACTGTTTGGAAAGTTGCTCCAATAAACCTCTTTAACGACATGTCTGGGGAATAGTACTGTCTACACATAGCACAAATACAAAAGAATGAAACAAGATAAAGGATATAAAATATGACTTTGGTGTTAGATTACATTAGTATTAAGATAGAAACTATGTTTCCTATAGTTTTAATTCTTATTTCCATGGCTTTAAGCTTGTGATGTGGTGTAGACCACGTGACTTCCTTGTTCGAAGGGTTTCCAATACAAACGTATTTTCATGAGCGATCCTGCATACACGAAATGGTCTGTCAAAGGGGTAAAAGACCTTGGAGAGATAGCATGAGCGGACCAATACTTTATCCCCTGTCCGTAGTTTTAGTAGATGCAGAGGACCTTTCTGTTACCTTTTCCTGTACTCTGCTTCTTACTAAATTTGCTTTAGAGCATTTTGAACTACTTCTGTGTGTCTTAATTTTGCAATGCTAGGAAAGTCTACTGTCTTCTCTGTTTTTATCTGGTCCTCGCTCATTTTTTAGTACCATTATTTGGCAAATTCCCATTGATCCATGAGGCATAGTGTTGAGTACATCTAGCAATTACTGAAGATAAAGACCCCAATTTTTGTGCCTTTATGGCAATAAATTATACAGAGCTTCCCCAGTTATTTAATGGCCTCTCTGCAGGATTTGCGTGATCACTACATTTTGATATTGCGGGTGATCCCTTTGTCAATATGTCTGACCACAGCGAGAAGACCGCATACAATGGCGGCGCCGACAGTTTTTGCTGTCGCGTTCCACAGCGGAGCGAACGTGACGTATTTTGACATGAGTTCAACCACCAATAAAACGTACCAGTAGCCATTTACAGTCTTCGACAGGGGCCCAGAGATCGGTCGCAGCTAACGTCTGTAGTCTTTGTGGTTTGTAGGGTCTAGTGGTGACCTGAATGAAGTGGTATGTGGTTTCGCCTTTTCGCAGATCTTGCAGGTGCTAAGTACCTGCCTGATCCGACTCAGCATGTCGTTGAGATGTACAGATTCTTGTAATTTATTATAACATTTTTGGGCACCGAAGTATTCATAACCTAGGTGACAATACCAAGTTAACTTACTAATAAGTGCGTCGGGTACGCACAGGCGCCAATTTGTATTCTCTGCAGTACTTTTGAAGAAGATGATATCTATCGTAAGAGTATAATATTTCCTCAGTGACCTATGTACTTCCTTCAGTTCTTTCTTTACAAAAGACCAAGTGGGATCTTTATCTTGTTCTCTTGCTTTTCCACTCATGTTGTAGTAACAAAGTTCTCAAACGGGACTTCCGACATCTAAAGCAATACGAAAAACCGCTCCTTTTGTTCAACGTTAACTGCATGCTTCAGCCCAACTGGTTTAATTGATAGGGCATTGTCTACAAATTTTTGTGGGCTGTGAACATAGTATAGTGTGAATTTAAATTCTTGCATATAAACCGCCCATCGTCTAAGACTTCCGTGGTTCAGTTTTGCGGTAATCAGGAACTGGAGGGCTTTATCATCAGTGTAAATGTTCGTCCTTCGACCGAACAAATAGTATCGGAATTTGGTGAAACACCATACAATGGCTAACGCCACCAGTTCTGTGACTATGCAATTCCTTTCATTTTTCTTTGGTACCCTACTCGCTAAGGTGATCGGTTTTGCGACAACCTTCCCTTCCTCTAGATAGAGTATAGCTCCTATTCCTATTCGGGGCCCATCGCTCGACAGACAGAATTCCTTAGTGAGGTAGGGATGTGCGAGAAGGGGTGGAGCAAGAAGCGTCTTCAGGAATTCACGCTCCGCCTTCTCATTCCAACTCCACGTGGTCTTCCTGCCTGTCAAACTACAGAGATGGGGGAGGGGAGGGGGGGGGGGGCTGTCCGGCATGGCATGTCTACGAATCTCTTGTAATAATTAAGTATCCAGAGAAGCGCTTTATTTTAGGCAATGGGAATTCCTGAATCGCACCCAGTCTTTCTGGACCGGGTCGTATCTCCTCTGATGATACAAGGTGTCCTAGAAATTGTATTTCCCGCTTTCCGAATTCGGATTTGTTCATGGTGACGCCTTTGTTTCTAAATGCCGCAAGAAGACTGTCGAGTAATTTGTTGTGGTCGGCCCACGTTTTTACAGCAACGACCACGTCGTCTGCATATAGCGTCACGCTATTTTTAAGTTCCGCCAGTACAACTGTATCCAGCGGCCGTATGAAGGCTGCCGAAGAGACATTCAGCCCGAAGGGTAGCTTACGGAACTCAAAGCACCTGCCATAACACAGAAAGGCCGTATACTTTCTACAAGCCAGGGCCAGAGTAACGTGTCAAAACTACGGCGGAGGTCAACGGAAATGAGCACGGTCACACCGCGGAAACGCTGCAAGAGTTAATCCAGAGTTTCAGGGTGATCCATCTCCAGCTCGTGTTTGTTTTCCTAGACTCGAGGACCAGCCAGAAGACCCGTCTTTCTTCCCCACACATAGTAGCGGACTATTGTACTTGCTGACCGACGGCTGTTTGACGCCTTGCGCCAGCATAGCATGAATTTCTTCTTCTACTTTTGCTCTGTATATTAACGGTATGGTGTATGGACCGACGGAAAACGCCACATGCCGATGCAGAATCCTCTGCAGCTTCCTCCTGTCATGTTCCGACGTGACGTCTATTGTTTTTCTCTCTAACCAAAGTATCAAAATCTTTGTAAGTGGGATGTATTTGTTGTTGCAGTTTGGGTGCGACTCTTTTGTTGCTAAAGCATTTGCCCGTCTCCCATCGGATGGAAAACAGTTCAGATGCGTATTCTGAGTAGGTACCGTTATCAAAATTAATTTTTACTGTTTGATCTGCTAGAGTTAGCAAGACGCACCACCTTTAAAATCGAGCAATGTTTGGACGCAATCAGAAAATCGCGTCCCAGAATTACTTCAACTGCGAGCAAGGGCATTATCAGAAACATGTTAATGAATATATGTAATTGGCATGTAAATTTCAGTTACACTTGCTCCTGCACTTCCACGCTCTTATTGTTTACTGCGTCCCGGGCTTTCGACTTGAGTAGAGGTAAAGTTGGCCATCTACAATTCGTACTACATTACCTTATTAGATCCTCTCTAATTACTGATACCTCACTACAGCACGGGAAGTATTATATCCCCATTGATTTATAGGTTTATAAGAGGACATTTTTCTGATATGATCTCGTCACTTTCTTCCAGTAATTCTTGTCGAATTTTGTCAGAATCTATGCAGACGATTCCCGCTTTGTTCGACAGCAGTTTATGCTCATTAATACCCTCTACGCTACGACCCAGTCATTGTTGTAGGGTCCGTTCATCACTGCGGTCACAGTGATTGTGGGGTGGATCTGTGTGTCGCCAATTTCACGTGACGGAGCGCTTTCTATTCTATTTCTTCGGGTGCTTGAACTGTTTTGGACCGTTGGCCTGCCAACTTCTTGTAAGAGGTGTTGGAATGAAACTATATCCTGCAAACCGCTTCCTGCTGTTGTGATCTCCCTTCTAAGCTCTTGTGTCAGTTTGGTGAGACAGACTGTAATTCCGGAAACAAGTATGATGAGTCTAGGTTCTGATTTCACCTAGCCAGATCACGGAAGAACGCGGCTGGGTCCGGGAGATCGCACTCATTGTAGTCAGGAACCACTAATATTCCTGACTTCGTCTGCTCCTGTACCGTCTCGGACCAAAATTCTCTAATGAAAGCCACGCGAAACTCCGAATATAAGTTCCATTGTTGCTTCAGGGGCTGTATTCTAACCGCCACCTCATCACGGAAGAGGATGTGTGCAAATTTCATTCTCAGTTGTTCTCCCCATGATGTGGGTAAGACTCCATCGAACTGGGATATCCAGATGCGCGAATGTTGCAAATTGGTAGGATCTGGATACACTGAATACTTCATTGCGGATATAAAATGCTTCCTGGAGTCCGCCTCGTCTGGAGTTATGATAGTGGCCCTGCCACTCGAATCTGTCGCGTCGTCTGACTCAGATTCTTCAGGCGCATTTCCATCTGTCTCAGTATATCGTGTTCCCTATTCTGGGTTTCTCTGTCTCTGTTATCCTGCCGTCCAACATTGTAGTTCTCGTTTGTTCGCCAAAGCTTATGAAGCGTATATCAGTTCGCCTGTTTATTTCAGTTTGTGCTTGTTTGAACCATAACAACGACCGAATCTCTTCACTGGCACGCACCGCGTTAGGGATTGTTCTACTAGTATCGCTCTGCTCTTGTTGAGAGTTTTCGACCGCCAACGTTAACGCATCCGTTCTTTTGTTCACCTTTTCCATCTCCTGCCTGGGCTTGTAACGCAGCCTCCTGGCGGGTGACCTGTTGGCAGACACGAGTTAGACTGCTGTTAGTCACACGCATGCTGTATTGCCTCTTTCACCTTGTCTGTGTCTAGTGCTAGTTACGAACTGTCTCGTAAATTGTTGTCAATGTCATCGATCCGATTTTCGATACGCTTTGTGACTGTGTCCTAATCTTTGTGTAACTGGCGAATTTCGGTCTGCACGTCTTCGTTGCTTTTTTATTTTCTGTCGCTAACATACCTACGTGTGTTTCTATTTGTTCTAACTTAAGTGTCTGCACTTGTAATTTCTGTTCCTGTTCGTCAAATCGTTTATTTGATCTTCTTACGGCCTTGTCTACATAGTCAAGTTTTCGATTTAACTTTTCTGATTCAGTTATCATACTCTGTTCATCAATTTTTTTATTTAACTCTTATGATTGTTCATCAGTTTTCCTTCTTTGTTCTTGCATCAATTTGAAAAGTGCTGCCAACATCTCCTCTGTCGTGGTGAGATCAGATGCTGGGATGTGTTGAGTCCCATCACTGCTTTCAGATGCAGCGATATGCACGTGACTGTCACGTAACGGCTGACCTTGCTGCTCCCGCTCCGGTTGTAACGGTTCGGTCTGGGCCGGCCTTTGTTTGGCGCTGCCCTTGTCGCCCGGCGAGTTCGTACCCGCCTCCCCTCGCATTTCCGGTTGGTTCTCTGAGTCCCGCTTGCCTGCGGTTTCACTTCCGAAAGTTGCTTATGAAATGAATTCTACATATTCCAGTTTCACAATATTCCGCGCTCGCACCCTAGTCATGCGCATAACCTGGTGGGAACAAATTGTAATTACTACGACACTGGATAAGAATGTAACTAACAATTCGACATTACTTAAAGTACGACCCTTCCAAAATTGCACAATTATTACATCTACACTGAATAAAAATGTAACTAACCATTGGAGATTACCTTAACTGTGACCCTCCCAAAATTTGACAATACACACAAGCAACAGGGACAACGCCGCGTGTACCTATGATGGCACAAACAGAATTGTGCGTGGCTGAAAGAAAAGCTAAATTAGTACATCCTCATCTACGATCAGGCTCCTTAAGCAGAAGGTTACCAGAATACGGAATACTCCTGATACAGGGTCGACTCAGGAACTCAGTTGTTTGCGTGTTACTTACTTTTGCTCGTGGCAGGCTATGAAGGGTTGCTTACTTTCGATAGCAGGAACTTCTTTTTTATTATTTCTTTTTTTTCCAGCGTGCTGTGATAGAATATCTTGTGCACACTCATATTTTTCTTTGGCGACGTAACTTTCTCTGATTATCTTGCCTATTATTTGATTAAGGTTTATGTCCATCTAAACTTTGAGAACAATCCCTTTACTGATTGAATTTATTAAGGTAGCAACGGATAACGCAATGACATTCTTTGGGGCAGTCAGAGACACATGCTGTAAACTAATCTCATGCCAAGATTTCGGGAGCGTATCCATCAAATGCTACTAATATGACACTCTGTTTCCGACAGTTCGAGAAATAAATTAACGATAACGGAAGTTAATTTCAAATGACAATTTCTTTGTTTTGATTAATCTTTCGCATGTTAACAGCAATCTTTTTGTATTTAACAGATGGAAAAAACATTCATGATAGATTTATAAACGAGCCTATGTCTTTCTCATTCGAGAATTAGAATCCACTTTGGCCTTAAACTGCAGAGCCCTGTGAGGTGGGGAGATTTGGCTAGCACTTGGTCACTGCTCAATTTTGAATCACATACATTCACATGCACTAAATCCACACGACAAGCAAAATGTCTACAGCATTTTTAGTCAGAACTGTATGCACCTAGTGGCTGGCATCGAGCAGGATTTTGTGACTGCATACCTTTAGCGTAAAGTGCTTGGAAACAAATCGACTCATCTTGCCAAATACGCGCTCGATACAATTTTTTTGGTTGATAATTTGAAATGTTCACCACAAATAAAAATTAAGAAGGCCATCTGTAACTTTTAAGGTTTGGGTAGAGATTTGAATTTATAGGCTGCGTGATCGCGCCAAACGGAAATCACATTATAATGCAGCCAATTAACTGAACAAAAAATTATAACCAGTACCTAATAGTCATTACAATAATAGCTACGAGGAGAAATTGTTGAGTCTAACGAATTAATAACGCAGTCGAATACCTTTCGTCCCTTATCGACACAGCCGTTCTGAGGGAACGTCTGGTCGCCCCCTGTCTTCAGAACAGCTCACCAAGTAACCGTCGCGCGGAGATTTCTCCGAACCTCCGAGGTGGTGGGAAGGGCCATGAGCAACCTCTCCTAGGAAAACGTTTTGCTTTACACATCTTTGGTCAAACGCTCCTGTTCCTACTCTCTGCCTTCCACCGACACCGTTTAGGTTGGTAGGAAATTAAGAAAGCCATCACTTCTCTGGTTCGTCTGCTACTACATTCGAAACACTCACACTTGAACACACACTGTCAGCAAGGGTGAAAAACGGAAATAAGGACACAGGACTTGCACATAAAAATGAAACAAGAAATATGTCGACCCAAAATGTTTCTACAGGCATGCGGTTGTTGAGGCTGAGATTAATTAGTTGCATAATATATGGGTTTAATTTCAATTTTTGTGTTTCAGATAGTATGAAGATTTGTTTTGGCACTAATTTTTAATCATGTAAATACACCTATTGTGATGTTACACAGTCATCAACAGCTCAACGTCGGTGTCGACGGGCCCAGGAGAGGCGTAAAGGCTTGTGTGGCTCAGTTATCAAGTGTACACGAGAGGCCGCTCGGCTTGTGTGGCTCAGTTATCAAGTGTACACGAGAGGCCGCTCGGCTTGTGTGGCTCAGTTATCAAGTGTACACGAGAGGCCGCTCGGCTTGTGTGGCTCAGTTATCAAGTGTACACGAGAGGCCGCTCGGCTTGTGTGGCTCAGTTATCAAGTGTACACGAGAGGCCGCTCGGCTTGTGTGGCTCAGTTATCAAGTGTACACGAGAGGCCGCTCGGCTTGTGTGGCTCAGTTATCAAGTGTACACGAGAGGCCGCTCGGCTTGTGTGGCTCAGTTATCAAGTGTACACGAGAGGCCGCTCGGCTTCGAAAGCCCATATCGATCATGTTTCCTTGAATGTTTCTCTCACTGACACTTTTTGATGGCCCAGCAATACAATCTGCCTCAAGTTGCGGAAGGGTTGCACTTGCGTCACGTTGAACGATTCTCTTCCGTCTTCATTGATCCCGTTCTTGCAGGATCTTTTTCCGGCCTGAGCTATGTTGGTGATTTGACGGTTTACCGCATTCCTGATATTCAGGATTCCTTGTGAGATGGTCGTGTGGGAAAATCTCCTGTTCATTGCTACCTCGGAGATGCTGTGTCCCATCGCTCGTGCGCCGACTGCAAAGCCTCTTTCAAACTCACTTTAATCTTGGTAACCTGCCATTGTAGCAGCAGTAACCGATCTAACAACTGCGCCAGACACTTGTTGTCGTATATAAGCGTTACTGACCTCAGCGCCGTATTCTGCCAATTTACATATTTGAATACACATGCCTGTACCAGTTTCTTTGTCCTTTCAGTGTGGAATTATCCAAACGGAACTGAAATCGTTAGATGTGAGGTACTTGCACAGAACAACACATCACCTGGAACCGGTTCCATGTCCACATCTGATGACTCCAAGCCACTCAGAGGACTGCAGAAAGGCCCGCCGAAAAACATTTCGAGCTCGCGTTCTTCTAATAAGTTATCAACAGAATTAAAAATGCATAATCTTATTACGAAAGTAACACATGAAAGCCGGCCGGAGTGGCCGAGAGGTTCTAGGCGCTACAGTCGGGACCCGCTCGACCTCTACGATCGTAGGTTCGAATACTGCCTCGGGCATGGATGTGTGATGTCCTTGAGGTTAGTTACGTTTAAGTAGTTCTAAGCTCTAGGGGACTGATGACCTCAGAAGATAAGTCCCATAGTGCTCAGAGCCATTTGATTTTAACATATGAAATTGTCATGAAGGACTGACTTCGGTCGATTAAAATATATCTAACAACTGCTAACAAGACGTATGTAAATAAGAGATTATCAGTGAGGGAAGGTGACGACGGGATGCGCATGCCACATAACAACATTCGTGGTGGCGCGTGTGAACTCTCGGTAGGTTGGTGCGCCTGCGCTGTGACGCAAGTCGCGCAGCGCGGAGGACTTTGACCGCCCCTTAGCTGCTCGACGTGTCAGAGTCACGTGCTGTAGACGTGGAATCGGTTCCAGCTGACAGGAAATATTGAATATTTACACTGCACAGGTAGTCCATATTCGACAGATACCCAGGATGATCGATGTCTACGACTTTTGATTCAAAGAAACACTTGTAATATCCAACAGCTTGAAAAGTGTGCATATTAGAAGAAATCGTTATGACAGATGAACATTTCAGGACAAACATCAGTTTTCGTGGTATTTTAAATAGTTTGTTTCCAGTGTGTACCACTATGAGTATCTTTGCATGGCTGAACATATGAGTGATTAGTATTCTTTGGCTACCAGAGACTCTAGTGTTATTGAGTGGAGCTCGGACGAGAGAAGGAGTCGAAAGCAGTTTTCAGTCGGCCAGAGAGGGAGAGAATTGTATCCTGACTGAGTGAGGAGTTTGGATGGTGGACGCAGCGCGTAGAGAATATTTCTGCTTTAATGCTCCATGATGTTACTGATGATAGATAATTATTTTAAGATGATTTTATAGAGAGGTGGCTTGTTTGGAAGAAAGATAATTTGCATTGAGTTTATTTTGCTTCACGTGCTAGCTGGGTAACTATTGTAAAGATTTCATTGTGTCTAACATTATCTATATGTTGCTACCCAAGGCGACTGAACTGTCATGTGTTCAGTATTCTAATTAGCTTTCTCCCTCTACTGTTAGTTAAAGTATTTCATTAAGAAAGAAAAAAGAGTAAATCTCCTTAAATTTAAAGACTGTGTACAAACAGTAATCTTACGTATGTAATAACGTTACTACGTATTATTTCTCTGTCATTAAAAGTATTCTGTGTAATTTCAAAATAATTAGCTATTCATTTCTAAATTTATCACAAAGCGTACCCTCACTGTTAGATGAAATTTGTATGTGACGAAACGTACGCTGGCCCCTATTACTCTAGTGTGTGGGCGGTAAACCATATTTTCCGAAAGGAAACAAGATTTCAATTTACGAAAGTAAAATAAAGTAAGATGAGGCAGTTTGCTGCATAGTGATTTATTGCAGATACATGCAGTTCAGCGCTTGATATTCTAGCAGTGTGCACACTGAGTAGAGTCCGTTGCAACGTAAAAAACAATTCTCGGGCCTCAATGTTCCTTTTGAGACACAAATTAGGAACACTATTCATTTACAACATTTCGTATACATTCAGCAGAAGTATATTTGTAACAGGGCACCTTTTTGTTACACAACAGTGAGCCACTTTGTGTGACCGTTTCATGAGAAATTCATTCTGTTTATTACTTATAACTATACTTTACATTCAATCAATTTACAAACAGTGACAAGCATTTTCGATTAATTGATGTCGTACAGATGGAAAGTAATTTGCACAGCTTCTTTTTAAAGGTAGGGCAGAGGCGAATCTAGATCAGAATCTGTAGTCGATATTTTAAAAGATAGTTGATTTCACATTACTAGGCAGATGTTTCGGCACACACAGTTTACAATCAACAAGTTTTGCCTTTATGTCTCTTCTACACTTACTTCAATCACAGTCTCGGCCATATGCCTGTTCAGTCTTTTAAGTATCCAGCCGTCTTTTTCTTGGCCTTCCTACGGATCTTGTGCCTAAAGGTCTTAAATTTAAGACATGTTTTTGGTAGCCTTGAATCTGAAATTCTTTGTAAATATCTTACCCAGCTTTGTCGACTATACAGCTCTTAGCCATCATTTCTTAGGCTATTTAATCTTGTAAAATCCTTAACTCCTCTTAGAAATTTAATTTCTGCGCTTGCATTCTAATTTTTTTGCTTTTTAGTTGTTGTCCAAGTTTCACTTTAAATAACAACGTGGGGGAGCCATTACCTTATAAAATTTGATATTTGTACTTTTTGTCACTTTATTTCTCAAGGTTCTATTGATTTTTTGTTTCGTTTATCTCATATATATATATATATATATATATATATATATATATATATATATATATATATATATATATATATTCGTTTATCATATATATATATATATATATATATATATATATATATATATATATATATATATATATATTTGCCGTATGTTGTCAATGTCCAGTTCATTCTGGTAGCTTATATTACGAAGGAGATTGGAGTGAGTAACCTGTTCAGTGATTTTGTTTTCTATTGTCTCAGTCCTCACTCGTTCTGACTCTTTGAAACCCATCACTTCTGCAGTTTTTGGAACGGACATTTTCATATTATATTTCTTAAAAATTTGGTCCAGACTGTAGATGGACTTTTTTAGTCAAATCTCGTTGTCCTTTACAACTGCAAGAGTGTCCGCAAAAAGCATAGTTTTAAACAATATCTTAGGCGATAATCTCATGACTGGATCAAGTTGTTATTTCCCTGTTTCACTTATATCGTCAATGTATACATTAAAAAGTATGGGTGATAAGCCACACCCATGTGGAAAGGTTGGTTTACAGGTATGTTTTCTAATACAGCATCATTGGTCTTTATTCTTATTTTTGTTCCTCTTTATAAGCTTTCTGACCACGGCCTTGCCGCAGTGGTAACATCGGTTCCTGTCAGATCACCAGATTGAAGAACTGTCGGGCTTAGCCAGCATCTTGATGGGGCACTGTCCACGTCTTTCTAAAGCTGTTGGCAAGCGGGGTACACTCAGCTCTTCTGAATCCATTTGAGGAACTACTTCGTTGAGAAGTAGCGGCACCGGTCTCAAAAACTGACAACGGCCGGGAGATTGGTGTGCTGACCACATGCCCCTCCCCACCCAATGACGCCTAAGGACTTAAGATGAGACGGCGGTCGGTCGGTGCCATTGGACGTTCGGATGGTTTTTCATATAGGATTTCGGTAATCTTTATGATTTGCTGAGGATATCCACTCTAGGGTAATATATTCCATAAGATTTGTCTAAGCAAATGCCTGAAGGCTTTCTGTAAGTCTATAAAAGTACTGTGTGTTTTCCTATTGAACTCTCTTTATTTTACTGTAATTTATGTAAGTGCGAAAATGTGATCGCTACAGGGTCTTGTCTTTCTGAAAGCATTATGTTCTTCAGATAACAGATTCTCGGGAAGAACTTGCAGATGTTGATTTATTGCCTTGGATAAATCTTAACGGGGCACCCGTCACATTATACCATGATAAATATTAAACTTACTTCAACAGCCTGTTTTAAAGATTGATACGTCTGAAATGGTCCATTGTTTTGGAATTTTGCGTCTTTGCCAACACATATTGTGTATATGAAGAAGTATAAGATATAAAAATAATCCAACCTATCTAAGTAACTCGGCATTTATGCCGTCGGGGCGTTTCGCTTTCCGGTTTTTTGTTTTACTCAGGGTTCTGTTACGTTCTTTGATCGTTATGAAATCGCGGTGTGAGCATGTTGCTCATATAATGCTTAGTTATCATTACACCAGAACCATTTATTTACCTGGAATCGGTTTACAGCCTGGCGTTACATTTAGGTTTGGTGTCTCTTTTTCTGTTTTATTTAAAAGGTTTATCATATCGTCTGCCTCGGGCTGTCTTCTGCTCACAAAGTTATTCTAAGATCTTCATTCGTTTTCCTATCAATGGTTTTTACTTTATATCTTTTCTCTTTATATTCCAATATCGTAGATTCTGTTTTCAAGCGTAAATATAACTGATAGGCTCGTTTCTATTCCTCAACTGTGTTTGTCATATTTTCTTTCCATACCTAAGTCCCTTCTTACTTCTTTTCTTATATTTTTCCCTGGTGACTCATTTGCGGCTTATTCAATAAATATCTGTATATTTAGCCTTTCAGTTTCTAAACTGGCACTTGTTTCTGTCTGGTATAGGCAAAGTTCTGTTTGTCTTGGTATAGATGTTTTATTCTCTCATCCTGTAATAGGTGGACCTTAAAACCTTCATCCCTTCTTCTCTCAACTCTTTTTGTTTCCTTCAATCTAGCAAGCATATATAATTTTTATCACTACTAGGTAATGCTCCAATGATACGTCGCAGTCTCTGAATAAACGAACATACTGAACCTGTTTGCATATTTTACTGTTGTCCTTCACATAATCTATTATTCGTCTCCGTCCTCTTACACTACCATTGTATGTGTGTACGTCTATCTATGTTAAAAAAGTTACTAATTTTCGGTTCATTACTTGAGGCAAAATGCATAAGAAGCTTTCCATTATTATTTGTGTATGGTTCGGCAAACGTTCGCACTGTTAGAGGCACTAGTTTATCTCCCATTCTCGCATTTAAATCTCTGCAGATTAATAGGTATTCGATTTGTTGTATTTATTGCTTCTCTTTGTAGGGTTTTATAAAAAGCTTCAGTGTCTCCCTTCTTCCATCTTCAGGAAGTCACTGTTAGTTGACCTCAAACTGGTCTGAATCTCGATTTTATGATTCTGTAATTTATATAAGTATAATCTTCGATTTTAGATTTTCATTTAATATCTACTAATGTGGCTACTCCACTAAAACTGCTCGTTTCCTACTTCCTACACTGCTGTAGATCATTAGGTGCTCGTCTAAATATGCAGTTTCTCTCTGCTTTTTCTTTGTTTCTGTAGCTGTCGCAGTATTAAAGATGCTTTGTTTCAGTTCTTTAAATAGCTCTGTTTCTTTTTGAAGTCCATGTTTCTTACTTTCCGAGTCGCTATGTTCAGCTTTTGCACTACTCCAAATCATCCTTGGATCGTCTTATATTTGAGATATCCAGCTACTTTCTTTGAAGATTGTGGATGAATTAACGACGTCAGTATGGGATGCGACCCATAACCAGGCTGCACATTTGTTTGCCACCTTTTGGCTTTGGAAAGACAATCACCAAACTGCAAGACATAAGACGTTTAATTTTTCTTTGGAGTTATTTCCCCTAAGCAGGTTAACTCCCTCATATATGAGTGAGCCCTTACTGCCCCATGTCAGAGCCCTACTGGAGGCCGTATGATCTGAAGCCCTCAGGGGGCTCGTTTTGAACTGCTTTTCGTCTGGTCCCAACACTTCGACCTGTCTGGCTTGGGTGTCACTCGCAAGAGCTTAAGCTTGAGCCAGCGTAACCCTCAGGGTTTAAAGGGAGACGGAAACCTTCTCACACAGTAAGATGGTGTAAGAGGTCTATGGCTAAGGAATTTATTGTTAGAGCACTCGAGCAGATGTAATTTCGATGGATTGCTCACTCGCTGCCTGCGATATGTAAGATACAGTAGAATCGCAGACCAGAGAGCAGTGTCGGCTGCTGTAGGAGCCGTGTGGGCACTAGCGGTGGTAGCTCGCAGTCGGCCGGTTGAGCCGGTCGTGCCTGAGCGATGTAGTATAAGGTAAAAGCAGCTGCGGGAATATACACTCCTGGAAATTGAAATAAGAACACCGTGAATTCATTGTCCTAGGAAGGGGAAACTTTATTGACACATTCCTGGGGTCAGATACATCACATGATCACACTGACAGAACCACAGGCACATAGACACAGGCAACAGAGCATGCACAATGTCGGCACTAGTACAGTGTATATCCAACTTTCGCAGCAATGCAGGCTGCTATTCTCCCATGGAGACGATCGTAGAGATGCTGGATGTATTCCTGTGGAACGGCTTGCCATGCCATTTCCACCTGGCGCCTCAGTTGGACCAGCGTTCGTGCTGGACGTGCAGACCGCGTGAGACGACGCTTCATCCAGTCCCAAACATGCTCAATGGGGAACAGATCCGGAGATCTTGCTGGCCAGGGTAGTTGACTTACACCTTCTAGAGCACGTTGGGTGGATCGGGATACATGCGGACGTGCATTGTCCTGTTGGAACAGCAAGTTCCCTTGCCGGTCTAGGAATGGTAGAACGATGGGTTCGATGACGGTTTGGATGTACCGTGCACTATTCAGTGTCCCCTCGACGATCACCAGAGGTGTACGGCTAGTGTAAGAGATCGCTCCCCACACTATGATGCCGGGTGTTGGCCCTGTGTGCCTCGGTCGTATGCAGTCCTGATTGTGGCGCTCACCTGCACGGCGCCAAACACGCATACGACCATCATTGGCACCAAGGTAGAAGCGACTCTCATCGCTGAAGACGACACGTCTCCATTCGTCCCTCCGTTCACGCCTGTCGCGCCACCACTGGAGGCGGGCTGCACGATGTTGGGGCGTGAGCGGAAGACGGCCTAACGGTGTGCGGGACCGTAGCCCAGCTTCATGGAGACGGTTGCGAATGGTCCTCGCCGATACCCCAGAAGCAACAGTGTCCCTAATTTGCTGGGAAATGGCGGTGCGGTCCCCTACGGCACTGCGTAGGATCCTACGGTCTTGGCGTGCATCCGTGCGTCGCTGCGGTCCGGTCCCAGGTCGACGGGCACGTGCACCTTCCGCCGACCACTGGCGACAACATCGATGTACTGTGGAGACCTCACGCCCCACGTGTTGAGCAATTCGGCGGTACGTCCACCCGGCCTCCCGCATGCCCACTATACGCCTTCGCTCAAAGTCCGTCAGCTGCACATACGGTTCACGTCCACGCTGTCGCGACCTGCTACCAGTGTTAAAGACTGCGATGGAGCTCCGTATGCCACGGCAAACTGGCTGACACTGACGGCGGCGGTGCACATATGATGCGCAGCTAGCGCCATTCGACGGCCAACACCTCGGTTCCTGGTGTGTCCGCTGTGCCGTGCGTGTGATCATTGCTTGTACAGCCCTCTCGCAGTGTCCGGAGCAAGTATGGTGGGTCTGACACACCGGTGCCAATGTGTTCTTTTTTCCATTTCCAGGAGTGTATTTACCGTCTGGTTGTCAGAATAACCTTCAAGAAAGTGTGCTTGGCATCGAAATTGCCGTATCACTGAATGTAGCCAACCTTCTTGTACTACTCATATCACATTATAAGGTTTCTCTACTACCACTTCCTTACCTGTTTCTTGTATATTAATTAAATCGTTGAAATTTCTTCTACTACTGCCCCTCCATCTGTGAATACTGCACTTGATCTAACTGTTATGGCTTCTGTGTTTCCAGGTCTAGTCTCTGTATTACTTGTGTCAGTTTCCAAATTTGTCTAACTTTAATTTCTATTTTGGATAAGATTTCATCTTGTATTATGTTTGTCGCCTCATTCATTATTTCACTGTTCCCTAAATTTCGACTTATTACTGCATCAAAACTTTCATTTACTGCTGGAGTTGCTACAAACCTGTTTCTGTCACTACACGACAACATTTCTCAGTATTTTCAGTGTGTCGAACGTCCTGACCTGTAACGGTACCAGCTTTTTCACTTTTTATAGGAGAAACTATTTATTTGTTGTGTTCATTACCTGATAACTGACCTCTGCACACTCTTCCTGCACTTCATGGCGGCCTGTCAGTGAATCAGCATTTGCAATCTCTTCCAGTGTAGTTCCTAATTAATGTACATTTAAACCTGAAAACTATACTCAGTGATCTCAGAGTTTGGCTGGTCTCTAGGAATTGTTTCACTACTCTCAATCATTTCCTATTCTCTAGCACCTCATTAAAATCGATAATACTTCTTTCCTTCTTTCCTGTTCCAGAAGACTCTCATCTTGTCAATAACCATCTTAAACTACTATTTCTCTCTCCTCATTACGATAATCTTTAATCTCATTTATAATAATACACTCTTCCTGCCTACTAATAATGTTATTTTCCAGTCCTATATTGCTCTGCTCTTGATTTTGGTTACTCTGCTTAACCAGGCGTCTACTAATAACTACCCCCCTGTATTTGTTTTACTGATTTGTTCACCTAAGTCTGTTTTGTTGCAGCATCATTGTTTGTTGCAATTATATACAGCCAGAAATAAATACGCAGTTACATCCATTACGTATGAAATACAGTTTCTGTAATAAGGCTTTCATTTTCAGAATCGGAAGTAAAGTACAAGTTATCACAGATATTAAACGTCGAAAAATTTTGGATGATGCAGATGGTATTGTATCTGCATTTTCGTTGCTACAAGCTCCCATCAATGGCCTGAATTATTCTATCTGTGATTTACTTAACGCTTTCAAAGCAGTGCATCTTGTCACATGGGTGGGGCATGGATATCTACAGAATACTAAATAAATAAATAACAGATTATACCCTATTGTTCAGCCTAAGACCATACCCATCAAAAATAGCAGAGAGAGAGAGAGAGAGAGAGAGAGGGGGGGGGGGGGGGGAAGAGAAGGAAGAGAGAGAGTGTGGGCGTAACACATCGTGTGGTGCAGAGTATAAAACAAAATGTATCCTTCTTTAACATGTTTTGTGTTCACTCGCTTCGTATATTAACTGTGTTTACGGTAACTACGCACCGTACCAGAGAGATGTCCCCTTTAATAACATTAATTTTTTACCTGCAACTTATCTTTCGTACGATGCATCGTTTTAGATTTATTAGTTATCTCAAGTAAAAACTAATATTCTGCGCAGTGTCGAAAAATTCTGTTTTATTATGAACCGCAGACGAAGCTCATTTCATCTCGTATGAGGAGTGACCAAGCTTCTAGCCTCCCATTCCTTGATAAAATAAACAAATAAAGTATGAAACGCAGCTCTACTAGAAATACTGAAACAATAAACTCACTCTTCTCTAACCTATGTGCTCAGTTCAATGATATGCAAAGATTACTCATAAAGCTAAGATTAAAAACGGAGATCGTTCACTGATATATATATATATATATACAGTAACAATTCTCGCAGTCACGTTTAAAAAATGATACTACATTATGACAATCACGTAGTGCAGCAATATCGTAGGTAATGCTAATCTTTGTCGCATCACCTAGAGCTGGTGATATCTTGCCGAGAGGTGTATTAGTATTACGCTCTGTGTTATTAACAATGACAAAATTATGTTTTATTTTTACAGTTCATGTTCAATCATCGCGATCGTCTTTCTAATAGTCCAGCTCTCAATTTCTCGCGAGCAGAGCATAATCGAAGATAGATTTCCCTTGCTTTGCTAAAGTCAAGGTTTCCAGGTCATATTTAAGAAGACCCCATGAAAAGGTATGCTCCTGAGCCAGTGGACCGATTGCAGCCAAATGGTACTCATATCATTCACTGCCTGGAGACAACCGTTGTGGGGTTAGGTACACGTGCGTATAAAAGGGGCAGGGGTGGGGGGAAAAAAGTAGTGCAGCTCGCGAATTGCGACTTCGCTGACTTCATGTTGAGAATGACTGCATTTAGCAACTCGCAACAAACTTACACATAATTTAAACTCTTTGAGAAGTTTTTCTGGGTGACAGTCCCCACAAAACGTTGGAACGAAAAAAGCTTATTACTTACACTTTCGTTGGTAATGCAGTAAAGCTGCAGTATCAGACGTGAGACTTTTATTTAGTACTTCTCTGATAGTCTCTATTGACGACAAGTTTCGCAGACAGTATCCAAGCCCTCAACGTAGCTACAGACGTGTGTCATTGTACGACACATACTTCAGGAGACGTGACCCTATAAACGCCGGTGGTCTGCGTCCTCCGTTCAAGCAGGTTCATTTCACTTGCAAGTGCACGGCGTGGTTTTCATCGAGAATAGGGGACAGCCGCTCCTACAGCTAAAAGCATACGACGATGACACCGCCAAGTTTCAAGATGCAGGGATTGCCTTTCCGAAGGGAAATCCACAGTTTGCGGACATGTGTTCGCTCAAGACGTAGAGTGTATTCGACGTTTACATGTAGTCCGTCGGAACAATTTACACCTCGCCGTTTTTTGTTACTCAAAAGAGTGTTAACAGGTAACAGTTAGCTGGATGTATTGAGGATCTAACTTTTTCCAAGCGTGCGAAAACATGCCGAAGACTTCATTTTTGAAGACCACCACAGTGCTGATACTTGTATGAAAGAGAAGTTCTTAACGCAGACAACAAAAGCACTGACTGCTGTAACTCCAGATACACCCGCAGAAGTATGTTGACTGTCGTATGGATTCTGGTAGATGAAAACTGAGCTTCAACCTGGAATCGATTCTGGGAACGTTGTGTCTCGGTGTAAACGGCTGAACGGTCTCTTTTATTTTTATTTTTTCCTTAATTTCCTGTACACACTGTTAGCAGTTATATTTTCAAATGGTTCAAATGTCTCTGAGCACTGTGGGACTTAACATCTGGGGTCATCCGTTCCCTAGGACTTAGAACTACTTAAACCTAACTAATCTAAAGACATCACACACATCCATGCCCGAGGCAGGATTTGAACATGCGAGCGTAGCGGTCGCGTGGTTCCAGACTGAAGCGCCTAGAACCGCTCCGTCACACCGTCCGGCAGTTGTATTTTCAACTCTTTGCGCTCGTTCAGCAATAGAAGTAACACAGAAAAGGAGTATTTCTTTGTAAAGTAAATCAAATACATCAAATCCTGATATAATTTTAGCCCTTATCGTTGTCGAGTTACAACACTGTCCTTCACAGTGAATAGAAAATTTGAAGTTAACGTCCTCTTGAGGGCTGAATTTCGAATCTCGACTTCTTGTTGCAAACCTACTGCAGCTGATTAAAAAATTTGAAGAATGGAAGCTGGAAGTGATAACTGAGTTTTTTTAGCGTATGTATAGCTCTCAGTTGGCACTTTCTTCAAGTCTCTTAACCTAGAGTATCCTACGGTTAGCTTAACTTGATGCATGAAGTGAAGGTAAGATGTTTCATGTTATGGTGTAAAAGTCTGTGACGTATTTCCGGCGTACGTTAGAAACGAAATGTAAAATATTCGAACATTTACATCTCCTACTAAAACAATACTTAATACTTCTTTCATAATACCTCAAATATTCGGAATGCCGGATGAAAATTCAAGTTATTGCTAATGATGAAAATAATACGACTTTACAGTGTAGAAACAGCTCATGGCTATCAATGTATAGAGTAATTAAAGCTTTCAGAGGAAACAAGCCATCTGCATACAGTAAATGGTCAAGCCACGGCTACAATCAGTTATCACCGCGTCGTTGTCCGTGGCAGTAGACTCGGTCAGTGGGCGTTTGCCCCATATCGATGTACCCTACTTCCACACACTGGACACCGTAAAGGAGCCCACACTAGCGTGACCACCAACGAGCAGTGTCCCAGTCTCATTGAAAACGCGTGCTAGGGCAGCGATTAAATGCCCTGATATCGAGTGTCTTGTCAATGCCACGCTCAACTTTACACCGTAAATACTGGTTGCACAATAGGCCAGGAATTTGTTCCTATTATCGTATGATACTACAGAATATACACACATACAGTAAATTTACAGGTTAATCTTAAATTGCGACGATCATATCGCAGCACTTGGTGTCAATTTATGCAAGTATTATCCTCACAGCTTCACTTCTGCCAGTACCCGGTCCCTAACCTTTCAAACTTCACATAAATACTTCTGTGAAATTTGCGGGACTAGCACTCCTGAAAGAATGGAGAACTTCTGGGAAATGTGGAAGACAGGAACTGAGGTACTGTCGCAAGTAAAGCTTCACGAAGACGGGTAGTGAGTGGTGCTTCAGTAGCTCATTCGGTTCATCCACATAGCTCCATACTCTGTCAACGTTATTCTCATACCAGTGTCCAAACCGACGGGGGGAACACACACCACCAACCTTCGTCCCCTCACATTATTCAATGCCCATTATAAAATCTGCGCGCGGCTCTTGGCGGAGTGCATGCGTACTGTGTTACCCGGAACACTTTCTCCAAACTAATAGTGGGAGGTGGCGGGGCCACCCTCCAGACGGCAAGAGGTGAATGTCGAGATTTTATTGCCCTTGCCCCATCCTACCACCTCCGTGTGGTTTTAGTGTCTATACATTTCAGCGGGTCCACCACTATTTTCTCCTGTCTGTAGCGGATTAGATGGACTGCTCCCAACCATTGATAGACGCCCTCTGCTGCTTACTTTGCAGTGCCACATCCACGGTCCAGGTGAACCGATCATTGGTTGGACTGATCAGGCGTTTCGTCAGACAGGGATGCCTCTGTTCACAATTATGTACTTGATCGCCCTCAAGCCTCTAATCAAATGCCTGCTATCTCGACTTGCAGGACTTATATTGTGCAACCACTATTTCCCCTGCCGATCCTATGCAAGCGACCTCCTATACCTCACAAGGCGGCGAACAGAATTACGAAATGTCCTCGCGTGGACCTAATATTATGGACAATCTCGGGTATTCACCTCAACGTTACCAAATCGAAGATGATGAATACTGGACAACGACTCCAAGACGATGGACCACTCTGTTGCCCACTACCACCAACTGAACGTTGTCTGAGTATCTACTTTATGACTACACCCAGCGTACCGCAACGAAAACATACCATAGATTGCTGAAATCCATCTTTCACCATGTTCGCCACAATCCCCTGCGCAGCACGGAGCCTGAACCCACTATTGAGAGTGGCGCCTAAATTGGTCCAAGACCCCAAGTACCCGGAAGTACCCACTCTTCCTTTGAACCTAAGGCGTCAACACCAACAAACCCTTACGTACTTTGTTTCGGCTGGCACCGTCTTCAAAATCCAATGTGAGAGCCACACTCACCCTCCAAGAAAATATGGCCTTGGCCTTGTTCATCATCGGCTCAGAGCCACTGTATTATATATACAGAGCCCATGCTGAGACGTTGACAGGGGCCTTCACCGGAACTCAGAGCATCTTGGAAATTCTCATGCCTGACTCACCCGCCCCACATTCTTCCAGCATTATCTCAGATTTCCACCTATTTCGTTGAACTTAAGTCATGTATACGAAGCTCTTCCAACAACGCGCCTATCGGGGACCGGAGGATATTTATAACTTGTTGTTGGCGCACACCGCAGTACGTTGCAGGCACAATGCCAGGTTGTCGTGTGGTCGACGATGTGGAAGACTGTCTGTCCACTGTACCATCACCTCCTTCCTCTGTAATTGTTGTGGTGTTCAATTAATTTGCATATTCCGTATAAATCAGTACAGATTGCTACGTGCGTTTTGAAATATGCGCGCAGGCGTTAGTCGCAAACTACATCGATGGTAAGGTAAGGTAGCAGTTTAAATTTTAAATATTATTATATTTTGAGCGCTGGTAAATGCGTCTTAAACATTCGTAGTGTGATTTAATCTCAATACGAAGGCAAAAGTTATTTATTATAAATGAAAATGCTACACTCTCTTTCAATAAATTACAACGTAACGTAACCTGAAACTGACCCAGCGATAATATAGAGCATGAAATGATTCCTTTTCGAAGAATATTAATCTAATGTTACACAGAAAGAAAGAATGATTCAAACACCTGCGTATTTTAAAGTAATTGTAAATAATTTCTTTAACTTAATCTCTTTAACAATTGAGTCAACTTTTAATCCTTTGAATTAACTGAAAATATTTGAAACCAGTGGTGAAGCCTCACATAACCCTTGCTGGGCTAAACCTCAGAATAAGTTTCGCAATCAAAAATATTAACTAACTTTAATCTCGTGAACTGTCTGTAAAAGGTCATAAAATCACTTACAATTATTTTCCTTTGCGAGTGAAGATCGCAAACACTGAAATATGTTTTAGTAGACGTAATGATGGACTGAGCGCCACAAAAACAGTCGAAGCGAGATGGACAATCGACAGCAGTCTTATTATCTTTAGATAAATTTTCAGTGGAGAGAGAGGGAGAGGAAACGTAAGATACTTTCATTTAACAATGTACTCCAACCTTAAAGTGGCCACCCCCGGTAGCTGAGTGGTTAGCTGGACAAAATGTCAGTCCTAAGGGCCCGGGATCGATTCCTGCCTTGGTCCGAGATTTTCTCCGCTCAGGGACTGGTTGCTGTGTTCTCCTAATCATCCTCATTTCATCCCCATCGACACGCAAGTCGCCGAAGTGGCGTCAAATCTAAAGACTTGCACCCGGCAAGCGGTCTATCCGACGGGAGGCCTTGAAGTACAGACAGCGAGTTATACACACATAGAGGCGAGAACGAACGAACAGGTGAAAAACGGAGAACAAACAGGGGCGAGAAACATGTCTCTTGTATACATACATTACACTTGAACTTGCGTGCTTAAATGGAACGTATTGTAATATAGTATTCTTTCCCATACATGGGAAAAAGTTCCAATATTTGTCACAGAATATAATCAGACTCGTCAAAATAACGTATAACGCTACAAGCATTATTTTATCTTTTTACATTTCATTCATATCAGTTGAATAAATCGCGTCATACATTAGATAGGCTTCCAGGTGACGTCACACCAGGCGCCTTTCCTTTCATCTGATATCAGGGCGTTTTGGAACCACATTGTCAATGGCAAGTTTACCAACAACCCATCAGTACACTTGTATGCAGTACCCACGTCAGACTATCTGTGATAGGAAAGACAAGAGCAAAGAGAGATTGAATTTTATGCGTGTTGTGAGCTTTCGTTAATTTTAACAGAACACAGTAAGACTGATTAAACTTCTAATGAAAAAACACCTCTAGTTGCACTGACTACTAAGAAACTGAATAATTCACAATATTAAAACAGTACCAAATTGATTAATAGCAAACATAAAATAGAAGAATAAAAACTGTGCAAACAATGCAATGAATGAGTTAAAACTCGTTACTCGAAAGAAGCTTTGAGATCTACAATTCAAAACAAAAGTATACTCAGCAAATAAACACTATATAGTAAAATTACTATACCGCCGGCCAGCGGAGGTGCACAAGACGCGCAAGAGAAATAACCATATAAACCGGTGTTAAATATTGCCCGCTGAGTGGTACAAAGTGTGAGAAACTTCATAAAACCATCAGATCTTAAATCTCCTAGTGTTGGCCAATTCAAAAAGCCAACAGTGCGTATAAGGAGTAAGATTAATAATCAATCAGATGGCCGAGTCACACTTGCACAAACACATTTAAGAAAATCAGTGAAGTAATTGCTCAAGTGGTAAATTACCCGGTTAACACTTTAACAGTTTACGGTAGTCGAAATTACAGCAACAAGAAAAAAAAGTAAATAACGCTTTAGATAGTTAATGGAGTAAAATCACCGAAATTTGTAAGGCCAGTTACAGAAAAGAAAGTTAGACTGCCAACCACAAATTGTACCAAGGTCGCGCCACTTGGGCGGGGGATAAACAAATAGTCGTCGTAAGGAGTGAAGCAATGAACCCCAAGCATTCGGTTGGCTAACGAACCCCTAACTAACAGCCGACAGGACATGAGCTTTGGAATAAGTTACATTCACATATAAGGTAGTAGCAACAACCGCGACATAAAGTCTTCACTGAGAACGGCTTAATAAATAATATTAAAACGCCCCACTTTTACAAACAATAGAAAAAACAGTCATACTCGATAGTATAACCACCCAATAAGACAACAGATCAATCTCTGCGCTCCATAATAGCTCATCAGGACGGGCACATAAAATGGATCTGCTTAATATACAAATGCACGCTGCCACAAATTCGGCGCCTTAGAGCAAATAACAGATTGGAGCGTTAAATAAAGAAACAAATTAAGTAATTTTACAGGAGAGCACACATAACTTTCTTGCCGGCCAGGATGTCCGAGCGGTCCTCTTTTTTTTTCGTTAAGTTAGCGCGAAGGCCATCCCGTCTTTGAAAAATTATTCCACAGAAGGTCGCGCTTTTTTGGGGTAGTTTATTTATTTATTAAAGTTACATCATTAGAACATATTATCCTTACAACAATACAGGAACAGAAAAGTAATTGTGAGTAGCAAAAAAATGGTTCAAATGGCTCTGAGCACTATGAGACTTAACTGCTGTGGTCATTAGTCCCCTAGAACTTAGAACTACTTAAACCTAACTAACCTAAGGACATCACACAACACCCAGCCGTCACGAGGCAGAGAAAATCCCTGATCCCGCCGGGAATCGAACCCGTGAACCCGGGCGCGGGAAGCGAGAACGCTACCACACGACCACGAGATGCGGGCTGTGAGTAGCAGGTCAAAAATATACAGAATCGTAATCCTTTAAAGAAAACAGAATTAAAAACAAAGGACAACTGTAAGGTGTAACAAGTTTTGCACAGAATGCTTTTGGTAACAGTCCTATAGAAATGTGTATGAGTTGTGAAATTTTAAACAAGTGAAATGAGTGTATCACATAGTAAGTAAAATAAAATGGACAAACTCTAATGGAAAATGGGAAACAAAGTGGATACTTCTTTCGAAGGTATTCACTGTAACTGAAACATCCTCTGATAACCATACAATAACGCAACTGATATACTGTTTGCAAATTGTTCGTTGTACTTCGGTGAACGATTCAATTGTTGATGATCTTCCCACAGGTAGGCGATGTACTGCACGGTATCACTCTGTTGGATCTCAGAAATAGCGTAGGCAGTGTGTCCCAGTAGAAAGGCCACGGCGTTGCTCTTCGTTCTTGGATGCAGTTGAAAGTCAGGAAAGAGAATCCACGTTGGTGTCACACTGGAAAGTGCAGTTCGGTTGATAAGCCCCACCATCAGTCGGCGTAACTCCCATATTTCCCACACGTAGCAGCACTCTGTACGGTGGTCTCTGGTGTCAGCATCTCCACACTGGCTGCATTCGTTCGTCTGGCTAAGGTGAATGTCTGCTAGTCGCTGCTTAGTCGGAAAGGTGTCATTGACTACTATGTACCACAGCGAACTGATGTCTGATGACAGGAAAGGGTTGTTAATATTAGCCCATATCTGCTTCCAGACGACCGTTGACATCCGTATTTCCAGTTTGTGCGCTGGTGGACAGCCTAGGAGAGCTTCATAGATCCGTCGAGCCGACGTATTCCTATCTGCAGCCGCTTCCAAGACGTAACTGCGTGCAAGGTAAAATTCCCTGACATAGGACGCCTTAAAAGGGATGCCCGCTAGGCGCTACACTCTAGAACCGCGTGACCGTTACGGTCGCAGGTTCGAATCCTGCCTCGGACATAGTTGTGTATAATGTCCTTGGTTTAGTTAGGTTTAAGTAGTTCTAAGTTCTAGGAGACCGATGATCTAAGAAGTTAAGTCCCATAGCCATTTGAACCATTTTTGAACAACTTTCGTGCCTAGAGACAGAAGCAGGATCAATAACTAGAAGTCTAATATGGAACCAGACATGAATCTCGAACAGACAACCAGCAAACTATCGAACTAAACACTCGAGACACTGGTACAGGAAAAAGCATTTATAGCTGTGGTTACTACCGATGCTCGGCTCACTCGCATCCAGTAAACCGAATCGGGAGATCCCCAGAGATATCCATAACACGATCCACTAATAACACCATGGAGCTGACAAATAAATTCACCACAGCTGCGGTGCGCCGTTCAACCGGTCACTAAAGCACACAACTGGCTCCCTTCCTCGGTACGCTGGCAACAACCGAGGCAATAATGCTTCACCATCCAGAATCCCGCCTGAGTGTCTCTTCCTGGTATCTCTGTTACTACCAGGGCCTAGGTCTGTTAACTGCCGAACGTGTACCAGCCATCAAGTTCCGGCACACCACTCGCCTCGCCGCCAGTTCCCAACTCGAGGGCCTCATCCCGAGCGAACTATTTTCGCCTTCCCGGTCTCACTGTCACTGCCGTCGCACGTCTGATCCATGTATGTTTGCAGGTGGGGATATTCAGCAGCCAAATAACTGTGTGTGTTATTAGCTGTCAATGTGGACTTGCTTCTGAACGAAAACTATTGTACATAGTCACTATCGTGAAAAATTTTTACTTACTGTGTTCGACTCAAAACAGCAAATTACTTTTATTCACATTATGATATATTTTTCGTGCCGTTTATACCAGCTGATCTTGATAATAGTGATTGATTGAAACTAGTATCGAACTGTGCAAAATATAGGACAGCTGAAGGTTTAAAAATGAATCTTAACGCGCATATCTGCTCTCCGCGCGAACCACGCCCTCCTGAGGCAATGATGTTACAATAGAAACCCTGGCGCGAGATGTTGTTTATACATCGTATCGGTTGGCTGAAATGTCGCTTTACCCAGATTGTTTACGTAAGTACTCCGAAGAGAACGTCATTTATAAGGAAACACAAAGTCCCTGATAGAATGTATATCAGCCTGCTACTTCTCTGTCCCGCTCGCAGCGGTCTACCAGAATCTCCTATTTCTCCCACACGTTTCTTGTTTCCCCCCAGCTCAGCACCGTGCACATTCTCCGGCGGTATTCCATAAGGTTTCCGCCCTTCGACTGTGCAGTCCCCGCACTAATCGCAACGCTACGGTTTCAGGTGCGAGCCAGCCAGCCAGCCAGCCAGCCAGCCAGCAGCAGCAGTAGTAGCAGTAGCAGCGGTCCCGACCGGCATCGCGGTCCAGCCTGTAGCAGCCAGCCACCCCTCCGGCAGCAGCGGTCCGGCCAGCCAGCCAGCCAGCCAGCCAGCCAGCCCAACATCCGCCAGCAGCAGCAGCCCCGGCCCTGTCCACGGCAGCGGCGCCAGCTGCGGCATTCCTGCCAGTCGGCGTCAGCTTCAGCTTCCGCGCCAGCAGCGTGGGACTCTGGTCGTCGTCCGTCTTCGTCCGTCTTCGTGTTCGTCCGTCCCCAGTTTTCTCCTTCTTCCCATTTCCATTTTGTCCTGTGTACTTTTCTATATCCTTGTCATCATGTCAGCTCCCACCACCACTACAACCACTACTACCACAGCCATAGTCTACACGTCCCCCTCTGCCGCCACCACCACCATTACATGGTGTGCCCAGTCACACCCCCCTCTTTCCATCCGTCCTCTTCTCACTCTCCCTTCGCCTTCGCTCTTTGTCGCCCCCTCTCCAGCTTCTTCCTCCCACTCTTCTCCCTCTGATCCTTTCCCCCCACTCCCCCAGCCTGTTACTGCGGCTATAGATAGGGTGGTGGCCCGTCGGACCACTGCCCACGTCCAACTCTCACCTTCGGCTTCGCCGTCACCGCCACCGCCGTCGCCTTCACCGTCACCATCTCCGGCGCCGTCTGCTGCGTCCACGCCGGGACCTGCCCGTTCCCGCCACCTGCCTATAGCTCCTATCCCTCATGTCACCACCCACCCTTCTGCCACTGTTAAACGCCCTAGTGGCACCGCCACCTCCTCTGCTCCCAAAAAGGCCCCGCCCTGTCCTCCTTCCCCCTCCCAGGATGCCATTGATGTCGCCCCACCTGCCCCTGCTCCTCCGCTTCCTCCTCCTCCCCCCCCTTCTTTATACAAATACCTCCTCTCCCGCCTGGATCCTTCCCTTCTCGAGGCCCTGAATCTCTCCCTCCTCCTCCGTCAACACGTCCCTGGTGCCCCCGTCTCTCTCCTCACTCCCAATCGGGATTCCGTTCTCATCTCCTCCCCCAGCCCTAACCTCCATACTGACATCCTCTCCCGCCTCCCCATCACCCGTTTTGGCCCCAACGCTTCCCTCACACCTGCTCCTTCTCCATCCCCCAACCGCCAACCCCAACCCTCGCGTCGCCCGCCGACCCTCACCGCTGTGATCACTCGGCTCAGTCCGACGATCACATAGGAGGAGGTGTTGGCGGAGCTCAAGGCGCATCCCACACTGGACGTGCGGGCGGTCCGTCGCATTTTCAACTCGTCCGGCCCCACCCGCCATATGCGGGTTTTCTCTGAGGACACCCCCTCCATTGACTGTCTATTGAAGGAGGGTGCCATCCTCTTCCACCAGCACTATAAGGTCGACCCCTCCCGTTCTCCTCCTCAATCCCTGCGCTGCCAGAGGTGTCTGCACTATAACGCACACCCAACAGCTGAGTGCCGCGAGGCCCCCACCTGCCCGCATTGTAAAGAAACGCACTTCCTCTGGCAGTGCCCTAACCTACAATCCCCTCCCTCCTGCAATACCTGCAATCTCTCCCCCCAATCCCATCTACTCCCAAAAGTGTAAAACCCGACCCCCTCTGACCACTCCTGAACTCACTGTACCTGTCCGTCCTCTGGACGCTCCCACCCCTCCTGGCAATTCCCTTCGTCCCCCTCCCCCCCCCCCCCCCACTGCTGAGGACATCATCAGGTTCCACACCATTGTCTTACAAAACGTCCACCCTTTCCAGCGCCCTCACACCCTTCAACAGGTCTCCCTCGCCACCCGTTCCATTTTCCACTTGAAAATGTATGCCACCTACTCCAACAACCAGGCCCATTCCACCTTCTCCCGTCTTGACACCCTTGTCTAAATCCCTGTCATGGCGCGACAGCACCGTATCCTTTTCAACAACATCTGCTCCCTTCCCGCCAACAAGAACCTCTTCCTGCACACCCTTGCCACCCACTGTGTGGATGCCTTCCTTCTCAATGAAACTTTCCTCCAACCCCACCACACCGTCCACACGTCGCCCTACCTCCTTCACCGCTCCGATAATCCCCTCCCGATTGCACATGGCAGAGTTGCCATTGGTCACCACCGCCAGATCCCAGTACGGCTCCAACCTCTCCTTCCTGACCCCACCGAACACCTGATCCTTAGTCTCTTCTTCCCTGGCCCTACCGTCACCTGCGCCACCATCTATGTCCGCCCTAATGTCCCTATTCCCTTCCTCTCCCACATTGACTGTACCTTCTCCTCCTACGTGATCGCCGCCGACCTCAACATCCATAGTCGTTCCGCCGCCCAGTTACGGCGGTGGCATCGGTTCCTCTCCTCCCTTCAAGGGGACCTCATCCCCATCCCCCAGCACACCCATCCCGAATCCAACTACACTCCCGATGTTATCCTTTCCTCCCCTAACCTCTTTGGCCGCATATCGGTGGTTGTCCTGGAACCTATTGGTAGCGACCATCTCCCTGTCCTCCTCACCCTTCCCAACGGTCGTCGCCCCCGCCCCAACCCTCGTAATGACCCTCCCCCAAAGTATATCCATGACTTCCTGTGCCAACTGGAATGCCTACCGGGATACCCTCTCCACCCAGGTCGATAGCCACCCCTTCACCTACTGCCACCCTGATGATGTAGCCCATGCTGCCTCCTTCCTCCAGCAGACCTTGTCTGAGGCCGTGGAGGCCCACATCCCTACTGTCACTATCCACCCCCACCGTCTTACCTTACCCCCACAGGCCGTACTCCTCCTCCGTGAATCCTGTCGTCTCTACCGTGCCTTCCTCCACATACGTGACCGGGACACACTCCGACGCCACCGGCAACTCCAGCGACACATTCGTAATTTGCTCGCAGCCAAGAAACGCCGGGACTGGCGACAGACATGCACCCGTTTGAATGCCACCCTACCTATCAACTCGTCCAAGTTCTGGTCAGCCTTCCGTCGCTTTACCGGAACCAAACCCTCCCCCTTCTATCCTCTCCTCCATGATGATCACCCATTCCCTGACACCCTTAGTAAGGCCAATCACTTTGCCTCCTACCTCTCCGATGTCTTTTCCATCCCAGACGATCCCCAGTTCGATTACTCCCTCTTCCCAGATGTCCACGATCGAACTGACAGCTCTGTCCCTCCCCTAGCGCCTGGTTTCCAGTACTTGGACAACATAGCACACACAGAACTCAATGCCCCTATCACCAAACACAACACCACTCCTGGTCACGATCGTGTCACCTACCGTCACCTTCGTGAAGCTCTTGTCTCTTTCCTCTCCACCCTGGCCAGGCTCTACAGTGTAGTCTTCTCCACCGGTTACTCCCCCGACCTGTGGAAAACTTCACGTATCCTGATGTTCCTTAAACCTGGTAAACCGCCATCCGCCGTCTCCTCCTACCATCCCATCAGCCTTACCTCGGTCTTCAGCAAGGTCCTGGAATCTATCCTCTCCCGCCGCATCCACCAGCATCTCCGCCAGCACCGCCTCCTTCCCATCACCCAGTGTGGCTTTCGGCCATCCTTCTCTTCCGATGACCTTCTCCTTCACCTCACTCATCTCCTTTCTGAACAGCTTAATTCCTGTCGCTCTGCAATCTTCTTCTCCCTGGACCTCGAACGTGCTTATGACTGCGTATGGCATTCCAGTCTCCTCTTCAAGCTCCAAACCATCTCCCTTCCCATTAATTAGGTCCGTCTGATCGACTCCTTTCTCTCCCGCCGCCCTTCCTACGTCACCATCCATAACACAGATTCCTACACCTTTTTTCCCTCTGCCGGTGTGCCCCAAGGCTCCGTCCTCTCCCCCCTTCTGTACCTCTTTTATATGGCGGACATGCCGCCGCCGTCACCCTCCGTCCACCTTCTCCAGTTTGCCGATGACACCGCCTTCCTTCCCTTGCCCCCACCCTGCAGCGCTCCCAACACCTTCTCCAATCCCATCTTGACCGGTTCACCGCTTGGTGTAACCAGTGGTTGCTCAAGGTCAATCCCTCAAAAACCTAGGCGATCATTATAGGCTCCGTTCTCTCCCCCCTTCTGTACCTCTTGTATATGGCGGACATGCCGCCGCCGTCACCCTCCGTCCACCTTCTCCAGTTTGCCGATGACACCGCCTTCCTTCCCTTGCCCCCACCCTGCAGCGCTCCCAACACCTTCTCCAATCCCATCTTGACCGGTTCACCGCTTGGTGTAACCAGTGGTTGCTCAAGGTCAATCCCTCAAAAAAAAACCTAGGCGATCATTATAGGCAAAACCACCCCTTCCTTCCGCCTCCTTGATTTCTATCTCACCGTCTATGGCCGTCCTATCGCCCTCACCCCCACCCTCAAGTACCTTGGCGTCACCCTCGACCGTCGACTCTCCTGGACCCCACATCTCCGGACAATCCAAGCCAAGGTATGCTCCCATCTCCATCTCCTCAATCTTCTTTCCGGTTGTACATGGGGTCTAGACCCCTCCACCATACTCCACACCTATAAATCCCTCATCCGCCCAATCCTTTGTTACGCCCATCCGGCCTGGATCTCTGCCCCCGCTACCTTGTACAAATCCCTCCAAATCCTTGAACGCCATGCTCTCCGCCTCGCCTATCGCATCCGTCTCCCCTCCCCCACGTGGATCCTGTATGATCTCATTCCATTCCCCCACCTCCTCCTTTTCCTTGAGAGGCTAAGGATCCAGTACACATCACGTAAACTCGATCCTCTTCACCCGCTTGTCTCGCCCATCCTCTCCCGCCCCCGCCTGCTGCCGCGCCTGTTTTCCCACGTCCCACCCAGTCTCCATCTCTCTACCCTCCTTACCCTCTCCCAAGGTGGCTTCCGCCAGGCCCCCCTCCCTGATGATGTCCTCCTTCCCTCCATATACCCCTCCTACCAACTTTGATCCTCCTTCCCTCTTCCTGTCTCTGTTCCTTTTGGCATTCTCCCTCCCTCCTCCCTTTCTCCCCACTCCTCCCCTGGGCTTCCCCTCCCCTGTCCCTCTACTCCTCCTCCCATGTCCTCAGCCATTGGCGTCTTTGTTCTCCCCTCTCCACCACCTTCACCACCCCTCTTCCCCTCATGGCAGGTCCCCTGACTCGCACACGCTACGTGTACTTTCGTGCGCCGGAGATCGTCGCCATCAGTGACTCGTGTGTGCCGTTGTGTTTAGTGTTCACTGTTCACCGTCGCACTCCATCGTTCACCTGTGCCATCGCCGTATTCCGTGTTTGTGCGTCGTGTCACCAGTTTTCAGTGTGGACTATCGTCAAGTGTGAACGGCTCCGTGTTTGCCTTTCTGTGTCAACTGTTTTCTTGCCCACCGTTCTGTACCGTATGTGTAATCTTTCTGTATTTCCTCATTGTGTATCCTCTGGCTGAAGAGCAATAGAACGTTGCTGACAGCCTGCCTGTTGTACAGGCTTTAAAATAACAATAAAGAAAAAAAACACAGCACTGTGCTGTCACGTGGTTCGGAAGTCACATGATTGCATACCTGTTCCGTGATCATTCACACTCCGCACTTGATTTTTGGTGTTATGCACTGGAAGCTCATAGTACTCTCGAACATTCCCCCACGCATCATCGTATCTTTGCCAGCTATTAGCACAGTCTTGTAAACAATGTCTTCGCTCTCCTGTTCCCCTCCAATCCTGACCCTTAGTTAAGGACTACTCTACCTCCTCGCTCTGACGTGTGTACGATTATTCTCAAATGATGAGGCCGGCGACCCGTTTGTGTGCAGCCCGAATGCATATCATATTTTTATTATTTTTTTTTTACTTTTTAAATTTTTTCCTGAACCTAAATTTTAATTCTTGTGTTTGTCCCCCCTTGATATCACGGATCAGGGGCCACATTATGTCTGCCCCTCCCCTCCCCCTCACCATCCCATAGGAATGCACTGATATGCCGACTCACACTTGTCGATATACAGGGTGTTACAAAAAGGTACGGCCAAACTTTCAGGAAACATTCCTCACACACAGATAAAGAAAAGATGTTATGTGGACATGTGTCCGGAAACGCTTAATTTCCATGTTAGAGCTCATTTTAGTTTCGTCAGTATGTACTGTACTTCCTCAATTCACCGCCAGTTGGCCCAATTGAAGGAAGGTAATGGTGACTTCTGTGCTTGTGTTGACATGCGACTCATTGCTCTACAGTACGTAGCACGAACAGGTTAGTGTTCATCACGAACTTGATTTTGCAGTCAGTGCAATGTTTACAAATGCGGAGTTGGCAGATGTCCATTTGATGTATGGATTAGCACGGGGCAACAGCAGTGGCGCGGCACGTTTGTATCGAGACAGATTTCCAAAAAGAAGGTGTCCCGACAGGAAGACGTTCGAAGCAATTGATCGGCGTCTTAGGGAGCACGGAACATACCAGCCTATGACTCGCGACTGAGGAAGACATAGAACGACAGAGGACACCTGCAATGGACAAGGCAATTCTTCGTGCGGTTGACGATAACCCTAATGTCAGCGCCAGAGAAGTTGCTGCTGTACAAGGTAACGTTGACCACGTCACTGTATGGAGAGTGTTACGGGAGAACCAGTTGTTTCCGTACCATGTACATCGTGTGCAGGCACTATCAGCAGTTGATTGGCCTCCACGGGTACACTTCTGCGAATTGTTTATCCAACTTTTGTGTCAATCCTCATTTCAGTGCAAATGTTCTCTTTACGGATGCGGCTTTATTCTAACGTGATCAAATTCTAAATTTTCACAATCAACATATGTGGGCTGACGAGAATCCGCAAGAAATTGTGCAATCACGTCATGAACACAGATTTTCTGTGAACTTTTGGGCAGGCATTGTTGGTTATGTCTTGATTGGGCCCCATGTTCTTCCACCTACGCTCAATGGAGCACGTTGTCATGATTTCATACGGGATACTCTACCTGTGCTGCTAGAACATGTGCCTTTACAAGTACGACACAACATGTGGTTCATGCACGATGGAGTTCCTGCACATTTCAGCCGAAGTGTTCGTACACTTCTCAACAACAGATTCGGTGACCGATGGATTGAGAGAGGCGGACCAATTACGTGGCCTCCACGCTCTCCTGACCTCAACCCTCTTGACTTTCATTTGTGGGGGTATTTGAAACCTCTTGTCTACGCAACCCCGGTACCAAATGTAGAGACTCTTCGTGCTCGTATTGTGGACGGCTGTGATACAATACACCATTCTCCAGGGCTGCATCAGCGCATCAGGGATTCCATGTGACGGAGGGTGGATGCTAACAGAGGACATTTTGAACATTTCCTGTAACAAAGCGTTTGAAGTCAAGCGGGTACGTTCTGTTGCCGTGTGTCTCCATTCCATTATTAATGTGATTTGAAGAGAAGTAATAAAATGAACTCTAACATGGAAAGTAAGCGTTTGCAGACACATGTCCACATAACATATTTTCTTTCTTTGTGTGTGAGGAATGTTTCTTGAAAGTTTGGCCGTACCATTTTGTAACACCCTTTATATTACAAATTACGAAAAAATAATAAAAATGAAAGAAAATGAGCATAAAATGAATAAAATAAAAGTGTACCAATGAAAAATGTATTGCTGTCGTTACCTTGACTTAATTGCTTTCCCGCCAAGTTTATTGTAGTGAGTGAGGGGTGGGGACAGCGCAGCCTGGCTTCGGGTTGCGACCCCTGCCCACTTCGTCCTCCTGTCCTACCCGTGACGACTTATTTTTAGAGGTCAGCTGAAAAAGAAGATAGATAAAAAAAGATCGGTAGAGCACTAGCCCTCGAAAGGCCAAGGTAACGGGTTCGAGTCTCGGTCCAGCACACAGATTTAATCTGTCAATAGGTTCATATCCACGCTTATTCCACTGTAGAGTGAAATTTCATTCTGCAGTGACCACTTTATCTATAGCGCCATTGCCCAAGACGATTATACCAGAGACCAGTACTCAGTGACTATTTATCCCCGTAGTTCCTCCCTGCGTCAACACTGTGGTGGAAATAGTCAGGTGTAGAGAAGTGATAACTGGGATTAATGGTTGACTTATCTACGTTTGCTAGCCATGTAACATCATCTATTGGTGTGGCTTCGAGAAGAGTTGTTTGTTGGCTGGGGATTATGATTACTGGGGAAACGTTCAGTAACGCCGCATTGAAACCGTAGGTAACCCGGGGGGAACCTGCTGGACGGTCGTATGAAAATAAATACTATCGTTAGGAGTGCGAGCGAGAGTTGTAAGATTGTAATGCTGTGGCGGTGGTTTTTCTGGGAACAGTTAAATTAGGTTTGGTAGTTGGTGGCCGCAATGAAAGACTGATGTATAGTATCGGTGGTTTACTTAAAGCTTCCAGGGCAATGGATCTTGTAGGATAGGTGGGCCATCGGCATCTGCAAAATATTAAATAAATAAATAATGAAATATGCCGTACACTCCGGTGGTGTAGCAAGACAGACCCAGAGGCACAGAGACAGAGAGAGAGAGAGAGAGAGACAGAGAGAGAGAGAGAGTGCTCCGTATAAAGTAAAGAATCCCCTTCCTTGCTAAAATAAACAAATAAAGGGTAAAAGGTGTTTTACGTTAACGCATTTCTGCTATAAATATTGGACCGATGAACATAGTCACCTTACAAGTGCTGAATTACTGTAAATAATATGCGAAGACTGGTAGTAAGGTTGAAGTTACCTTAAGGTATTTACACTGAAGTATTGAAAACTGCGATAATTCTCGCAGTCATGTTTGTTACAGATACTTATTTAAAGTCAGTGATGCAAGTTAGGTCTGTGGGTAATGTTACTTGAGTATTTATAGGGTTGAGCAGCAACGACGCTTATTCCCGAAAATTTTAGTCTTGAGACTTCTGTATTCCAGAGGATTTGCCTGGTCTATGCATTCAAATTTCGGTTTCTGCACTATTAAGGGTCGAGTAATGAATCAATACGGAAGGACGTCAGATTCCGTTCTGAGGAATAGCATCACGCTTACTTTATGAAGATTTGTGCCTTTAGTATTCCAGAGTATTTGCTTGAGTTATGCTCTCAAATCTCGACTTCGACACTATGAAGAGTCGACTCATGAATCATTACGCAAGGACATGAGTTTCTGTACCGAGGAATAGCAATAAAGAGTAGCTCAGTAGGCAGTTCAGTTGAACAGCAATACTTCAGTTGATCGACGAAAGAAGGAACTACAAAAATTTTCAGGGAAATTCAAAAATACAAGTCGCTAAGGAAATAATGGGAGGTTAAGGGAAGCTACAACTAAATGTCTTTATGAAACATGAAGAAATCGAAAAAGAAATGAGTGTCGAAAGAACTGACTCAGCTTACAGAGAAACCAAAACAACCTACGTTGAAATGAAATGCAAGGATGGAAAAATTAATAGTGCAATGAGAATTCCACTGTTAAATACAGGGGAGAGAGCGGATAGGTGGAAAGAACACACTGATGCGCTCTATAAGCTGGGAGAGTTGTATGCTGTGGTTGGAGATGAAACAAGTCGATGTAGAAGAGATGCGAAACCTAATATTAGAATCAGAATTTTAAAGAGCTTTGGAAGAGTTACGATCAAATAACGCAGAAGGGATTGATGACATGCCACCAGAACGTGTTTAATTATTGATGGAAGTAAGAAGAAAGCAACTATTGACGCTGGTTTGTAGAATGTATGAGTCTGGCGATATACCATCAGGCTTTCGGAAAAATTTCATACAAGTAGTTAGGGGAAGACTGCAGGGGGGAGAATTATCGCACCATCAGCTTAACAGCTCATGTATCCAAATTACTGACAAGAATGACATGTAGAAGAATAAAATACAAATTTGAGCGTGTGTTAGGTGGCAACCAGTTAGGTTGTAGGTTCAAATGGTTCAAATGGCTCTGAGCACTATGGGACTCAACTGCTATGGTCATCAGTCCCCTAGAACTTAGAACTACTTAAACCTAACCAACCTAAGGACATCACACACATCCATGCCCGAGGCAGGATTCGAACCTGCGACCGTAGCAGTCGCACGGTTCCGGACTGCGCGCCTAGAACCGCTAGGTTGTAGGAAAGGTAAAGGCGCCAGAATGACAGTTCTGACGTTGCGACTGATAATGGAAGAAAGACTAAAGAAAAGTGAAGGCACGTTAATAGGGTTTGTTGAACTGGAATAAGTGTTCGACAATGTATGATGGTGCAAGATATTAGAAATTCTGCCGGAAAGAGGGGTTAAGCTATAGTGGTAGATGGCTAAATACGTACGACATTTAAAAGAGCCAAGTTCACTATGAACTTTCGTTTGTAAATGATATTGTAAAGAGCATGACGTATAATCAATTGTTCAAGGAGTTTTTTTGCATTAAACTACACCGTTCACTAGTTCATTATCCTTTCATATTTCTAGTATAACCATCTCATTTACTTTTCTGTTAGTTCAGCTACTTTTTGCAATTATTCTCCAGAACGACATTTCCTCAGATTCGAAGCCAGCTTTCCGCTGCTTTGGTGACGTCCAGGTTTCACTTCCCTATGTCACCATACCCCTTTGAAAGCCCATTATAAACATTTTCTTAGATTGGTGTCTAATGTGCTTGTTCAGCAGAAGTTCTTGTCCTCGACACGTATATTGATTTCCTCCAGGTCGCTACCGAGATTGTGAAATTAGAATATTTCCTCAGATTGCTCACTGCCTATTCTTATGTCAACTTTACGTCCATCTCCGTTTCTGGTTATAGCAGTGAATGTTATCTTATTGGTATTTAGTTGTAGTTTAAGTATCTTGATTGAATACCCTAAATACAATCTAAGGCAAAGAAAAGAAATAAAGACAAAACAAAAATATCACCACGAAGTAGTTGGCCGGCTGGGGCGGAAATCGGTAGATCTAATGGTTCAAGTGGCTGTGAGCACTATGGGACTTAACATCTAAGGTCATTAGTCCTCTAGAACTTAGAATTACTTAAACCTAACTAAGGACATCACACACATCTATGCCCGAGGCAGGATGCGAACCTGTGACCATAGCGGTCGTGCGGTTCCAAACTGAAGCGCCTAGAACTGCTCGGCCACACCGGCCGGCAAATCGGTAGATGTGATGTACATGTTGATTTTAATAAATGATACAATTTCAGGAAAACTGATGATTTATTGGAGAGAAAGAACTGAACAAACTGAACAAGTCAATAACGCGTTGTTCCACTTTGGGCCCTTATCCAAGAAGTTATTCAACTTGGCGTTCATCAACGGAGCTAGTTGGAGACCCTGCCCGTAAGGCATCAAACGTTTCCAATTGGGGAGAGATCCGGTGACCTTGCTGGCCAACGTAGTGCTCGGGAAACACGAAGACAAACAATAGAAATTCTCGCCTTGTGCGGTAGGACATTATTTTGCCGGAGGGGGAGCCCAGGGTAACTTACCATGAACTCAGTAAAATGGGTCATAGAATATTATCGACGGAGCACTGTGCTGAAAGGGTGTTCGTGGATGACAGTCAAAGGGGTCCTGCGACGAAAAGAAATGGCTCCTCAGAGTGTCACTCCTGGTTCTCGGGTCGTATAGCGGGCGACATGCAGGTGAGTATCCCACCGCTGTTTGGGGCTCCTCCAGACCCGTCTTCGGCCTGGAACCTCTTTCAGTTGAGAGGAATTGTCTCCAGTGATGAGTCCCGTTTCGGAATGAGCCCCAATAACAAGTTAGATGTGTCTGGAGGTAACTTCCTCATGTGCAATTTATTTTCATAGGAAGACCCCTTTGACTGTCATCCGTCGCCCCCTTACAGTACAGCTGTACGTCGACGATACGCTGCGCCCTTGATGACAAACCTATGTGGTCTTACATCTTAGGAAGATACCGTCCGCCAGCAGAGGTGGAAAGTTTCTATTGCTAGTATCTCTTTTTCCCAAAGTCTACCTTTGTCAGCGAGGTCGCCGGATCCCTCTCCAGTTGAGAACATTTGGAGCGTTATAGGCAACGCCCTGCAGCCAGCTCCGCATTTTGACGACCTAACGCGCCAGTGGGACATAATTTGCACGATATACATCTGGAGGACATCCAGCAACTCTATCAATCTACGACAGGGCGAATAACTGCTTGCATATGGGCCAAAGGTGGACCAACACGTTATTGACTTGCTCAATTTGTGAAGCTCTTTTTCTCGAATAAATCACCCAATTTTCCGGAAACTGTAATTCAGCCGTGGCGGTTTGTATCAGTTCCGTTGTGCATGTAGGTCGTCCTCTTTAGTTTCCGGCTGTCCGAGTCCACTAGCTTTCGTTCGACCGCTGCTGAAACTAGTTGGGTGATGAAACATGGTCCGACTGCAGCGTCTGACGCTTTGGGCATATGCATGTTCGTACCCATCCATGTATCAGATAAAGGAAACGAGGTTGAAAACCGTAAGCACTTTTGGGAGTAATAGTAACACGGCTCTCTGTGCCTTTAACGATTTAAATGTCCCTTATTTCTATTCCGGAGTTCGATTTCCCCTGAAGGCTAATGCTAGTTGGTAGCGCTAATATTACTAGAGGTGTTTGTTTTAATTAAGTATGTTTGATTAGCACGCCCTCACAGGGCGCCTAATTATCTATTGTATGAAATCGATCTCACTGGTGTATTGTGTCGCTAATGCTACAAATTTTTAATGTGCACTGCTCTCTTATATTATCTGCTGGTAAGTATCATTAGTAACTGATTCAAGGTGCAGCCGTACTTACGCCAACCCTGACATACATTTTCTCTTAATCATTAAAGTTAGGCAGTAATTTTTAAAGCTGCTTTATTTGCATTATTTGTAGCTTGCTCTAACTGACTTTCTTGAAACCTCCCCATTCTGTTTGTTATTTCATATCGAGTTGGTAATGAATAATAGTTACATGTTAACTAACGATTGTTATTTAGAAGCCTGATAAAGGTTACGCTTTTCTATGTTTTGACGTAGTTGTTGGCAATCACGGCCGGCGTTCCGTGCTACAGGCTAGTTTAGACCACTAACTTATGTTTGAACACAGCCAGCAAGTGTGTTAGAAGGATCAACAATCATTTCAGGCAGCTTGCGCTGTTTGTATTCTGTCAATCAGTAATTTATTTATTGCCCTGATTTCACGATCAGAGAAAGAGTTAAGTGTTTTTCTGATCTTAAGACTCTTGTAATTTTACGGCTGTTTCTGTGCATCTTTCCTTTGTTTGAATATCAAAGGCTGCTTTTCTCCATGGAGGTATTCTTACTGTTTAATGTTGTTAATTTATTTTACTGCTGCTTTATCTTGGGCGCATTTAGTGTTTCATATAATTTCGAGATTTTATAAATTCGAGGATATCTATTGTTCACTTCGACAGTTAAGAAGCAGTTCGTATAACTTCAAGCTCCTAATATTAGAGTATACTCATTGCGTCTTTTGGACAGTAAAGTAAAACGAAAATTTTTAACTTCTTTAAAGCTCAAACAGTTATTAAGATTGCTTTTAAACTGTTAGTGTGAAATAAAGTTCATGTTTCCGGAGGAGGGGAAGAGTGGATTAGTGTTTAACGTCTCGTCGACAATGAGGTCATTAAAGACGAAGCACAAGGATGGGGAAATAAATCGGCCATGACCTTTCAGAGATCTGTCGCAGCATTTGCTGGAAGCGCTTTTGGTAATTCACGGAAAACGTAAATCAGGATGTCAGGACGCGGGTTTGAGCCGCCGCGAATCCATCGTGCTAACCACAGTGCCACTGCGCTCTGTTTGTTCATCCTTTTAGTGGTGAGTGATGTTTTAATTTACGCGAGGTACTGTCCTTCCACTCAACTGCATTTTCTGGCACCGACTTACCACAAATTACGAGGCACAGTAAACACTGTTTGTCTGTATACGTGTATCACATCTACCGTTTTGAGTTCCACAATTGCATCCTTCGTGGCTTGCATCGTTTTCTTTACTTAGTCTTAGAAAGTATATATACAGTGTTGCATCACCTCGGCTCCGAGAGTTCTCGAACCTGTACAGAAAATTGGAATAGAGATCAACATAAACGTCATCTTCGCCCTTTTTATGCCTCACGAAAACCACATATTGCATGTGGTGGTCCAGATAGCTGTACACACCGGTACCTCTAATACCCAGTAGCATGTCCTCCTGCATTGATGCACGCCTTTATTCGTCGTGGCATACTATCCACAAGTTCATCAAGGCACTGTTGGTCTAGATTATCCACTCCTCAACGGCGATTGGTGGGTCACGTAGTCCATAAACAGCCCTTTTCAATCTACCCCAGGCATTATCGGTAGGGTTAATGTCTGGAGAACATGCTGGCCACTCTAGTCGAGCGATGTCGCTATCCTGAAGGAAGTCATTCACAAGATGCGCACGATGGGGGCGCGAATTGTCGTCCATGAACACGAATGCCTTTCCAATATACTGCCGATATCGTAGCACTGTCGGTCGGAGGATGGCATTCACGAATCGTAGAGCCGTTACGGGGCGTTCCATGACCGCCAGCGGCACGTGTCGGCCCCCCCATAACGCCACCCAAAACACTGCACGCACTGGACAGTGTGTCTAAGGCGTTCAGCCTGACCGGGTTGGCTCCAAACACGTCTCCGACGATTGTCTGGTTGAAGGCATATGCGAAACTCATCGGTGAAGAGGACGTGATGCCAATCCTGAGCGGTCCATTCGGCATGTTCTTGGGTCCACCTGTACGCGCTGCTAAGATGGCCCTTGCCATGGACGTCGGAAGTGAAGATGCGCAGCATACAGCCTATTGCGCACAGGTTGAGTCATAATACGACGTCCTGTGGGTGCACGAAAAGCATTATTCAACATGGTGGCGTTGCTGTCATGGTTCCTCGAAGCCATAATCCGTAGGCAGAGGTCAGCCTCTGCAGCAGCAGCCTTTGGGCGGCCTGAGCGAGGCATGTCATTGACAGTTCCTGTCTCTTCGTATCTCCTCCATGTCAGAACAACATCGCTTTCGTTCACTCCGAGACACATGGACACTTCCCTTTTTGAGAGCCCTTCCTGGCTCAAAATAACAATGCGGACGCGATCGAAGTGCGATACTGACCGTCTAGGCATGGTTGAACTACAGACAACATGAGCTGTGTGCCTCCTTCCTGTTGGAATGACTGTAAGTGATCGGAAGTCAAACCCCCTCTGTCTAATAGGTGCTGCTCATGAATGGTTGCTTTCATTTTTCGGGCGCGTTTAGTGACATCTCTGAACACTCAAAGGAGTTGTGTGTGTGATACAGTATCCAAAGTCGACGTCTGTCTTCAGGAGCTCTGGGAACCGGAGTGATGCAGAACTTTTATTGATTTATATGTGTACATGTACTGAAGCGCCGGTTAAAGCGGTATAGGCGTACGTATTCAAATTTAGAGATATGTACGCAGACAGAACACGGCGTTGTGACGGTAACCCCTATATAAGACAACAAGTTCTGGTGCATTTGTTAGATCGGTTCCTGCTACTACAATGGCGGGTTATCAAGATATAAGTTAGTTTCAAGTGTTCAGAATGTTCAAATGTGTGTAAATTCCTAACGGTCCAACTTCTGAGCTCATCGGTCCCTAGACTTACACACTACATAAACAATGAAACTAACTCATGCTAAGAACAACACACACACACACACACACACACACATACACACACACACACCCTATCCCGAGGGAGGACGAACCTCTGGCGGGGGGAGACGCGCAATCCATGACATGGCGCCGCAAACCACGCTGCCACTGCGCTCGGCTGAGTTTCAACGTGGTGTTATTGTCAGAGCAAGAAACGAAGGGAAGCAGCATTTGCGAGGAAGCGATGATGTGGGAATTTTCCCGTACGACCATTCCACTAGTGTACCGTGAATATCAGCAACCCGGTGAAACATCACGTGTTAGACATCGATGAGAGTGGAAACAGGTCCTGCAAGCACAGGACCAACTGATGACATTTTTCCAACGTGACATAAGTGTAGCCCTTCGTCAGATTGGTGCAGATTTAAGTGCTGGACCAACAACAAGTGTCAGAGTGCGAACCATTCGACGAAACGTCATCGATATGGTGTTTCGGAGCCTAAGGTCCGCTCGTGTGCTCTTGTTGACTGCACGACACAAAGCTTTACGCTTTGCCTCTCCCGTCAAAACCGACATTGAGACAACGTCATGAATCCATGGACCGTGCTTTCCAGTAGAGGACGGTTCGAGCTGGGGGAGGCTCTGTATTGATGTGGGACGTGTGCAGTTGGAGTGACACGGGACCTCTGATGCGTCTAGATACGACTGTGACAGGAGACACGCACGTAAGCGTCCTATCTGATCACCTGCATCCATTCATGTCCATTGTACGTTCCGACGGATTTGGGAAATTCCAGCAGGACAATGCGACACCCCACACGTCAAGAATTGCTACAGAGTGGCTCTAGGAATACTCTTTTGAGTTTGAACACTTCCGATGGCCACCAGACTCCCCAGTTCATGGTGTCCATTGGCTCCGGGTCTATATCAGACATTAGTCGAGACCGTGCCACGTCGTGTTTCGACACTTCTGCGGGCTCGCGGGAGCCCTACATGATATTAGGCAGATGTACCAGTAACACATGAACTTGTCATCAAGCACTTGCTTTGGTCGTTTAAAATATGTCTAACAAATACTAGCAAGACATACATAAATAAAAAATATTGTCACTGAAGGCAGGTGATGGTGGGTCGCTCATGCCATATAACAACGTTCAGGGTATCGCATGTGATCCCTCAGTATTGGGATACGCCTGCGTAGCGACATGCCCGCTGTGATGCAAACCGCCCAGTACGGAGGGCTACGAGCTACTCAGAGCCAATGGACAGGAAAGTGGCCGCGTCGGACGCTGCGGGCCCGGAATGGTGAGCGGCCGCTTGCCCGTCTACCGGCTCTGAGCTGCTCGACGTGTCACAGTCACGTGAGGTAGACGTGCATTCGGTTCCAGCTGACCGCCAGTATTGAATACTTACACTGCGTCGACTGTCTACGTTCGAAAGGTTCCCAGGATGATTGACTTTTGACTCAAAGAAAACGTGGACTGAGTGATCTGGAACTGAATTTGGCTTTCGAAAAGCCTACAGGACGTCGTGTATCGCATCATACTCTTAGGGACGATTGCGTAATGTGAATTTCTGTTCCCAACGTCTATGGAATCAGCTACAGAATTACGGGTAAGGAATCATACAGAACAGACGCTGCAGGATGGGCGTCGTCTGTTGTTTACGGACGCTAGTCGGTCCTGTTAATCGAGTACGACGTGTCTGGAGAGAGAGCATTGTAATATCGAACACATCGAAAAGTGTACATACTAGAAGAAATAAAAGAAGAATATTTCAGGAGAAGTGTCAGTTTTCGTGGTATATTCAACAGTTTATTTCCAATATGTATCACAATGACTATCTTTGCGTGGCTGAACATATGAGTGATAAGTATTTTTTGGCTACCAGAGATTCTAGCGTTACTGAGTGAAGCTCCGATGAGAGAAGGAGTCGGAAGCAGTTTCAGTCGGAGGAGAGGGAGAGAATTGTGTCATGACTGAGTGAGCAGCTACGATGGTGGACGTAGCGCAGAGGAAATGGGAAATTTTCGTTGGAATGATCCATGATGTGACTGATGATAGACAATTATTTCAAGATGATTTTATAGAGAGGCGGCGTATTTGGAAAAATAGATAATTTGCACTGAGTTTGTTTTGCTGCTCATGCTAAGCTGTTAATTATTGTAGTATAAAGATTTCATTGTGTCTAACAATATCTATATGTTGGTACTTAACCCTCATGTGTTTAGTGTTCTAATAGGCCATCTCCCTCCACTGTTAGTTAAACTATTTCGTTACGGAAGGAAAGATTAAATCTTATGTAATTTAAAGTAATTTTACGTATGTAATAATGCTGAGCGAGAGTCATAGTTCAGGTTAGTGCGAATTATTCCTTTGTCATTAAAGGGATACAATATAATTTCAAAATAATTTGCTGTTCGTTTATAAATTTTTCATGAAAGTAAAATAAAATGAGATGGAGCAATTGGCTGCATTGTGATTTATTGCAGATACTTGCAATTCAGCACTTGTGCAGACAGAGTAGAGTCGAGTTATCCGTAGCGACATAACAAATAATTGTACGATATGAATGAAACTTATGAAAAAAAATTAGAGACACTATTCATTTACAAAGTTTCGTATAAATTCAGTAAAACCGTTTTTACAATAGGATACACTTTTGTTAGGCAGCAGTGAGCCATTGTGTGTGACCGTTTCACGAGAAGGTCATTGAATTATTTGTAACCATATTATATATTCAATCGATTTAAAAATAATCAGATGAAGTTATTATTAATTGACGTAATACAGATGAAAATTAGTTGGAACCGCTATGCAGATCTTTGAAATTAGGGTAGCAAAGGCGATTGTTGATCAGAATCTGTGGTCTGAATTTTAAAAGATACTTGAAGAGCTTCCAGCACACACAGTTTACAGTCAACGTGTTTCGTCTTTATAAGTTTCCTCTTCTTCCTTTTCTTTCATCGTAGTCTGGGCCATAGGCCTGTTCTGTCATCTACGTATCCTGCCGTCTTTTTCTAGGCCTCCCTACGGATCTTGCACCTGAAGGTCTGAAATTTAAGGCTTCTTTTCCTGGTCTTGAGTCTGACGTTCTGTGTAAATCTTTTAGCCAGCTTTCTCGATTAGACTCAATCTTATCATTTATAACAAATGTCCCAAGCTCAACTCTTATGTCTTCACTTCTTAAACTATGTAAGATTGTATAATCCTTAACTCTTCTTAAAAATTTAATTTCTGTTGGTTGGATTCCACTTTCTTCCTTTTTCGTAGTTGTCCAAGTTTCACGTACAAACAGTAATGTGGAGGCCAACATTAGCCAATAAAACTTGATTTTTGTACCTTCTGTCACTTTATTTCTCAAAGATCAATTGATTTATTGTTCCACATACCGTATGATATTGCTGCTGTTGGTTGCCAATGTCCAGTTTGTTCTGGTAGCTTATGTTTCCCAGCTAATTGGGGTGACAAACATGTTCGAGGGTATGGGTGTTTTCTATTATGATCGAAGTCCTCAGCGGTAGAGTCCCTTTGAAAAATATCCCTTTTGCTTTTGGAATGAATGGTTTTCTGCGGTATTCTTTAGGAAGGTGGTTCAATCTATAGATGGACCTTTATAGCAAAATCTCGCTATCCTGTACAACTGCAAGATTTTTTGCAACGAGGATCGTTTTTAAAAAAAATGCCACTTATCAATTTGTTGTTTCCACGTTTCACTCATATCGTCAACGCATATATTAAAAGTGTGGGTGATAAGCTACATATAAGTCGAACCCTTGGTTTACCAGTGTGTCTTCTCACATAACATCATTGGTCTTCATTCTTATTTTTTCCTTCTGTCTAGCATTTCTGCCAACGATCTTGCCACAGTGGTACCACCGGTTCTTGTCAGATCGCCAAAGTTAAGCGCTGTCGGGCTTGGCTAGCATTTGGATGGTTCCACTCCGGGTCTGCTGAGTGCTGCTGGCAAGAGGAGTGCAGTGAGCCATCCTGCGGCGAATTTAGGAGCTGCTTGATTAAGAAGGAACGGCTCCGACCACGAACTCTGACAACGGCCGGAAGAACGGCATACTGATCACATGCCCCCCTGGAACAGCATCCGATGATTCCTGAAGGTGGCACAGCGGCCAATTGGTACCGTTGGGCCTCCAAGACCTGTTCGGACGGTGTTTGTTTCCTTATATAGGCTTCCTATCACATTTATTATTTGCTGAGGACATCCGCTGTTGTGTGATTTGGTCCATAAGATTTGCCTATCCACATGGTTGAGGGATTTCTATACGTCTATAAACGTTAAACGTGATATGTGCTTCCCTGTTCAAATCTCTTCGTTTTGCTACTATTTATATAAATGTGGAAACATAATCGCTATAGGGTCCCTCTCTTTTGAAACCATTATGTTCTTAAGATTCTCGGCAGTAGCTTTGCAAGTACTTTGCATCGTAGTTCTGGACGAAACAGGCACTGCAGTATCGTACTTTGCCTTGAGGCGAGGGACAAGGAAGTACTAAACACGTGGGTGTCCCAGGCAGTGCTACTACTGTCAGAGATTTTTCATGCTATCCAGGTGACACAACGTGCGTGAACTGCGCCGGGAAAAACCTGGATAAGTACTGCACGAAGACGAGGAATATCCCAGACTAGTTGGGGTACTACGAAGACTTTCATTGGACGAATTACCGCCGATAGCGATAATACTTTAAAACATTGGAAAGTCGAAGGCAGAGCAATACTGCAGCTCACCACCACAGCAACGCCCTCATCTGGATAGTAATTTTAATGATGGTGGAGTAAACAGTAGAAGGTAAAAACTTTAGGAGAAGAGAAAGCTTGGAATACATCCAACAAATAATTGAGGACGTCGGGTGCAAGTGCTACTTTGAGATGAAGGAACTGGCACCAAAGGGAAATTCATTTTGAGCTGGATAATTATAGTCAGAAGGCGACTAAAAGCAGGGAACTTAAATTACACTACCAAGTATCTCCAGAGATATCTGGAAAATATCACCCAATGAACAGGATGCTGAAAACCAACTGTGAGGAGAACCAAGCAGTTCTGTTCAGCTCCATTCTCAAGCTCTACAATCGCCAAAACTCACTGGATTTAACTTGGTGTGACTCAATCCAACACCTTCGTCTTATGATAGACAAGAGTTTGAATTGGAGGTTATACATAAACAGTGGGGACAATAAGAGTTTTGGCTTATCAATTGCACCGGTTCTTCATGAGTGAATTACTATCAGACAACGCAAAGCTCACCCTATAACTAGCCATCACACTTGCAGCCATCTTGAGACGTTCAGAATCCTGATCAACAGCCACCGGCAAACACTTGAAAATACTGGAGACTCTTCAATCTACAATTTCCCCAATTGTAACGGACCTCTACCCAAAACTCTGAGCACACGTGTTATCTAACAACTATGGCATTCCTTGATATCTTGTCGCATCAGTTCTGGAGAAAACGTCGTCTTCGTCTGACAGTCTTGGCTAATGCTGTGGTGGCCTCATATAGACCAAGGACGGCTTCTGATTGGTCGGCAATTACGCCCTGCTGCCGTAGATGGTGTCTACCTTTGAGCTGGTGGCGCCAATGTGCCCACTGGAGCCTAAAATATACGGATAACTTCGCTGTTTCTTCCCAGCATCCACAGCCCACTTCCACTCACCTCTAAGCTTATACCAGCTGATCCAACTGAAGCTGTTCTCGCACAATCTTATTTCCACCGCCTCTTTAGTAATAGCAGCACAACATGAAGATGCCTGCGACAAACCTTTTGTTTCATCAAACAGTAACATAGAGTTTATTTGCTAGGCTGTTCTCAGCAACTTCTGTCTCAAGTTGCAGAATTTTAATGTGGCGAAGATGTTCCGTACAGTGGTCGGAAACGGGAGGGATGGTTTAACAAATAGAGTAGATTTCGCCCTCACAAGGACATTTTAAATTCGACTGCCCCTGAGGCCTAGACATTTTTTACCAGACGCAGTATCTCTTTCATCTTCTTAGGTGATCGGAAACTTAGGTCTTTTTCCTCGTCTACCCAGGACTCTGCCTTTTCTACTATATGTAGCACTGTATTGAGGAAAAAACGTAGTCGGTGGCACACCAAGTGACCATTACTTTCACTTCATCGTTTCTCAGAGAATACAATAAACGGGCTGGAATCTTACTGACTGGAGCCGAACTGTCTTCATTGATGCGTCACGCATCTACCTGAGCCCCGATGACCAGTGAAGAAGTGTCTGGAGACACCCTGGACTGTCGTCCGCCATACAGCCCGACCAGTTTGGTTGTCATCCGCTGCGCTCTTACAGTACAGTGATATGTTGACAATATTCTCTACCCCGTTTTGTTGCCATTCATGGCCAGTAATCCTGGGTTTACATTTCAGTAAGATAATGTCCGACCGCCTGGAGAGAGATTCTCCTGCTGGCCTTCGTGTTGGTGAATCCTACTTTGGTCGCCGACTCTCTCCGCATCTGAGAAGTTTGGAGCATTATGCGCAGGGCCCTCCAACCATATAGGGATTTGGACAATCTAACGCGCCAATTGGACAGAATTTGTCACGATATTCCTCAGGAGGACATCCAACAACTCTACTAATCAATTCCGAGCAGAATAAGTGCTTGAATACGGATGGGCTTACACGTTACTGACATGTTAAATCTGTGAAGCTCTTTTTCGTTAATAAATCATCAAGTTCTTTTGCAGTTGTTTGTCTGTACGTGTAGATCATATATACCGACTTTCGTTCCATTCGGATAATTCATTCACGGTGCATCATTCGTTTTATCTTAGAGCATGTTTAAATTGCTCTGTTCTTGATTGGAAGGTCGGAACTCTGTGTGCTGTGTGGGTTTATTGGCTGCGACCTCCATCCAAATTCTGTAGTACCAAAACACCTGACTACGCCACCTTTCGAAACTTCCTGGCAGATTAAAACTGTGTGCCGGACCGAGACTCGAACTCGGGTGCTCTACCATCTAAGCTACCCAAGCACGACTCACGCCCCGTCCTCACAGCTTTACCTCTACCAGTACCTCGTCTCCTACTTCCCAAACTTCACAGAAGTTCCCCTGCGAACCTTGCACAACTAGCACTCCTGGAAGAAAAGATATTGCGGAGATATGGCTTAGCCACAGCCTGAGGGATGTTTCCAGAATGAGATTTTCACTCTGAAGTGAAGTGTGAGCTGATATGAAACTTCCTGGTAGATTAAAACCGTGTGCCGGACCGAGACTCGAATTCGGCACATTTGCCTTTCGCGGGCAAGTGCTTCAACATCTGAGCTAGCCAAGCTACGCCACCTTTCCTTTTCTCTCTGTCTCGACTGTGAATAGGATGTCTGGGTGCATGCTGTTTATGTATCAATGTTTTCGGTGAAACAGAGCTTGAACGCCATGTGACCATACCATAAATGTACCATTGACAAAATAATGAAATGAAGGTGGGTGAAATACAGACAAGTACACATTCCTCAAAATTTTCCATAAAGGTGGTGGGTCATGATAGACTCCATAGCCATTAAGTCTGTTATTTCATAAAATAATCCACACTGCAAGAAGTAGGTTGCCATCTCAGCATACCAGAATAGTTTCATTATTTCAAGAGGACAATACTCGGTGGCCTGTTTCAACATGATCCACACAAACTCTTGTATGTAGAGAACCACATCTGAGCTGAATAAAATATTGTTGTGGTTAATCCTTTCTTGCTTCATTATATCAATATTTTGGAGATTTTAGTGTGATTTTCGCAGCTCCACTGTTTTTCTACTGTAAGGCAGATCAAGGTCACATTGATGGGTTTTCTACATATTATCCCCCAACAGTGATGGTACTTTGTCATGATATGCAGTAGTATTAAGAACAACTGCGGCATTTCCCTTGACAGCTGGAAGCACAACTAGCTCTAAACTCCCCACAATGTATGGAAGTCTCCTCAGCTGATGTTAAACCTGTGAAGCATGGCTGTGGCTAAGTTGTGACTGGTGGCAATTAGATAATCGGCATCGCCCTGGTAAAAATGTCACATTGCCTGCTCCAATCCACTAATAATATCCACAGTAGGTACAGAGCAAGGCGCAGGTGCAAAATTATTGCAGCCAGAGTCGGAATCGTACTAATGAAACAGCAGTTCTGTCCCAGATGCAAGGATGCAACTATTAAAGTAATATTACGTATAAGATTTAGAGAGAACATTTTAAATCACAACAATGGACATAATACTACTGTGAGAGGAAGTGAACTCTCAGCGCTGAGGAGAAGCAGAGGTTAGCCAAATTGCTTGCCTACTGGAGTGGTGGCGCCAACAGCGTAATCGATGACACTGTCTACGGCCACATGACCTTATTTTCGGTCAGTCACAGGTCATCCAGCGCTATATAAAGACACCACAGCAGAAACCGTGACACCTATATATATCAAACTCATCCTTCCGAATAACAGGACTTACCCCCCCACTGAAAACTAACACGGAATGTCCAACTCCTCACCATCCAATATGAAGCCAAAATCCGACTAAAACTGCTAACATACCGCACATGGGGTCTACACAGTTCTACCACCAGCCTCACCTCTAAATTCTTCATTCGCCCAATCCTCACATACGCCAGTGTTTCCTGGATTTCCGCCTACCCTTAATGCTAGTCCATTGCAATCCAGCAGAGATATGCAGTTCATTTCACCTTTCACATTCACCTCCTATCCTCAACTTCTATCCTATATCAACTCTTCCACTTTCTTCGTCGTGTTTGGATCAACTGCATTATTCACAAAAGCCAGTTTCTGTACCTAATATCCCCACCACTAATCACCAATCCAGGTATACTGCTACGCCCCTACATTCATGTTCCATCTTCCAAGCAAATTCATGCCTTATCTATCTTCTCCCATCGGGATGTCAACCAACTCAGACTCTGCACATTGAAATCCGTCCCGAGATACATCCGTCTCTCCAACCCCAGCTTCTGCACTCCACGTCCCTCAATTCATCTATTTTTCTGCCTCCTCTTTGTGTCACCTAACTGACTTCTAGTCACTACCTGCGATTCCAAAGGGCGCAATAGTTATATATTATTATTTAAACCCCGTCATGACCGTGACCATTTTTATGCATCACTAACCAACACCATTACACCATAGCATATCTCGCGTTATCAGTGATTACGTTGCAATTGTAATATAAAATCTTCTATGATGACCGACCGAGGTGGCGCAGTGGTTACCACACTGGACTCGCGTTCGGGAGGACGACGGTTCAATCCCACTTCCAGCCATCCTGATTTAGGTTTTTTCTGATTTCCCTAAATCGCTCCAAGCAAATGCCGGGATGGTTCCTTTGAAAGGGCACGGCCGACCTCCTTTCCCGTCCTCCCCTAATCTGACGAGACCGATGACCTCGCTGTCTAGTCTCCTCCTCCAAACAAGAACAACGTCTATGATGTTTTAAGAAATCACCAGAATTATACAATAATGTGTTTTTTTCTTAAACTTCATTTACTGTCACGTATTTTATGTAAAAATTATAAATCTTGTCCATCAGTATGCTTTATTGTTTTAAATCATTATTGACTGCCCTAAATTTTTAATTGTTTTAAAACAACATTCCGAATTGTGTAACCTTTTACTGACGTGCAGTCAGTGGCGAATGTAGAAAAACCTCAATGATGAGGCGCTAAAGATATCCTGAGCTGTCTTTACCTTTACCGTAATAATAAATAATCAAGTCACATGCAAAGTTTAAGAAATTTTATTCAAACTTATTATACACATCTACAAGACAATGGCATCTTATAAAAAGTTACAATTGTAGCTCTCTTCCTTAAATGATGAATTCTATGATCCTATTCTTCCTGAAAAATTGATTAATTTTATCGTAAATATGACAATCAATGCCAAGGTGAGTGTTCAACTCGCCGGCAGTTGTGGCCAAGCGGTTTTAGGCGCTTCAGTCCGGAACCGCGCTGCTGCTACGGTCGCAGGTTCGAATCCTGCCTCGGGCATGGATGTATGTGATTTCCTTAGTTAGGTTTAAGTAGTTCAAAGTTCTAGGGGACTTACGACCACAGCAGTTGAGTCCCATAGTGCTCAGAGCCATTTTCCCTGTAAGACGTGGAAGACTCATCTCCACGTCTAACTCTTCCATAACTGCCTTGGCCTCTTCAACAATACGAGCAAAGTGGGTATCGGCCTTAGCTCTCATGCTGACTGGAAAGGAACGAACGAAACGAATTGCGTGCGGGCTGAGTGGCGGGGGTGGCGCTGTAGGAAATAATGGGGTAGGGGGAGGGGAAGACGCACCCCGCGCTCCCTCCATATATCCGCATGTGCAGTTTTATTCGCTGCCAGCGCTCTTCATGAGGAACTGAAACGAAAAGAGAGAGAGAAAAAAAGAGATAGCGGCTACAGTCGAAAGCACGAGGTTTTTCTCAGAACTGGCCAGGCAAGAAGTCCGAGAATATTTTATACAAAAGTGCCGTCGTGAAGTACTGCGTTCTCGTAATTAATTGCACATGTGAATAGAAAGCAAGAAATATTCATGTACGTACGTAGCACAATCACATGGCATTGCAAAAAATGTTCAAATGTTTGTGAAATCTTATGAGACTTAACTGCTAAGGTCATCAGTCCCTAAGCTTACACACTACTTAACCTAAGTTATCCTAAGGACAAACACACACACGCGCAAGCTACGCCGGGACCAGCCACACACTCCATGACTGCAGCGCCTTAGACCGCTCGGCACACGGCATTGCAAAAACGCCAGAGGAGATACATTGTTTAACCTACGTAAAATAGCGACTGTAGCAACGATATTGTTTGGATGAGAATGCTGAACACCTACTAAACAACATATCAAAAATAAACAGAAAATTTCTTAGAGTAGCGCCCGGCTGCACGTTACCTGATAGGAAGAAAATTAATGGAGAATACATAGAAAGAGCATGAGGCAAGAATAAGAAACGGCAGGATAACAAGGATACTGTGGAATATATGCCGAAACAAAGCAGCTGGAAAATCGGTCGGCCAAAGGAGAGATGAACACAGCAAAGTACTCGAGCGTGAAACAAAGCAGAGACGTTTGAATCGTTGATGTTGCTGAGAATGGTTTAGTATCCGACATATCTGCAATGAACGAAACAACGAAGAAAAGTACCAGTAACAGGTCTACTGTAACAGCAGATAGTCTTGTTTCAGAGACTTCTGTAAGGGATCGAAATCAACGTACGTTTATCGCTACTGTAGGGATCGACAGTTTTCCGGCTTTCGTAGCGTATCTAACGTTCTACTTTGTAGAACTCTCTGACCTCCACGTGACATGAAGTAGGCTGAAGCAGAGACATGTGATGGCAATGAAAACCACGGCTCGTCGGTACATCTGACGCGTGTTTTCGTTTGCTGTGTTCTCTTCACCAACAGCAACACTTATTTTCATGAATACGTTCCAAACTCCTCATGCGCGTGCTGGCTTTCAGAATGGTATTCGGTCGTTTGTAGGCAAATTGTCAGTTGTGGTGCAACTGTATGTAAGAGTATTCGCCCTGATGTGAGTAATCGATGGCTGATGTTACATTTGGTCTTTCTCTGTCGTGATTCCAATAGGCACGCTGCGTTAATTGGAATTTCTGACATAACGCACGGATCGTTCCGGTATGTATTCTAGGCCATGGCGCAATGGACAGCACTCATACCACCCGTTGCTCCGTCATTAATCTTCCAAAAACACGACACAGCATTTCGCCGAGAGAGCGTTTGGTGACAGCTTTGATGCATCTATTGGAGCTGACGTCATGAAAATGGGTATTTAGACGTTAATATGTAATTTATTTTCCGATATATTGTCACCACCTAGGAAAATATTTTTCGTTCATTACTGTAGTTAATAACCCTGAATTTCATGTGCGAATTTTCTATCAGTTCGTTCCACATGCCGCTTTTTAACGCTTTCTAGTACCTAATAAAAATTATTCGTGTCCTTTGGAAGTCAGATCTGGAAGCTGAAGAGATTGAATAAGAGTCCCCAACCGTTCTTTCCACAAACGTCTTGTCTTCTAAGGTTCTGTCCGCAGAAGACAGCTCGTCGGTCGTGGGATCTTCTACGGTGGAGGCTGCTATGCCGTCATTTTTAACCTGTGGTTGTGCTTTTTATGGGATACCACTTGCCCAGTTTAGTCTCCGTATCTACAGAGGGCGAGATCTGTAGTACTCACAATGTTGGTAGGCGACAGTTCTGATTACTGTATCCTATTGTTTAAATAATCACACATTTTACACTATATTTTACAACACCCGAAATAACTTTCTTAATTGCACTGTAGCTCTTCTATCCACTTCAGATATAGAGTACAACATGTCCGTACTTCGTCTCCCAGGCGCGCCAGAGCGACACGCAGGTGTCCGAAGCACTTCGATTGCAACATCGTTATTCTTATGTTTCTCAAAACTAGTGAAATTTAATAAACAAAAATGTTAGACACGTAGGGTAAGCATGAGAAATTATGATACTGACAACTGGGTTAAATACAAAGAAAAGTATTTAAATGATTGATAAGAGAAGTTCAGTACAGTTAGCGGACTCTCCCACGGTACTGGTACATACAATGCCATCCGTCGCTCGTAACTCACCCTACTTTTGTACCATACGCTACTTCACGTGTATCAAGGTGCACCAAGGTGAGCATCTAGACAAGATAAAATACCAAACGCCACAGCCAGGAATAGTACACTTATTTAATGCACGGAATTCCACTTACTTCGGGTTTACCAACTGTGAAAAGTAGTGTTGGTATTGTCTATGCCCCAAGAATTTTAGACCAGATTATTTGCATACGGAATAAGTGATAAAAATCTCTCAGCCTTTTCAATTTCTTTTCGGTTTTTTACATCTAGTGTTTTCTTCCTTTTCTCACACAATGTAAAATGGAATCAGTTTAAAAATGGTTCAAATGGTTCTGAGCACTATGGGACTTAACTGCTAAGGTCATCAGTCCCGTAGAACTTAGACCTACTTAAACCTAACTAACCTAAGGATATCACACACATCCGAGGCAGGATTCGAACCTGCGACCGTAGCGGTCGCGCGGTTCCAGCCTGTAGCGCCTAGAACCGCTGGGCCACCTCGGCTGGCGGAAATCAGTTACCATCTTTGGCAAATGCAGTTAACATTATTCTCCCAAGAAGATCTTACCAAGCAGGGAGTGAAACCATGGAACACCATTTTGAGTCGAACTTTTCTGGTTTCATGAACTAAAAACGTTGCTCCCAAATCGAAAAATCCTCATTCGTGCCCACATTTAAGTTATTTTCCATCATTAACACTTACTTATGTTTCGAATATGTTGTTGTTGGGACGACAAGATTTGGGAAGATCACCAATCTAAGTGTTCTCTTTTGTTTGAGGATTTTGAAACTGCAAGAGCTGCTGACATTTATAGGTACAAAACTGACAGAAGAACGTAGTTACTTTTATGCGTTTCAGGCCTCAGAATTAAGGAAGTGTCGCTGAAAGTGTGCAAATAATTGCATCGACTGTGACGTTACGGGATGGCAAGGGAGAATGGAGCCTACATTAAAGGAAATTTCATAAGAAAACAGATAACAAGAAATAAGGCAGAGAAAGAAACCTATTATTGCACGATCAAATACTTGAAATGCATATTTACGTTTTAGAAGCCAAGGATTACAGCAGTCAACCAAGACCATGCACTGTGAAATAAAAACACGTACAGCAGAAAAGGACAGCAATGTGTTAGATTAATGGCGAGGCAAGTAGACAACGCTGAGTCGAAGGTACTAGTTGCTACTGAACTTTTGAATTCACACTAACGCTTGACGGTTTCTACACAGTTAAATATGGGAGCTTCTTGCGTCCATAAGTATGACACATCAGGTGAAAGTATTGCCAGCAAAACTGCTGCAGAACGCTCGTAAGATAAGCGTATTTCATGTCGATCATGCAGCTACAAAATGAACCACATTACTAATTAAGACATGGACAAAGGCATGAATAATAATGCACAGAATAACAGTATTAATGAGGATGTGTAATCTGGTACTTGAGCAGAAAAGATGATGTGTGTTATTTATCTTCTACTCAACTTCCTGAAAAGTAATTACGTATTCGGATTTAGTCCTGGACAGCGGTAGACAACGACCAGAGTGTCGCCCGTCGTATGGTTCGAATACCAAGGATGATGCCCTGGGGTGCCATTTCTTTTCATAGCAGGACTCCGAGGCACTCGCCCCCAGGGGCTCAGCATTCATTTGCTGAGTACGGGTTTGGCGACCGCGGGGTTCCTGAGCTGGGGACTGGTAAGCGCCGCCAGTCCCCTGTCACCGTAAGCTCTGGGCGTACTTCAGAGACCACCGTGCGGCGCGGCGGTGGAATGTTGTGTGTCTCAGGGAGTGGGGATCTTGGCTTGGCCGCCCTGATCGCGAGGATGGAATAAACCTCTATAAACAACCCCTCAATCTCAAGGTGTGCTGCGCGCCGATGAGATGTATGGCTGTTGAGGTGGAACAGTCGTTAGCGGGCAACCTCTGCGGAACCTGCCGCACCTCAGTTGTATAAGGCTTACCTAGGCACGCGGGGCTCTGTCTAGGTGGACTCTTAGTTCCCTAGCTGCTCGTGGGACCGAGATGGATCCTTCGAAATCCTCTTCTTCCTCCCAGCGCAAAGGGTGGGCCGCTGGAAGGTTCTAACACCCAGTCTCTTAAGAGGGTTCGTGCAGTCAGTCCCCTTGACTCCGGCACTTCTTTGACAAGTCCAGCCTTAGGTAACAGAATGCATTCTGGTAGTCCGAATGTGTTTCTAGTTGTGAAACGGAAGGAAGGTAGTTTTGAGAAGGTTTAGCCCTTCTATATACAAAAGGGATTGGAGGGAATCTGTGGCTCCTTGATGGCAATTTTGTCAAATCCGACTCCTTTATTCTGACCTTCAGTAGCACAAAACTTCCTGAACATGTTAAAGCTGGCTTCCTTCGCCTTAGTGTGAGGCCTTATTTTCCGACCCCAATGCGCTGTTTTAAATGCCAGCGTTTTGGGCATACCACCTTAGGATGTAAAGGAGAAGCGACTTGCGGAAACTGAGGTAAGGCTGCTCATGAAGGAGTTGGATGCTCATCTCCGGCTAAATGTATCAATTGCTCTGGGAACCACCCTGTTTGGAGTAGGAAATGCTGAATATTTTTAGAGGAATGCAAAGTCCAGGAAATAAAAACAACCATGCTTATCCCCTATGTTGAGGCCAAGAAGATCTATAAGTCGATGCAACCTCCCACATTTTCTACATCCTTTGCATCCGTGGTTCAGAAGCCTACTCCAAAAATCGATGCCTCAACACAGACAGGGGTGGTGAGTGTTGGCACTAACACCTGCAGATGTCAGTGTACTTGCAACGCAGCCAGTGTTTCAGAGCCAGTAGCCCCTACTCAAATGGCAGACAAAGGTACAGTTTCGAACTTGGGCCAGTCCCTGGCGCCTCCAACAGCTGAAGCTGTTCCCAAGCCCAGTGCGTCAATTACCACATCAGCTCCCCCAAAGCCCACCAAACCACAGAGAGCTCCTGCACAGCAGCAACAGCGGGTCAAATCCCGTGGTAAACCATATGACCATGCTGATATTGTTTTACGTGAGGCTTCATCGGACTCTTCTCCTGAGTTGATGGAATTCGATGTATGTGTGGGGCAATCATCTCGTCCCACGCCTGCCCCTCCACCTGCTGCGGTCTCCCCGCCCCGTCGGAGAGACATGAAGGTGCTACCCCCAACAAAGATGGCTCCCACACTTCAATGGAGCTTGCAAGGGTTCAGGACGCATGTGGAGGAACTTCGTCTACTCTCTCAGGGTAGACCACTGTGTCTATGTCTCCAGGAGACGTTTTTTCATCCATCATATTCCCCTGAGATACGAGGCTATACACTCCACAAAAAAGACGACCTGCGTGCGGAGAGAGCTCGAGGCGGCGTAGGTATTTTCGTCAGAACGGGCTACCACTCCTCGCCTCTCTCGCTTACGACGACTTTACAGGCCGTGTCCGTGCACGTGCATCATCCATTGACTGTATGTTCGCTTGACTTGCCCCCACATGTTGCACTTGATGAAGAGGCCCTCACCGACCTTACACAGCTCCCCCAGCCATTCATTATTTGTGGTGATTTTAATGCCCACAATGTGCTTTGGGGCTCTGAAATTACCTGCTCCAGGGGTAGAGCAATTGAGAGGTTTCTCCTATCATCCTGTGCCTACTTGCTAAATGGAGGACAGAGTACTCATTTGTGCACAGCGGCAGGGTCGTTCTCTGCCATTGATCTCTCGCTTTGCTCTCCAGCTCTAGCCGCCAGTGCTCACTGGGAAGTGGTCGCTGACTTGCACGGCAGTGATCATTTCCCAATCTGGATTCACCTGCCAGATGGCGTGGGCCCCGAATGGAGACCACCACGATGGGTGCTCAGTGGGGCTGACTGGACACTTTATAGCCAGTTGGCCCAATTCGAACACTGTGCGAATGTTGATGAGTGGGTGAATCATATTACCGAAACGGTCCACAACGCCGCTGCAGCATCCATTCCACAGTCCACAGGCTACCGGAAGAGGCCACCTGTGCCTTGGTGGAGTGCCGAATGCCGCTCTGCAATCAGGACCAGGCGTGCGGCTCTGTGTCGGTTCATGTGTCGGCCGACTGCTGAGAATCTTGCAGTCTTTCGGGTGGCGCGGGCAAGATGTCGCCACATTATTCGTGAGAGCAAGAAGAGGTCATGTCAACAGTTCCTAAACACCATTAATCGTTCCACCAAACGTTCCATCGTGTGGGAGACCATCAGGAGACTTTCTGGCAGAGGAGGGAGGTGCCCCATAGCTGCTGTAATGAATAACGGTACTCTCCACACGGATCCGCGAGACATTGCTCAGACTATGGGAGCGTATTTTGCCACAGTTACTGCAACAACCAGTCAGGATCCAGGTTTCCAGCGCCATAGAGCCGTTGCTGAGAGATGTAGTCTGGACTTCCAGTCCACCTGTCATGAAGTTTACAACTGCCCATTTTCTATGTTGGAGCTGGATTCTGCATTGCCTGGAGCTCGTGACACATCCCCTGGTCACGACAGGATCCATTACAGTATGCTATGGCACCTCACAATGCGCAACAAAGAAATCCTCCTCGCACTTTTTAATACCATTTGGGTGTCGGGTCACTTTCATGACGTGTGGCAGTTTTAATTCCTTTTTTAAAACCTGGGAAAGACCGCACGAGCCCGTGTAGTTACCGTAGTGTTGCCCTCACTAGTTGCGTGGGGAAGACCTTGGAGCGGATGGTCAACCGCCGCCTTGTCTGGATGTTAGAATCCCGGCAGCTCCTCAGTCGCTTTCAGTGTGGGTTCAGGCGGTTTCGTTCCACCTTCGATAACCTTGCCGTCCTGGAGGCTGCTATACACCAAGCCTTCCTACGACGTCATCACCTACTAGGTGTGTTTTTCGACATCGAGAAGGCCTACGATACCACTTGGAGGCGTCTCATCCTTGAGCAGCTTCACGAATGGGGTTTTCGTGGTTGTCTTCCTCTTTTTATTCAATCTTTCCTCTCGCCACGATATTTTCGATACCGAATTGGTGACGTCCTGTTTGATCACTTTGAGCGGGAGAACAGTGTCCCTCAGGGTAGCGTTTTAAGTGTGACGCTCTTTGCCATCGCTATTAATAGCATTACGCCCATAGTGAAAAGTCCTGTCCAGTGTTCCTTGTCTGTGGATGATTTGTCTTTGTTTTGCTCTTCTTCAAGCCTTGCAATGACAACGCGTCAGTTGCAACTTACTATTAGACGTTTGGATGACTGGGCGCAGAAGAGTGGTTGTAAGTTTTCTACCGAGAAGTCTGTATGTGTTCTTTTTAACCGTTTTCGTTCGATTTTAACGTTTCCTGAGTTGAGGATGAGGGACACTATTCTTACTTTTAAAGACACGGTGAGGTTTCTGGGGCTCATTTCTGACTCGAAGCTTACGTGGTTACCTCATCTTAAAGACCTGAAACGACGGTCGCTTCAGGCTTTAAGTATTGTAAAATGTCTTAGCCACAGTACATGGGGAGCTGAAAGGACTTGTCTGCTCCAGTTTTACAGGGCGTTTGTGCGATATCGGCTCGATTATGAGTGCACGGTGTATGGGTCTGCGAGGCCTTCTTACTTAAAGATGTTGGACGTTGTGCACCTTGAAGGGCTTCGGTTGGCCACTGGGGCATTCCGAACTAGCCCCATACCAAGCCTCCGTGCAGAGGCTGGTGAACCGCCACTTCATATGCGGCGGCGGCTACTTACGGTACGCCAGGCGTATAAAACTTTGTCCACCCCATACACACCTGCATACCATACCGTTTCTCAGCCTCCTCTGGCACGGTGATTTCATAACCGGCGACATGCGATACAGCCCTATGGGATTCGCGCACAGGATTGCCTCGCTGCGATGTCTATGGCTGGTCTTCGTGTTTTGCGTCGCGGTTGGAGCAGATCTCCACCTTGGCTCCTCCGGAGACCCAAACGTATTTTAGATTTGACTAGTTTTAAGAAAGATAGCACACCAGATTTTACATTCCAGTCTCTGTTTTTTAACATTTTAGATGTGCATCACGGTTTCACTGTCGTTTACACTGATGGCTCCCAACAGGAGAATTTCCTTGGCTGTTCTGTGGTGTTCCCTGACCATGTTACCTGGATTCGCCTCCCTGCTGAATATACCGTTTTCGCAGCGGAGCTCCACGCGATCCTGAAGGCACTGGAGCAGGTGAATCGTGTTCGGGGCGATCGATTTCTTCTCTGCTCCGATTTTCTTAGTGCCTTACAATCACTGCAGAACCTGTACCCGACTGAGGAGATGGACCAGCTGATGTATGACCAACTGTACTTGCTCCTACGGGGGGGGCAAAGAGGTATCCTTCTGCTGGGTGCCTGGTCATGTCGGAATATGGGGCAGTGAACGGGCCGATCGGGCTGCCAAGGAGGCCTGCAGAGAGCAGGATGTGGTCCAGTGTCCTGTCCCCTTGAAGTCTGTCATCTCTGCACTCCACAGGAAGTGTATGGAGTTGTGGGAGGACGAATGGCTGGCGGTGACGGCCAATAAACAGCGCTCGGTAAAGTCCACCATTCGGCCGTGGCGCTCCTCCTGCCGGCTGCTCAGACGGGGAGAGGTGGCCCTCACACGTCGTCGGATCGGGCACTGTCCTCTCATACATAGCTTTTTATTAAAGCGGGAGAATCCTCCGTTTTGTGATGCCTGTGGTGTGCACATCTCTGTCTGGCACATTTTAACAGACTGCATTTTATACCGTGATGCAAGGGCAGAAGCACAAGTTGATGGGGATCTGCCTTGTGTTTTAGCTAACGATGAGACGTGTGTGTCTAGGGTTTTTAAGTTTTGTGATGTGTCTGGACTCTGGCCTAAACTTTCAGGCTGGAGGTTTTAGTGTATTGCAGAGTCGCTGACTCCTCCCTTTTTTCCTTGCGGTCGGCCAGCCACTTCCATCTGCTACATTGTTTTAGCTCCCTTTACCATTTCCTTCCTCTGTTGGCCATGTTTTACTGCTGACACATTGCTTCATCCCACGCTTCGGTGTGGGTGAGCACATGTTTTTCAACGATTGTTCCCCATGTTTTATGTTCCGTTTTATATTCCTGTTCTGAGTTTTTTCCTTGACACCCGTCTCACTAAGTTACTGAACGGGCGCTGACGACCTCGCCGTCGTGCTCCCAAAACCCCTCTACTGCTACTACTACTACTACTACTACTACTACTACTACTGCGAGGCATCCTTACAACACTGCGGAACGTCGAAGATATTCTACTCCCCGTTCTGTTGTTCTTCATGGCAAGCCATCCTGGGCTTACACTTCAGCAAGGTTATGTCCCACACCCCCGCACATGGCGAGAGTTCGTATTGCTATCTTCGTGGTTGCCAAATCCTCGGCCAGCAAGGTCTCCCGATCAGTCCGCAGCTGAACACGTTTGGAGCATTACGGTTAGGGACATCCAATCAGCTCGACATGTAGATCATCTAAGGCTCCAATTGGACTGAATTTGCAACGTCATCCCCCAGGAAGACATTCCACAACTCAGTCAATCAATGCCAAGCCTGCTTAAGGGCCAAAGGTGGACCAATGCGTTATTGACTAGCTAAATTTGTGAAACTCATTCCCTTCAATGAAGCATCCAATTTTTCTGAAATTTTAATAACTTGTTTACGTGTAAATGCACATCACATCTACCGACTTTTGTGACATTCATATAATTCCTTCGTGGTGCTCCGTTTTTATGTCTTAGAATGTATCTCCGCCGTTTTTATGCCTTAGAATGTACCTGCGCTAGGTTTGTGTATGTCTCATTGCTGGTAGACTAGAGGACGTTGGAACACAATAGTGTGGGCGTGAGCAGACGCTGACGGCTTGCTTGCCATTGCTCGGCTAGCTACAGGGAAGCGAGTGCTCCATTCTGGCCGAAAGTTGCTGGAAGGTGGCAGGGGCCTCTTATGTGGAGTGTTCTCGTCGTCGTCACGTCAGCTGGGAATTAAACTGACGCTTAATCGACCGTTGAAGGAAGCAAGTTGCTCGAGGGAATCGGTGGCTGCACACGTTGTGAACCATAGTGAGGTCCTCTGGGGACAGGAATTAAATTTTTGCTTAGTACCTTCATCCTGCTTCCGGTCGCTCCTCCTTGATTTTTGTGTTGTTCCACAGCCCTCGTACTGTGCGCCAAAGATGCTCGTTGGTGTTTTTTATGTTATTCACGTTTTCACGAATTGTTGTGGATATGCGTCAAGCCTGAGTGTACTTGGCACATTACCGATTGGCGTGGGCGGCCTTAACCTCTGATTATTTTGGCATTTCGTGTGAATCCTGCCGTTAATGCTGATCCAGTTAACTTTATGTTCTGGCCTAGCGAAGCGTATGTACCGTTTATATATAAGTTCAGTAATAATTAATCCCATCTGTTAGTGTATGTTACAGGACAGATTAGCCATTGCTTAATGAATTGTTTGTGAGTGACTTCACTGTGACAATCATCAAATAACTTAGATATATATTTTGGTAATTTCACTGTCCAGGTGATTACACCAATTGCGTGTTACTTCTTATTTGCAGTCTTGTTAAACTAACATCCTGAACGTTATTTGTGGAAATTGCGTTTACCTTGCCCCTTCTGTTTGTGTACCTATTCGTATACTAATTTACGGGTAGATCTATCGATAGAATTAATAATCGGACGGATTGGGACACGTTAAAAACATATTAGGCAGACAGAGAGCAGTACGTCTTCTGCCTTCAGTAAAGAATAAAGGTATGGCGAGTAACATAGATTCAGCCCTCGCAATACGGCATTCAAGTACCTAAACGTAGTGTTATGAATATTCTAGAAGAAACAGAAATTTACAGCTCCAGTAAATATCATACTGACGACTTAATGGTCAAACTGCCTTACGAAATAGAAGATATTCAGGTAATATACAGTCTAGTGCATATGGAAATGACAGAAAGCGACATGGGATAAGGACGCGTTACCTTTCCCACCTGGTAAGCGTTTACTGCCTTGCATTTAGTACAGAAATGTGTGTACCCCGAAGTCATAATATGCACCGTATTTACGTTCTTATTTGGTACTTTTTATTTTCATCTTCATTTTACTTATTTTTAGAATGACCTATCTTAAGTGAAATATTTTACCAGCTCTGCATAAATGCTGTGTAACAAGTTCTCTCAGAGCTCCCGATGTTTTATATTGTATTGCCAGCTTTGGCAAGTATTGTGGGCGATAACGAGGGAGGATCAATTCTATCCCATACATTTTATTTTTCTAAATTAATTTTTTCTTCTATATTTTAGGCTCTTTCGAATTTATTATCATACACTGCTGAAAAAAATAGTGAACCTGGAAGGACGACAAGGGTTTTTTATCCGATGATGGGATATGGTACCTGGGCTATAGTATACGTATTGATAATGGTTTCAGCGTCGTCCACCACCAGATAGCACACTGGCAAAGGAGCCAGAGCGCCATCTGTGTCTACCATTTAATAGGGAAAGCTCACAGCTAGAAGGCTCACTCTGGTGCAGGCGTGCGAAGCAAGCAGGGAGCCATGCCAAAGAGACGCACTGATGCTTCCTACAGCCAGAAAGGGGCCAAATTGTGGCCTTCCGTGGTGCGGGATGGTCCTTTCGGAGAAATGAAAATGAGCGTATCACTTGGTTGGCAGGGAGGCACCTATCAAATGGCTCTAAGCACTATGGGACATAACATCTGAGGTAAAACGTGTGCATATCGTCCCGCATTTAGCGTTTTCTTAAGTTGCATAAGACGGCCACACCCTTACCAAGGGAGACACTCCCATACTGTGAGACCACCTAACATACTTAATGTTGAAACTGCACATGACGTCAGTTAGCTTCTCCAGGCATTTGCCAAACCCAAACAGCCATCGCTCTGCTATAGGGTACAGCTTGATTCATTACTCAAATTCTCCTGTTTACAGTCATCCTCTGTTCAGTGGTGTCACTCTTTAAACAACCTCAAGCGTCACCTGGCGTAGACTGGAAAATGTGTGGCTTATGAGTAGTTGCTCGATCACTGTACCCCGCTCTTTTTAATGGCCACAGTCACTGTGCAGGTGGCACTTTGGACCTCACCAGTGACTCTCTCCGCTGATTTCATGCGATTTTTTACAGCTACCGTAAGAAATGCGCTACTTTCCGTGTCAGTCAGCATGTGACGTTTGTCTCTTCTTCGTTCAACTGTGACTGTTCCTTCACAGTTCCAGTTTACAGTCACATCACCAAAAATCAACTTGGAAGCCTTAGAAGGCTTGCAATGTCACTGACTGAACTGTTACTCAGCTGAGATCCGAAGAGTAGTCTAGGTTCAAAGTCACTGATCTGTCCTGACCGACCCATTCCGTTGTTAAGGTTTATCTACTGACAACGCTGTTCTACCTGCCTCTGTTTACTGTGTTAGGTGCAACCTTCGTGGCACTCAGCGGTCAATTCCGCATTATATTGGGGTGTCCAGACTGTTTTCATCAGACAGTGTATGTGAAAATAACATTTCATTCAAGCTCTGTTCGAACGTAATCCACCCTTGTTTTGGTACATAAACTTTAATAAACGAAGACGTGGATCAATTAATGAGCAAGGTATGTAGTGTGTATCCGTGACAGGCAGTGATAGGGGGGAATTTAAGAGTACATTTACGCTGCAGCCTTTCTGCCGGCACCTCGCTGCTCACTAGAGGCACATCGAACCTTGCTGCCTGCGTGGAACTTGGTTGCATTTTCGCTGCAGCCTAGCTGCTCACTGCTCGCCAGGAGTAATTAATCCACACAGCTGTTGACGTATCGAGATAAGAGCTAGCGGAGTGATTCACAGTACTGCTGGAGTGATCTTGAAACAGCCGATCGCGGCTCCAGTTCAACGATATATGGCAATGGTCGCGAGCCGAAGCACAAACGAGTTTGATATCATCCGGCGAGTATCGTAACGAGCTGCGATGGTACAGGTAACACCAAGCGCGCTTGATTCATTATCGCCGTGGCTGGCAGCGAACACCAAGGAGACAGCATAAACGCACCCTTACCTACAGAGGCAGTGGAATGGCCATGAAAAATATTCACGCAGGCAGTCAAATTTGATGGATCGTATGTGCAATCTATCAGAGCACTCGACTCGGCCTAGTATTCCCGGTGCTGGCGACATTAGCGTGCTGGAAAGGTGTGCTGGAACGAGACTTGTAATATACACTCCTGGAAATGGAAAAAAGAACACATTGACACCGGTGTGTCAGACCCACCATACTTGCTCCGGACACTGCGAGAGGGCTGTACAAGCAATGATCACACGCACGGCACAGCGGACACACCAGGAACCGCGGTGTTGGCCGTCGAATGGCGCTAGCTGCGCAGCATTTGTGCACCGCCGCCGTCAGTGTCAGCCAGTTTGCCGTGGCATACGGAGCTCCATCGCAGTCTTTAACACTGGTAGCATGCCGCGACAGCGTGGACGTGAACCGTATGTGCAGTTGACGGACTTTGAGCGAGGGCGTATAGTGGGCATGCGGCAGGCCGGGTGGACGTACCGCCGAATTGCTCAACACGTGGGGCGTGAGGTCTCCACAGTACATCGATGTTGTCGCCAGTGGTCGGCGGAAGGTGCACGTGCCCGTCGACCTGGGACCGGACCGCAGCGACGCACGGATGCACGCCAAGACCGTAGGATCCTATGCAGTGCCGTAGGGGACCGCACCGCCACTTCCCAGCAAATTAGGGACACTGTTGCTCCTGGGGTATCGGCGAGGACCATTCGCAACCGTCTCCATGAAGCTGGGCTACGGTCCCGCACACCGTTAGGCCGTCTTCCGCTCACGCCCCAACATCGTGCAGCCCGCCTCCAGTGGTGTCGCGACAGGCGTGAATGGAGGGACGAATGGAGACGTGTCGTCTTCCGCGCTGAGAATCGCTTCTGCCTTGGTGCCAATGATGGTCGTATGCTTGTTTGGCGCCGTGCAGGTGAGCGCCACAATCAGGACTGCATACGACCGAGGCACACAGGGCCAACACCCGGCATCATGGTGTGGGGAGCGATCTCCTACACTGGCCGTACACCTCTGGTGATCGTCGAGGGGACACTGAATAGTGCACGGTACATCCAAACCGTCATCGAACCCATCGTTCTACCATTCCTAGACCGGCAAGGGAACTTGCTGTTCCAACAGGACAATGCACGTCCGCATGTATCCCGTACCACCCAACGTGCTCTAGAAGGTGTAAGTCATCTACCTTGGCCAGCAAGATCTCCGGATCTGTCCCTCATTGAGCATGTTTGGGACTGGATGAAGCGTCGTCTCACGCGGTGTGCACGTCCAGCACGAACGCTGGTCCAACTGAGGCGCCAGGTGGAAATGGCATGGCAAGCCGTTCGACAGGACTACATCCAGCATCTCTACGATCGTCTCCATGGGAGAATAGCAGCCTGCATTGCTGCGAAAGGTGGATATACATTGTACTAGTGCCGACATTGTGCATGCTCTGTTGCCTGTGTCTATGTGCCTGTGGTTCTGTCAGTGTGATCATGTGATGTATGTGACCCCAGGATTGTGTCAATAAAGTTTCCCCTTCCTGGGACAATGAATTCACGGTGTTCTTATTTCAATTTCCAGGAGTGTAGATGGCGGTGACCATTGAGAGTAAGTACCCAGTAACACAACAGCAGTGACATAGCGGGTAATCCGATAGAGTCCAGTCGTCACTGAATAATAATTTTCCTCCGCGAACACCATTGTTGTGACAGAATAATGTTACGATCGTAAACCTAGTTTGCCAACATGCTAGATAATAAGCAATTACACAGGCTTGTGAAGAAGAAATAAAGAGATTTAGTGAAAATTGGGCCTTCTCAATACGATAATTATTTATACGTTTCTCGCATTGAAAGGCAGGAAAAAGCACAAGCGATTACAGATTTAATAACAGACATGCACGTGTCATATTACAGCACTTGTGGTATCTTTGGACAGCTGATGAGAAAATATATCACATCAACTGCACAGAACAGCGATATTATATCCCAGACCGACGCAAAAATACGAGTATTGTAATTACAAAATTAGTTAGTTTCTAATCAACTCGCAGTAACAAATATACTCACACCCAGCAGTATGCGGATCTGGAAGTACCACAGCATCGCAATACATTTTAAAAAGGTGTAATATATTAACAATTGTTTAGAAAAAAGTGATAAATATAATAGGTAAATAGTGATAAATGTGAGATTAAAATTAAAGATATAGATTATGGGTAAATTGTAAGAGATGTCACCAGTCGGAATTTGCGAGTAGCAAGGAGAGACAATTACTGTCAGAAGGACATTATGAAGACATACCTAACAATGATTTGCATTTATTTCGTTTGCACAATTATTAATAAGACCAAAAACAGTCAATACCTTGGGGTGGACAGGGTGGCTATGTTGTCATGCTGCCAAATGGCTGAGGAAGGTCCAGAAAGCATTGACTGAAAAATCCATAATTTATTTTGTACTTTTACATCATCACGGCGTCGGTATGGGAATATTAACGGACCCATGCCCAATGGACAGAGAGCTTGTAAACGGTCAGGCAGCTGCTAGTAACTGGCCAGATAGCTGCAATATGTTCTCATGCCCCTGTTTTGTTCATGCCTGCGGTCAGGGCTTGGTTTACACCACTCTGTGTGTACGGGGTGTGACTCAGTGCCCCTTGGTAAGAGCTCGGCGCCTCCACAATGTGGCATCAAGAGCAGACGTTGGGCTTACTACAGGAAGCTGGTTCTGCGGCTGAGACTTTAATCCGTGGCTGCTGCTTCCGACTCCATGTCGATTCCTTGTTCGTCGTAGCCCCTCCTCATGGCAGGCTGCTGGGCTGCGAATGATTCTAAACAAAATAGACAGCTGTTTATTCCAGATAGTAGGACACCTGGTGTGCCAGTGTATCGCTTCTGATCACGTACTCTGCCACACTACCGAAGCCACAGTAACGCCTGTGCCAATTACGACCTCTGTGATGGCAATAAATGAACATCGTTGTTATTTTAGCCCAAATGACGACACGTCAAGCTCATTAGCTACAAGTGGCTAATAGAAATTCCTACTCACCTTCTCACAGATTTTTCTCTTAAAAAGGTAGTTGTGGTATAGTTGTCATATTTCCTTGTCTTAATAGCGTACGCGCAACGCCGCTTATAGTTTTTGCGGAAGATACTCCATTTAAATGAACTGTATTGCTCTGGTAATACGAGTTATGATGCAGATTAGTGCCGGAGATATGGGACAGGGGGAGCTACGGGGGCTTAGAGAAAGTGGCTTAAAGGGCGATCAGGCAGTCATCGAGCGCAGGCAGCCAGGGTGATTTACTGGAAATTTTTGCGGAAGGTCATAGTTATATGGTGTAATTCGTAGACGACTCAGACGCGTTTGCTGCTATCTTTTCGATACTCGAATTTTTTTCAGAATTGTGGCATACTAAGAGATGCGAGTAATACTCAGCAGTGAATACTGCAGTAATGACTGTTTGATCATATTGCTACTTAAATATTTTTACTTCAACTGCTGAATGCTTACTCAATGTCCTTAAGCTGCTGAGTGAAATTGAATTCAAGTGTCACTTTGCTATTCTTTATCATTTCAACACTGACTCAAAATATCCAAGCGCAACCCAATCCTCAAGAATAACCTGACTTCAAATAATTAATACAAAAGAATGGCCCTGAATAAGAAGAAAAAGTTACAATAACATACACATTTCATAAGTCACTTACCTCACAAAAATCTTCATTACACGAACTACTCCCATTCAGCAAGCGTCAATACAGCTAGATAAATAAAAGATTTTAACTACAGAAGGTTCTGACTACTAATAGGGATGTGGTTAGCAAAGGAAATATTTTGATGCAGAGTAAACAATGTATTTACGAAATTTTACCTTAATCAAGAGACAACCAATGCAAAAATTATATAATCATCAGTAATAACTCTCAATGACGGATATACATTCAGACCGTACGCTCGGGCTAATACTGCAAACCTCCAACCCTGCTAATTACTGACCTCTAACCTCCATCACTGCTCGTTGTTAACCTCCAAACGTCCATGACCGCTGATTGTTACCTTCCAACTGCTAGTCCGACCAGCCACAGAGTTTCCTACAGACTACGTACAGCACTGTAATGCAGAGCGCTACATAGCGCTGCCAACATCCAAACACATAAACAGCCTATTCACAATACGAACTTTGTCGGAATTTCGTTTCATAGTACATTAAATGACGTTTAATATTTCACAAAATGGATCGTTGGCGTGTTATTAGGTTTCCTGGAATCGAATAATATTTCAGTTTTGATATTTGGTGCAGTACATTCAGATTAAGTGTCACATAAATTAATTTAGGTGACCCATACACGTATTGGGATGTTTAAGGTTTTTGGCCAGTCACTGTTAATTTACGACTGTGCTTGGGTACCTCTAGACGCAGCAGAAGGCTACAGTCATACATTCATGTGTTCCGCCATACTATGGTAAAGTGGTATCCTAGGGTAATCTAAACATCCTGCGTCCCAGGTTAAATGCCAGTCACTGCTTAAATCCAAACGTATTATACAAGAGGATGGACAGTGACGAGCCAAAACATTGTGACCACTGCCCACCGAGAAGTGGAACGCCTCCTGGTGGTGTTGAGGGCACGTTACGCAGTAAGGTAATATTTCAAGCCGACGAGAGATGACTGGCACTAATTACAGAGAAGATAACTACATTTACCTGACGTAATTTCCCTTCCTGATCCACTCGCAAATACAGCGAGGTAAAACAACTATCTATATGCCACTTTAAGAGCCTTAATTTATCGAATCTTATCTTTGTGGTTCTTTATTTTATTTATTTATTGTTCCGTGGGACCAAATTAAGGAGTAGTCTCCATGGTAATCGAACGAGTCAATACATGAAGTTATAACACGATATTAGAAACAGATATAATGAAATATAAAAAAAAAACATATTCAGGTGACAAGTTGTAAGTTTAAATAAAGAAAATTAACAATGTAACAGTGGAATTTGGTTAATTTTTGAGCTCTTCCAAGAGTTCCTCGACAGAATAGAAGGAGTGAGCCATGAGGAAACTCTTCAGTGTAGACTTAAAGGAGTTTGGGCTACTGCTAAGATTTTTGAGTTCTTGCGGTAGCTTATTGAAAATGGATGCAGCAGAATAGTGAACTCCTTTCTGCACGAGAGTCAAGGAAGTGCATTCCCCATGCAGGTTGGATTTCTGCCTAGTATTAACTGAGTGAAAGCTGCTAACTCTTGGGAATAGGCTAATATTGCTAACAATAAACGACATTAAAGAAAATATATACTGTGAGGGAAATGTCAGAATTCCCAGACTATTGAATAGGGGTCGACAAGATGTTCTCCAACTTACACCACATGTAGCTCGAACAGCCCGTTTTTCAGCCAAAAATACCCTTTTTCAATCAGAAGAATTACCCCAAAAATAGTACCATACGACATAAATGTATGAAAATATGCGAAGTAGACTACTTTTCGTGTTGAGGTGTCACTTATTTCAGATACTGTTCTAATCGTAAATAAAGCAGCATTTAGTTTCTGAACAAGATCCTGGACATGGGCTTTCCACAACAGCTTACTATCTATCCGAACGCCTAGGAACTTGAACTGTTCCGTCTCGGTTATAATATCCCCATACTGTCTGATCAAAATATCGGTTCTTGTTGAATTGTGAGTTAGAAACTGTAAAAACTGTGTCTTACTGTGATTTAGCATCAAATTATTTTCCACAATCCACGAACTTATTTCATGAACTACATTATTTGATACTGTTTCAATATTACACACAAAATCCTTCACTATCAAGCTGGTGTCATCACCAAACAGAAATATTTTTGAATCACCTGTAATAGTAGAAGGCATATCATTTATATAAATAAGAAACAGCAGTGGCCCCAGCACTGACCCTTGGGGAACACTCCACTTAACAGTGCCCCATTGGGACTGAACATCACTACAACTCTCAATATTGCGGAGAATGACCTTCTGCTTTCTGTTCTTAAAGTAAGAGGCGAACCAATTGTAAGCTACTCCCCTTGCTCCATAATGGTCCAACTTCTGCAGTAATATTTTGTGGTCAACAAAGTCAAAAGCCTTCGATAAATCAAAGAAAACACCTAGCGTTCGCAACCTTTTATTTAATCCGTCCAAAACCACACAGAGAAAAGAGAATATAGCATTTTCAGTTGTTAAACCATTTCTAAAACCAAACTGAACATTTGACAGCAAATTATGTGAATTTAAAGGCTCCAGTAACCTTGTATATACAGCCTTCTCGATAACTTTAGCAAACACCGATGGCATAGAAATAGGTCTAAAATTGTCAACATTATGAATGTCTCCTTTTCATAAAGTGGCTTCACTACCGAGTACTTTAATCGGTCAGGAAACCGACCACTCCGACAGGAGGAATTACAGATATGGCTAAGTACTAGGCTAACATACATAGAACAATACTTCAGTATTCTGCTAGATACCCCGTCATATCCATGAGAGTTCTTGGTCTTTAATGATTTAATCATTAACTCAATCTACCTCTTGTCAGTATCATGGAGGAGCATTTCAGGTAACACTTTTTTCTAAGAGCGCTATATGATTCCCTGTTGGGACTAGGTTTCTATTTAGTTCTCCTGCTATATTCAGAAAATGATTATTAAATACTGTACATATACGAGACTTATCAGTAGCACGGACATTCCCACTAGGCACTAATTATATATACTCGAGCTGTCTCTGCAGACCAGCCACTTCCTTTACGACTGACCATAACGTTTTAATTTTATCCTGAGACTTAGCTATTCTATCTGCATATCACATACTTTTTGCCTTCCTAATAACATTTTTAAGCACCTTACAATACTGTGTGTAATGGGCTGCTGCATTTAGATTTTGACTGTTTCTAACGTTTTGATATAATTGCCACTTTGTTCTACAAGATATTCTTATCCCTCTAGTCAGCCACCCGGGCTGCCTGTTTGTGCTAGTACACTGTTTTGAACGTTCTAACAGAAAGCACCTTTCTAAGAGCATGAGAAAAGTCTTGAGAAAAGCATTATATTTATCGTCTACTGTATCAGCGCTATAAACATCTTGCCACTCTTGTTCCTTGATGAGGTTTACAAAGGTCTCTACAGCAACTGGATCAGCTGTCCTAAACAGCTGATGACTATATTTAACACGTGATGCAGCACAAGAATCTTTTAGAGTTAAAATTTGTGCATCATGATCTGAAAGGCCATTCACTTTTTTGCTAACAGAACGCCCTTCTAGTAATATGGAATGAACAAGAATGTTGTCTATGATTGTTCTACTGTTCCCTTGCACTCTCGTTGGAAAGGATACGGTTTGCATAAGATTATATGAATTAAGGAGGTCTACCAGCCTCCTCTTCCTTGCACAATCACTTATACAATTAATATTGAAGTCACCACATATTACTGACTTTTTGTATTTCCTATAATGTGAACCAAGAACCTCCTCTAACTTTAGCAAAAATGTTGTGAAATCGGAGTCTGGGGGTCTATAAATAACAACAGTTAGAAGTTTAGCTCCGTTAAATTTAACCACACCTGCACAACATTCAAACACTTTTCAGTGCAGTACTTTGAAACATCAATTGACTCAAATGGGATGCCGTTTTTCACATACATGGCTACTCCCCCACACCGCAAAGAGCTCCTCGAAAAGCTGCCAGCCAACTTGTATCCTGTTAAAGGAAGGCTCTGAATTATCTCCTTATTTAAGAAGTGTTCAAATATACCAATAATTTCAGAGTCAACATCTATAAGCAGATTACTAACTTTATCTCTAATATCTTGTATATTTTGATGAAATATACTAATTCCCTCATTAAGCGGATACCTAAGCTTTGTCCAAAGTTAGAGAGACTTCCCTTAAGCAGGAATACCTATCAGGTGACTTCAATCTAAGAAAGGTGCAGCTCTAACACCCACTACTGCAGGAATTTTCCCATGAGTGATCCCACCAACCCCACCTAAGCTGTCACCTACAAGCTTTGCCAACCTCCCCTTCCCGTACCTGTTGAAGTGCAGGCCATGTCTAGTGAAACCCGTCCTACTGATAGACTCCACCGACACCGCTGAAATGTGACCTATGCTTTCTGTCAACAGCGCACCCCCAAGTCTCATGTTATTACGCCTGACGGCGGTATTAAGGTGAGGCCGATCGTGACGCTGAAACAGTTCCACGAAATGCACATCCGTGTTGCCAGTCTGAGTGGCTATCTTTTCCAGGTTGCCATCTATGCTATACTCCCCATCCCTATCAATATTATTACCAGCCCCACCCACAATCACTACCTGATCCTCTTTAGTAAAATCCCTACATAACCGCCCTATGTTAACAGTCACCTGAGCCAATCCCGCATTAGGCTTCACAATGCTGGTGACCTGGTGCTTACTCCCTAGCACTTCCTGCAACTGCTGGCCTACACCTCTGCCATGAGATCTACCTAATAGCAGAACCTTCTTCTTCCTCTTCGACGTTGCTACTGTTCTAGCCACCATAACTACTGAGATCTGTTGCACACTTCCTACATCTAAAGCTAAAAGAGATCCCTCTCCACTAGACTCTGGCAGTTGGTCCTATCTATTGTAAACACCAATAGTAAAACTATCTGAAAATCTTCTTCTCCTAGCAGATCTCATGCCAACAGCCAGCTCCCATTCCCCAACTCGCTTCTCTCTCCTCATCCTATCTAACTCCTCCTGTGCGTTTTTCAACTGCACCTGAAGGGCACAGATCTTACGCTTCTGCTCCTCTATCAACTTACTCTTGCTACATAACCTGCAGTTCCAGGAGCGGATCTCATCAGAACGCCCACTGGCTTCGCCACTGCATTCCTCCCAGTGAAAATACTTCGAACAAGTCTCACACCGAAATCCACTACTCACGAACCTATGGCAAAGCCCACACTTCTCACTCATGGTAAAATTTTACTTTTTCTAAATTCCGCTACTACAATAAGAAGATGTTAGAAACCTGACTACAATAATCATAAACTTACTCTACAAGGGAAGTAACTACTATTATTAACAGTATTAATAAACAACAAATGTGAATATAACAAAAGACTAATACAGAAAGAGAATCAAACGTCTAATGACACAGTAACGAAGCTGAAAACAGTTCTCAAAAGGTTCTTATGAAATTATTTCACCAGAAAACACAAAAAACTCCGGTTGAAGACTACTAAAGTTCCTAAATAGACCACTATACACAAACAATTAATTAGTACTTAGCTTTCGATGCGCCGCTACAGCTGTAAGTGGTCATCGCGGAATGTAAACACAGGCAAGAGGTTACGTTGCTCGATACGAAACACTCACAAATATCAGGTCGCAACACAAGTAAGGCTGAGGTGGATGAAGAAATCACTAATAAGTCACTTATATAGTAAATATTATCACAAGAACCGTTAAAATATGTATCTGAAACCTAAAAACATATAAAAACTTGGAGAGCGATCTCACACGCATTAACTCGCTTATGACGTCACACCAAAGATCCCAATCTAGGAGGTAGTGTTTGGGGACAGCTGATTGACCTTATTGTTTTAGTCGGGTGTGTCGCTGATGTTATTATTCGAAATGTATGTTGTCGGCAGTAGAATCGTTTGTCAGTCTGCTTCAAATGTCGTCTCTAAAAACAGTGTTTCTTGGAAAGAGCGTCGCCTACCCTTCAGGATCCCCATCTGAGCTCCCGAAGCATCTTCGTAATATTTACGCGTTGTTCGAACCTAACGGCAACAAATCTAGCAGCCTGCCTCTGAATTGCTTCGATGTCTTCCTTCAATTCGAAATGGTACGGATCCTAAACACTACAGTAGTACTCAAGAGTGGGTGCAGCGGCGTCCTATATGCCGTCTCATTAGCAGGTCAACAAGTCTTTCGTAAAATTCCCCCAATGAACTGAAGTCGACCGTTCGCCTCTTGAAGATACGAGGACACCAATGAACTACATGAACATTATTGCGGACCTCCTGCATCCCTTCATGGTTGAAGTCTTCTCTGGTGACGATGATATCTTCCAGCAGGATAGTTCTCCGCGACACTAGGCCAGAATCTTGAGGCTGTGGTCTCGTGAACTCACACTGATCTCTTAGTCAGCAAATTCCCCTGACCTGTAAGCACTGGAGCACATATCGAGCGGCAGAAGTGTGCCCACAAACCATCGTTACGTAATTTGATGGAATGCAGTAGCTTGCGGAGTAGATATCTGGTGCCACATGCTTCTGGAAACCTATCAAGGCTTGTAGAATCCATGTCAGACAAACTGCACTGTGTTCGAAAAGTGGACCAACACACTGTTAAACAGATCAGAATTTTTTGGATACATATGAGGTTAATCCCTAAACTAAAGTCTCCTATTTTTTTATTAAGTACATAGACCTATTTATTTCTACAATGGTTTACATTAGTTTACAGCTTGAACATTTAGCTATTTTTGACGTAATCACCATTTCCGTCGATGCATTTTTGTAGACGCTGTGACAGTTTTTGTATACCCATGTGATACCAGCTCGCCGCCATGCTGTTTAGAAAGTTATTAACCTCTTCTTTCACTTCGTCGTCGGAGCTGAATCGCTGGGACTACAATTAACGCTGGCAGGAACTGTGAGACTCTGAAAAAAATCAAATGGGCAATTTAGAACCGGAGAAGAGGAATGTTGAACAAGGGCGTATAAATTCCCATTAACAACGGTCGCCCACACATCGCTCGGCAAACCGTTGCTCTCCTGCAACAGTTTCAGTGGAACATAATCACCCACCCACCCTATAGTCCTAACTTGGCACCGAGTGACTATCACCTGGTCCTTAGGTTAAAAGAGCATTTGGCCGGAAAGCGATTCAGCTCTAACGACAAGGTGAAAGAAGACGTTCACAACTTTCTGAAGAGGATGGTGGCGAGCTGGTATGACATGGGCGAACAAAATACTGCCACAGAGTCTATAAAAATGCATCGACAGAAATAGTGATTATGTCGAAAAATAGCTAAATGTTCAAGCTGTAAACTGATATAAACCATTGTAGAAATAAACAGGTCTATGTACTTATAAAAAATAGACCTTACTTTTGGGATTACCCTCGTATATATAGTCTGTGTGTGTGTGTGTGTGTGTGTGTGTGTGTGTGTGTGTGTGTGTGTGTGTTTGTGTGTGTGTGCATTATAGTCTGTTTAACCCGAGTTGTAACATGACAAGTGCGCTGTGCTTAATGTTACCAAAATAAACTGGACGCGCTGTATATGAAAGTTGAAATGAAATGATCACGTGGTATTGTTGGTTGTGAGGCTCTAGCGGGGACGTTCGGCCATCGGGTGGAAGTCTTATACCAGATGACGCCACACTGGGCTACTTCCGCGTCGGTAATTAGATGCTGATGAGGACGACACATCACCTAGTCCACGAGCGGAGAAAACTCACCGACGCAACCTGGAATCGAACCCGGGACCACTTCATGGTAGGCAAACACGGTTCCACTCATCTACGCAGGTGGACTATATGGGATACGATTCCTAGCGTTACATTCTTAAGACCTTGTACTGCTGGTATAAACCCATATCTCTGTTTGGTGCGCTTCTTATTCTCATTCGTGCTCTACTGGTTTGGACGTTGTCGCGCAGCGTGCATAATACACAGGATATCGTTACGTTCTTATACTGCAGACAGGTTGTGCTGAAACCTTTCAGCATTACGTTAAGCCCGTCTTGCTCATGTCCTGATGCCGGCCTCGCCTTCCTCTGAGCCCACAGCCCGCGCACTCTTACTCAGGATGGCGGCAAGTTCTCCAGAGCCTGGTGTGTGCTGAACACCGCACTGCAAGCACCTGCCGCATCCCGTGCCTCAAACTCTGCGACGGCCGACAGCTCTTCGCATTTAATGAAGTAAAATTAAACAGTAGCGCTGGAGGGGCTGAGCGAAGCACGAATTCATTACGAGTGTGAAGTAGCCGACGGAGAAATAGACTGTGCTAGACATTCTCAGACCACACAATGAATGCTGTGGCAACAGCTAAATTTATCCTCTGACTTTAAAAAGGAAGTACAGTAATTATTTAATGAGTTTGAGCAAAGTACGCAATGTAACTGGTCCTTTCCATGAGAACGCAGTGTGACAACGCCTCTATTCGCTTAAACAGCTCCAGGTCAATCGAGAGGCCACAAGTTTCTTCACATGTTCAATTCAATCCACGTTAACTGTCACAACTATGGTACTGGTTCCTGGAAACTCCAACCTATTGTTATTACAATACTCTACATTGATCCATTGGTATGTACGTGCTTGGATAATCCTTAAGTCTACACATACGGTATGGGAGGTAGTTGTACTTTTCATGTTGTTGTTACTGTGCTCTTCAGACTTCGGCATCTCTAAGATCCAATTTAGTCGTGACTACCATTCTTTATAATGGAGGTAAGATTTCTTTTCCTTTTTTTTTTTTTTTTTTTTTTTTTTTTTTTTACAGAATATACTACATTGCTCTTCTGATCTGTTGACGTTATTTTAGAGACCCAGTCGAGGAGATATTTTTTTGATATGCGACGTGCAGTTAATTTATTTGTAACTCAAAGATCTTTGTCTTTTACAGTGTGTTTGCAAACCACAGTCCCTTGTTTGCATTCCCTCTCTGACGGGATACAGTGCACTAAAAATGACGAGATTATAGCAACCCTGAAACTTCCTGAGAGATTAAAACAGTGTGCCGGACCGAGACTTGGACTCAGAACCTTTGCCTTCAGCGGGCAAGTGTTCTACCATCCGAACTACCCAAGCACGCCTCACGACCTGTCGTCACAGCTTCAGTAATGGCAATACCTCATCTCCCACCTTCCAAACTTCACAGAAGTTCTTCTGCGAACCTTGCAGAACTAGCACTTCTGGATAACGGATATTGTGGAGATATGGCTTAGCCACAGCCTCGAGGATGTTTCCAGAATGAGATTTTCACTCTGTGCGCTGATGTGACACTTCCTCACCGATTAAAATTTTGTGCCGGATCGGGACTCGAACTCGGAACCTTCGCCTTTGGCGGGCAAGTGCTCTACCATCTGAGCCACCTTATGTTTTCAAAATCGTTGAATTTTGTCCCCTCGGGAATATACCGAACTGAAGCAAAGTAAGTAAAATGGTACTTGCTGTATGATGAAACTAAAGTCACTACTCAGTATATGTATATGAGTGTGAAATCCACTGGAACATAGTTGCAGTTTGTGGTTTAAACACAGGAAATTATATAGGTGAATATTTCTTGTTTTTGTCTGTCCTAAGGACAAGACAGTTAAACTTCTAGATTATTAAATTCTTTACATGTAAGAATTGGTATGTTTTGGTAGTACATATGAGATATAAGTTTCATTCTCGACGGTTTCTTTGGACTCATAGCTTTGGTTTGCGGTCGGTGCTCTGTGTGGCCTTGTTGCTTTTAGACAAGGTGGATAAATGGTAAAAACTTTTCTTTCGTCCATGGATAGGTGAGAATCGCTTGTTTCTGACGAATGATGTGTTGTTGAAAGTCACATATTGACTCTCCTTCCTCGTTAAAGACAGAGTGAGTGATCTCGTCTTGCACATGGAAATGCTTTAACGTTCATGTATAATAATTTCTTGTTGTTGATTTTATTAGCATTCGTTGATAACAATCTCGCCGATTTAAACTGTATCCACTTCCATAGATCTGCAATTGTGGTGCAGCCTACAGTTCGGTGTATGGCAGAGTCAATCAATCCACACTGTTAGCAGCATGGTTGATTAGTCAGCTTTATTTTGTGGCGTCGTGCAGCTGTTGGGATTAAATCATGTATAAAGATGTAAGCAACGGAGGGCAACTGCGAACTCGTGGATTTGTCTGCAAAATTTGACCAGACCATCTTATGTTTCGTCTGCTTGGTAGGGGGCGTGGAGTGTTGTTTCCTATGGTTTCTAATATGTTGTTCGTAATATAGATCCGAACATTGGGAGTCTGCTCTAAAACAGATGTAGCAGTTTGCAAGACGCAAATTGTACTTGCTGGCATCTTCCTGTCACTTCTATTTCCCGGAACACCTCATCCAGCTTTCAGTAGGTCCGACCGATTGGTTGGCAATTACAGAGTATTCAACGTATTTTTCACTATAAGGACTGAACATTTTGCCTCACAATCTATTAAGACTAGACCGACCTCGGTAAGTGGTTTCGACAGTTGATCCCTAGCTACCCGAAACAAATGACATTTCCAAATGAACCTGTACGATATATTTCCGATCGCAGGGTACGTTTTGAGCAACATACCACATTTTCGATATGGCAAGCATGTTTGAATGACGTTGAATTGTCACGTACTATTCGCTAGAAGAGCACCTCCCAAGTTGCCGACCTTTCCTTTAAAATTGACGGCAATTAACTCGTCGCCGGCCGGAGTGGCCTTGCGATTCCAGGCGCTACGCTCTGGAGCCGAGGGACCGCTACGCTCGCCGCTTCGAATCCTGCCTCGGGCATGGATGTGTGTGATGTCCTTAGGTTAGTTAGGTTTAAGTAGTTCTAAGTTCTAGGCGACTGATGACCTCAGAAGTTAAGTCGCACAGTGCTCAGAGCAATTTGGACCATTTTTTTTTTTTAAATCACTCGTCGATGTTTTTCCGGAACTTCACTCCTAACACTTGCATTTCATCACATTCGGTAAAGGGATATGGCATAGAATGAGCATCTTGACTTAGCCACAAGAGCTGTGTTTTTTCGTTGTTCATCTTCGCCCCTGCTGCTTCGTGATAATCTTCCATTATTGACGATATTCTCCCGATGTCTTGGAATTCAGTAATTATTAGGGTAACATCGTGGCCGTACGCGTTCACGGTGAATCACTGTGTGCTCACTCGTAATTCTGGGAGTGTTTCACTGATGGTACGAAGTACAGGTTCTAAGGAAACGACGAACAGAATTATCGATGAAGGACAAACCTGGCGGACAGATAGTTGGATATGAAATTCGTCAGCGAAATGCCTGGTGGTTTGCACCTTCGAAACCAGGTGGTATTGATTCGGTAGCAAGAAATCTGTTGTTTCTGGTGGGTATCTGAAAAGCTATAGCACACGTCTGAGATACTGGTGAATGACATTATCGAAAGCTTTTTCTAAACCTATGCTCAAAAGCCCTAGTGGTTGTGCAGGATACTGCCATGACTAGAAAGTAGGAGCAAATGCCATCGATACTAATTTTGTTAGGAACCTTGGAACGGTACACGTCTGTTCTGGTCCGAGGACGTCTGGAAGATTTCGCTTTAGCCGTACCGCTAAGACAAGAGTAAGTATTTTCGAGTCAGCACCTAACAATGTAATCGGCCAGAATTCCGTTATCCGCCGTGGAATCGGTTTCCTGGGAACAAGCAAGATAATTCCTCGTTTCTTTTCGGAGCACAGGCGTCCGAATCGCTGTTTCTTCTTCATGACCTCCATGAACTCTTTCTTAATATCTTCAATATCTTCTTCAGGAATTGGTGAAGACAACATAGTGGTACTTTCCTATTTTAGAGAGGACGTACCGTTTCGTAGCAGATATGCTGTTCTGAGAGAATCAGATGGCTGTGGTTTGGAAATGTTCACCTATCCCTACACTACTAATATATTCGTCCCCAATATATTACTGGGAAACCTATGGTTGCACCTCTTCCACTCTCATGTGAGATGATGACTCCATTTCTCACCTGGTATACGGCCGTAATCCTTGCAGGTGAGAATTGTCCTGCAGTTCTAATATTTCCTTTTTTTTTTAAATCACTAGATCCTCCCCGTTGTCTACTTTTGATTGCAGTTCTCGAGTGATGATGTAGTAGTACTCGACGTTATTTCTCGTCTTTTGATTAATCCTGTAGGCGACATTGATAAATAGTTCCCGGATACCAGGTTTTAAAAGGCTCATCGCCCACTCAGTAGCGTTATGAAAGAAACGTTTCCGACTAATCCACGATCTGTAACGGGCTCTAAACTCTGTTTTGACCCCTGGCGTGTGGGGCAGGGTACAATTTAGTTTCCAGTAACCTCTACAAAGTATTTTGGGTTGAGGGAAACGTTGTACACTAGTATTACAGCGTGATAGTCGGAAAAGCTGACAGGAATTACATCGTAATCTTGCATGGTTATGCCCGCTGTGATATAGATTGGGTCAAACCTGGAGGCCACCGCTGCCGAGACATACGTATAGTGAGTACGTGTGCTGCCAAGGCGCTCAACCAGATCTTTCATGTTGAGGCCTGTGATCATGTTTTGCAAGGGGCCACTGAAGGGCGTTGCGCCTTTCGAATCTATAGCCCTGAGGACAGATTAAAATCTCCTGCGATGATGATCTCGCCTTCCTCATGCCTCAGATAATGCGGTAAAAAACTTTGCCCTAGCAGCTCTGTTATTTGATCCGGAAGAAGCGTAGAGATTTAAAAGGATTACCCCATGCAGAACGCCTTTGAAGATGCGTCCTCCCGGCTCTTTTTCTACGTCCTGTAACTCTAATCCATCCCAGGTTAAGAAACATCAACCCCTGCCGCCGATACCAATGTAGTTATACACATTATATGCCGGAAAGGAACCTACCTCTTAGCCATTGCTACTTGTAAAAAAAGCAACATCGATATCATTAGTTTGAAGAAATTTTTCCAAGATATTGATCTTGATCCTACGTTCCAAACATCACAGAAGCTCTTCTGCGAACCTTGCAGAACTAGCACATCTGGAAGAGAGGATATTGCGGAGACATGTCTTAGCCAAAGCCTGAGGGATGTTTCCAGAATGAGACTTTCACTCCGCACTGGACTGTGCGCTGATATGAAAATTCCTGGAGATTTAAACTGTGTGAGACGAGGTACTGGTATAATTGAAGCTGTGAGGACGGGTCGTGAGTCGTACTCTAGTAGCTCAGATGGTAGAGCACTTGCGCACAGCCGGCCGGTGTGGCCGAGCGGTTCTAGGCGCTTCAGTCTGGAACCGCGTGACCGCTACGGTCGCAGGTTCGAATCCAACCTCGGGCATGGATGTGTGTGATGTCCTTTGGTTAGTTACGTTTAAGTAGTTCAAAGTTCTAGGGGACTGGTGACCACAGATGTTAAGTCCCATGGTGCTCACAGCCATTTGAACCATTTTGAACTTGCACGCGAAATGCAATGTTCCCGAGTTCGAGTCTCGGTCCGGCACACAGTTTTAATCTGCTAGGAAGTTTCATATCAGCGCACACTCCGATGCAGAGTAAAAAATATCATTCTGGAAACACCCCCAGGCTGTGGCTAAGCCATGTCTCCGAAATATGCTTTCTTTCAGGAATGCTAGTTCTGCATAGTTCGCAGGAGAGCTTCTGTAAAGTTTGGCAGGTAGGAGACGAAGTACTTTCAGAAGTAAAGCTGTGAGGACGGAGCCTGTGTCGTGCTTGGGTAGCTCAGTTGTTAGAGCACTTGCCCGCAAAAGACAGAGGTCCCGAGTTCGAGTCTCGGTCCGGCACACAGTGTTAATCTGCCAGGAAGTTTCATATCAGCGCACTCTCCGCTTCAGAGAGTAAAATCTCATTCATAGCAACCTTCTTCTCCAGATTCATAAATTGGCCACTTACTACACCTCACTAGATGCAGATGTCGTTGGAAGTCCCCTGCAGAAATATCGAGCCATGTTGCCTCCTCTATAGCCGTCCATAACTGCGAAAATGTTGCTGGTGTAGGATCTGGTGCACCAACTGATCTCTCGATAATGTCCCATAAATGTTCGATGGGATTCGTGTCGGGCGATTTGTGTGGCCAAATCATTCCCACTAATTGTGCAGAACGTTCCTCAAACCAAACGCGAACAACTGTGGCCGGTGACAGGACATCGTCGATTGGAAACATGAAGCCCATGAATGTCGGCAAACGGTCTCCAAGTAACTGAACATAACGATTGCCAGTCAACGATCGGTTCAGCTGGACCAGAGGATGCAGTGCACTGCATTTAGACACAATACGCACCACAATGGAGCCACCAGCAGCTTTCACAGTGCCTTGTTGACATCCTGGGTCCACAGCTTAGTGGAGCCTGCGCCACAATCGAAGCCTACCATCAGCACTTGCCAACTGAAATCGAGGAGTATTATAGCAGGCCAACGATTTCCAGTCGTACAGGGACTCATGGGCACATGTGATGACCGCAGTAGAGGCTCTGTAGGCGACTTCGTGCTTTTAGAAAAGGCATTCGTGTTGGTCGTGTGTTGTCATAGCCTTTCTTTTCTTGGCTTTTGAGTCATCAGTCTTCTGACTGGTTTGGTGTGGCCCGCAATGAATTCCTCTACTGTGCCTAGTTCTTTGTTCCACAGTATCACTTGCAAGCTACGTCCTCAATCATTTGCAGAATGTATTCTGGTCTCTGTCTTTTACAGTTTTTTCCTTTTACAGCTCCCTCTCCTCTAGTACCACAGAAGTCAGAAGTCATACCCTGATGCCCTATCGACCTGTCCCTTCTCCTTGTCAGTGTTTTCCACATATTATTTTCCTCTTTGATTATGTCCAGAACCTCCTCATTCCTCACTGAATAAGTTCTCCTAATTTTCAACATTCGTCTACAGCTCCACATCTCAAATGATTCGATTCTCTTCTGTTCTGGTTTTCCCACAGTCCATGTTTCGCTGCCATGCTATGCTCTGCTCCAAACGTACAATCTCAGAAATTTCTTCCTTAAAATATAGCTTATGTTTGATACTAATAGATTTCTCTTGGCTAGGAATGCCGTTCGTACCAGTGCTAGTCTGCTTTTGATGTCCTCTTTGCTACATCCATCATTGATTATTTTGCTACATAGGTAACACAATTCCTTAACTTCATGTACTTTGTGACCATCAATATTAACTTAATGTTTCTCGCTGTTCTCATTTCTGCTACTTCTAATATATTCTGTCTTCCACAGTCTGCACTCATTAGACTGTTCATTCCATTCAGCAGATCATGTGATTATTCTTTATTTTAACTCAGGATAGCAATTTCATCAGTGAATAATATCCGTGATATCACCTTGTATTTATTTCCACTCCTGAACGTTTCCTTTATTTCCATCATTGCTTCTTAGCTGTACAGATTGAACAGGAGGAGTGAAAGATAGCATCCCTGTCTTACACACTTTTTTAATCTGAGCATTTGAACTTATTTCCACTCCTGAACGTTTCCTTTATTTCCATCATTGCTTCTTAGCTGTACAGATTGAACAGGAGGAGTGAAAGATAGCATCCCTGTCTTACACACTTTTTTAATCTGAGCATTTGAACTTATTTCCACTCCTGAACGTTTCCTTTATTTCCATCATTGCTTCTTAGATGTACAGATTGAACAGTAGGAGTGAAAGATACCATCCCTGTCTTGCACACTTTTTTAATCTGAGCACTTCGTTCTTTCAATAAAAATTTTCTGAGTTTGTGACCGCATGTGTCGTACACTCTCATTATTCCCTCTGGGGCTCTTGTACATATTGTACATCACACGTCGCTCCCTATAGCTTACCCCTATTTTTCTGTGAATTTACAACATTTTGCACCATCTTACATTGTGGAACGCATTTTCCAGATCGACAGATCCTATGAACGTGTCTTGTTTTTTTTTTTTTTTTTTTTTTTTAGTCGCCTTCATTATCAACCGCAACGTCAGAATGGCGTCTCTAGTGCCTTTACCTTTCCTAAAGCCAAACTGATCATCATCTAACACATTCTCAATTTTGTTCGTTCTTCTGTATATTATTCTTGTAAGTAACTTGGATGCATGAGCTGTTAAGCTGATTAGGCGATAATTCTCGCACTTGTTACCTCTTGCATCCTCAGGAATTGGATGATATTTTTCCGACAGCCAGATGGTATATCGCCCGACTCATACGGTCTCAACACCAACTTGATTAGCCGTTTTGTTGCCACTTACCTCAATGATTTTAGAAAGTCTGATGGATGTTATCTATCCCTTCTGCCTTATTTGACCATCAATCATCAAAATGGGTCAAATGGCTCTGAGCACTATGGGACTTAACATCGGAGGTCATCAGTCGCCTAGAACTTAGAACTACTTAAACCTAACTAACCTAAGGACATCACACACATCCATGCCCGAGGCAGGATTCGAACCTGCGACCGTAGCAGTCACGCGGTTCCAGACTGAAGCACCTAGAACCGCTCGGCCACCACGGCCGGCTTCAATCACCCAAAGCTCTTTTAAATTCTAACACTGAATCCACTATCTCATATATATCGACTTCTGTTGAAAAGCCTTGGCTAACCCGCAGGAGAGGACAGGTAGTTTAAATTGTGGGAAGGGTCCAGATTAAGGGGCGGTCAGTTACACTAGAGCATACAACCTTATTATTTGAACAAACGTTACCACAGAGCCCAAAAATTTTTTTTAACACCGCTTTAATCTTTGAGACTTAATTACTATATGAAAGCCACTATAATTTAAAAATAGCTGAAGACCACTAAAAATGCAAGCATATTCAGAAGTTTAAAAGGCAAGCCTTATCTTAGAACAATTCTTTATTTAGGCTGAAGGCTCAAAGAATCTGAGATTCTCAGAGCAAACAATTTCAATTCAAAATCGGCTGAAAGTTCAACATTTAAGGCTAAACAACATTAAACATAAAAAAAACAAGGCCTTACTTAAAACAGTTCTAATTTAGGCAAAACTGAACCAAAACAGAAATTAAAAAGGCAAAGCCTTATCCTAAAACAGTTCAAAGATTCAGACACTCAACAGCTAACAAGCTAAATTCAAATTGGGTGAAGGCCCAACATTTAAAACTCCACAACATTAATTTTGTTTGAATACCAAAGGCCTTACTTGAAACTCAGTCTCAAAATAGGCTGAAGGCCCAACACCTAAAATTCAACAACATTAATTTTTTTAAATGCGGAAGGCCTTACGTGAAGCAGTTCTTTGAACTAGGCTGAAGGCCTCAAGATCAAAACAACTCCCACTCAAAATTGGCTGAAGGCCCAACACTTAAAAGGTCTTAAGTGAAACAGTTCTTTAAATTAGGCTGAAGGCCTAGAGAATCTTATGCCTTAAGGGCAAAACAACCATAATTTTTTTTAATCGGTTAGAAGCCACACAAGTGCAAACAACAAGAACAAATAAAGAATAATACAGTACACCCAAGGGCGCACAGATGTTCTTGTGTCGGCCCGGAATTCAAACACTAATGCTCGTTTATGTGAGACAGGCAGTTGGGCCAACCATTCACGATCCTACGACAAGCCAACCGACCGACTGTCTATGGACCCTGCGACAAAATAACTTCCACTATACCCGACCAGGGCACAACAGGGAGTTCAACGGAACAACGTAGAAGATATTGGCGCCCACAATCAATCATACATTGAGCTGTCAAGGTACTCACCGTGGTGGACAGCAACAACACTGCCTGAAATTTACGTCAAAGGTCAGGGCACGTAACCGGAATGTTAACGGCTCCAAAGCAGAAGATTCCGCTAGTGGACTTCAATTCAAATAATCAAAGTCAAACTCCATCAGAGGGTGGCTAGTATTTTCCAGCTTGAAAACCACGTTGTTGCTCACGGGAATATCCCAACAGCCGACAACCAACTCCAAACGACACAATGTGAACAGTCCTGACTTGTTGGTAGATTAAATCAGAACTCAACTTTCGTGTCCAGGATCGGTGAGCCACGGACCTCATTGCAATCGGAACAGCCCCACACACTCCGACACCATGTAGAGACCGCCAGCGGCCCTGGTCAAACTACATTCCTCGCTGCTCCACGCCAACTGACTGAAGCGTCACTCACCGTCCAGTGGAAACTATAAGCGCCAGGTCAAAGATAGTCCAAGGTGCGAATGCCAATACACACCGCTGCTGCCACCTGCAGAAGGAGAGGGTAACAGCATAATCGCGATAACCGCGGGAGAATAAACACAGAATCGCAACCAATGTTCAATCCAGAGCATCGCATGAACCAGCCACGGCTCACTGTTTCCTCTTCTACCACATCAGACAAATCTTTACCCTCATAGAGGCCGTAGATATATACTTTCCACCTAACCGCTCCTGCCTCTGCATTTAATAGTGGAATTCCCGTAGCACTCTTAATGTTACCACCCTTGCTTTTAGTTTCACCGAAGTTTGTTTCCACTTTCCTGTGTGCTGAGTCAATCCTTCCTTTCGATTTCTTCCCATCTTTCATATAGTCATTTCGTCTTAACTTCCCTGCACTTGCTATTTCTTTCATTCCTCAGCGACTTGTGGTCTTGTATTCCTGAATGTCCCTGAACGTTTTTATACTTTCTTCTCTCGTCGATCATCTGATGTATTGGTTCTATTATCCATGCTTTCTTCACAGTTACCTTCTTTGTACCTACATTTTTCTTTCTAACTTCTGTGACTGCCCTTCTTAGAGATGTCCATCCCTCTCCTACTGTAATGCATACTGGACTATTCTTAACTGCTGTATCTACAGCCTTAGAGAACTTCAAGTGCATCTCGTCATTGCTTAGTACTTCCGTATTCCACTTCTTTGCCTATTGATTCTTCCTAACTTATATCATAAACTTCACCCCACCCTTCATCACTGCTACGTTGTGATCTGAGACTGTGCCTACTTCTGGGTAGACCTTACAACCCAGTATCTAATTTTCGAACCTCTGTCTGACCATGATGTGATGTAAATGACGGCTTTCCGTATCACCCGGCATTTTCCTCTTGTGATTCTTGAACAGAGTATTCGCTATTACTTGCTGAAATTTATGACAGAACAGACTTAGGATTTTCCCCTTTCATTCACTGTCGCAAGATCGTATTACCCTGTAACCGTTTCTTCTTCCCCTATTGCTGGACTCCAGTCCCACATGACTATCTGATTTTCATCTCCCTTTATGTACTATATTACCCTTTCAAAATTCTGATATACTTTCTTTATCTCGTCATCTTCAGCTTGTGTCATCGGTCTGTATTCCTGAACTATCGTTGTCGGTGTTGGTTTTTTGTTGCTTCATAATCAATCCAACTCTCGTTATGTTATTTTCTGCTGCTGTTGACATTACTCTATACCCATCTGGTCAGAAAGTCTTGTCTTCTTTTCATTTCACTTCACTGACCCGCACTATATCTAGTTTGAGCCTTTGCATCTCGTTTTTCAGATTTTCTAGCATCCTTACGACGTTAAGGCTTCTGACACTCCATGCCCCGACTCGTTGAAAGTTGCCCTTTCTTTGGTTAGTTATGTTTTCCTCATGGTCTCCTGCCCCTTTTCAGTCCCCTCCCAGGGATTCGAATGAGAGACTATTCCGGTATATTTTTCCAACGGAGAGATCATTATGACACTTTTTCAATTGCGGGCTACATGTCCTGTGGATACACGTCATGTATGCCGTGTTTTCCATTGCGTTCTGCATCCTCATGCCATTGATCATTGTTAATTCTTCCACCTTCAGTGGCAGTTTCTCACCCTAAGGACACGAGAGGACGCTGTACCTCTGTCCGCTGCTCCACCCTATTTGACAAGGCCGTTGACAGAATGACGGTGATTTCTTATGCCGAAAGTTTTCGGGCGCCAGTGCTGACTAGTTATCAAAGTTTATGCAGCAGCCAGTTTCGAACCAGTGACCGATGACGTTTTGACGCTACCACTATTCCGCGGGTGATTTCTGTATTAACACCAAATAGATATTAGAGTCACGCCCCTCAGGCAAGTTCCACATGTCGATTGCAAGTCGTGTGTCAGTCAAATATCTTGCATTTAGTGGTTTTGCAACAGTAGCTAGTTTAGTAGTGCTGAGAGTAGAACAACGCGTTATCCACGGCGACACCAATACGTGGTAAGAAACTTATTTCACACCGTTTATTGATTTCCACACAGGGACAACTTTTGTTCTTATTCAAATATACGGGGCCAGATTAAGATCGAGAAGATTTGAATGTACTTACCTCTAATTTGTCATGTTCACGCATAGGTTTTAATCAGATTGGGTTTAATGGTATTGCTTTCTTGCTAATAAACAGATTGTTTAAAACATGGTCAGGTAAATATGCAGATACGCGTAATCATATACGCAGTCAGCACCCCACTTGACATAACTACTCTTTGTTAGACATAAACATCACATCTTACTTTAGACATAAAGACGTAGATTAAAAAATCACAGAACCCCTGCAGCCATAGCCACAACTACTTCTCACAGTGGTTTAAATGCATCGTGTAACCACTGGTGTATCATCTGAAATATTCAGTCAGCTACTGCACTCTTTCTGTTTTGTCTGGCTCGCTGAAGACGTGCAGCTTTTTTCAACTCCGTATGCTGCAACTGCGGCCCCGAACGAGCCTGATCGCATTATGATAGTGCAACATTAGATAAACATCGTGTCACTTGAAGAAGTAGACCTACAAGACCGGCTTAACGCGATACCTTGCGGACATGAAGCGAGAGCTGCCGAAAATGCGGTGACTGTGGGCAGTTCTAGAGCCCTTAGAGCTGAAACAGAGGAAGTAGTACCAGATATAGTCAGCACGTTTAAGCCGTAAATTTTGTACCTTCTTTTGCTGGGAAGCCAGGCAGAAGTGTAACAGTAACTTTGCGAAATGTCAGGCACATGGAACGCATATGCGCATGGCCAAACCATAATTTGTTAAATGTCACGAAGGTGTAGCTTTCGAACGATGCGCGAACTTCTATTGAATCGCTAGACGCGTTGCTGGAAGCGCCCACTTTTGAATTCTTGGCAAAGGGTTTGCAGAGCGCTATTCCGACAAGCGTAGGGTTGGCTATTACGGTGATCAGTTGTCCACCCTTAGACAAAAAAGTGGAGAGGACTTTGAAGTATTTACAGACAGAATAAAGGCAGTATCTTGTCACACATACATTCTAGGAGGCGATAATAAACGTAATGAAATATTAATTGAAGTAACTGAAACAAGAGCAATCGACGTATTCACACGAGGAATCAATCCACATATCACCTCCTTGCATGAAGCAATCAGACTTGCTCTATTACACGAGCAAGCGGGAAGATTTGTATCCACCTTCGCGCGACATGTGTTCATTGATGACACGAATTGCCAGAGATGCTCGAAGCCCATCCATAGCAGGCTGGAGTGGCCGAGTGGTTCTAGGCGCATCAGTCTGGAACCGCGCGACCGCTACGGTCGCAGGTTTGAATCCTGCCTCGGGCATGGATGTGTGTGATGTCCTTAGGTTAGTTCGGTTTAAGTAGTTCTAAGTTCTCGGGGACTGATGACCTTAGTGTTAAGTCCCATAGTGCTCAGAGCCATTTGAACGAAGTCCATACATGCGGACGAGCGCTATTGGGCTTCCTGTTGTCAGAAATGCCATACAGTCAGACACGAAGAGGATCGTTGCCAGTAAAATAAGTGGCCGAATCTCCCCAAGAGGATCGTGCGAGCAGACAACAAAAATAATAATCAAAACCACGAGTAGTGCTCCACGGGGAAACGAGCGTGGGGCAGGTTCTGCCACTCACACTCCTCCGCAATGAAGCACATGAAACGTATAGAAAGGGGAGAATCCGTTGAGGAGACAAATTTAGTTTTAGAGGGGAAGCTCGGAGGGAAGAGAGTTAAAATTCTTGTGGATACCGGAGCTCAGATTAGTGCTCTTCTTGTTTACAACAATAAAAAGCGTGTGCTAAGACCACCACGCCATAATATAAGTGGACTTCGAGACGAAATGAATATTCATGCATGCACTTGAACAACACATTTGCACATTGAAGAGAAAAAGAATGACTTTGACAGTGAGGAAGCACTGACAGGATTTTGATATCATAATGAGAAACGATTTCCTATTACCGTATCAGGCTGTGATAGATTATAGGAAGCGAATTATTCGGTTCAGTGATACACTACACTGTCCGGACAGCGAGCGTGTGTCCCATTCGCAAGAAACTTGTGATGGGAGGCCTACCTCATACGTTGCAACCGAACCGCGTGAATGAGGGTTCAAAACTGTCACGCTTGCAATAGTCAGCGCTGGTAAGTTCTCTGGAGGGAAGTCAAAGGCCGGGTACAGCCGGGATTGGACTTTCTAGTCGACCTGCTTCCCAGAATTACTTTCTCGGCATTATGGAAATCCATGTCAAGAGAGGTCTCAGTAGACCTGAAGTAAAAGGGAACCCCCACGTGGCACAATACCAGCCAGTGGCGAAGAAGTTTCGAGCCTGAAACAACATCAAGAGAAAAGACGCAAGCAGTTACCTGCGAGGATAGTTAGGGCATTGGCACGTTCGATAAGAAGTCAGTTGAAAAAGAAGTTGGCACATTTGACAGAGGTAGGGCAATATCTTTTGCATCCAGTTTTAGAAAAATATGCGTGGTTGTTCGAGGACAGGCACTACTTGCCAGCAACTGACCTCATGTTGTTGTTGTTGTGGTCTTCAGTCCTGAGACTGGTTTGATGCAGCTCTCCATGCTAATCTATCCTGTGCAAGCCTTTTCATCTCCCAGTACCTACTGCAACCTACATCCTTCTGAATCTGCTTAGTGTATTCATCTCTTGCTCTCCCTCTACGACTTTTACCCTCCACTCTGCTCTCCAATACTAAATTGGTGATCCCTTGATGCCTCAGAACATGTCCTGCCAACCGATCCCTTCTCCTGGTCAAGTTGTGCCACAAACTTCTCTTCTCCCCAATCCTATTCAATACTTCCTCATTAGTAATGCGATCTACCCATCTAATCTTCAGCATTCATCTGTAGCACCACAATTCGAATGCTTCTTACGACACGAAATTCCCGCGGGAGACACTAGAATAACAGCGAAGAAGCTGTATCGATTACTCCATCAGTTACAATCTATTGTTGAAGATACGATTCAGCAGCAATTGGATGCAGTGATAATTTAATCCTCTGCAAGCCCTTGGGCCAGTTCAATTGTAATCGTGCCAAAAAATAAAGGTGTTATGAGAGTGGGAAACAAGTTTACTATAACGGACATTTACCCTCTGCCATGTACCGACGGCACCATGGACAGGTTAGTAAATTGCAAGTACTTTACCAACCTGGACATGCATTCCGGATATCATCAGATTCCGATTGCACCGCTAAACACTCCTAAGAGTTTCACCAACTGCGACGTAGTCGCGTATACAAACAGTGATCCAATCCTGTCAAATGTTTTTTATTCCAGTCTTTGATCACAATATCAATTCTATAAATTATGACCAGTTTCAGCCCGTAATGACCATCCTCAGATCTTTTTTACACCATCACTTTAGGACATGGTGTAAAACAGATTTGAGACTGAAACCGGCCATCGTCTAAAGAATTGATAATGTGTTCAAAGACTGGAATAAAAAGCATTAGATCTAAAAGTGCCTTTGTGGTCCCATCTGGATTTTATCAATACTTCAGAATACCTTGTGGTGTAAGAAATGCGCCTGCCACTTTTCTAAGGTTTGCCGACTTCTTACTGAGAGGTTTAACGCCTACTATGTGTCTTGCGCATCTCAATGACGTCACTGTCTCGCTGACACCACAAGCTTGATCTCTTACGCCAAAATAAAACAGAGCGACTTGCGAAGAACTCGCTTAGCGGCCATGCCACCACGCCATTAGGCAAACGGAAGCGCCGAAACGCGTAATCTATAGAGCGACGGGAGACTACACAACTACTGATTTCTATGGTAGACCGAGTGAGCCTGGACCGTTACTGACGGCGCAGTTATTTACATTACTGATGGGGCACGGTGCACGTGCGTCCGTTCTGCTGGAATTTCCAGTGGGCACCCATGATCGCATGCTACTGCAGTTAATATTTTGACTCTCCCGCTTCCATTACTTACTTTATTGCCGTGTTGTCTTTCTTTTGTTGGTGAGGAGCTAGCAGGATTAATCGGGACTGAGGTGTCCGACGGTACTAAACCATTGTATCGCCCCTCTCTTGCTTCAATGATCCGTTTCCCTTATACACGTCTTGTCGTAAGGCGTCAACAATGTCCTAATTAACTGACCAAATATCTCTCAGAAAGTAAAGACTTTTTTTTTTAAAAAAAGGGAGCTAGGGCTTCGCTCTTCGGTAACGCATGCCCAAAATTAAGGGACAGAAATACAGCTTTGCTGCTTGCTGGGTGTCACGAAACGGTGTTCTTTTGACACTTCATTTGCTATTGAGCAAATTGCTGAATGACACCCTGAATTATTCCAGTCGAGTTGTCATTTAAAGGGTTACGTCTGTGCCTATTGTTCTGCTGTCACTGGCATCACTGTATGGATTTTCTTCGCACATCAGAAAAAGTTTTGCATCATCCCGGTTCCCAGAACTGCTGACGATAGACGTTGACCGTGGATATTGTATCACAGACACAGTCACACTGTTCAGATATGTCACTGAACCCACCCAAAGATGTAAACAATCATGTATGAGCAGCGTCTATTTGACGGAGGTGGTCCAACAGCCGATCATTTCCAGTCATTCCAGCACGAAGGAGATACACGGTTCGTGTTGTTTGTAGATCAATCACGCCTAGACGGTGAATAACGACGTTCGATCGTGTCCGCATTGTTATTTTGTGCCAATAAGGTCTCTCAACATGGGAAGTGTCCAGGCGCGTCGGAGTGAACGAAAGCGATGTTGTTCGGACATGTAGGAGAAATAGAGATGATATACCTCGCTCAGACCACCCATGGGCTACTATTGCAGTGGATGATGGCTGCCTACGGATTATGGCTGAAAGGAACGCTGAGAGCATCTCCAGCATGTTGAATAACGCTTTTCGTGCAGCCACAGGACGTCGTGTCACGACTCAAACTGTGCGCAATAGCCTACATGATGTGGAACTTCACTCCCGACGTCCATTGCGAAGTCCGTCTTTGTAACCAGAACACCATGCAGTGCGGTACAGATTGACCCAACAGCATGCCGAAGGGACCGCTCGGGATGGCATCACGTTCTCTTCACCGATGAGTGTTGCATATGCTTTCAAGCAGACAATCGTCGGAGACGTGTTTTCAAGCAATCCAGTCAGGCTGAACGCCTTAGATACACTGTCCAGGGAGGACACCAAAGTGGAGGCTCCTTGCTGTTTTGGGGTGGCATTATGTGGGGCCTACGTACGCCGCTGGTGGTCATGGAAGGCGCCGTAACAGTTGTACGACACGTGAATGTCATCGTCCGACCGAATAATGCAACCACATCGACAGAATGTTGGGGAGGCATTCATCTTTATGAACTACAATTCACGCCCCCATCGTGCCCATATTGTGACTGTCTTCCTTCAGGATAATGACATCGCTCGACCAGAGTGGTTAGCATGTTCTCCAGACATGAACCCTATCGGACCTGTTTGGTACATATTAAAAAGGGATGTTTATAGACGACGTGACCCACGAACCCTTCTGAATGATCTACGGCGGGTTGCCGTTGAGGAGCGGGGTTGGTATTCACCAATAGTGCCTTGATAAACTTGTCTATAGTATGCCATGACGAATAAAGGCATGCATAATTGCAAGAGGACGTGCTACTGGGTATTAGAAGTACAGGTGTGTACAGCAATCTGGACCACCACGTCTGAAGGTCTCGCTGTATGGTGGTGCAACATGCAATGTGTGGTATTCATAAACCACAAAAGGGCAAAAATGACGTTTATGTTGATGTTTATTCCAATTTTCTGTACAGGTTCCGGATCTCTCGGAACCGAAGTGATGCAAAGCTTTTTTGATGTGCGTATAAATAGGGCTACTATAAATCACGCGAGCTACTCCATGGGTTATAGCAGATCCCCAGCCAGGCTGTCAATACCGTGGGTAACGTTTCATGAGTCACACTATTACATAGACATGGGCTTCCCAACGGGTTAAGCTACTAACGTTTGTATAAGTATCAAATTTTAAGAAAATTTGTTAAAAACAGTTTATGGGAAAGCAGTTCGTAATGCAAAAGGTTGATACTTGGTTTCTTCAATTTCCAATTACGCCTCTGACAGTCTGTACTCGTATCTATCACTTGGTGTTGTTTACCTCCTGTTGTAGTGAGTCACTTGAGCCTCCACTGATGCGGTTCCCACCTGCGAGCGTTGCAGTCGCTGGTACTCGACGCGCTCTCATCCGGCCAGCCGGCCCTCAAACCATCTGATCCCCGGTCCACATTACGGCGCCCGGGTGACCATGCACCACGGGCCAGCTGCAGCCCGGCTGGTCGCTGCCACTGCGCCCACCGCCGCCTTGGCCCCAAGCACGCGGCCGCTGGACCGACTCCGACGGCTTCGCAAAGTGTATGGAAAGAGACATTACATTACTGAGTACTAATACTATAGGGTAAACAAAAGAGTTATGAGGTTTTATGTAGATGACTACCATAAGATCTCGTCGTGCTGCCACAAAACAGATCGTCAAGCCATTAAAAAGGATTGTCATATAGCTGAAGCGGTTTTCTCTTTTTCAAGATGCAGATCCGCTGCTGCGATTATCCTAATTACACTAACGGAAGAAATAGCAACGCCAAAAGGTAATTAATGTAGAGAAATGAAATTTCACTAATACATTTGTGTAGATAACATATTTAAGTGATTAAAACTACGAGATCTAAGCAAGATATAGCTAGCCATGTTACTGCCAACTTTTCCACGGCGTGCGCTCCACCCGTGTTTGTATAGCAACGCCCTCTCGTGAATGTAGCGTCCTTTCCTGGCTCTTGTGACCCCCGGTTCCTGTGTTATTACTGATCTTTGTCAGATGTGCCTTGACAGTTCGTAAAAGTGTTTTTGAATCACCATGTACATGCGAAAATTGGTAATAGAAAACTAAAATGTGCAGTAGGAAGTTCGTTGGTGTGTGGATGTGATGCTGCTTGATATTATTTTTAAATACTTTTGTCAAATATTATGTATCCTTGAGCTAGTGAGAATGTCGGTACTCTCCAACTGTTAAATTTAATCACTAACTGAAAACATCCTTTGTGAAAGGAATTGTACAATAGTTGAAGTTGAATGTGAACACTTATTAAACTTTATCACTGTGTTTAGGGAATCGGTAGGAAAGTGTAAAGGAAAGTTGGATCATTTTGTGAAGTTGACAAAGAGTAAATTGGAATGTTAGCAACACCTCTGGGTGCTGCGGGTGCTACGTCCGAGAGAGGGTAGGTCGGCACTCCAGTAGTAGCCGCGGTACAATGTGAAACTTTGCATATCTTGCCATACCAGAAGTTGGTAAGCAGAAGACTGCAACGTGCAGTGGGAACGTCGTATGTAACCGGATGAACGAAACTCCAGAAAACATCAAGATGCAGCCACGAAACGTTTAATAGTACTCAGAGTGCTCTCGGAGTAGCTGGAGCTAATTGTCGCCGTCGCCAGCCCCTTCGCATCAACGCTATTCAACATCCTTGAAAATTGTTCACATCGGAATAGCACGGCGTACACAAGAAATTTCAGTCTCTCTTATTTTAAACAAGAATCTCACATGTGTAAGAGTCTGGCTTCCCAATCCTGTCGTTAGCCTCAGTCATTGTTACGTAGTGTACGATCCTGCACCATATCTAATATAATACAACCTATTGTCAGCAATTCGTTTGTTCTGTTTAACAATCACACGCTAGACATATAATGACAGTATTGAATGGAGATACAAAGTAAATTTAAAATGAATAACATTGGCAAGGCAAAGATTAAAGCTATAATTTTTTCGTTCTGACTGTCATAATTACATTGTGAAAGTGTTTTCTGTTTTGGTTTTTGTCGTTTTCTGGCATTGTTACTGAATTGGATCTTGACTGTTTTATTTAATGCCTATATTTTCAAATGATTCGAAAAGTTAAATTCTGTAAGTTTTATTTGGGAAGTTAACGAAACTACCCTGTATAGGCAAACGTTACTGTGAGATAACGCAAATTTCGCAATAACTGTAAAATTTCGCCGTTTAACGATTTCAGTTACGTTTATTTGGTCATCTTTCAAAGTTTATACAATAGTTTTTCTTTGACGATTTAAAACAACTGCTAACACTTTTCTTATCTCGTAGCGTATTGTATTTTCTGGTGGTTACGTGCGCTATTTCCATAACACGCTTTCGTCCACATCAGTTACGTAGTAATTATTGTTCTGATATGTAACTGGTTAATGAACGGAATTTTTCCAATTGGATTGTCGTCCGTTTTTTTAAATAAAATTTTAAGAAATCTTCACTGATTTGCTGTAGATTACTAAAGACATGGCGTAGTTTTCGCTGTGTGTGATTCTTACTAATTTAAAACGATTAATAAAATCTTACGCAAGAGCATAGTTGAATCAGTTATTTGTAAAACTCAATTGTTGTACACTTTTCCAATGACCAGTTGTTTATTTGGGAACCGTTTGAATTACATTTTCTGATTGGATTAGACTCATGTGGCTAAGGTTAATTTTGCATGGCTGATTGGAGAGTGGGAAGAATACATGTAGATTACGAAATAACCATGTGCGTGCAGTAAACCATCTTCAGCATGTAGCAGAGCACGCTAGTAAGCCGACGTAACAGGCTTTTGTTGAGGTGCGCCACCCAGCATTACCTGTTGGGAGGATCGGAAGGTGTTTAATTCGACCGTGAACTCATCCCCTTCAAGAGAACCTGGTAATATATAAAAGGCGTAAAAAACATAACGATGGCCGAACTCATAAGAAATGGAGTTACGAGGACTACTGCTTTTCCTTATCCACCTTGAACCAAAGTATAGTCTGTTACTGTCTAACTTGTGTTGTACCACACGTAAAATATTGGAAAGGATCATTGAACCAAAGTTGTCTTAGTTTCTTCATCGTAGATATAACTGTGAACTAAAATCCAAAATATACCGCTTTTATGTCCAAATAACCAAGAGAATCTACCCATGTGAATAAAGGCTTAGAATTTTTTTTTTGATAATGTCAGTATGAAGCGTTACTGCATAAATAAACGTCTCTTGATAAATGCCGTTATTAAAAATCAGCGATTTCATGTCAGTACTACCATTATTTTCGTGATATATAATGAAACCAGCCAACAATCGACATCCGCCGAAACTGTGATCAAAACTGAAATATTTATGTATAGTTAGACTCTCTTTCAATAAAGACGTTCATAGTCAACTTATCAAATTAATTCTCCACAAAATTCCTGGCGTTGTGAGTGTTCGTGTCACGTTAAATCCAAAAAATTCCAACATTTCGAAAAATGCCCGAGGCTGGATTCGATCCTGCGACCGTAGCGGCCGCGCTGTTCCAGACTGTAGCACCTAGAACCGCTCGGCCACCACGTCCGGCTAATATCAAAAAGGACCTGAAATAAATGGAGAATTATAACATTAAAATATCTGTAAATTACGTAGAACAGTCCAAAACATATGTAAAGTGATTATAAGATGAGCTAGAGTAGCGGAAGTATTTATAGAACGTTGCAACCCATATTTCGAAAAGTAATTAATTTGAAAGCGATTTTAACCTTGCCGTTGGTGGGGAGGCCTGCCTGCCTCAGCGATACAGATAGCCGTACAGTAGGTGCAGCCACAACGGAGGGGTATCTGTTGAGAGGCCAGACTAACGTGTGGTTCCTGAAGAGGGGCAGCAGCCTTTTCAGTAGTTGCAGGGGCAACAGTCTGGATGATTGACTGATCGGGCCTTGTAACAATAACCAAAACAGCCTTGCTGTGCTGGTACTGCGAACGGCTGAAAGCAAGGGGAAACTACAGCCGTAATTTTTCCCGAGGGCATGCAGCTTCACTGTATAGCTAAATGATGATGGCGTCCTCTTGGGTAGAATATTCCGGAGGTAAAATAGTCCCCCATTCGAATCTCAGGAGGACGTCGTTATTAGGAGAAAGACAACTGGCGTTCTACGTATCTGAGCGTGGAATGTCAGATCCCTTAATCGGGTAGGTAGGTTAGAAAATTTAAAAAGGGAAATGGATAGGTTAAGGTTAGATATAGTCGGAATTAGTGAAGTTCGGAATGGATATTTGCGTTAACCAGACATACACACGTAATAGTTCACAATGTGAATGGGGAAGTATAGAGATATGTACTGACAGGCCGCAATTGAATCACTAGGAGAAAATAGTAAGAAAATAAGAAAGAAGGGGGAGTGAGGAATGAAGATATTCCAAAAGCAGCTGAGGAGAAGAAACGAGCGTATCAGATACATTTAGGGGCGAAAACAGAATCTGCGAAACAAGAATACAAAGTAAAAACAAAGAAAATAAAATCCATTGTCTGAAATACAAATGAAGAATTGTGGAATTACTTTATGAGTAGAAATAGACATGATATCCTTGGAACACAGTCCATAGCTTACAAGATGACAAAGCGTTTAAATGAAACCGGAAAACACAACAGACCGAAATATAACACCAGAATATAAATGGATTCCTCATTATAAACAGCTTCGGTGTAATGAAAACCAAGCTTTACAGGAAGGCCCCTTCCCTCTCCTCCCTCAGGAATGGCTGAACGCCAAATCTCAAAACCCTGGACAGCTGCAGATATCATTTCAATCTTGTAATAAAGGTAAAGGAAATTAATGCAAAAGTTGTCATGGTACGACATTGTTCCCAAGAAAATAAATCAACGTCTACAAATTATCACTGAAAATCTGTTATCTGAGGAAAACAATCGTTTTAGTAAAACAAGATCCTGTACTGACAAGGTTTTCATAATTAAGCAAATTATAGAAACGAAGAGAGCTCAGTAAGGAAACAACCATTGCATTTACAAGTTTAGAGAAAAGCCTTCGCCTATGTAGATAGTAATATCTTATGGAACATATTACACAGGAATGGATTTCTTCAGCAACAGTATAGGTAATAGAAAGCCAATGTAACAGTCCATAAATATGAATAAAATCTAACCACGCTATATCGGAGCCATACTGATAAACCAAAGGGTTCGACAATGGTATAGCTTATTACCCACACTTGTTGATATATACATTGACGATATGAGTGAAACATGGAAACAACAAATGTATCCGGGCTTGAGATTGTGATAACATATTTTTAATACGAGGCTTTTCACAGACTACCTTGCAGTTGTACAAGATAGCGAGACTTAAGTATTAAGATCCATCTACAGACAGAACCAGATTTCCAAAGAATAATATGAAAATATTCATTCAAAAACAATGGCTTTCAATGGGACAAAACCGCTGAGAGAACTAAGATCATAATAGGAAACAAACTCAATGAACAAGTTAATCACTTCAATTACCTTGGTAATATTATAAGCTACTAGAGTGAACTCGACATTGACAAGAAGCTGTAGAAATATCAAATGATATGCGGAACAATCAATAGAACACTAGGAAATAAATTTAGAAAAGAAAGAGAAATCAAGTTTTATAAACTAATGGACACCCCCGCCCCCCATATTGCTATTTGAACTTGGACAACTACTACAAAGCGAGAAAGTAGAAATCCGGCGACACTCCTCTAAGATCAAAAATCAAATAGCTCTGAGCACTATGGGACTTAACATCTGACGTCATCAGTCCCATATAACTTAGAACTACTTAAGCCTAACTAACCTAAGGACATCACACACATCCACGCCTGAGGCAGGATTCGAACTGTAGCACCTAAAACCGCTCGACCACAACGGCCGGCATTCCTCTAAGAGCATTTAAGAACTGTACAAGATTCCATAGACCAAGAAGCGAAGGCCTCTGCCTTTACGTACTGTGTTACCCTTTCAGTATCCTAAATCCTCTTAACCTTTCTCGAACTCTTTATCTTCGGCTTGCGACGTCGTGATGTGTACCTGGCCTATTATTGTCAGTGTTGGTTTGGTGTCGATACCTGATGAGAACAAACATATCACTGAACTGTTCACAGTACCTCACTGTCTGTCCTACTTTCCTATTCATAACGGAGCAGAAATCCTGATATTTTTTTCATCTAACCTCACTGACACCCACTATACCTTGACTGATCTATAGTATTTTCCTTCGCAGATTTTCTAGATTCCCTATCAAGTTCAAACTTGTGACAGCCGAACGTCAACCTCTAGAATGTAATCCTTTCTTTGGCTGTTCGATCTTTTGTCATGGCTACCTCCCCTTTGGCAGTGCTCTTACGGAGATCCGAATGGAGAACTAACCCGAAAATCATTGCCATGAAGAGAAGAATTTTTCAATTATTGGCCATACGTGGATACACGTCACGTGGCTTTAATGCAGCGGTTTCCGTTGCTCTCAGTTCTGTTATGCTAATAATTGCTGATTCTTCTCATTTTTACGAATAGATTCCCATCCTAAGGGCAAGGTAGTGCCCTGAGCTTCTGTCCGCTTCTCCGCCCTCTTTGACAAAACCGTTGGCAGAATGAAGGTGACTTCTCATGAGGGAACTCTTCGGCCACCATTGCTAACGAGTTTTACTCAAAAGTTAAGCAATTCCGGAACCAAAGGCGATTTGAGTGCCACTCAGAGACGCTACCTCTAAACCACGGATCCGGATACCATGCGAAAAAGACTCCTTGTTGGACTAGGCAGTGAGCAGCTACTGTTCAAGACTTTTTGCCCGATACTGGCGAGCTGCCGGATAGTTTTGAAGGGATGCACAACATTGGGGTGAGATGTTGTGTATAGTTGCAGCTGGTACTGTTTGAAGTGCTGCATGCAGAGTATTTATAATTTCCGTTGTGCAACAGGGTTCGTAGTTGATAGAATAGATTGAGACCAGTGGTGACAGCTTTCCACAGTGGATCTCGGACCGCTGCATTCCACAGGTCACGCAATCAGCAATCACTAGCACAATACGGCTACAGCATTTGAAACCCCTAACGTATAAGGCAACTGGCAAGTAACAGGGTACAGGAAGCTGCCTTGGATAGCTGTACTTGTTAAAGTACCGCTTCCGGAATGGCGGGGGCGGAGGCGGAGGGGCGAGGGTTGGTGCCGACCGCGGATCGACTTCTCACGGTAAACGACAATAGTCGGTGTGATGGCCAGACTGAGTGTGGTTTTTAGGGCATTTTCGACATCCCATCGGGTTTATACCGGTCTGGTACCGATGTCCCGTTTTAGTTGCACGATTGCAAACATTTAGAAAATTTTCGCTCACTTATACACGAACAACAATACACCCAGACAGTTGGGGGCGCACATATTCCGTCCATGAGGGTAACGGGGCTGGTTAGGGAAAGAGCATCCAGCCAGCCCTTAAATTAACCATGCGAAATATGTTGACAACACTGCCGACCCTGTGCCGATGCGGGACAAAGGCAGAAGAAGAAGCGGCTGGGTACAGGAACCTCGGTAGAACTGTTTCGACAGAGACTAGTTTTGGAGTACATTGTAGACATTCTGGGAGAGTTGGCGGAACTGCAGTGTGCCGGATGGCGGCGGAGCGGGCACGTGGAAGCGAGGCGCAGTGTAGTGTGTGCCGACGTGGGCTGTTAGCTGAGTTGCCGGCGTACTCATTTGCTGCTTATGCCGGCAGCAGAAGCGGGGCGCTCCCTTCCTTCCTTCCTGGCAAACTGAGAAACTTGGGCGAGTTTACCGCAGCCACCGAGCGCCGCCGTGTCTGTGTGGCAGCGCAGGGTGCCGGATCCTGCATTAAGTCCACCAGTACCTGTGCAGCCGGCAGGTCCGGAAACAGTAACAGAAAAACAGTTACGTGGCGTAGTCCTCTCAGATCGCAATGCGTTTCGTTCCATCTTCACCGTTACAATTGACTTACGTATACAGTGATCGAATGGTTCAAATGGCTCTGAGCACTATGGGACTTAACATCTGAGGTCATCAGTCCCCTAGAACTTAGAACTACTTAAACCTAACTAAGCTAAGGACATCACACACATCGAGGCAGGATTCGAACGTGCGACCGTAGCGGTCACGCATTTCGTGACTGTAGCGCCTAGAACCGCTCGGCAAGCCTGGCCGGCAAACAGTGATCACATCGGCGGCGATATCGGAATTCCAGTTACATGTCACGTTTGAATACGCTGTGACATCAGTTCCTTTCTCAGCTGACATTTATGAGAATCACTTGTGGGACTAACAGTTCTGCGTGCCTGGAAATGCGATGTTGGGGACAATATTATGCCATGGAGAACTTTCACCTTGTCTTCTTTGGAGCTGTGGTACTAATGGAAATCTCCAAGCAACTATTGTCTCTGCGCTATGGTCTATGCCCACCTACACACCTTCGAGTTTGATGACTTCGCAGACAGGGATTTCATTTAACAGTAAGGCAAGAGCAGAATCGTGCCACAGTAGTTTGAGAAGCATGACAGTGAACTCCGGTTCATCAATTCCTCCTAATTTAAACCCGATGTCAGGTTTGAAACGCTGTCAAGAGCCAGCTCCACACCGACTGTTCACAGGGTCCACATGACCTAAGCGTGGGCACCTGAAGCCACGTAGCTCCGGAAGGCCATTAAGAACTCGTCGAATCAATGCCACATCGAAAGATTGCTTTATTGCGTTCCAAAAGCAGACAACACGTTATTAATGGGAGGTCATAAGGTTTCCATCATCAGTGTATGCACTAATACCATCAGGTTTGCTGAACGGTATCAGTCTTAACAGCTGTGTCTATGCGAGTTAGATATTCAATGCGTTGGTCTTTGCTCATGATGGCTGCCCATAGCATGTCTGTCAATAGGCTTTGCCTTGTGTTTCTCACGATCATCCGCACAGTGTAGAATACGGACTTGCGTCCATCCAGCACGCTACAAACCAGCGATGCAATCTCCTCTGTAGCTCTTCTTATCAGCATTTCATCGAGTTAAATAAATAAATAAACAAAAGCCCTTCTCCAACTCAATGCAATATGCACATGAATCTGGAAGGAACGTGAAGAAGAAACCATCAAGAAAGAATTGCTGTTATTAATAAGATTGTAAATCCTAGCACATCTACTGTTCAACCAGTATGTCCAAGAAGCAATTCTAGAGAATAAAAAAAAGAGGTTGAAAATAAGGACTGACGTTCTGGGTTAATAGGGCAAATTTTATGTTTCAGTGATGGCTTCGGTGTCCCCTAAACAAGTGAGGAAGTAGTACAATAAGTTTTGCAAAATATAAGCATTCGATCTACCACAGAATCTGGACTGAGCGCAAACCAAAGATGTAAAGACCAGTAGAAACGATATTAGCGGCAATCAGGCCAACATTTAGTAGACGAAGAGACGGAATTCTTTGATGGTTTTGAGCCAGAGTTATGCAATATTTTTTCAGAGTAAACCGCCTCTACACTGTGTTTTACTACATTTATCTTCTGTACTATTTAGATTCGGATTTTATGCCATTATCAAATACAATGCTAAAAGTTTTATGTAAGTCTGGAGACTTCCGTGACCGTTGTCACTGAAGTTAAAATCTTCTGGGTTATTAGGCCGCATCACATTTCCTCTAATATAATATGATGCGGCCTAATAACCCAGAAGATTTTATCTTCAATGCTAAAAGTTGTAGGACTATGACTACGCCATATCTGTTAAGGCAGTCCAAAGCGGGATCACCAACAAACTTTACATATTCACATACACCTTTTCTTTAACCCAAATAAATACAGACTCATTTACAAATATTTTCCTCCTGTTACGAGTATATAACGACAAAGAAGAAGGCGAGACATACGCTGATTTACCGAAATCCTTATTAGTTAGTTCAGAAATATGGTAAGTGCGAAATGCAATAATGTCTCTGTCCACAAAACTTTCAAGTCCTGGAACATTTGGTACTCCAGTACCTCCTCGAACAATAGCTACGGTAAACCATCCGTTGCCATGACCAAATGAATCATTTATATCTAAACTAAAATTAAGTCTGCAACTGCACAAAACTGAAGGACCATCCAGCAGGGCTTGAGCAGCAACAGACTTAACTGGAATACGATTCTTCTTGTCTCCAGCTGTTGTAGCAAATTCGATGTTCTCGATGGTCTTGTAGATTGTCTGTTTAGAACGGCGGCGATATCTTCTGTAAGGCATCTTGGCAGCGTTCAATGCAGTTGCCTGTGTAGCAGCAGCAGCGCGACGTAGCCGCTGCGCGGGATTCGCTCGCTTATATAGAAGTCCGACACCGCGTGACCTTGAGTCGGACTTGGAATATTTCTGCGTTTAAGATTTATCTGTCCACAGTTATTATTCTTGTTCTCATATAACGAAAACAGTGGAAAATCGTAGTACTGACATTATTACTGGAAATTAACCCCCAACATGTAAGGCGTAGCCAGATGAAACCGAAACAGACGGAAAAAAGTAAGTAAACTTCAAAGATTCAGATACCTCTAAGTGGCCGTTTTGTTGGAAATCTTGGCCATAAAGAACGTCTTTGGAGGCCTGAACACGTGAGTGTGACTTATGTTACTCTTTGGCTACCAGAGGCTGTCTTATGAGTCTCCACCCCCCGCCCACCCCCCCCCCCCCCCCCACCCCCCTCGTTGCAGGTATGAGTCCTCCCTCGGGCATGGGTGTGTATGTTGTTCATAGCGTAAGTTAGTTTAAGTTAGATTACGTAGTGTGTAGGCTTAGGGACCGATGAGCTCAGCAGTTAGGTCCCGTAACACCTTACCACAAATTGCCTAATTTTCTTAAGAGTAGACGATAGAGTGAGTGAATGTTGCGTGGTCGGTGAGTGTGGAGTTTTTATGGTGGACGTGTTGATCACAGAATGAATTTTATTTGAGTTGCTCCCTAGTGACTGAGAGTAGAGAATGATTTAGAGATGATTTCATAGAGAGACGGCGGCACATTTGAAAGAAAGGTAACATAAACGGAGTTCTTAATTCTTGCAAGTTCTAGCCGCGTAATTATTGTAGTATAACGATTAAATTTTTTCAACAGTATAAACGTTATGGTGTCCAGGGCAAGTCATCGGTCATGTCTTCAGAATGGTAATCATTAGTCGTCACTTTTCTTTTTCAGTTAAAGATTGTAATAAGAAAAGTAAACGAAATGGATGCAACCTAAATATTATTTGTCTCGGTGGGTTCTCATTGCGTGTGAAAATTCCAAGGAAAGGTCGCAGTTTCATCCTAGTGTGATTAACCTCTGTGTTATTAAAGAAATCCCATTTCCACTTCAATTAAAAATAGACTTTAGATTTATTAACTAACATTTCACTAAGTTTATCATTACAGTTTCATTGTGAATCGTAATATTACAGCACTGTCAGGTCTTGCACAACTGCGTGGGCAGTTAACTGCAGAGCTTATCTTCCCATTTAAAAAACTGTGTCCCTTCGAGTTTCTTTGACATAATTTGTTTTACGACTTACGTGAGCTCCTTCAACAATTCTCAGGTTCGGCGTTAACGGATTGAAGGAAATCAAATTTGGCAAAGTTTTTTCATCTGAACTGTCTAACGCAAAGACGTCAGTAGCTTTGACCCGGTTAAAACTGATTATAGATAATCTCCAGTGATAATGCCAAATTCGGAAATAATTAGGAATAACTGAAAAAAACTACTACTACCTTCACAGTAAGACACTATTCCGAGAGACATAACGTGTCACTAGACCCTCATACGAACCACAACGGAGGGGTATGTGTTGAGAGGCTAGACAAACGTGTGGTTCCTGACGAGGGGCAGCAGCCTTTTCAGTAGTTGCAGGGGCAACTGTCTGGATGATTGACTGATCGGGCCTTGTAACAATAACCAAAACGGCCTTTGCTGTGCTGGTACTGCGAACTGCTGAAAGCAAGGGGAAAGTACAGCCGTAATTTTTCTCGAGGACATGCAGCTTTAATGCAGAAGATTAGATGGGTAGATCACATAACTAATGAGGAGATATTGAAAAGAATTGGGGAGGAGTTTGTAGCACAACTTGACGAGAAGAAGGGACCGGTTGGTTGGACATGTTCTGAGGCATCAAGGGATCACAAATTTAGCATTGGAGGGGAGCGTGGAGGGTAAAAATTGTAGAGGGACACCAAGAGATGAATACATTAAGCAGATTCAGAAGGATGTAGGTTGCAGTAGGTACTGGGAGATGAAGAAACTCGCACAGGATAGGGTAGCATGGAGAGCTGCATAAAACCAGCCTCAGGACTGAAGACCACAACACTAATAAATCCACCTCTAATGCTCACAGAAGCATGAAATCCCAGCTCATCATATGTTCAGATATCCTACACACAACCCAGTAATCGAAACGATAGCTCAGCATAAATATAAATTCTATAACCGTGTCTCAACTCCTTACTCACAGTGAAAACAGAATTAAAGCTGACATGGAGACAAGGCTATTGATGGGTGTCATAACACGCCCGGTTAGCCGTGCGATCTTTTGCACTGCTTTCGGGGTGGGAAGGCGTGTCGCTCCCAGGTACAAATCCTCCCAACGGATTAGTGTCGACGTCCGGTGTGCCAACCAGTCTGTGGTTGGCTTTTAAGGAGGTTTTCTATCCGCTTCGGCGAGTGCGGGTTGGTTCCCCGTATTTCGCCTCAGTTACTGTGTCGGCGATTGCTGCGCAAACAGTTTCTCCTAGTACCCGTACACCATAATTCCTCTACCACGCAAACTTTGGGGTTACACTCGCCTGGTGTAAGACGAACCCGGGGGCCACTTTGGGCCGAACCGCACAATAACCCTGGGTTCGGTGCGGGGCGGCCGTGGAGTGAGTGGACTGCTGTAGCCTGGTGTGTGGTTGTAAACCACTGAGGGCTACGGTGGGGATAACGCCTCTCCGTTGTTTCTAGGTCCCCAGTTCCATACAAACAATACAGTACAATACAAGGGTGTCCCAAGCCTTCAAAATCGTACAAGCGTCAGTGGATCTTAACTCCATTTTGTTGTGGCTCATCTGATGTTACTTTCATGTCTGTAGAACATTTGCCTTACAGTGTAACGCATGGTATTCTACGAACCAAATGTTCATCCAGCCAGCCTCGTACAATGGCGAAACAGAACATTATGTCCATCAACCCGCTATCGATATAAATCTGTCGGGGCGATAGCAGCGTCACCCGGCAAGGAAAAACTGCTTGCCTGAGACACGCACGCTCCATGGTTCCATATGGTACAAGTGAGAGTGATCTTTGTGTGTATAGTGGGAAAGGTGCAAGATCTGAGTGATCGAGGACAGATTTTGACGACCCGGAGGCTCGGCACGAGCATTTCGGAGACTGCAAGACTTGTCGGGTGTCCGAGGAGTGCTGTGATGAGCGTCTTCAACACGCGAAGAAACCAAGGTGAAACCACGTCCAGACTTCGGGGGCTTGAGCACCCACAACTCATTACAGCTGTCGGACACCTGCCATACATGTGCAAATACTAACACCACGAAATCGGCAACTACGACTGAAGTGGGCACGTGACCAACGGCACTGTACGTCGGCGCAGTGTCAGAGCGTTGCATGGTCTGGTGAACGCCTATCATGCCAATAGGAGGGCGCGAATCCATGGTTTCCCAGGGGAACAGTTCCATGACACCCGTACTGCGCGTCGGAAACAAGCTTTCGGCGGCTCCATTATACTCTGGAGGTCCAGTGGAGCTCACGGATGGAACCATGCTCGCCAAGGAGTATCGTACATAGGTTGCAGACCACGCTCACCTCTTCATGACGATAATTATTTCCGACCGCGGTGGCACTTTCCAACAAGATAATGTGCCATGTCACAAGGACAGGAGAGTGATGGAATGATTCGAAGAACACAGTGGGGAGATCTAAATGATGTGCTGCTCCCATCCGCCAGATCTGAACCCGATCGAACTCATCTTGGATGTGATTAAATGTGGCGTCAGAGCTTATCGCCCCCTTCCCAAAATTTACGGGAATTAGGTGACTTGTGTGTTCATGTGTGGTGCCAACTCCCTCCAGTGGCCTATGAAGCCTTATTACTTCCATACTACAATTCATCGCCCCTTTTATCAGTGCCAAAGGTGGAGATTCCGGCTATTAGGTAAGTGGTCAAATGTCAAATGTGTGTGAATTCCTGAGGGACCGAACTGCTGAGGTCATTAGTCCCTAGACGTACACTCTACTTAAAGTTAATTAAATTAACTTATGCTAAAAACAACACAGACATCCACGCCCGAGGGAGAACTCGAACCTCCGGCGGAAGGGGCCGCGGAATCCGTGACAGGGCGCTCCAGACCGCGCGGCCACTCTGCGATCTGGCTGATCAGTGCATTTGCAAAAACGCTTATGGCGCTTCTCTTATATTCTGCAGGCCGTTACAATTCTTGCAAGAATGTAGTTACCGACCCTTGGTAACACTCGTTTCACAACACTTGCTGCAAGTGTGACGTCATTTTCACGTCACACGCTATGTCTACGACCGTGTGATCGGCTATTGACTTTCTTTGGCGTTGGATAAGGTCCTCTCATATTTTATGCACGTATCGGAAATTTATAATAGTCTGTCCTTCTTGGAGTAATTTATTATAAATATTTCTACAAGTAAATGACACATAACGATTTATCGACGCTTAATTTCATCATATAAAGGTGCTCTCTCAGGAGTTGTCAATAGTTTACAAATTAATCATGAAACACCCTTGTGTTATAATTTGCAGTATGCCGTTTCCAGGTAACGGAGCAATGAAAATTTATCACAGACACGTCACCATTATAATTAAGTTCACTTAATAACGCATGAGCGATACAAGCCTTAGCGAGAGACTATGTTAATCAATACAGGAGACGCGTATCACATGAGTAAATGATGGCGTGATGGATAATGACGTGGTTTCTCGAGTCTGAAGATGTTAGTTCGCGTCTCGTTACATTTCATTTTTATCGTGACAGCATTTTTAAGACATTCTGGGACTTTCTTATGAATGTAATACAATTATGTTCTGCAATATTCGGTGTTATTTACATTCCGTCTGATTTGAGAACAAAGGACGAAATAAATATCTAGCAGTTTCTTAGGGTGTGGTTGGGCAGGAACCAAATACGACTGCTGAAATTGATGCGACTGAAACGAACTGCAATAAAAATCATATTCTGCCTTTTCACAAATTTTTGTCTCTTTATTTGCGAATTTGTGGCGATTTCTGAGTGTATGGAAGTGCAGGAACCTAAGAGGAAAACCTTAAATTTCTGCGAGTGAATCGAGGGGCATTAACATTTATAGTCTTCCTCGTCACAAATATTTCGCTGTTTATTTACAAATATGTGACGATTTCCGAGTGTGTGGTTAGGCGGGAACCTGAGAGAAGAGAATTTTAAATGCTGCGACTAAAACGAACTGCAGTAAAATTCGTATTCTTTCTTCTCATAAATATATCACTCTTTATTGCCGAACTATGGCGACTTACATGTGTGTGGTTAGGCAGGAATATAAGAGGAAAACTCAAAGGAAAGTGAATCGAGGAGCAATAAAATGCACATTCTTCCTTGTCACAAAGTCGATAGCCTATAATCCGGTGGGCGATATTGCGTGTGACGTCAAAATGAAAAACGACGTAACTTTAGCATAAAGTGTTGTGAAACGAGTGTTACCTTAGAAACCTAGGCTCACCGAGCATAAGTTATCGGCCTAGGGAGATCGCACACGAATATTGGTCTGCGCAGTTATCCGTGTAATATTTACTATCCCACGACAGTAGCCAAGCTCTGAATTAATAACTTATCTAACTACTCTGAAATTGCGTAGAACGAACTTGAATATTACAAATCTTGAGTAAAATCACAACGTTCTTAGAGCATCTCACTTGCGCAGAATAAGCAAATGGTCATGTGCAAAATTTACCGTCAATCATCTACCCAAAACTAATCAGTCCAACCTTCCAGTTCAGTTATATTGTATCACTATAGCCCAATAGAGAAACGTTCAAGAGTCAGACAACAAAATCACTATAAGTAGAAACTGAAATCAATGCCACTATATTTACTCGCCATTACCTCGTGATGTGGCGCAGTGATTAACACAATGATCTCGCATTCTGAAGAACGACGATTCAAACCCGCGTCCGGCCATCGTGATTTAGGTTTCCCGTAAATTCCCTAAATCGCGTCAGGCAAATGCCGGAATGGTCTATAGAAAAGTTACTACCAACTTCCTTCCTTATCCTTCCCTAATGCGACGTGACCGAAGACCTCGCTGTTTAGTCCACTACCCCGAATCAACCAGACAACCAACCAACCAACCAACCTTGTACTTTCTGCCTAGGAGTCTCCTATATGATACAGCGTCGAGTGACTTTCGGGAATCTAGAAAGACTGACTCCACCTGTTCACCTATCTATTGTCTTCTGACGTCATGTATGAAGAAAGCAGCAGATTTACGCCAACGATAGTGATCTGTACTTCTGGGAATTATGACTTTCACCATATCTGGAAACGGGAATTACCTTCATGCGTTTCCAGTCACGCTTGGATGTTCTCTTCGAAAGAATTTCTCGATGTATATGAATAAGGTAAGGAACTAACTCTGAGGTGTATTTGGTGTTGAATGTGACTGGCTTTTCGTCATTACCTGGTGCCTTGTACGCTTTTATTCATTTTGATTTATTTTTCAGTAGGGGCGGTTCTGGTATCGACATCCAATTTACGCGTGTGCAGTTGTCACACGTCGGGTATGGTAGTTTCCTCAAGCCTGAATACATACACTCAAATGCGGAATGTAGCATTTCTGCTTTCCCTCTGCTGTCCTCAGTTTGAATACTAGGCCGAACCACAAGAGACAATGCACGATATGAGTCCGATCGTTGACGTTTCGTATGGCCGGTACTGACTAGGACACTACGATATTTACTAGATGATGACGGTGAAAAATATTGTAGTCTTTACGCCATATTCCCATATTTAGTGTGATTCAGTGGCCGGATGCAAATTTTTCATTTGGACTCCGACCACTTGCGTGTCCAGAATTCACCTCAGTTATTTTATTGGAGAAAGGGCACCTACAACCACAGGTACCCAACTTGCGAAAGGATACCTATAGTTTAACCTGGAATGCAAACCTCGTATCGTTCCTGGCGCTTCTCCACATAGTTGAGACTTGAAGGCTTGACTGAAAGGAAATCGAAAATTTGTGTGGTCCAACCAGGATTCGACCAGACGACGTCTCGTCAGGTACGATCTTTACGTTGAGACCTCCAGGTCCGACATGAATTCCTACTAACTTCTGTCAGCGAAAGTATAATAGTCCCTCTTTTAAAAACATGCTCTGAGTGCTACTACAACACCGGGGCGCGTGGGTGCCTTCTGTTGTCGCTTTACTTGGTACATATTTACGCAGGTAGTGATTCGTAACGCTTATCAGCTTCTGTGGTAGGTGTTATAAGATTAACAAATCAGAACTACAGTCTAAAACAAAAGAAAATCCATTGAGTATTTTAAAAATATACCTTTACAGAGAAAACCTGCGAAATACTCCTAGGTGCCTGCAGGCAGGTAACTGGCCTCAGGCGAGTGTCAATTGGTTGCCTACCTGCAGGGGCCTCGGGCTGCTTCACATATTTTCTCTGTAGAAATACATTCTCAATAGATGTGGACCGGTGCCCCAAAGGGTTTTGCCGAACGGGGGGCTTCTAGAGGGACCCTCTGCAATTCTCACAATTCTCAATGTCACATCCCTCCGTGATCATGCCAGAGGAGGGCGTGAAACAGAAGCACTGAAAAAGCACAACGATCATTTACTTCTTCGGATCACTTAGAAATTCCGACGCATACTTTTGAATGGTCGCTAGTAGTTACAGCCTGTACGTTAGACCAAACATGCAGTCACACTTCAGTCCAGACAGGTGTGTCACATTCAATCTCGATATAGCCCCTTTAGCGCCAATGTGACATCATTAACCCACTTTCACGTCACATGAACTTCTGAGCTCTGGCCTTTTTGTCGAGTGAATCGACACCCTGCTTTTGAAGCGCCATCGAGCCAGATGGTGACGTCGCAAGGCTCCAGTCCTTTGTTCCATTAGAGAGGAAGATTGTCAGCACCTTTGAGCGAAATTTCAAACTTATGCGTTGTAATGGTAGGTTGTAGAAACGAATCTCTGTGTGAAGTAAACCTGAAGTCTGCAGTAGTATCCAACTTGTCATGTATTAAGAACTTAACACTGTCATGTAAGAAGGATCAACAGGAGGAAGATATGACCCAACAACAATGTTGGTGTTCAGTGTCCATGCCATTTCTAATCTGCAATTCGGAGAGTGTCAAAATCGCTCTCATTTCCCTAGAATATACGTACCTTCTCCGGCTTTTGCCATGGTATTACTCAGATCAATACTGAATCGTAAAATAGCAGTGCCTAATTATGGCAACCTATAAGGTAATCCTTACTTTGAATGTGCTGGTAGTCCTGTAACGACGATTAATACCAAGAAAAGTTAGTAAAAAATGACGGGTAAAACGATTCCAGAAATCACGAATATATACAGATGACGAATCTTAACGTATTCTTTAAAGACTTCATGTCCATGGGTCTTCCAAAGGCAACGACCAAGTATTTCGAATGAGCCATTGTTCCCGAGCGCACGTGATGCATGAGAGCGGGCAACAGCATGAGGTAATTATAGCGGTCGGCGGATTAATTAACCGATGAAATTTCGACTTCAATGAATGCATGGTGTACCTGCGTTTATGAGTTCATATTTGTTTGTCAGGTGACTACAGGTGACACAGAATCAATTATATTTTGACGTGGCTTTAATGGAACTGCGGTGTTAAACATCGCTTGTTTGTCAGTCACATTAACACACGTCGCAGGTTTCCCACAAGTCCATTGTTAGTATTAGTTTGGTGATAAATCCAGTTTGCTGACAATTATAGATGGAGAGTTATATATCCAACGCTCTTACTTCTGCATGTTTTACAGTCTGATACAGATCCGACAACACACTAGTCTCCCTATCGAGTTATATACTATCATTTGTAACTTCCAGAATATTACATTGCAACATTGAGATAATCTGCTATGATCTGTCAGAACATCATATGTGCTCGTTTGCAAACTACTGTCGACGTCATCTTGGATTCAGACTCCTGTTTCACTGGTTCTTCTAAACACGACTCATTTGTTTTCGAAGTTTAAAATTTTCCGAAATATTACATATAGACATATGACTGACGCATGAATCTAAACTTAAATTTACCGAGTTTGCATTGCACCTATTAGCTAGCGTTATGAGTGAAGTGCCTTGACAAAATAGCGTCAGAGTAGAAAAAGAGCTTTTGTGTATTCGAATATGGGAGCTGTTACCCGTTACAACGGTGCACCATGCATTCAGAAGAAATCACGGAAAACAACCGCCATCTAAACAGAGTAGTATACGCTGGTGTCGACAAATTAAGAACGTTGGTTGTACCTATAAATAGAAAAGTGTCGATCGACCAAGTGCGCCAGATGCCATAGAGCCTTGGTGAAGAATCAGTGCAGTAGGGAGTCGCATATTTAGGTTTCATATTTGTTTTGTAGTTGTATTCTTAATTTCTTTCCCAGTGTTTGTGCGCTTGCATATTTCATTGCATAAAATCCTTGCGGACTCTAGTATTTGAGAAGAGTTATATTGCTTATTGATAGCTGTAAAGTATAAATTCGCGGAGTCGTTAGTCAGTTAATTGTTTTGGACAGCCAGTACTTTTGGTTTATTTCGTAGATTCAGTTAGCAGCAGACAGAGGGCAGTGCAGTTTCATCTGTGCTTGCAAAGTGACGTGTGCTAGCAGCAGTAGAAGAAACTAGTTGTATATTCAGTTTTTCGTATTAGTTCCGCAAGTTTAATTCAAATTACTTTCGGTGTTTGTGGTCTTAAGTGGTGATATTTCTCGGATCTTTGCGTACTTTCAAATTAGAAAGGGGTAGTACCAAATTTTAATAACGGTAGAGTGTAATATTGCGTAGGCGGTTGTCATTTGTACTAAGACAGGGTTAGGATCGCATTGTAGTATCTGTATAGTGGCATAGTCGTAGTCATTCGATTGTTTAGTTCTTAAGTAATTGTTCATATATCGCATTTCAATCTGGCGCTGGTGTCGTTACTGTGCAGTTGCATATTGCTGTTTTATTGGTCGCAACTCTATACGTCCAGATATTAGCAGTAGGATGGATAGGGTGAGTGAGTGCTGTGTGCGGGCGCAGGAGGAACTGGCCGCGGTCAGCCGCCTTCAGGCTGCTGCCTCGAGGTGCAGCGACGGCGAAGGGTCTGGCGCGTCGCTTGAGACAACCCAGGTGTCGCTTGCTGCGTCCGCTAACTCAGCCGCCGAGGCACCTTCTAGTGTACCCGGCGCGTTGGGGCCGCCCTCACCTCAGGGTGAGTGGCGGACTGCAACGCGTTCGCGTCGCTCGAGGCGGAGGGTCAATGTGGAGGCTGGCGGCTGGCCTCGCCCGCTCGTCCTGTCGGTGGGCAGGTGGCCGCTCCTTCAGCAGGGCCCGAGCAGGCACGTGGGGGCAAAGGCTTGCTGGTTATTGGGAGCTCCAACGTTAGGCGGGTGATGGAGCCCCTTAGGGAAATAGCGTACAGGGCTGGAAAGAATTTCAACGTGTACTCGGTTTGTCTGCCGGGGGTCTCATCCAAGATGCGGAGGCGATCTTGCCGGTGGCTATCGAGCGTACGAGGTGCAGTCGTCTGCAAGTAGTTGTTCACATCGGCAACAATGATGTCTGTCGATTAGCCTCAGAGGCAATCCTCAGTTCGTACATGCGGCTGGGGGATTTGGTGAAGACCGCTCGCCTCGTACGTGGTGTGCAAGCAGAGCTCTCTATTTGCTGCATCGTTCCCAGAGTGGATCGGGGTCCTTTGGTTGGGAGACGAGTGGAGGGTCTCAACCAGAGGCTTCGTCGACTCTGTGACGGTTTTAGCTGCAGATTTCTAGACTTGCGCTATTGAGTGGGGAATTGTAGGACGGCCATAGATCAGGGGTGCACTACACAAAGGGAGCGGCTACTCGGGTAGCAGAGTACTTGTGGCGTGCACATGTTTTTTTTTTGGCTAGACAGTAGTGCGAGGTGTCCTGATGAACACTCACCAGTCGACGTGCAGGCAGGGAAATCAGGACGCGCTCAGTGAAAAGACATTTCAGCTATCAAGATATTAGGAGTAAATTTTCAGAGTGTTCGGAATAAAGTTCGTAAATTTACTGCCCTCCAGGAAGCGTGTGGCGCGCAAATTATTCTCGGGACTGAGACCTGGCTGAACCCTGAGATAAGAAGTTCTGAAATATTTAGTGAGGGCTGGAACGTTTATCGGAAAGACAGATTAGACACCGTAGGAGGTGGTGTTTTCATTGCAGTTGACAAAAATATTGTGTCTACTGAGATCGAAGTACAGTGTGATTGTGAAGTTATCTGAACACGTTTAACAGGGTTAGGAGAAATAAAGTTAATTTTTGGGTGTTATTACCGTCCATCAGGTTCCACCGTGGCAGTTGTGGAATCATTCAAAGGAAGTCTTCATTCTGTATCGCAGAAGTACCCGCATCGTACTATGTTAGTTGGAGGCGACTTCAACCTATCTAGTATAGACTGGGATGCCTATGGATTCATTACAAGTGGTACAGACAAGCCGTCGTGTGAATTACTTTTGAACACATAATCCGAAAACTGTCTTGAGCAGCTAAATCGACAGCAAACGCGTGATGGAAATATTTTAGATCTGGTAGCCACGAACATATCAGACCTCATCGACGGTTGAGACAGAGATTAGTGATCATGATGTCATTACGACTATGGTTACGGAAGTTAAAAAGTCGGTGAAGAAGGCTAAGAGAGTATTCTTACTGGAAAGAGCAGATAAGCAGTTGTTGGCATTACACTTAGCAAATGAATCGACTTCATTTACATCCGGTACGATGGACGTGGAAGAATTATGGGCAAATTTTAAACACATTGTAAATCAGGCCTTGGACAAGTATGTGCCGAAAAAGTGGGTTACGGAACGAAAAGACACACCATGGTTTAACAGCGCAATTCGGAAAATGCTCAGGAAGCAAAGAAGGTCGCACGCGCAGTACAAGAAACATCGGGAGAAGGACAGGCAAAAGTTAGTAGAGATTCGATGCGCGAAGCATACAACCACTACCATCGTCATACCTTAGCAAAAGATCTTGCTGAAAACCCAAGGAAATTCTGGTCTTAGGTAAAATCGGTAAGCGTGTCGCTGGCTTCAATCCAGTCACTCACTGATCAATCTGGCCTGCAACGGAAGACAACACAACGAAAGGTGAAATTTTAAATTTAGCATTTGAGAAATCTTTCACGTAGGTGGATCATACAGACATATCGCCGTTTGAGTCTCGTACAGATTCCCGTATGAAGGACGTAGTGATAGACATCTCTGGGGTTGTGAAGCAGCTGAATGAGTTGAAAATAAATAAGTCGCCAGGTCCTGATGGGATTCCAATTGGGTTTTACAGCGTACTCTACTGCATTGTCTCTTGCCCAACGTAAAGTCCCAAGCAGCTGGAAAAAATCGCAGGTGACGCCTGTCTATAAGAAGGGTAGAAGGATGGATCCTCAAATTACAGACCAATATCCTTAACATCTGTTTGTTGCAGGATTCTCGAACATATTCTCAGTTCGAACATAATGAATTTCGCGCTGCTGCTACGGTCGCAGGTTCGAATCCTGCCTCGGGCGTGGATGTGTGTGATGCCCTTAGGTTAGTTAGGTTTAATTAGTTCTAAGTTCTAGGGGACTGATGACCACAGCAGTTGAGTCCTATAGTGATCAGAGCCATTTGAACCATTTGAACCATAATGAAGTTCCTTGAGACAGAGAAGTTTCTGTCCATTGAACGGCTTTAGGAAGCATCGCTCCAGGGAAACGCAACTCGCCCTTTTTTCACATGATATCTTGCGAACCATGGATGAAGGGTATCAGACGGATGCCATATTCCTTGACTTCCGGAAAGCGTTTGACTCGGTGCCCCACCGCAGACTCCCAAATATGTGAGTGGCTCGAAGACTTCTTAAATCATGGAACCCAGTACGTTGTCCTCAATTGTGAGTGTTCATCGGAAGTGAGGATATCATCTGGAGTGCCCCAGGTAAGTGTGGTAGGTCCGCTGTGGTTTTCTATCTACATAAATGGTCTTTTGGATAGGGTGGACAGCAATGTGCGGCTGTTTGCTGATGATGCTGTGGTTTACGGTAAGGTGTCGTCGTTGAGTAACTGTAGGAGGATGTACGATGACTTGGACAGGATTTATGATTGGTGGAAAGAATAGTAGCTAACTCTTAATATAGATAAATGTAAATTAATGTAGATGAATAGGAAAAAGAATCCCATAGTGTTTGAATACTCCATTAGTAGTGTAGCGCTTGACACAGTCACGTCGATAAAATATTTGGGTTTAACATTGCAGAGCGATATGAAGTGGGACATTTCAGGCTGAATGCAGAACAATTTTACTGCCGCCAACTTACAGGGTGCGTTCCGAAAGTAATGCAATTATTTTTTTTAAGTAATTTATTGAACAGATTTGCACAAACACTTAAAATTCTTCAAAGTACTGTCCTTGGGCCTCTACACATTTTTTCCAGCGACTCTGCCATGACCGGTACGCGCCCTGGAAGGCGTCTTCTGGGACCTCTCGCAAGGTCTTCGTCACGGCGGATTGGATCTCGTCTATGGACGAAAAACGGGTTCCTTTCAGGGCTGACTTAATCCTAGGAAACAAAAAGAAGTCAGCTGGGGTGAGGTCAGGACTATAGGGGGGGTGGGGCAGCGTTGGCACCTGGTGTTTGGCCAGGAACTCGCGGACTCGTAGCGCGTTGTGGCAAGGCGCGTTGTCGTGATGGAGTTGCCTGGTAGCGGAGATGTCCTTTCTCGTCCTGACGACCCTTTTGCGGAGTCTTTCCAGCACATCCACGTAGTAGGCAGCGTTAACTGTCTGTCCTTGAGGAACAAACTCCTTATGGACCACTCCTTTGCTGTCGAAAAAGACAATGAGCATTGTTTTCACTTTTGATTTGCTCATTCTTGCCTTTTTGGGCTTGGGGGACTGATCAGTGTGCCACTCAGAGCTTTGGCGTTTTGTTTCTGGGTCGTATTCAAAAACCCAGGTTTCATCACCAGTGATGACGTTGTCCAAATAATCAGGTTCAATTTCAACACGTTGCAAAAGTTCACTTGAAATTTCCGCTCGGTTGGTCTTTTCGTCGTCTGACAACACCTTGGGCACGAGCTTGGCGCACACTTTCCTCATCGCTAAATCTTCAGTAACAATGCGAAAAACAACAGTAGACGACAAGTTCAGTTCATTGGCAACCATCCTGATACTCAATCGACGGTCAGAGTCCAACAGTTGTCGCACACGAGCCACATTGTTGTCGGTTTTGCTGGTTGACGGCCGCCCAGATCGTTGTTCGTCGTGAACCTCTTACCGGCCTTCCTTAAAGGCCTTTAACCACCTCGAAACTTGTGAGTAGGACAGAGCAGAGTCCCCGTAAGCCTCACGAATCATTTTGTTAGTCTCCTCAAAAGATTTGTTCAGTTTAGCACAAAACTTAATAGCGTAACGTTGCTCGATCGTCGATTCCATTTTTTCCGTGACACGGTCGGCGCGCAGAGGTTTACAATAACAGACGTCCTGCCGCTTCCACTGCTCGGAGAGCACTGAAACCGGTTTCGCGGCAAAGCTTAGCGTCCCCCCCACCTACTCCATGTGGCCCGCTCCCACTCCGACTACTAGGAGCGGCGCGGGAAATTCAATTGCATTATTTTCGGAACGTACCCTGTATATTTCGCGGAAAGACCACAAAAATAAGAGAAGAGAGATTAGGGCTCGTACAGAGGCATATAGGCAATCATTTTTCCCTCGTTCTGTTTGAGAGTGGAACAGGGAGAGAAGATGCTAGTTGTGATACGAGGTACCCTCCGCCACGCACAGTATGGTGGATTGCGGAGTATGTATGTAGATGTAGATGTAGATGAAACCGGGGAGAACGTGAGTGACAATTTCGTAAACAGCCCAAAATAATCAACGGCCCGTGCAATCAGCGAATTTAGCATACCGCACAAAACGGTGTGGAAGATTTTGCGGCATTGGTTTCATTTTAGACCGTACGGTCAGTAGGTAGTGTAACAATTAAAACCGGATGATCATTGAGCCCTGCATGGCTCTCCGTCCCACCATTTGGTATTTTACACCCTGTTTTAACGTATTTACATCTCACTAAGTTGGTTTAAATGGCTGGCGTTACTGAGTTGCTGTTTTGCCTAACCGTCATTGGCGCTAGTAGCGCGTATCGATATATCCCGTCTGACAGGATCTTTGCTCGGCTCCTATTATTTCCCGGTTGTCATCTGTCATGCCGTCAGTCAGAACGTGCGAGGAGGAGAGTTCACGGCGGCAGTTCGGGTCGTGAGTTGGGCCCTGGCAGTCAGTTGCGACGCGTCTGGAGCGCAGCCCGGGCCAGCCAGTCGCCGGCTTGCAGCAGCAGTGAGCCCTGCGTGGACATCGACCGCCCGACCGTTTCCGCCACGCATCAATTAAGCTGGGCCTGACTTTTGGTGGATTGTTGGTCGGTCGGTTCATCCGAGGACACCTCTGTGTGGCGTGATCTACTGGGCCCGTTGGTGGTCTCTGCACAGCGTCGGAGTCTGTCTGGAGCTGTCCGATCGGTGCGAGCACCGTCGCTCGCCGTCCCAGGACGTGAAGGTTGAGTGGTTTTGAGCAATACATTGTTGGTTCCGGCGTTTCTGTTGTGGAGGTTTTCCTGTGAGCAACAACGAGTGAAGTGTTAGAGATAGCCGCCGTCAGGTGGAATTGATCGAATTAATTGATCCATAGTCAAGTGAACTAGCGGAACCTTCTGCCTTTTGGACGTTAATGTTCTGGTTACCTGCCCTAGCCGCTAACGTAAATTCAGGCTGTGTTCATTTTGGGTGAAGTTAACGGTATTATCTTGTTTCGTAGTTAAGTGAACCAATGGAATTTTCTGCCTTGTGGCTGTCAGTGTTCTGGTTACCTTTCCTAGCCGCTGACGTAGTTTTTAGGCAGTGTCTTTTCCTCACTTGTTGTTGCTGCCCAACTTGGTGTGTAGTTTTGGTAGCTCAGTTCACACACGCGTTTGTTTGGGGATAGTGATACTTGTAATTTTGTTTGGGGCCGTGAAATCTCGTCTACTCCGACCTGGCAAGATAGCGATTGGTCGGTCGATCCGTGAGTGTCCCTTTGTAGGGTTCGCACGAATTAAGTGTAGTTAAAATCACCACCTGTCTCGCCTAGGTGACCGAGGGCAGACCGATCCACTGGACACTACTGAGTGCCGTACTCTGAATTATACTTTTAGCTGTGTTAATGCCGTTGTAATTTAACTGTATTTTATATTTTTAATTTGGCAAGGTTTGTTGTTCGCCTTCAGCCTTGGAAACAATTTCTCAGGGTTTCCTTCAAGTCCAAACATCATCGCCTTCTGCTCTCGAAAGGTTATTGTAACTTCCTCTGAAGGATTTTACAAGTTATTGTGGGCCTTCCGCTGTTGGTGTTGCAGAATGGAAATGTATAAACTTACTGTACTGTTTTAACGATTGTTGCAATATATATTTCCTTAATTTGCAGAATTGAGCCTTGCGGCCTTCACCCATGTTATTGCGATTATTTCTCTCTTTCTGTGCACCTTGTGGGCCGCAAGCCTTGTTAGCATCTTAAAACATTGTGGCCTTCTACCATCAGTAAATATCTTAGTATATTTGGAATTTTGAAGATTTAATCCGGCGGTCTTCAGCCTCTCCGCATGCTGATCTCATATATGTATACGATTTGACTTATTCGTAAATTTAACTGTGTGTCATGTCTATTCAAAAGTGAACTTATTCTAAGGCATCTGTTTGGAGGTCTTCAGCCGTGAAGCAAATTTAATTCCTTCGAAAGTGTATTTGTAAACTAAATGATAATCAATTACAATTGTAAAATGAATCCGACCGCAACTCCCTTGGCCCTTTCCACAATCCTAATTACCTGTTAGCCCTGCGTGATTTAGCGGGCATTTCAATCATATCTGGCGCCTTCAGTATCGCATCACAATGCAGGAAGCACTCGAAGACGAACATTTCGCCTCAAGCAAATATTCAGCTACCTAACAACCTTCCATTCATCTGAAAAGATGAATGGCCGCCGTGAGAGGCTTTTGGACAACAAAAATCCTCATGAAACTGTTATGCATGATGGAGATCCACCGAAGGTTAATGTTTCTAGGCAGTGTCGCAAACGAATTTGTATGAGTCTTTTTCTTCTGTGACAAGACTGTCACGGGTGTTTCCTACTTTGAAATGTTACACTACTAGTTGTTTGCAAAATTGACTGATGATATTGAGAGTTTTTTATCTTCCAAGAAGACGGGGTATCACCTAATTGGAGCATCGATTTTCTTAAGTACCTAAAGAACGACCAACTTCCGCGCCCTGGGTTGGACGTAGTGCTGAGTATGACGTGGTTCTACTTCCTGTGCCGCCCCCCCCCCCCCAACCACCATCACCACCACCATCAACGGCACCTGCCTATAGGGTTTTATTAATGGCCGTATTTACGTGATCCCACGACGAAGAACTCTGGCAAAGATCAGATAAAGCGTGAGTGCAGCTGTTGTGATCACTGACAAGATGTTGTCGCATGAGGTATGGAACATACTGGACTACTGCTTGGACTTGAGTTATGTGGCTCCAAGGAACATTCACAGAACATTTGTAGAGTGTAAAATCGAAACATGGTGAATTTTCAGTTCTATTCCTGCCTCATTCATATTTGAACATGTTATAGTTTGAAATACGGGACTCTGAAAACCAATGAATCGTCTTTAGTAGTCCTGTATGACTGAAAGAAAATTTTATGTTTCTTCTCTGCGATTGGTATTTTTCTTACGTTTGGTTTCTAACATTCAAAAAAATTACAGTTATTCATCTAATTTGTAATGCATGTGATGATTTTTCCGTGATGTGCAGCCATAGTCACAAAATTACGGAAAGATATAACCACCATTTGACTGTATAAACTGCTTTATTACACGATCCTGATTTTAGTCTTAGGCCATTATCAAGTATTACAAATGGAATATATGAATACACAATAAAGCTACAAATTGCACAAAAATAGGCCAAAAATATGATGAATGTGTATTTGTTTTCTTACATGCATGTGGAAAACCATCTTCGGTTGTATAAACCTAATGTTTCGGAAGCAATAATGAGAATATTTTTGTTATTTGTTAATTGGTTGGCGATTTGAATGACTTATTGACACGATAGGGATGTGAAATGAAGTGGATATCTAAATCATTGGTTTAGACATCGTTTCACTGTGTCTAAGCAGCAACCAACATAGACGTAAGTAAAATGTTCGTCGAAGATCGTAGTAGAGTCGTAGAGTCACCATGTAATCGTATCTCAGGGAATCAGGTAGACCAACTATTTATTTATCGAGATTGTTACATTATCTGTGCAATACGCACAAGATGTCAGTGTTTACGTTATATGGCATAAAGAAATAAACCAGTGTCCATGTGATGTTCGAGGAAGACACCATCGTAATGTAAGTGATATACACTCCTGGAAATGGAAAAAAGAACACATTGACACCGGTGTGTCAGACCCACCATACTTGCTCCGGACACTGCGAGAGGGCTGTACAAGCAATGATCACACGCACGGCACAGCGGACACACCAGGAACCGCGGTGTTGGCCGTCGAATGGCGCTAGCTGCGCAGCATTTGTGCACCGCCGCCGTCAGTGTCAGCCAGTTTGCCCTGGCATACGGAGCTCCATCGCAGTCTTTAACACTGGTAGCATGCCGCGACAGCGTGGACGTGAACCGTATGTGCAGTTGACGGACTTTGAGCGAGGGCGTATAGTGGGCATGCGGGAGGCCGGGTGGACGTACCGCCGAATTGCTCAACACGTGGGGCGTGAGGTCTCCACAGTACATCGATGTTGTCGCCAGTGGTCGGCGGAAGGTGCACGTGCCCGTCGACCTGGGACCGGACCGCAGCGACGCACGGATGCACGCCAAGACTGTAGGATCCTACGTAGTGCCGTAGGGGACCGCACCGCCACTTCCCAGCAAATTAGGGACACTGTTGCTCCTGGGGTATCAGCGAGGACCATTCGCAACCGTCTCCATGAATCTGGGCTACGGTCCCGCACACCTTTAGGCCGTCTTTCGCTCACGCCCCAACATCGTGTAGCCCGCCTCCAGTGGTGTCGCGACAGGCGTGAATGGAGGGGCGAATGGAGACGTTTCGTCTTCAGCGATGAGAGTCGCTTCTGCCTTGGTGCCAATGATGGTCGTATGCGTGTTTGGCGCCGTGCAGGTGAGCGCCACAATCAGGACTGCATACGACCGAGGCACACAGGGCCAACACCCGGCATCATGGAGTGGGGAGCGATCTCCTACACTGGCCGTACACCTCTGGTGATCGTCGAGGGGACACTGAATAGTGCACGGTACATCCAAACCGTCATCGAACCCATCGTTCTACCATTCCTAGACCGGCAAGGGAATTTGCTGTTCCAACAGGACAATACACGTCCGCATGTATCCCGTGCCACCCAACGTGCTCTAGAAGGTGTAAGTCAACTACCCTGGCCAGCAAGATCTCCGGATCTGTCCCCCATTGAGCATGTTTGGGACTGGATGAAGCGTCGTCTCACGCGGTCTGCTCGTCCAGCACGAACGCTGGTCCAACTGAGGCGCCAGGTGGAAATGGCATGGCAAGCCGTTCCACAGGACTACATCCAGCATCTCTACGATCGTCTTCATGGGAGAATAGCAGCCTGCATTGCTGCGAAAGGTGGATATACACTGTACTAGTGCCGACATTGTGCATACTCTGTTGCCAGTGTCTATGTTCCTGTGGTTCTGTCAGTGTGATCATGTGATGTATCTGACCCCAGGAATGTGTCAATAAAGTTTCCCCTTCCTGGGACAATGAATTCACGGTGTTCTTATTTCAATTTCCAGGAGTGTAGAAGTTCAGTCTTCTGAGACGGTTAAATATTTTATATATGGTCCGCTATAAAAATCAATAATTATATTCATCTTAAGCATTAAAACGACCTTCGACAAGAGCATGTTTGATACAAGGTCCATCATATAGAATAGAGGCTTATAAACATCGTTAAAAGTTACAAACCCTTTTACACAATAGCTTCAGATATTCATATTCCAGAAGAGAATAGAGAAGAGAGGCTGAAGGGATGCATAGTGGTCAAATGTAAATTGCAGACTTGAGTTAGCAAAAATAAACCACAAGTAAACGATAGAGAAAGAGTGGGATGTTGTGGATGGTGTGTGAGGGGGGACGAGTATGGTATAGTAGTCTGATTAAGTAGGTGGACAAACAGGGAGAAGCAGTTAACATAAGCACAGGGTTTGTTGGTTGATTTTCAGGAAGGAACCAAACCGTAAGGTCATCGATACCATTGGATTAAGGAAGGATGGGGAATTAAGTCAGTCATGCCCTGTCAAAGGAACCATCCTCGCATTTGCCTGAAGGTTTTTAGGGAAATCACAAAAAACCTAAATCAGGAGAACCAGATGCGGGTTTCAGTCATCATCCTTCCGAATGCGATTCCAGTGTGCTAACCACTGCACCACTGCAACACCTCGCTCGGTGATGTACATGATGTTCACACTATTACCCATCTGTACAGTCTATACTGCAATATTATCTAAAACGTGTGTTTAAAACAAAAGATGAGGATCTTATTGCATGACAGTTAACAAATACAATAAATGTACTAAAAATTGAAAAACATTGGACAGTAAAAAATTCTTCCTTTGTAAATACAGTAATGTAGTACAGTCCATCAGTAGCTTCATTATTTAAAAATAATGAAGCATAAAGGACGATCATCACCTTTTAAATAAATTTTCATACAGGAGTAAGTTTCATAGAAAACATCCTACAGCATGATGTATTTACTAACGAATATAAGCAGATACAATTACACGTATTTCTGATAACACAGCTAGCGGTGCAAATGATCGTGATATGATGGAAATCACTTTACACAAAAACCTCGTTAGTTTTGTTAGCACATCTGAAAATATAAACAAATACGCAGTCAGTGCCGTTTGTTTCATTGTAAAATGTTAATTACATCCTTAGATATTGTAACCTAAAGTTGACGCTTGAGTACCACTCCTCCGCTGTTCGATCGTGTGTATCGGAGAGCACCGAATTGCGTAGGGATCCAAAGGGAACGGTGATGGTCCTCAGGTACAGAAGAGACTGGAACAGCACATTACGTCCACATGCTAACACATTTTTATTGGTCTTTTTCACTGACGCACATGTACATTACCATGAGGGGTGAGGTACACGTACACAGGTGCTTTCCGTTTTCAATTACGGAGTGGAATAGAGTGTGTCCCGACATGTCAGGCCAATAGATGTGCAATGTGGTGGCCATCATTTGCTGCACACAATTGCAATCTCTGGCGTAGTGAATGTCGTACACGCCGCAGTACATCTGGTGTAATGTCGCCGCAGGCTGCCACAATACGTTCTTTCATATCCTCTGGGGTTGTAGGCACATCACGGTACACATTCTCCTTTAACGTATCCTACAGAAAGAAGTCCAGAGGTGCAAGATCAGGAGAACGGGCTGGCCAATTTATGCGTCTTCCACGTCCTATGAAACGCCCGTCGAACATCCTGTCAAGGGTCAGCCTAATGTTAATTGCGGAATGTGCACGTACACCATCATGCTGATACCACATACGTCGACGCGTTTCCAGTGGGATATTTTCGAGCAACGTTGGCAGATCATTCTGTAGAAACGCGATGTATGTTGCAGCTGTTTGGGCCCCTGCAATGAAGTGAGGACCAATGAGGTGGTCGCCAATGATTCCGCACCATACATTTACAGTCCACCTTCGCTGTCGCTCTACCTGTCTGTGCCAGGGAGTATTGTCCACGGACCAGTAATGCATGTTCCGTAGATTCACTGCCCCGTGGTTTGTGAAACCCGCTTCATCGGTAAACAGGTAGAACTGCAACGCATTCTCTGTTAATGCCAATTCACAGAATTGCACTCGATGATTAAAGTTATCACCATGTAATTGCTGATATAGCGACACATGAAACGGGTGAAAGCGGTGACGATGCAGTATGCGCACGACATTACTTTGACTCAGTCCACCGGCTCTCGCAATGTCCCGTGTACTCATATGTGGGTTCATGGCAACAGCAGCTAACACACCAACTGCACCCGCTTCTCCCGTGACGTGCCTGTTACGGACCCGTTTGCGTGCTACGACCATACCTGTTGCATACAGTTGGCGGTAGATGTTTTACAATGTGCGGCACGTTGGATGCTCTCTGTCCGGGTACCGTTCTGCATACGCCCTGCAGGCTTCAGCTACATATCGTCGACACTCGCCATAGATGAGTATCATCTCCGCCTTTTCAGAGTTCGAATACACCATGGTCACAGTTCCTATAACACTACACTATCACAGACATCTGGTAACACGGTGTACTACAGTTGGTCTCCGTGCGGAGACGAATGCAGAAAAACAATAGCAGCAAGCGCTAGATGCGGACAATGTGACAGCTAGACCAAACCACAACAGTGCACTACAGCCACACTCGCAAACACGGTCGTCATCGTAAACATGTCCCTGCAGATGCTGCTCGCCGACCGTGGCCCGTGTGAGATACAACACGCAACTGAACGTCGGAGGTTTCAAGTGTCAACTTTAGGTTACAATATCTCCGGATGTAATTAACATTGTACAATGCATCAAACGGCACCGAGTACGTATTTGTTTATATGTTCAGATGTGCTAACAAAACTAACGTGGTTCCATTAAAGAAAAGTAGGTTTTCGTTAAAAAACATACTTCCGTGCACTTTTGTATGGTTTGTATTAAACAATTACACTAGCCCTTCTCCTCACGTTCGGTCTGTGGAAGTGGAATCGGTTGGTCAGTATTTGATGTGGTTTACGAATCAGTTGAAGTTTGGCTACCATTCTTTATTTTGGAATATATGATGTGGATACCGACGCAAAAACTACACTAATCACTGTTATCATAACAATAATTTATTATTCAGATGTGTATTAGAAAATATCATTCAAATCTATTTTTAACACAGAATTATTGTTTGCCCCTCCACCGCTGGTGTATATCTACTTTTGAAACTCTTCCCGTCTTCTTCACTCCATCACTCCAGTTTCCCTTCAATCAGCTATTCCCTTCCTTTATCTCATGTCATGTGGATTTCCATTTTTCCTTAGTCCCCTCCCCCACACCAACTTCGCCTCTTTAAAATTATTATACACAATTCTTGTTTTATGGACGTTATTTAGCATGCATAGAAATGCTCCATGCTGTACTCCAGTATATCTCGTGTCATACATCATCACACAAAAGATAATGAGAGTAGTTCTTCTTATTTAACCACTGAATTGTACCTTCAGAAATATATGTGGGCTCCAGCATGGTCAAATAAAAAGATGTTGTGTCATCTTACATAAGTAACTATGAAATATTATTTCCAAACTATTGCCTAGTTTTATAAAGTAATGTAAAATTACTTTTGTGTGAAATTTTTTAAAAGGTGATGATTGTCCTTTCTAGTTAATTGTTTTTAATATAATGGAGCTACAAACGATTCCTACTACTTTACTACATTTATAAATAAAGAATTCTCCTTTATATTGTGTGTTTTCAATTTTTAGTACGTTTACTATATTATTTAACGGTCACACAATAAGAGGACTACCTTTCGTTTTAAACACGTGCTTAAGTAATATTGCTAAGTAGATTGTATGTATGGGTAATACTGTGAACATCATGCACATCAGAATTCCCCTTCTCCCCCTTACTTAATCAGAGTACTGCACCATATCCTTCCCCCCTCCTACACCATCCACAATGCTCAACCCCTTTTCTATTCCTTATCATTTATTTATTTTGGTTAACTCTTGTCTGCGCTTTATCATTGCCCACAAAGCCCCTCTTCCCTCCTTCTTTCTCTGTTGTTTTCTTCAATGCTTTGGTCTTTTATGATAATATTTAAAGCTATTGTGTAAAGAGAGCTGTAACTTTTAATGAGCCTTTGTTTTACACAATGGAATTTGCATCAAACATGTCCCCGTCTAAGGTGATTGTAATCCTTAATGATGGTTGTAATTATTTTTATAATGGACGATATATAAAATAGTTAACAAACTTAGATGGCTGAATTCTATGCCTCTTAAATTACGAAGGCGTATGTCTCGATCATCACATGCACATTGTGGAGATGGTGCCATATAATGTAAACACTTGCATCTTGTACCTACTGTAAAGACAATGTAACGAGCTTGTTACATAAATAGTTTCCCTACCTGGTTCCCTGATATACCATAGATTACATTGTGCATTCTGTTACGTCTCTGTGACGATCATTGACAATCAGTTTACTCATATTTATGCTGGTTATTGTTTTGTCACAGTGAAAGGAGGTCTAAACCTGTGATTTGCTCAATTCACAGCTGTTTCATGTTAATAAGTTATGCAAAAAATGTCCTCACTTTTAATTACGAAGCAACATGTTCACATAACTGAATATTATTTTCATCTCACAAGTAGGTAAACAAATCATCTAATCTATACATTAATTATATTTATACAGTACCTTTTTACTCTTTGTGGTATTATTATGCATTCGCTTACTCCTGTTCTAATACTTGATATTAGCCTAATCGATTCGAATCACGTAATAAAATATATCATACAGTCAAATAGCGGTTGAATCTTCCTTTCCCTTGTTATAACTTTATAATTTATTTTTGCAAGCTACATTCGGTACTTTAATTTCGGCTGCAACAAGAAGGCAACTTTGGAATGTCTTTATTCTTGTGCTTTATTTATGGTCAATCTATCCTCTTATCTTATCGAATGTTGGAACCTTTTAAAGCTGAATGCTAGGTTAATGAATCTGAGTCGACTTCGTGGTAAGAATCCTCCTGTTAATATCTCCGCATCTAGGAAATTCTTCAGAAGCTTTTTTGCGCGGAAGTGCACGGAAAATTCAATGTATTTAGAAATGCAATTGGGAAGACTACTCTTTCTGCCTGCCATAGCATTGTGCCGACGGATTTGTTTATTTCTCCTGTCTTTGTTCGATGTTCTATATTTGGTAAGTTTTTTGTTGAGCTCCATCGTTTTCGGTCGTAAACAGTTCACTCAAACTCCCATTATTTTTGTTTACGTACTTTTCTGTCTTCATGCAGATATAGTTCTTCGATGAACAGCTCCTCTTAATCTACTACGTTGAACTACTGATCTGTTACGATATTTTGCCGAGACGTGGATCAATACTTTAGGTGCTGTTCTCAAATAGTATTCTAGAAGTTTCGAAAACAAGCATGAACATTCTAAACAAGCGTTATCACTCGAAAATGTCCATAAAATCTCGAAAACATTATAGAACCAGGTTGGATTTATTCCTGGAAAAATACAGACAAGTGCAAAAGCCAAAAGAAGTCCAGGTAACATTGGTGGCCGCAACTACAGACAATCATATCTCCACAACCACAGCAACTACTAGCGCACGATCACTGCAAAGTACAGTGGGGAACCCAGGGTAGCACCTGGCCACAAAAATTAGCAGTTGACGGTTGGAGATTTTGGAGCTGTCACCAACTTCAAATGGTTCAAATGACTCTGAGCACTATGGGACTTAAAACACACTACTGGAAATTGAAATAAGAACACCGTGAATTCATTGTCCCAGGAAGGGGAAACTTTATTGACGCATTCCTGGGGTCAGATATATCACATGAGCACACTGACAGAACCACAGGCACATAGACACAGACAACAGAGCATGCACAATGTTGGCACTAGTACAGTGTATATCCACCTTTCGCAGCAATGCAGGCTGCTATTCTCCCATGGAGACGATCGTAGAGATGCTGGATGTAGTCCTGTGGAACGGCTTGCCATGCCATTTCCACCTGGCGCCTCAGATGGACCAGCGTTCGTGCTGGACGTGCAGACCGCGTGAGACGACGCTTCATCCAGTCCCAAACATGCTCAATGGGGGACAGATCCGGAGATCTTGCTGGCCAGGGTAGTTGACTTACACCTTCTAGAGCACGTTGGGTGGCACGGGATACATGCGGACGTGCAATGTCCTATTGGAACAGCAAGTTCCCTTGCCGGTCTAGGAATGGTAGAACGATGGGTTCGATGACGGTTTGGATGTACCGTGCACTATTCAGTGTTCCCTCGACGATCACCAGAGGTGTACGGCCAGTGTAGGAGATCGCTCCCCACACCATGATGCCGGGTGTTGGCCCTGTGTGCCTCGGTCGTATGCAGTCCTGATTGTGGCGCTCACCTGCACGGCGCCAAACACGCATACGACCATCATTGGCACCAAGGCAGAAGCGACTCTCATCGCTGAAGACGAAACGTCTCCATTCGTCCCTCCATTCACGCCTGTCGCGACACCACTGGAGGCGGGCTACACGATGTTGGGGCGTGAGCGAAAGACGGCCTAACGGTGTGTGGGACCGTAGCCCAACTTCATGGACACGATTGCAAATGGTCCTCGCCGATACCTCAGGAGCAACAGTGTCCCTAATTTGCTGGGAAGTGGCGGTGCGGTCCCTTACGGCACTGCGTAGGATCCTACGGTCTTGGCGTGCATCAGTGCGTCGCTGCGGTCCGGTTCCAGGTCGACGGGCACGTGCACCTTCCGCCGACCACTGGCGACAACATCGATGTACTGTGGAGACCTCACGCCCCACGTGTTGAGCAATTCGGCGGTACGTCCACCCGGCCTCCCGCATGCCCACTATACGCCCTCGCTCAAAGTCCGTCAACTGCACATACGGTTCACGTCCACGCTGTAGCGGCATGCTACCAGTGTTAAAGACTGCGATGGAGCTCCGTATGCCAGGGCAAACTGGCTGACACTGACGGCGGCGGTGCACAAATGCTGCGCAGCTAGCGCCGTTCGACGGCCAACACGCGGTTCCTGGTGTGTCCACTGTGCCGTGCGTGTGATCATTGCTTGTACAGCTCTCTCGCAGTGTCCGGAGAAAGTATGGTGGGTCTGACACACCGGTGTCAATGTGTTCTTTTTTCCATTTCCAGGAGTGTATAAGGTCATCAGTCCCCTAGAACGTAGAACTACTTAAACCTAACTAACTTTAGGACATCACTCACATCTGTGCTCGAGGCAGGATTCGAACGTGCTACCGTAGCGGTCGCGCGGTTCCAGACTGAAGAGCCTAAAACTGCTCGGCCAGTCGCCAACGTTAGTCACAAAGAAATTAATTCTGTTGTTGCCAAGACGATGTGAGACAATCCTCCCATTTGATGACTGTATTTATTACACAGATATTGTATTGTAATGTCAGCCGTTAATATCCTAATTAGGAACGAGACTAAGCCAACAACGTTTCTCTCTTCAAAATTCTATTTGTAGTATCGAATTAAATTACTATTTACAAATCAGGTCTTAACTGTTTTAAGCTCTAAACCGACTGCTGCGATGTGTGGAGTTTAGTGGTGTCATAAAGAACAGTTGGTGTAACACATCTTGTATGGTTATTGATATAGTTATTCTTTATCCAGAACACCTTAAAGAGCGGTATTCGTCTGGTAAATAACGTCCAGGTATTGTTTCTGGTGTATGTCACAGAATTTAGAAGTGAGACTTAAGTTACTTAACGCACGGACCGTATGGTACAGTCCTCCGGCTATTGTATTAATGTCTCGGCTCTGCTTTCGATTACTAATTTTGATTCCTAACCGAGATTGCCTTTATAGTACTGCACAAGCAACGGGCTTCATCTTAGTGATGTTTGTAGTAGCTCTGACGAAGCAGCAGGTGACATTAAAACAGGGAATGACGGACGAGTAAGCGTTAATTGTTGATCTATTCGTCGGAGTTTGTCGTGGTGCCCCAGCAATGCTTGCGCTCTCTCACCTCCATCCTGAGGAACATAATTTTATGACGCAAATTCGATGGTCAGTAACGCGTCTATTTGTGTGAGCGAGATTGCGGTGCGGCCGAAAGGGATAGAAAATTTAATCAAATTTTCACGCCTCGGGTTAAATTAAAATTTAATTAAATTGAAATGTGATATATTGTTTAGCGAATGAATTATTCATTGTTTCTAAAACGTGTATAACGATTTTTTGTTTGTTTCCGAAACGAAAGACAGAGAACGGAAATTAGATCATGTTAATTGTTAAGCGAGCAAATATTTTTTCCTAATTACAGTTTAGATCGTTTTCTGTCGGTTATTTCCATAATGGTGTAGCGTGATCTGTTCTGAAAATTCCTGACACAGCCAAGGTTCCAGATTCAGGTCTCGGTGTGATACACATTTTTAATTTGCCTGGAAGTGTCTCCATTATTATTAAATGTCATTATTAAATGTCTAGCTGGTCATTCCCCTTGAGACAGCGAGGGTACGCAGAATGTTGGGGAATGAGGAGAGACAATTACATCTGTTGCCAGTCAGCAAAGAGAAGGCTCCGCTGTCTCGTACACTACGTGTGTGTAAGTTGAGTGTAACCCTGTTGTCGGATGCTGTGAAATAAAAATGTGCATGTTGAAGTTACTGTGTTCCAGTCCTGTTAAACTGTAGTAATTGCAGTAGCTACGTGTCCTTTCTAAGTATCATATGCTGTACACTTCGCAACGTCTTCTTCAGCTGAATTTATGTTACAGTGCGAAGCCTAATACCCAGTACTAGTTCACTCTTTTCTTTCGAATTCATTTTATATTTCTTATCTTAAACAGAAGTAAAATTTAGGTGTAAAGTACATTCCAGTTATCGAGTCTAATTGCTTTCCTGCCTGGGTCTGGAGTTTTGCCCTTTCTGTTCGTGTAGGTCCCATCATCAGATTCGATTAATCACTGTAACAACAGACTACTTGATCTACGCATGTAAGTAGCTTCCGTGGCTACATGGAATCAGATAATTCTCTTCAGGTTTAATTAGTTAGAGGAATTCTCATGCAAGTAAGGCTCACCGCCATTACTATAACAACTAAAGTACGAATACGGGAACTTAAAACACGTATCACCGTAACCAGCTGTATCTCTGCAACCAACTAAAAATTTGCACATGGTATATAAACGTTTTATTCGAATTAATCTGTACTGGAATCACGAAAGTATTTATTACTAGCTGAGTATGCGGAGTAGCCAGGGTATGTATTTATTCCATTAGCCCATCTTCTCTCCCCTTTGCTCCCACACTGTCTGTCCATCTCCTTCTCTGCCCTCTACCCCCATCCCCCCCATCCCACTACTCTGTCCATCTCCTCCTCGTACTTTTATCTGTCCGCTTCCCCTCCGCTCTCATTGTGTCCAGCTCCTCCTACCTGTAGGCGCCCCGGTGGTCCTGGTCGCCTACGGTGGACTGGAGACCGATTGGTGACCTTTGCGGTTGCCAGGATGCTACGAAATGGCTGTAGAAGCGCCAGAAACGCCAAATAAACATTATTAATTCATAACACCTTTATTCAATTTGGCTTGGTGATATCAACGACCTTCCTCGAGTCCTCGCTGACTCGTAGTCATGCACCAGCTCCGGTCCGCACAGTCTTGCTAGCGCAGCGCCGCGTGCTGTGACGTAGTGAAGGAATGTCCTTACTTCGTACTTTGGCCGCGCGTGGCTGGCGGCGTCCGGCTGCGGACAGCAAGCTGCTCCGGGTTGGAGTCCCGGTGCTGTCGGCACAAGAGGCGTTCTCGTAGTCCGGAGTGTACTCTATCCCACCCCATCTTCTTCCCTGCTCCTCCTGGTGGCTCGTCCGCTGTGGACGGCCTGAATGGGCTGCAATCCCCCAGTGTCGTTGGATCACCCGGTTGTGACGGCGGATGCACAGGGCGTAGGCCCCACACGATCTCGACGACAGTTCACTGATGTGGTCAGCATTGGCGACGAGCGAGTGTGCCGCGATGTCTGCTAATCCTGGGTTGATGACTGACAGCGGCAGGAGAGAGGACCAGAGCTTGTAATGTCCCTTCACGTCTGCTCTTGGATGGGCCGCCCTTACTGCAACATCTCCTTAATAAAGATTAACATGTCGATCACCAAGCTGATCGCAACGCAGTGCCCAGTACACATCTAACTACTAGTCTATCTGCAAGTGCGAGTGCCTTGTTGCTATCAAAGCTGGCGTATTAAAAGGAAGCACGAGCGATGTCCTGACGTCATGCTCGTTTGTAATGAACTCATTCGTTCCACTTATACTGCTGATTCATCTGTCGTACTCGCCCCTTAGGTGTTCTTGCGACAGAGTTACGTGTTGTTAGGACAGACGTACGCGAAGTTGTGAATTGCAGTACATCTGACGCTATACCTCTGTGTTGCACTCTACGAAAATCTCCGTCTAGCACAAACCCGCGTGCTAAGCAGTTTTCTCTCGCCTGTTGTGTGTAACCAGGCCATTGCCCCTGCGTAACGACACATTCCGATATTACCTATTGGCTAAACTACTGCGTCTGGCTCTCGGCATAGGCAACGAAACTTTGACAATATACATACTGCTAATTTCTTGCCCCAACACTATTTCTTTCCAGATAATAAGTTGTATGTGTACGAAGTTTGGCTGAAATCATCCAGGCGTTTTGGAGGGACTTTATACATTTTCACATATATTTAACACGTATTTTATGTAATTCTCACATATTTGTACACGTATTTCACTTCTATCTACAGTGAATTTCGTTCTACAGTTTCGTTTTCAGACAGCTCAATCTCTATGATGTCATATCTCCTGTGTCGTTATTTTGGTGGTACGTTCAGTGATGTAGGTGAATACCATCCGCAAAATGTGTCTAGTGATTACAACGCCTTTGGATTCTTCACGCAAAATTTGTCGTGAATAAAGTTAGTAACAGATAAGTAATACATCTAAACGTCATACCAGATGTGGCAGTTTACCACGAATCTCACTGTTTCTGACGTCATATATCCTGAACTATGTGTGACACAATAATATAATTATGTTTGTACGTTCAGAGTTGTATTAGAGTACAGTCTGCCAAACTTGTTGAGATTAAAAACAGTAGTAGAAAAATATTAAATTAAAACGTCATGCCCGATGCGGCACTGAATTTTAAAAATATGAAATTATGTGTATCGTTTGTTGTACCTCACTAGATACCTTCATTCTAAAATAGTGAACGAATAAAATATGCGAATTCCCGCGTCATGAACTATATTTTCCACACACCCCTCTCTCCCGCCGCCTCATGATAGCATGACAGGTGTGTGCTTCCAACTCTCACAGCGATTTTCTTAAAACTGTAAGTGATTAAGTGATACTTGTAGTATATTTGGTAAAAATCCATCGACTATATATATATATATATATATATATATATATATATATATATATATATATATATATATATATATATAAGTATGTACTGAAGTGTTTAACCTCCCTAATATCGTGTATGGCCCCAGTGAGGAAGCAGAAGAGCCAAAACACGACGAAGTAGTGGTGGAAGGAATTGACGCCATGAGTGCTACAGGGCTGTCCATAAATCGATAAGAGTGCGACGGGGTGGAGATCTCATTTGCACAGCCCGTTGCAAGGAATGCCAGAAATGCTCAATAATGTTCATGTCTGGGGAGTTTGGCGTACCCTGGAGCCACTGTGTAGTAATTCTGGATGTGTGGGGTGTCGCATTGTCCTGCTGGTATTGCCCAAGTCCGTCGGAATCCACAATGGACATGAATGGATGCAGGTGATCAGACAGGATGCTTACGTATGTGTCATCTGTCAGAATCGCGTCTAGACGTATCAGGGGTCCCATATCACTCCAACTGCACACGCCCCACACCAAAGAAGCCTTCACCCAGCTTGAACAGTCCCCTGCTAACATGCAGGGTACATGGATTCATGAGGCTGACGCCGTACCCGTACACGTCGATCCACGAGATACAATTTGAAACGATACTCCACCGACCAGGCGTCATGTTTCCAGTCATCAACAATGTAATGTCGGTGTTGGAGAGTCCAAGCGAGGCATAAAGCATTGTGTCATGCAGTCAACAAGGGAACAAGGGTGGGACTTAGGCTCCGATAGCCCATATCGATGATGTGTCGTTGAATCGTTCGCACGCAGACACTTGTTGCTGGTTCAGCACTGAAATCTCCAGCGATTAGCGCAAGGGTTGTCCTTCTGTCACATTGAACGATCCCCTTCAGTTGTCGTTGACCCTGTTCTGGCAGGATATTTTTCCTGCCGCAGCGATTGCGGAGATTTGATGTTTTACCGGATTCCTGATATTCCCTGCACACGCATGAAAAAGTCGTATGGGAAAATCCCCACTTCATCGCTACCTCGGAGATGCTGAGTCCCATCGCTCGTGTGCCGACTGTAACACCAAGTTCAAAATAACTCAGATCTTGATAACATGCCATTGTACCAGCATTAACCGATCAATGACTGCGCCAAGCACTTGTTATCTTATATAGGCGTGGCCGACTGCAGCGCAGTATTCTGCCAGCTTACATATCTCAGTATTTGAAGTCGCAAGACTGTACCACTGTCTTTGGTGCTTCAGTGTATGTATATATGTCAAAAAACTGTTGCATCACTCCTGAAGATAGACGTTGACAGTGGGTATTGCATCACAAGACACAGTCTCCTTGACTGTTTAGAGATGTCACTAAACCCTCCAGAAGATGTAAACAACCATGCATGAGCAGCGCCTATTTGACGGAAGGGGTCCGACAGTCGATCAGTTCCAGTCATTCCATCAGGAAGGATGTACATGGCTCGTGTCGTCAGTAGTTTGAACCACGGTATTGACCATCTAGGCATGGTTGATTGCCTAATTGTTAGTTGGTGCCAGGTAGTGATCACAACAAGGGAAGTGTCCAGGCGTCTCGGAGTGAATCAAAGAGATGTTGAATCTTCCTGGCAGATTAAAACTGTTTGCCGGACCGAAACTCGAACTCAGGATCTTTGCCTTTCGCGGGCAAGCACGACTCACAGCTTTACTTCTGCCAGTACCTCGTTTCCTACTTTCCAAACTTCACAGATGCTCTCCTGCGAACGTTGCAGAACTAGCACTCCTGGAAGAAAGGATACAGCTTTACACACAGTTTTAGTCTGCCAGGAAGTTTCATAACAGCGCACACTCCGCTGCAGAATGAAAACCTCTTTCTGACAGCGATGTTGTTTGGACGTGGAGGAGATACAGAGAGACAGGTGCTATCGATGATAGGCCTCGCTTAGGCTGCCCAAGGGCTACTACTCCAGTGGATGACCGCTATCTGCGAATTATCGCTCGAAGGAACCCTGACAGTAACGCCACCATGTTGAATAATGCTTTTCGTGCAGCCACAGGACGTCATGTTTCAGCTGAAACTGTGCGTAGTAGGCTGCATGATATTCAACTTCACAGCTGACTTCCACAGCGAGGTTCATCTTTGCATCCACGACACCATGCTGGGCGGTACAGATGGGCTTAACAACATGCTGAATGGGCCGCTCAGGAATGTCATCACGCTCTCTTCACCTATAAGTGTTGAATATGCCTTTAACCAGACAAACGTTGGAGACTTGTTTTGAGGCAACCCGGTCAGGTTGAACGTCTTAGACACACTGTCGAGCGAGTGAAGCAAGGTGGAGGTTCCCTGATGTTTTGGGTTGGCATTATGTGGGGCCGACGTACGCCGCTGGTGGTCATGGAATGCGCCGTAATGGCTGTACGATAAGTGAAGGTCATCCTCCGACCGATAATGCGACCATATTGGGAGCATATTGGCGACCCATTCGTCTTTGTGGATGACAATTCACGTCCTCATCGTGCACATCTTGTGAATGATTTCGTTCAGGATAGCGACATCGCACGACTGGATTGGGAAGCATGTAAACTCTGTAAACTGTGTCCCGCACGGCGATCGGCATAGGTTGACGCAGGCGCTGTGCTGCCCTGCTCTACTCTCGCCCTGCCCCTCAGCTTAACTGTTGCAGTTACACCCGTGAGTCTCAAAAACCTGCGCTGTGCTGACCTGCCCCTCTCTTCGTCATCTGCGCCCCAATTTGCACCGGCCCATAATGATGCCCTGCACCGCGTCGTTACCCACGGCGATGCAGCAGCGCTGCTCAGTCGCTGCTGGAATACGTGTTGCTTATTCTTCGCGTTTTACTGTATCCGTCAATGCATACCAATAAAACGAATGTGGCAACAGACTAATGTATTGCCGCTCTATCTGCATCTACTCGTACATACTGGCGGGCTGTGATTAAAATTTCCCTGTTTCAGACGATACAACACAGAAACTAACTACCGTACGAGGACCAAATTTGGTAGCATTAATTTCAAGGACACGGGGAAGAGAAATAATTCACTTTTAATATGCTGCTATCACTGAAAGACCTAAGTCGCCCCGCAGTAGACAACATTCCATTAGAACTACTGACAGCCTTGGGAGAGCCAGTCGTGACAAAACTCTACCATCTGGTGAGCAAGATGTATGAGACAGGCGAAATTCCCTCAGACTTCAAGACGAATATAATAATTCCAATCCCAAAGGAAGCAGGTGTTGAGAGATGTGCAAATTACGAACTATTCGTTTAATAAGTCACAGGTGCAAAATACTAACCCGAATTCATTATAGACGATGGAAAATCTAGTAGATGCCGGCCTCGGGGAAGATCAGTTTGGATTCCGTAGAAATGTTGGAACAAGTGAGGCAATACTGACCCTATGACTTATCTTCGAAGAAAGTTAAGGAAAAGCAAACCTACGTTTCTGGCATTTGTAGACTTAGTGAAAGCTTTCGACAATGTTGTCTGGAATACTCTCTTTCAAATTCTAAAGGTGGCAAGGATAAAATACATGGAACGAAAGGCTATTTACAATTTGTACAGAAACCAGATGGCAATTATAACGGTCGAGGGGCGTGAAAGGGAAGCAGTGTTTGGGAAGGGAGTGAGACAGGGTTGTAGCCTATCCCCGATGCTATTCAATCTGTATATTGAGCAAGGAGTAAAGGAATCAGAAGAAAAGTTCGGAGTAGGTATTAAAATCCATGGAGAAGAAATAAAAACTTTGAGGTTCGCTGATGACATTGTAATTCTGTCAGGGACAGCAAAGGACTTGGAAGGTCAGTTGAACGGAATGGACAGTGTCTTGAAAGGAGGGTGTAAGAAGAACATCAACAAAAGCAAGACGAGGATAATGGAATGTAGTTAAATTAAGTCGGGTGATGCTGAGGGAATTAGATTAGGAAATGAGACACTTAAAGTAGTAAAAGAGTTTTGCTATTTGGGGAGCAAAATAACTGATGATGGTCGAAGTAGAGATGATATAAAATGTAGACTGCAATGACAAGGAGAACGCTCCTGAAGAAGAGAAATTTGTTAACATCGAGTATTGATTTAAGTGTTAGGAAGTCGATTCTGAAAATATTGGTATGGAGTGTAGCCATGTATGGAAGTGAAACATGGACGATAAATAGTTTCGACAAGAACAGAATAAAAGCTTTCGAAATGTGGTGCTACAGAAGAATGCTGAAGATTAGATGGGTAAATCACATAAGTGATGAGGAGGTATTGAAAAGAATTGGGGAACAACTTGGCTAGAAGAAGTGATCGGTTGGTAGGACATGTTCTCAGGCATCAAGGGATCACAAATTTAGTACTGGAGGGCAGCGTGGAGGGAAAAATCGTAAAGGGAGACCAAGGGAGGAATCAACTAAGCAGATTCAGAAGGATGTAGGCTGCAGTAGGTACTGGGAGATGAAGAAGCTTGCACAGGATAGAGTAGCATGGAGAGCTACATGAAACCAGTCTCAAGATTGGAGACCACAACAACAACAATATGGTGCTACGGTACATCATGCCACTACACACCGTTACCTTTACTGCTACAAAGGGGCTCAATATCGCGCCTATCTGTGTCCAGAAGACTCTGAAAGCGCAGGAGCGCATTCTGCATAGCATATCGAAGCATGTCAGTAAGTATGCTGGATATCTCTCTTGATATGCCGCGCCTCAGATCAGCACATATGTGAATGCTCACCTGGTAAACCTTGTCTTTTAGGTAGCCCCACAACCAGCAGTCGCAGGGAATTAGATTAGGTGACCATGCCGGCCAAACATTTGGAAACGATCGGCTCATAATTCGATAGTATCCAAACGTGTTTCGGAGAAGCAGGTGAACTTCACGAACGATGAGCGATGGGCTCCCAACTTGCATCAAAATTGTTGAGTTGAGGTTAATGCGTCTTTCTCCTGCAGGGCGGCCATGACATTCTGGCGAAGCATTTCGCAGTAACGCTGGCCTGTCACACTGCGCGTCTTTGGTCCTTGAGAGCCAACCAGTTCAAAAAAGAATGGCTGAATGATGAACGTAGCCGTAAAGCCACAACATACTGTGACACGTTCACCATATAGAGGAACTCCTTGCACAACGACTGGAGGTGAAGATCTCCACACTCAGCATTTCTGTATGTTCAACTCATCCGTCTGAGAAAAATGAGCTTCGTCTGTCTATACGATGCTCCAGGGCCATCCCTCCTCAACTTCAAAAAATGGTTAAAATGGCTCAAAGAACTATAAGAGTTAACATCTGAGGTCATCAGTCTTCTAGACTTAGATCTACTTAAACCTAACTAACCTAAGGATATCACACACATCCATGCCCGAGGCAGGATTCAGACCTGCGACCGTAGCAGCAGTGAGGTTCCGGACTGAAGCGGCGACAACGGTTGGCTCCTCAACTTCAATCGCTGCGAGAAAGTCGAGAGTGAAGTCATCACGTAGCCGAGCGCCCTGCATTGGAAGCTGCTGTATGTTATGGATATTGTACGAATACCATTTGAGAATGGTTCGAAGCACGTTCCGTACAGTTTACCACGGGACGTTCAATTGTCGTTGCGCAGCAGGCGCACTGCCTGACGATCGGGAATTACGCGTAGCGTTGTCTGCCGTAGCAAAAGCTGTTTCATCAACCACCTATGGTGCAACCGGTGGTCGACCTCTTCCCGGAGCAACGCCCAGTTTGTCAGATGATTCGAACTTCTTCGTCTTTCAGGTGTTCACTTCGCAATATTCTCGAAGTGCAGCTGTAGCATTACTGTTGTTTTGATAACAGATCTTCGCCACTTATGCTCCGCTCCTATTTCCGACGCTCGTTTTGACACCTCACCAAGAGCACAGCCATTGGTGATGTATGAATTACAATGACTGCTTTCGACATGTGATGGCCATATTTGTAACCGGACGGTGGCGCTGTGATGCTTGGAAATCAATAATCCCTTTCTCTGGACATCATTCACCCTATACTCCTGACATTACTCGTAGGGCGGTTTCCGTGCTGTAACGAATTAAAAAGCGAAAGTGTAATAAATTATAACTCCAGATACGGTCTCCTCTATAAATGAACTACACTTTCGCAAAAATCTTCCTATTCGCCTTTCTTATTACCTCCTTACGTGCTTGATCTGTTTCACATCGCTTTGGAATGTTACAGTTAGCTATTAAATAGGCGTGACTGCGATAAGCAACAAACTACTGATGTTGTACTTGAATATCAGGTGGTGATTATTTCTATTAATCTGCATTAACCTACATTTTTCTACAATTAGAGCAAAGTGCCATTCACTACACCAGTTAGAAATTTTGTCAAAATCATCTTGTATCCTCTTACAGCCAGTATCAAGATCCACGCTTACTTGTACCTTTGAACAGTCTCTGCTTCCTCGACATTTTCAGAGTTTTATTATTAAACCACGGTGGGTTCTTTTCGTCCTTAATGCACGTACTCGGCACGTACTTCTCCAAAGCATGACTAGCAGTCCGATTAACTATAGTTTTCCTGCGTCCATGATGTTGGATCTAAATGATGTCAATTCACTGCGCAAGTGGGACGCGAATAACGGTCTACTCTCCTATCCTTGGTTGTTTGGTTCATTTGATGGAAGAGATCAACAGCGAGGCCATCGGTTTCATCGCATTATGGGGGGAAGGAAGTCGGCCGTGCCCTTTCAAAGGATTCATCACGGAATTTGCCTGAAGCGATTTAGGGAAATCACACAAAACCTAAATCAGGATGGCCGGACGTGGGATTGAACCTTCGTTGTCCCGAGTGCGATTCTAGTGTGAAAAGCACTGTGGCACCTCGCTAGGTCTTAGCCTTCTTCATGGATTACACTGAAGCACCAAAGGAAATGGTATAAGTTAGCGTATTCAAATACAGGGATATGTAAACAGCCAGAACACGGGGCTGCGATCGGTTTCGCCTATACAAGACAACTAGTGCTAGGTGCAGTTGTTAGACCGATTACTGCTGCTACAATGGCAAGTAATTAAAATTTGAAATAAGTTTGAACGTGGTGTTATACTAGGCTGACCATCCGGTCAACTCAGAGATGTTGGCAATCCGGGTGAACTCAGTCCTTGTGAGGCAAAATGAGGAGCTACTTCATTGAGAAGTAACGGCTCCGGTCTCGTAAACTGAAATACGGCCGGGAAAGCGGTGCATTTACTATATGCCCCTCCATATCCGGCTGAGGATGACATGGCGGCAGGTCGATACGTTAAGTCTTCATGGGCTGTTCGGATGGAGTTTAATTTAGGTTTAAATAAAACATAGCGGCTAAGTATGTAGAGTGTCATCACAGGTAGCGCAAATTAGCGTGTGTGAAGCTCTCTGGGGACACTATTTGTTTCTGGTGTGTGTTCCAGATAGTGACAATTATGTTTCCTGCTGCTAATTAGAGCTACGTGATTCAATGGCGATTAGTGTTTATCAGCGCTCAAACTCCGTTTTAGCTTGCGACAAAAAGCTGCTACGCATGTGATGCAGCTAGTATCGATCTGCGGTCATGCATTTACATGAGAAATGAGGGTATAATTTTGTTGTGGCTATCGGTCCAAAGGCTGATTTTGGCGCTGCTTTGCGTGCGTGTACTTCATGTGTAACTATGCTTATCTGGGAACAAACAGCGGTCTGTGTCCAGTGACACCTACTTACGGTAATCAGGCTTTGATGTCTCGATACATTCTTACGCCTCTCCCTTTCCCATCACATTTCCTTCCTTCACTAAATTAAGTGTTCCTTAAGCCTCGGAGTCTGCTTTATCAACCAGTAATTCTTTCAATTAAATTGTTCCATACACGTCTCAATGTTTCCATTCAGAGGCTGTTAATTGGATATCGATCGAACCTTCAGCATTCTTCTGTAATACCACGTTTGGACAACTTCCTCTATGCTTGTCCACATTGCAAAGCGGTAGAAAGTTACACGTCAAACACATACTTTCAGAAAAGTCTCCCCAACATTTAATTATATGTGCAACGACAATGTATTTTCCAGAATTACTGTAGGTCCTCCATTTTCTATCATCGTCACTTACTTTACTAAGCGAATAACAGATTTCATATTTTATTCTAAGTTTTTCTTTCATAATAAAATTTTCTCGGCATTTCCTGATTCAATTTGATTATTCTCTACTACCACTGCTTTACTTTTGTTTATATTCATCTCATAATCTCTTTTCAAAGCTATCATTCCGCTCCTTCGCCGTTTCTGACAGAACTGCCACGTGAATATCAAACCCTAAAAGTTTGGACCTCTTCTCTCATGCTATCGCGAATTTCCTTTTTATATTCTCTTTAGTTCTGCCATCGTCGGTTATTTTGGTAGGTATAAAAGATCATCCGAAACTGTACTAAATGCTATCTTTGAAAATAATTTGGCGCAGTTAGAACAGGAGCCCTATTAGCAGGAAATAAATCTTAGTCATCAAGAAGCATAATACGGATAAAGGTCGTAGTAGCGAGGCTGAAAGACGTATCATACAAATCCACCAAAAGTAAACGAGAAATTGTTTTTGAAAAAACACATAATGTGTATTGCAAGGAGATAAACGTATTCAACATACGTATAATACTCGTGATTTTGTCCTCGAGGCTTTTTTGAAGAAACACACGTTGGCTTCGTAAGAGAGAATCCCCTATCCTTTCAAACTAACTATGTAATCGTAGACCAGATGATGCTTAGCTTCAAAGATATACTATCGACGGAAACTGGAATTTATACCAAACAAATTAATAAGAGATCGGATAGATCCCCAATGCTACACAAAATAGGTCACAAGCAACGAAAAACCAATTCAAACATAAAAGAATACAAAATCTCCAAGTTTGGCGACGTTTCACTACAGGTCTAAATTTACCACATCTTCAATGCGGGATGATTTTCACAATTTCCACAAATGAATTCTGTCTCGAAACTTGGTAGGAAATCCAGAGAGATTCTGGTCGTATGTAAAGTACACCAACAGCAACACACAACCAGTACATCTATCGACGACAGTGCCTATAAAGCGGAGTTATTAAAGATGGTTTTCCGAAATTTCTTCATCAAAGAAGATGAAGTAAATACTTCAGAATTCGAATCAAGAACAGCTGGCAACATGAATAACGAGCAGATACCGTCGGTGTCAAGAAGCAGCTTAAATCACTTAATAAAGGCAACACTTCCTGTCAGAATTGCATACCAGTTAGGTTACTTTCAGAGTACGCTGGTGTAATTCTTAGCAATATTTCACAGTCATTCGTTCCCTTTAAAATCCGTACCTGTGTACCTGTAAAGTTGAAAGCTGCACAGCACACATCAACACACAAGAAAGGAAACGAAGAAAACCGCTGAATTACAGGCCCATGTCACTGACGTCGTTCCGGAGTAGGATTTTGCAACACCCAAACATTATGAACTCCCTCAGAGAAAACGATCTGTTAACACGTAGTCAATACGGATTCAGAAAACGTTGACGTGAAACACAACTAACTCTTTATTCACATGAAATAATAGGTAGTTTTGGCAAGAAGGCTTTTGAGGCCGCTCCTCACAGCGGCTTATAATCAAATTGCCTGCCTATCAAGTGTCGTGTCAGTTGTGCGACTTAATTCGTGATTACCTGTCAGAAAGGTCAAAATTCGTAGTAATTGACAAATAGTCATGGAGTAAAAAGAAAGTGATATCTGGCGTCCCCAAAAATGTGTTTTACGACCCCTGCTGTTGTTACTCAATCTAAACGATTGAGGAGACAATACTTTTCGGTGACACGATAAATCACACTATTCTAAAGACTTCCAATTAAGCTAAATACCAATGAATTACAACTACGAATATCTTAAACTGTAACAAACACATAGAAAGTGTTCTAGCGAAGACGAACCAATGACTAGATTTTATTAGCAGAACACATACAAGGTGCTACAGATCTGGTAAAGACACTTCCTATATAACGCCTGTCGGTCCTTTTGGAGAATCAATGAGCTATATTGGATCCTTGACAGACATGACTGAAGGAGGACTTCAAAAAAGTTCAATGAAGGGCAGCTCGTCTTGCATTACCGTGAAATAGGAAAGGGAGTCCCCAGGATATACACTCCTGGAACTTGAAATAAGAACACCGTGAATTCATTGTCCCAGGAACGGAAAACTTTATTGACACATTCCTGTGGTCAGATACATCACATGATCACACTGACAGAACCACAGGCACATAGACACAGGCAACAAAGCATGCACAATGTCGGCACTAGTGCAATGTATATCCACCTTTCGCAGCAATGCAGGCTGCTATTCTCCCATGGAAACGATCTTAGAGATGCTGGATGTAGTCCTGTGAAACGGCTTGCCATGCCATTTCCACCTGGCGCCTCAGTAGGACCAGCGTTCGTGCTGGACGTGCAGACCGCGTTAGACGACGCTTCATCCAGTCCCAAGCATGCTCAATGGGGGACAGATCCGGAGATCTTGCTGGCCAGGGTAGTTGACTTACACCTTCTAGAGCACGTTGGGTGGCACGCGATACATGCGGACGTGCATTGCCCTGTTGGAACAGCAAGTTCCCTTGCCGGTCTAGGAACGGCAGACGATGAGTTCGATGACGGTTTGGATGTACCGTACACCATTCAGTGTCCCCTCGACGATCACCAGAGGTGTACGGCCAGTGTAGGAGATCGCTCCCCACTCCATGATGCCGGGTGTTGGCCCTGTGTGCCTCGATCGTATGCAGTCCTGATTGTGGCGGTCACCCGCACGGCGCCAAACACGCATACGACCATCATTGGCACCAAGGCAGAAGCGACTCTTATCGCTGAAGACGACACGTCTCATTTCGTCCGTCCATTCACGCCTGTCGCGACACCACTGGAGGCGGGCTGTTCGATGTTGGGGCGTGAGCGGAAGACGACCTAACGGTGTGCGGGACCGTAGCGCAGCTTCATGGAGACGGTTGCGAATGGTCCTCGCCGATACCCCAGGAGCAACAGTGTCCTTAATTTGCTGGGAAGTGGCGGTGCGGTCTCCTACGGCACTGCGTAGGATCCTACGGTCTTGGCGTGCATCCGTGCATCGCAGCGGTCCGGTCCCAGGTCGACGGGCACGTGCACCTTCCGCCGACCACTGGCGACAACATCGATGTACTGTGGAGACCTCACGCCCCACGTGTTGAGCAATTCGGCGGTACGTCCACCCGGCCTCCCGCATGCCCACTATACGCCTTCGCTCAAAGTCCGTCAACTGCACATACGGTTCACGTCCACGCTGTCGCGGCATCCTATCAGTGTTAAAGACTGCGATGGAGCTCCGTATGCCACGGCAAACTGGCTGACACTGACGGCGGCGGTGCACAAATGCTGCGCAGGTAGCGCCATTCGACGGCCAACACCGCGGTTCCTGGTGTGTCCGCTGTGCCGTGCGTGTGATCATTGCTTGTACAGCCCTCTCGCAGTGTCCGGAGCAAGTATGGTGGGTCTGACACACCGGTGTCAATGTGTTCTTTTTTCCATTTCCAGGTGTAGCTACATGATGGTGGTAATCATTACAACGAAGGCGTTTTTCCTTTTGGCGAGGCAATTTATGAAATTTTAATTACCAATTTTCTCCTCCGAATTCAAACATATTTTGTTGGCACCTCCCTACAATGGTGATACGATCATCGTAATAAGATCACAGGAATATCTTGTTATCCTCTTGGGCTGTTTCGCAGCTGGAACGGCAGAGAAAAATGGGCTGATGATGGTTTGATGAATCATCTGCTTGACACGTAACTGTGACCTGCATAGTATTAATCGAGATACATATGTAGATACGAGGGTTATTCAGAAAGGAAGGAACGATCGGTCGCGAAATGGAAACCACAGAGAAAATCCTATGAAGTTTTGCACAAGTGTACTGGGCAATGTCTCTAGTATGCCCGTCCATCGCATTCCGTCGTTCTTTTTAGTTCTGAGTGCATTTTTTTTTTGTCATCAGTCTACTGACTGATTTGATGCGGCCCGCCACGAATTGCTTTCCTGGGCTAACCTCTTCATCTCAGAGTAGCACTTGCAACCTACGTCCTCAATTATCAGCTTGACGTATTCCACTCTCTGTCTTCCTCTACAGTTTTTGCCCTCAACAGCTCCCTCTAGTACCATGGAAGTCATTCCCTCATGTCTTACCAGATGTCCTATCATCCTGTCCCTTCTCCTTATCAGTGTTTTCCACATATTCCTTTCCTCTCCAATTCTGCGTAGAACCTCCTCATTCCTTACCTAATCAGTCCACCTAATTTTCAACATTCGTCTATAGCACCACATACCAAATGCTTCGATTCTTTTCTGTTCAGGTTTTCCCACAGTCCATGTTTCACTACCATACAATGCTGTACTCCAGACGTACATCCTCAGAAATTTCTTCCTCAAATTAAGACCGGTATTTGATATTAGTAGACTTCTCTTGGCCAGAAATGCCTTTTTTGCCATAGCGAGTCTGCTTTTGATGTCCTCCTTGCTCCGTCCGTCATTGGTTATTTTACTGCCTAGGTAGCAGAATTCCTTAACTTCATTGACTTCGTGACCATCAAACCTGATGTTAAGTTTCTCGCTGTTCTCATTTCTACTACTTCTCATTACCTTCGTCTTTCCCCGATTTAATCTCAAACCATACTGTGTACTCATTAGACTGTTCGTTCCGTTTAGCAGATCATTTAATTCTTCTTCACTTTCACTCAGGATAGCGATGTCATCAGCGAATCGTATCATTGATATCCTTTCACGTATTATTTTAATTCCACTCCTGAACCTTTCTTTTATTTCCATCATTGCTTCCTCGATGTACAGATTGAAGAGTATGGGCGAAAGGCTACAGCCTTGTCTTACACCCTTCTTAATACGAGCACTTCGTTCTTGATCGTCTACTCTTATTATTCCCTCTTGGTTGTTGTACATACTGTATATGACCCGTCTCTCCCTATAACTTACCCCTACTTTTTTCAGAATCTCGAACAGCTTGCACTAATTTATATTGTTGAACGCTTTTTCCAGGTCCACAAATCCTATGAACGTGTCTTGCGTTTTCTTTAGCCTTGCTTCCATTATTAGCCGTAACGTCAGAATTGCCTCTCTCGTGCCTTTACTTTTCCTAAAGCCAAACTGATCGTCACCTTGCGCATTCTCAATTTTCTTCTCCATTCTTCTGTATATTATTCTTGTAAGCAGCTTCGATGCATGAGCTGTTAAGCTGATTGTGCGATAATTCTCGCACTTCTCAGCTCTTGCCGTCTTCGGAATTGTGTGGATGATGCTTTTCCGAAAGTCAGATGGTATGTCGCCAGAGTCATATATTCTACACACCAACGTGAATAGTCGTTTTGTTGCCACTTCCCCTAACGATTTTCGAAATTCTGATGGAATGTTATCTATCCCTTCTGCCTTATCTGACCGTAAGTCCTCCAAAGCTCTTTTAAATTCCGATTCTAATACTGGATCCCCAATCTCTTCTAAATCGACTCCTGTTTCTTCTTCTGTCACATCAGACCAATCTTCACCCTCATAGAGGCTTTCAATGTATTCTTTGCACCTATCTGCTCTTTTCTCTGCATTTAACAGTGGAATTCCCGTTGCACTATTAATGTTACCACCGTTGCTTTTAATGTCACGAAAGGTTGTTTTGACTTTCCTGTATGCTTAGTCTGTCCTTCCGACAATCATATCTTTTTCGATGTCTTCACATTTTTCCTGTAGCCATTTCGTCTTAGCTTCCCTCCACTTCCTATTTATTTCATTCCTCAGCGACTTGTATTTCTGTATTCCTGATTTTCCCGGAACATGTTTGTACTTCCTCCTTTCATCAATCAACTGAAGTATTTCTTCTGTTACCCATGGTTTCTTTGCAGCTACCTTCTTTGTACCTATGTTTTCCTTCCCAACTTCTGTGATGGCCGTTTTTAGAGATGTCCATTCCTCTTCAAATGAGCTGCCTACTGCGCTATTCCTTATTGCTGTATCTATAGAGTTAGAGAACTTCAAACGTATCTCGTCATTCCTTAGAACTTCCGTATCCCACTTCTTTGCGTATTGATTCTTCCTGACTAATGTCTTGAACTTCAGCCTACTCTTCATCACTAGTATATTGTGATCTGAGTCTATATCTGCTCCTGGGTACGCCTTACAATCCAGTATCTGATTTCGGAATCTCCGTCTGACCATGATGTAATCTATTTGAAATCTTCCCGTATCTCCCGGCTTTTCCAAGTATACCTCCTCCTCTTGTGATTCTTGAACAGGGTATTCGCTATTACTAGCTGAATTTTTTTACAGAACTCAATCAGTCTTTCTCCTCTTTCATTCCTTGTACCAAGCCCATATTCTCCTGTAACGTTTTCTTCTACTCCTTCCCCTACAACTGCATTCCAGTCGCCCATGACTATTAGATGTTCGTCCTCCTTTACATACTGCATTACCCTTTCAATATCCTCATACACTTTCTCTATCTTTTCATCATCAGCTTGCGACGTCGGCATGTATACCTGAACTATCGTTGTCGGTGTTGGTCTGCTGTCGATTCTGAGTAGAACAACCTGGTCACTGAACTGTTCACAGTAACACACCCTCTGCCCTACCTTCCTATTCATAACGAATCCTACACCTGTTATACCATTTTCTGCTGCTGTTGATATTACCCGATACCCATCTGACCAGAAATCCTTGTCTTCCTTCCACTTCACATCACTGACCCCTGCTATATATAGATTGAGCCTTTCCATTTCCCTTTTCAGATTATCTAGTTTCCCTACCACGTTCAAGCTCCTGACATTCCACGTCAAGACTCGTAGAACGTTATCCTTTCGTTGATTATTCAATCCTTTTCTCATGGTATCCCCCCCTTGGCAGTCCCGTCCCGGAGATCCGAATGGGGGACTATTCCGGAATCTTTTGCCAATGGAGAGATCATCATGACACTTCTTCAACTACAGGCCACATGTCCTGTGGATACACGTTACGTGTCTTTAACGCAGTGGTTTCCATTGCCTTCTGCATCCTCATGTCGTTGATTCTTCCGCAATTAGGGGCAATTTCCCACCCCTAGGACAAGAGAGTGCCCTGAACCTCTATCCGCTCCTTCGCCCTCTTTGACAAGGCCGTTGGCAGAATGAGGCTGACTTCTTATGCCGGCAGTCTTCGGCCGCCAATGCTGATTATTTATCAAAATTAGGCAGTGGCGGGGATCGAACCCGGTACCGAAGACGTTTTGATTATGAATCAAAGACGCTTCCCCTAGACCACAGGTCTGTGATCTGAGTGCATAGCTAGCATATAAAGATACCTATATTAGTGTCTCCCGCCAAATACGAGGGCCTGGTAAGAAATTTTGCCTGAAGCTATGCAGCCAACACTACATAACTGTCGTGCGTTTTCTTCTTCGAGACAATTCTCAGCCGCATTCTGCAGAGGCAAGGAAGATGCTCCTGCATCGTTTTCAATTGGAAATGTTGATTACCTACAATACAGCCCGTAATTGTCTCCCTTTGAATTTCATCTCTGCTCACATGAACCACTGGCTCTCAAGACAACATTCTGGCGCAGACAACGAGCTGTAGAGGAGCGTAGAGCGGAAGGCACTGGCGGCTGCCTTCTATGACTAGGGTATTGGAAAGTTGGTACAACGCTACGGATCGGCGACTTTGGAGGTAAGTAGCTGGAAGTTGCAAATAAAACAGTTTTGATTTTCACTGTGGTTTGCATTTCGCGACCTATCGTTCCTTACTTGCCCAGTAGCCCTCGTACATAGATTCAGACAGCAAAACAGGATAGAGCAAAACGCTTTGATTCCAGTTCTAATTGTTTCTTTAGTTCTTTACGGCTTGCTCAGTGTACGGATTGAGTGACGTGGGGAAGAGGTAGCACCTTTCTCAGACCCTTTTGCTTCCGCCCTTTCATTCTCTTCGACTTTTAAAACTATGGACTGGTTACCATGCGATTGCTTATAACATTTCGCGCTCTGTCTTTAACCCAGGTTCAGAACTACAGGCTGTGCCTTGCAGTGAATTTTGTCACAATCAAGTTGACAACAGGTCATGGGTCGTTGAGAGAAAGCTGTTCGGCCTTGTAAACAGCAGTAAGTATGAAGAGCAATCAGTTGTGTGACTACAGCTCAATGAGCTTCAGAGCTCATGCATCCAAGCTGCGGAAGAATGGCAAAGAAAGTTGAGAGTATGTTACATGAGAATCAGTTTGACTTTAGGAAAAGTTCGGACGTTTCGCTTGACAAGGCTGGCCAAGTTTAAGAAGAATGAGACACCTTCACTGGCTCAGCTATAAAGAAGTAATTTAAATCTCAAATAAAGGCATTCCTTTATTTAACGCTTCTATTATTCTATTTAAAGCATATGGAAATCGACTCTCACTCTGTCTCCATTGCACATACACTCCTGGAAATGGAAAAAAGAACACATTGACACCGGTGTGTCAGACCTACCATACTTGCTCCGGACACTGCGAGAGGGCTGTACAAGCAATGATCACACGCACGGCACAGCGGACACACCAGGAACCGCTGTGTTGGCCGTCGAATGGCGCTACCTGCGCAGCATTTGTGCACCGCTGCCGTCAGTGTCAGCCAGTTTGCCGTGGCATACGGAGCTCCATCGCAGTCTTTAACACTGGTAGCATGCCACGACAGCGTGGACGTGAACCGTATGTGCAGTTGACGGACTTTGAGCGAGGGCGTATAGTGGGCATGCGGGAGGCCCGGTGGATGTACCGCCGAATTGCTCAACACGTGGGGCGTGAGGTCTCCACAGTACATCGATGTTGTCGCCAGTGGTCGGCGGAAGGTGCACGTGCCCGTCGACCTGGGACCGGACTGCAGCGACGCACGGATGCACGCCAAGACCGTAGGATCCTACGCAGTGCCGTAGGGGACCGCACCGCCACTTCCCAGCAAATTAGGGACACTGTTGTTCCTGGGGTATCGGCGAGGACCATTCGCAACCGTCTCCATGAAGCTGGGCTACGGTCCCGCACACCGTTAGGCCGTCTTCCGCTCACGTCCCAACATCGAGCAGCCCGCCTCCAGTGGTGTCGCGACAGGCGTGAATGGAGGGACGAATGGAGACGTGTCGTCTTCAGCGATGAGAGTCGCTTCTGCCTTGGTGCCAATGATGGTCGTATGCGTGTTTGGCGCCGTGCAGGTGAGCGCCACAATCAGGACTGCATACGACCGAGGCACACAGGGCCAACACCCGGTATCGTGGTGTGGGGAGCGATCTCCTACACTGGCCGTACACCTCTGGTGATCGTCGAGGGGACACTGAATAGTGCACGGTACATCCAAACTCTCATCGAACCCATTGTTCTACCATTCCTAGACCGGCAAGGGAACTTGCTGTTCCAACAGGGCAATGCACGTCCGCATGTATCGCGTGCCACCCAACGTGCTCTAGAAGGTGTAAGTCAACTACCCTGGCCAGCAAGATCTCCGGATCTGTCCCCGATTGAGCATGTTTGGGACTGGATGAAGCGTAGTCTCACGCGGTCTGCACGTCCAGCACGAACGCTGGTCCAACTGAGGCGCCAGGTGGAAATGGCATGGCAAGCCGTTCCACAGGACTACATCTAGCATCTCTACGATCGTCTCCATGGGAGAATAGCAGCCTGCATTGCAGCGAAAGGTGGATATACACTGTACTAGTGGCGACTTTGTGCATGCTCTGTTGCCTGTGTCTATGTGCCTGTGGTTCTGTCAGTGTGATCATGTGATGTATCTGACCCCAGGAATGTGTCAATAAAGTTTCCCCTTCCTGGGACAATGAATTCACGGTGTTCTTATTTCAATTTCCAGGAGTGTAGATTTCAAAACAGAAATAGAAAGTCTGTAGCCAACTTAGAATATCTAATATTTTCATCTAAAATAGATACTAAGTCCATACATTATGAGGAAAGAATCGATACTAGCACGTCAGGTTTGTTGTGACATGGCACAACACATGACGCCCACTGTTTGTATGTGGCTCTGATGACAATTGCCGTTGACAAGTATTCATCAGTAGATGATGCGAGACGAGGCAGCATCTCGTTGCTGTTGAACTCTGACGTGACCTTCACACTTTGACATTTCCATCGCGGAACATACTAGCCCAAATCAGGCCATTCAATATTATTTAGGTTTAGCAACTGATCATCCACATTTTCGTGTTATGACTTGACTGTTAATTATTAACATCTGCGCAATTAATTCTGTATTGTCATTCGACCGTTTGGCCTTCGTAGACGTCCCATCAATTACCTAAAACAATGGAAAGAAAGGGTTCACATCCTAGAGAAACTCTGTGACCTCGCAGCTAAATTAGGCTCCTAATACGATGTGAGAAAACACGGCGTGTGAAAGGAATACATAAGACGTAATCATGTAAATCTAAATTAAACCGTGAAGGAAACAAAGATATGATCTTTAAACTACTAAAAGCCTGCAGGGCCACCCAGAACAAAAAAAATTAATATGTGACTTAGGAGTAAGACACTACAACGCAGTAATGAATCCACAAGCATTATCAGTACCGGAAACCTTCGAAAATGGAGCTACGTAAAAAATTTAAGAGATAAAGCCTGAATGAAAAGTTAATGGCCGTCATGGTAGTCTTTAATTGTAATACCATTATTTTCTTGTCCGCAGCTCGTGGTCTCGCTTCCCGAGCACGGGGCCCCGGGTTCGATTCCCGGCGGGGTCAGGTATTTTTCCTGCCTCGGGATGACTGGGTGTTGTGGCGTCTTCATCATCATCATTCATCCCCATTACGGTCGGAGGAAGGCAATGGCAAACCACCTCCACTAGGACCTTGCCTAGTAAGAAAGCGCGGGTCTCCCGCGTCGCTCCCCTACGGTCTGTAAAGAAGTATGGGACTCATCATCATCATTATTTTCTTATGAATTCGTCCGTGTAACCATTATCAAGTTGAATACTGCGAAATGAGAAAACAAAGCGTGTATACACAGTAGCATTTCCTCTATGCCGTCCATATGGCAGTTATATAATAAAATAAAAAAAACTAATATACAGAAAAACTAACATACAGGATATGCCACAACTATAAGAAGTGTGCTTACGGAAAAGAAAGATTTAGTGATGGGAAAATGTGTTCTGGAGGGATGAAAGGTGTGGGTGAATGTACAGTGGTCCTTAGGATAGTATCTCCGGAAATGGAGGTTGGTGATAGAGCGGATAACTGGAATACAAGTGGTGGGTGAGAGGCCAGTGATATCAAGGAGAGAAGAGATGGGAAGGAATGGGCGTGGAGGAAAGGGGGGTGGGGTGGGGGGAACTCTGATGTTGAGTAGGAAAGCTAGTATAACGGTTAAGTATCAAGACGGGATTTTTTGGCAAAGGCAAGATAGCATACCAAGTATGATATCTCACTCTTGCAACGTATTGCTGGCATCGTACAGGTGCCGTTAGTGGTTAAATACAACAGCGCCATCTGCAAGCTCGACTAGCATCTCCATTTGCATTCAAGTACGCATTTCTCGCGGTGTTATCTAGTTTCTGTACAATCTCTGTAGTCCATACCGATGTGTTTTGAGATTCTTCGTGTATGGATGATGATGATGTTTGGTTTGTCGGGCGCTCAACTGCGCGGTCCTCAACGCCCGTACAAACTCAAATTTTTTTTCAAAGGCCAATCTATTCACTGCCACGGGTGATGAGGACGATGATGAAACACAACATAAACACCCAGTTCTCGGGCCGAGAAAATCCCTAACCCAACCGGGAATCGAACCCGCTAGCCACCAGACCACGAGCTGCGGATTCCTTGTATGGAGGCATACTGTCACAACTACGTGATCGTGCCCCTCTGTTCGTCTGCTCAGTTCTACATCCACCACTAGATGACAGTTTAGGTCTGCGGCTCTTTTTCATTTGTCTGAGAGCTACTGAAAATGATACGACTGGCAGGACAAAACTTCTCAAGTAAGCGCCACTGACTTACATTACTTGAATGGCAATACTGTGTACAATATCATTGCTGTCAATGAAGCCGGCAGTACGAAGAATCGCAATATGGAGGAGAGCGTAAGGGACGTGTAAACAGCTGTTTATCTGCTGGTAAACCAGTAGCAAGAAATGAGGATAATCTGATATAACTACGTTGCCGTTAGAGCTATTGACGTAATGGTCAATGCACGCGTCGTGTTTGGGTGTAATTTTTCGTACGGCAAAAGGAAGATACAAGCAAGGTGCACGTCTCAATGCAAAGCGCAACTAAAAAAAATTTACTAGTTTATGCTTTTGTACTCTATAATTCCATTATAATCGACTTAAATACCGACCGTGTGTAAATAGTTCATGTATAGTGTGAGGGTTTAACAGGTCCAGTATATACAGGAGTGAGTTAATGATCTAGTTTTAATCAGTTTTGATCAACTGTGCCGTTTCTTGGAATAGTATGCTCGTTATGAAAGTGCTCCTGTAGGGTGTCTTTATTCTTTTGAGTTTTCTTATACAAATTTAAGTCTGCTATAAGCCTGCTCCATTCATAGTGACCGGGCCAAGTATCTCACGAAATAAGCATCAAACGAAAAAACTGTAAAGAACGGAACTGGTCTAGCACGAAGGAGGAAACTAGATGGCGCTATGGTTGGCCCGCTAGATGGCGCTGCCATAGGTCAAACAGATATCACCTGCGTTTTTTTAAAAAATGAACCCACATTTTTATTACATATTCGTGTAGTACGTAAAGAAATTTGAATGTTTTAGTTGGACCACTTTTTTTTCATTGTGATAGATGGCGCTGTAGTAGTCACAAACGTATAAGTACATGGTATCACGTAACATTCCGCCAGTGTGGACAGTATTTCCTTCGTGATACATTACCCGTGTGAAAATGGACCGCCTAGCAATTGCGGAACATGGCGATATCGTGTTTATGTATGCCTATTGTGATCAAAATGCCCAACGGGCGTGTACTATGTATACTGCTCGTTATTCTGGACGAGATCATTCAAGTGTCCGAACCGTTCGCCTGATAGTTACGTTATTTAAGGAACAAGAAGTGTTCAGCCGCATGTGAAACGTCAACCACGACCTGCAACAAATGATGATGCCCAAGTAGGTATTTTAGCTGCTGTCTGCATCAGTAGCAGACAAATTGCGCGAGAATCGGGAATCTCAAAAACGTTGGTGTTGAGAATGCTACATTAACATGGATTGAACCCATACCATATTTCTATGCACCAGGAATTGCATGGCGACGACTTTGAACGTCGTGTACAGGTCTGCCACTGGACACAAGAGAAATTACGGGACGATGACAGGTTTTTTGCACGCGTTCTATTTAGCCACGACGCGTCATTCACCAACAGCGGTAACGTTAACTAGCATAATATGAACTATTGAGCAACGGAAAATCCACGATGGCTGCGACAGGTGGAACATCAGCGACCTTAGCTTGTTAATGTATGGTGCGGCATTATGGGAGGAGGGATAATTGACCCCCATTTTGTCGATGGCAATGTAAATGGTGCAATGGAATCTGATTTCCTAAGTAATGTTCTACCGATGTTACTACAAGAGGTTTCACTGCACGACAGAATGGCGATGTACTTCCAACATGATGGATGTCCGGCAGATAGCTCGCGTGCAGTTGAAGCGGTATTGAAAAGCATATTTCATGACAGGTGGATTGGTCGTCGAAGCACCATACCTTGCCCCGCACGTTCACCGGATCTGACGCCCCCGGATTTCTTTCTGTGAGAAAAGATGAAGGATATTAGGTAGCGTCATCGACCGACAACGCCTGAAAAGATGTGTCACCTCATTGTCAATGCATGTGCGAACATTACGGAAGGCGAACTACTCGCTGTTGTGAGGAATGTCGTTAGGCGTATTGCCAAATGTATTGAGATTGACGGACATCATTTTGAGTATTTATTGCGTTAATGTGGTATTTACAGGTAATCCCGCCGTAACAGCATGCGTTCTCAGAAATGATAAGTTCACAAAGGTACATGTATCACATTGGAACAACCGAAATAAAATGTTCAAAAGTACCTATGTTCTGTATTTTAATTTAAAAAACCTACGTGTTAGCAAGTGTTCGTCTAAAACTGTGAGCCATATGTTTGTGACTATTACAGCGCCATCTATCACAAAGCTAAAAAAGTGGTCCAACTAAAACATTCATATTTCCTTACATACTACACGAATATGTAATAAAAATTGGGGTTTCTATTTTAAAAAAACGCAGTTGATATCCATTTGACCTATGGCAGCGCCATCTAATAGGCCTGCCATAGTGCCATATGGTTTCTACTCTCAAGCTAGACAAGTTTCTTTCTTGGTAGTTTTTTCGTTTGACGCTTATTTCGTGAGATATTTGGCCCGTCCCGATCAATAGACCACGCTGTATACATCGATAAGTCAGAAAATTATGATCATCGACCTACAAATCATATAAACCCGTCCAGGCGATAGTCGCGTCACCTGGCGTGGAATGACAGCTAGTCAGACAAACCCAAGGTCCATATAGAATAATGGGCGGGCTGTCCGAGTGTAGAACAGGGTAGGCGCGCCATCTATTTGAGTTTGACAGGGACGTTTTGATGGCCCCAAGGCTCGGCTCGAGAATTTAGCAAACTGCTCATCTTGTCAGGTGTTTGATGAGAGTGTAAGACCATAGCTCTAATACTCCAATGATTTATTTTGGCTTTTGTTTCATTTAATATTACATCGTTACTCTTCTGTAAATGTGTTTGATTGAATAGATACCACAGAACTGTATACTCCTTTCTTTGTAAAAATTTTGATGTCTTGATCTGATTCTATGCAATGTAGTATATCTGTCATTTAAATTCTTTGTCCAATTTGCAGAGAACAAAACTTACTGTATATAATTGTAATTTTGTGTGAATAATTTTTGGTAGAAATGTCAATATGTGCAAATTTTCTGTTTTATTTATTGTATTTGTTTGCTGTTATGTAAACTGCTGACCCTCACTGAGGGTTCTTAGTTGGTTTGTATGTAAAAGGAGTAGTGGTTCCCCTCGGGAACGAAACTGTGTAGCGCGCGCAAATTGTGGTTGGCATAAGTAGAAAAGGTGGAACAAAAACCAGTCGGGGACGAGCTACGAGTCGGGGACGAGCTGCAAAACTTTGCACTGCCATGTAAATGTTGCATATTGTGCTGGTTCCGAGAGAGTTTTTTTTCTGCCATTTTCCAATGCCTCGGATGGATGGATAAATAGCTGGAACTATTCTGGAATTTGTATCTATCATCGCCACCAAGAAATGACAGAGTCCAGCAATTCCACCTGCAATTCCACCTACCGACATGCAATCGCCACCACATTGCGCAATCACTGTAATGGAACACTATAGCAATGTACAGTGAAGGATCAGCTAAATGGATGTGTTAGTGTGCTCAAATATAAGGTAATTTATAACTGCATTTATGTACCTACCTTGATTTTTCTCCTTATCATAACACCTCTCAGGTTCCTCTCCGTTTGAACTAAAGTGATTTCCGAGTGTCCTTATTGAAAGAACATTAAAGCCCTGTGTTTTGATAATTGATGCTTCTTGAACATAGTAAAAAGAAAGTTAAAACGGCAAGAGAATGAATTAAAGTTAACGATTCTTGCTGAAAATAATTTTCCTAGTAAAATTGCTTATTAATGTGTGTTGCCAACTTCTAATTAAAAGTTCTTAAGACTGAGGATTATAAAGTTTTCCTTAGTAAATGATCACATTACAGCCTGTTGTAAATCGCAGAAGGTGAGTCAGTATCTTACATATATGTTAATTTTGTGTCTCAATGTAGTAAAAGTGGAAAACTGCAGTGTGGAGCGTTATATAGTCATGTTTGCTAAGTGTTTCTCTCTTGTGTATTGGATGTGGATATTAATAATATAACAGAATCCACAGTTCGTCTATTGTGTTAATGCTAGATAACAAGCAATGGGAAGACAACTAATTATGAAAAACATAATTTCTTTATTCAAATGATAGTGAGAAGCAACCTGTTAGTGGATTATAATTAACTTTCATTTTAAATAGTAAAGTATTTAACTGAGAGAGACTTAACCTATATCCAGTTAATGATTCTGTAGTGAATAGTAATAATAACGTTATAAAGACCATTCAGTTGGTGTAAGCCCTGAAAGTAATAGTGTATTTCGGTATCTGTTATAATTTTTCAAATAGTTTGTGCTGCATTCTCTTGCCTAGTTAGGCTGGCGACCGTTTTATTTACCCGTTAAACAGCGCCGATAGGCAAAATTTTGTTTGTTACTGTTCAAATATTTCCGTAATTCTGACTTTCACTTCCCATAAGCCACCTCCGTTAGATACAACACGGTCAACACAACAAAATTCCTCTCAGAGGGTAACACTGCTCTGTTGCTTTATACCATAACTGCTTTAATAAGATTGTTTTATTTCACAACCTGCCTTCAGGTTATGGTACAACAGCAGTAGCAAATTGCAGCAGACGGTAGTGTTATAAGAACTATGGTGAGAGTCTTGTAGACATGGGGTAACCACGGTGAAGCAACGACCAGGCGTCGTGGGGTTGGGTGGCTACCCATTATGACGGATGTCGGACGTCGTAGCCTAGGGTGTGTCCGAACAAACAGTGCACCGAACACTCCCACCGATGGGACTCCACCGCTGGCGGGCCATGTCTGTGCCGATGTTAACACAACATTGGCAACTATGACTTAAATGGGCACATGACCATTGGCCCTGGACGTTGGCGCAGTGGCAGAGCAGGGAATGTTCTGGCGAACTCCGATACCTTCTTTATCATGTGGATTGGAGGGCGCGAATCCGTTGTCTTCCAGGTGAACAGCTCTTTGGCACCTATACTGCGGGGTGGAGACAATCTGACGGAGGCTCCATTATATTCTGGGGAACATTCACGTATTCATTCATTGGTCTAATGAAGGTCATACAAGGAAGCATGAGGGCCAAGGAGTATAGTTCACTGGTTGCAGAACACGAACACCCCTTCATGACAATCAAGTTTCCCGACTTCACCAAACGTCAGCTTTCAGTAAAGATGCGTCTTTGCAAGTCTATTAATGTATGTCTGAGGTAAGCGCATAATCGATAGTAGACGGTACCTCTTGAAAGGAAGAAAGACGAAAATCGCACATAAAACAACGAAATTAATCAGAAACAGTTACGTCGTGCCGTTATATATCAGAATGGCACGGTTGTTCTTGTGTCTTCATTACTTCAGTTATAAATGATGTTCCTTAGAAAATATGTGTGTGCATTATTATGGGACCTAACTGCTCTATGCTTACACACTACTTAACCTAAATTATCCTAAGGACAAACAAACACACCCATGCCCGAGGGAGGACTCTAAACCTCCGCCGGGATCAGCCGCACAGTCCATGGCTACAGCATCTTACACCGCTCGGCTAACTTCGCGCGGCTGTTCCTTAGGGTCACCTTGTTTTTACTGTTAGTTTCGAAAGAAGGTTACTAGTGGACCAGTGACGCTTCGGGTATTTGTTGACAATCCCAAGTGTTCTCTGGTTTTTCGTTTCATTTTATCCACATAACATTATAAATAACTATATATTTCTTTGTAAAAATGTTTCAATACTTCATTTGTTAGTGTTGTATCACTATTTTTCCTTTCTAACGCTTCAGATAACTACTACGCTTGTTTCAGGACTGTAAATCTGTAGTACTGAATGGTGATGGCAGCAATACCGACAGCTGCAGCAACACGAAACATAACTGAACCGCGTGCGCTAAAACAAGTGAAGAGCAGTGCGGGAACTGAAGTGGAAAATGTACTGCTGTCACAGAGGGAACAGGGTCAGGAACTCGCTGTAATTATGCAACAACACGTAGTAGGTGGCGCAGCCAGTGGAAAAACAAAGGACACCCCCACATGCCACGAAACAACGCTGCCATTTCGTTTCATGTTCCACGCTCCAACCACGTACACAGTGGATTACGTAAAATCAATTTCCACCTTTCAGATCCGGTCTGTGCCTTCCATTCGCACAGAGCACAGACTTAATTAACAAGTATATAGGCTTTTATGGAGAGTTCCATTCGTTTAATTGGCCGGAAGAGGTCGGCTTTACATAGCAGAAGGCTGTTTCTGCGCGCCGCCCCAGAATTATCGAATTTCCTCTGAGTGGAACCAGCACCCTCTGTGAACGCCGCAGTTAGCAAAATCACCAGGAACGTAATGAAATAAGACTCTTGTGAGTAAATTAAAATTAAATTTATTTGTAATGTACGTACATTTCCTAATGCCCACAAGATATCTCTCAATAACTATTGAACTTCGAATCATTGCCCAATGAACTACAAATAAATTTTGTTTCCGCTAAAATTTATGGAAAACATTGTTTAGTGTCACTACCTCTGACAGTAAAATGTACGTTATAATTTTGGGTATTGGTGAAATTTACACTCGAAGACGAAAGCATTTAATAGAGATGCTTACAGTTCTGCCATCAGAGCAGTATTAAACCAACTACAACAGTAAAAGTAGCTGCACTGTAACTAACTCCCATCACCGCCTCCTATTCCCCCACAGAAATACGACTGCATAGCACTTATTGGTTAGGAGTTGTGTAAAATTGCAAGTATTTTCCACCCTAAAACTAACCACAGTAGTTCTACCATAAATTATATAATGAAAGATTAACTAATACATAATTTAAATTTGGAGGATGGAGCACGTGACAAATATGGCATTAATATAATAAATTGTTGTTTGTACCAATCCGCCTACTTAGCGGGGTGGTGACATGCTCGCCTCCCATGCAAGGCCTGGGAACTTCTCCGGATAGCGGCCTCCCAGCCAACGATGCCATACACTTATTTAATTTTTATTTCTTTGTACAGCTTCAAACGCCCGGTTCCCTTACAAATGAAATAATGTGTTGCATATTTGACTTTAAGCATGTAAAATATATATGGTTGAAGACTCAGAACCCTAGTTATTCACCCATAGACCAAAACTGCTAAACCAAAAAACTGATAAATTATTTACCAGTTCTTATAAGACCTTCCAACAAGGTTTTCTTGTTCTCTGTAAATATTTATAGAAACAATACTGAGAACCATTTACGTTTTTCTGAAGAGTTAGTTTGTCAGAAAATGATATTATTTTGTAGGTCTCTTCCGTGGCGTATGGGAATACTGTGTGTAAAATTAGTAGTGAATAGAACTGGCAGAAATATAATATTAGGTTAGAAACTCATGCTTGGTGCAGAAGTCTTACTCAGACAGGTGGCCAAACAACAACCCCCTGGCCTGCTCCAACCCATGGCCCATTTCAAGCCAGTCCGTGGGAGAAATTCGTGAGAGAGAGTGTGACCGTATTAGAACAATGCAACTGTCGAAACACAAGGTAATGTATACTGTACTAGCTGCAGCCAGGTGCATTTATAGGCATTTGTTTCTCCATGATGGCATTTCAATTTGCCTAGTGTTCCATCTTAAGAAATTTAAATTTATTTACGTACTGAGAACGTTTTTTCTTTACTAACGACATTGTAGAATTTTCGAACGGACGTTTGTAAGACAGCTATTCTAAAATGTGGTCTGCAAAAAAAAAAAAAAAAAAAAAAAAATACAGTAAGACAGTCTCAGTATTTTGCAGTGTCTGTATAGCTCGATGCAATGTTTCTTCAGGTATCATACATGTCCGAAAAACACTGCATTGAACTATACAGACACTGTAAAATACAGGCACAGCCCTACGGTAATTAATGCCAAAGCAAGCCAATCTGACAAGCAAAACACTGTCTCTCTTTGCGAGGGAATCAGACAGTTTATGTTCGAGCACTATGGGATGTAGGCTCTAGGACGTAGGGGAGGTTTAGGCTGGCCGTGAGTCGTGCACAGATAGCCAAAGTGAATAAGGCAGCCGACCGTGTGGAACGGGATATCAGAGTTAGAGTCCTGGCGTTGTACAAATTTTCATATGTTTCTAACAAATCGTATAGCCGTTACACAATCAGATTCACAATTTTCTTATGAGTTTCATAAAGAAACAGAGTTAATGACGGGTAATTAGAAGTAACATCCTGTAGATGGGCTGAATATAAAATTAATGTAATCCGACAAAAAATGGTTTAAATAGCTCTAAGCATTATGGCACTTAACATCTGCGGTCATCAGTCCCCTAGACTTAGAACTGCCTAAACCTAAGGACAATCACACACACCCGTGCCCGAGGCAGGATTCGAACCTGCGACCGTAGCAACAGCACAGTTTCGGACTGAAGCGCCGAGAGCCGCTTGGCCACAATCGCCGGCTGTAACCCGACAGATGTTAGTTTTGAGGTACAATTTTCTGGCGTGGCTTGTCGGGAAATCCGTGCCATTCATATCGTGGCGATAGCCCATGAACGGTAGTGACACAAACACTACGGAAGCGTATTTTCTTATCGGTCGCTTAGTTGCGGAGTATCTTTGCGGGCAGCGCGTTTGCAGAGTAGAGCACGGGACATAGTTACTATAGAAGTTGAAGTGTTGCTACAAGTGCTATTACAGTAAAATGATGAAGTATGGAAGTGGTTAAGAAGAAAGTGCGTAACGATGCAATTAAAAATGAGCAGTGCCGCAGATAACGTATATGTGTATCCTATCGTTGCGTGTCGCACCGTACATCAATCACCCGCGCCGTGTTTGGCCTGTCGCAATGAAGTAATGTGGATCCGTAAAAATTAGTTACCATAGAAGAATACAATCAAGCATCTTCTAGTGAGCGTGAGAACGTGCGTTCGGTCATTACGTTCCGTATCATCAACAATTATCTGCGTCGCGACGGTTACGCGCACGCTCGCACGAGTGAGAAGAGAGAAAAATTTACTTTTTGAACAGTGTTATATCATTACTATTGTCAAGGAGGACTGGTACTAAATATCTGCGTATGGGTGACGAATGTAAGAACTTTCGTTCGATCATTCGACTTCCGCATCTTCAACAATCATCCGCGTCGTGTCGGTCACGCGTACGCTCGTCCAAGTGATATTGTGGATAGATAATGATCAAGAATGCTAACTGGGATAAACATTTATGACTGAGAATGTAAACAGTGCAACCTACGACTTTCTTATCGTCTCAGAAAATAGTTGTTCATACCAGACGTAGGACAGTGTTTTGCTTAATATTGAGTGGCTCCCCTACATCCGCTTGCATATTTAGGTGCAAAATTTCAGTCAAGCCTGCAGCAGTGTGGTGCAGAACAGTACGACCGCCGCGGGATTATCAGGTACGAGGTGTGGTCAGGGCGCACGGTCAAGAAACGCGAAGCAAGAACCAGTTAATAGTACCCCCACCATTTGCACTCGCGGGCGTGTTACAATTATAATTATCACTTTAAGTGCTGCGACCGCTGCTGTCGCGCCACTTCTCAAGACGATCCATGAGCTTAAGTAGCATCTCAATCAGGCGGACGTTTTAGAGTGCGCACAAGATGCGATAGGCGATGCGCAGTGACCAGTTTTCGTCCAAAGCGCTGGGCGAGTTCATTCATTTGTTCCGAAGGGGAGACCGACAGTGTTTGATACCTTTCGTCCCATCGACGATGACAGAATCTAGGAGGACGCCCTGCCATCTTCCTCATACAATTTTACAGAAAATATTAGCTAAACAAATTTCATTTTAGCTTTACTTGTAGCTTTATATGTAAAGTTCATTTCCTTAATGCTCATGATTATTATGATGTTTATGGAAGTAAGAAACTGCTCGAGATTCGAAAAAAATTGCAATGAAAAAAAGTGGTCGCTATGATTTTGCACTTGGTGCATATTACATAATATATTTCTGTGTATGATATTAAGCAAACGTATCGAACTTTTCTTTAGCATGGAATTCTGTCACTGATGTCGAGGGAATTGATCTGACGTGGCACACAGATTTGCTATGACACCGTGACAGCGATAAATCCAGAGTGAAATATCTACAATATGGTATGATGGTATGAGATATCGGCATCAGATTTTGGCATATGATAGAGGATAGTATTTTTCCATGTGGTTATTATGCAAAACTTCATTATCTATCAAGATATTCCACTAACTACAGACTTCTTCGATGAAAGAATGTAATTTTAAAGCGCCGTCGATACCTAGTGACCCTAGAAATCCTATGGGCTCTGGAACAACGTAAGTGAAGACAATACACAGTTCTTTTGTACTGAAGGTATGCTTTTCCTAAGATACTGACCTTAATAAAACACTGTTTCAGAATTCGCTCGCAGTTTCGTCTGCACGACATATTAGTGAGGTCAGACTGTGTAAACTCCACTATGTTGTAGCAAAAGAAGCAAATTTTAATATAGCAACAAGAGAAAATTGTGAGTTTTGCTCATAATTCACCACTCATGATGCTTCTCTGACAGTTACAAATGGTTCAGAAGTCAGACGAAAATGAATCGTTACCTTTACAGCGGAACTCTTTTTCGAGACTAACTGGAGCAGATGAATAGTCTCCATGCAATTATGGGGATTGAAGTGCCCGTTTAATGCTTACAAAAAAAAATTGCAAGCGTAGGCTGCAGTTAAGAGTGGTTCGCCTGCAGCCCTCGGCATGTCCCCTACAGCGCACAGCGCCTCCCTATAGTCACCATAACTACCAATCTCCACACATGTGTCCCATCATCTGAGCATCTTCTGGCCACGGTGTTCCGCGTGGAACATACCAGATGCTGCCGATGCTTGCAAGAACAGCGGAAATATGGAAAGTAGTAAACTTTCTTCCTTTTATTATTCTTTTTCGCAGAGAGGGCGGGGGAGGGTAGCGACGTCTTGTCAGTGAAAAGAGGTATCAAAAAGATTTGACCTTCAGTACAGTTGGTGGGAAATAGCTAAGAGATCTAATTTTCAAATACTGGTTGAATATATTCTGGACAACCTGCGTGCCATGTATTATGCTGCCATAGTGTGTTAAAATTTCGGCTTATGATTAAGTGATTAATAAGCGGATTATAAGAGAATTCCATATTTTTGAACTTGGGCAATATCTTTCTGAAACATTGAAAATAAATCTTTTTGCTCTTGTAAGTTGCTAGACAGACAGCCTGCAAGGGCTTCTGTGATTCATACTGACCGATATTTGTATGTATGAACTGAACTGTGGAGTGGCCTTAACGCCCGCAATAACAGGGAGGAGTGGTGTGTGTGTGTGTGGGTGGGGGGGAGGGGTCGGGGCTTGAGGTCACTCACGCAAACCTTGTTAAATTATTGTAATTTCGTTAGATAATTTATAATTTAAAATTTGGAAAACAGTATCTCTTGTTATTGAATTCTTCTAACAGATTTCATAAAATCTTTACATTTTTCCATTGAACTTAAACCAAAGATGAAAGTTTTAGTAATGTTGTCACTTTCGACAATGAATGTCATATTCAATACCTTCAGGTTCAGGACCTTATTTAGACATCAGTTATTTCTGTAAGAAGTACGTCGTGAGTAAAAGTCAACAATAGCGCTAAAAATTTGCATTTTGTATTCTTGTGGTGTTTGGCCATCTACATAGTACATGTCATTGGAAATGTGTAGGTGTTTTTAAGAGAGTTTCAAAAGATAATTTCAGGTCCTGCACCCTTCTAACACACCACTACCTCTTTAAAAAGAATTATTAACATAGGCCGGTAACAATTAACGAGTTTTTTTATACTTTTTTAGGGTGGGCATAAAGTACCGCTATCCCTTTCCCCCTCGTAATGCTCATTATGGAATATACGTCTGTATTACTAGGGTTAAAGTGTGTACAGAAGACCAATAGCCACCCGACCTCACGGTAGGCTATTAATGTTCTCGTTGTGGTGTGTGACGGGCTTAGTGTACGCCCCACAGCATTGAGTGCAGAAACTCAAGACATGCTTGCATAAATACTAGGCCACTGTGTCTACCACCCGGTATTTCTGGTGCTTCCGGTCGAAGACACACCTCTTGTCGAAGGTAAACTAAAACTTTAGATATTAAAGAAACGGTAGGTTGTTTGTACAGGTCTGTAACAGATACACGTATGTAAGATCGAATGGTTATTTAGACTATAACAACTTTGTAATCCTATGCGTAGTTGAACTCTTCATTCACTTAGAGTTTTATGGAAGCAAACGAATCCTGTTGAAACCAAGTAGTAAGGCGAGTAACAATAAAAAATGTTAATTACCTATTGTTTAATAATAGTGGGCCATTACCTAGACTGGTGTCCGTTCTGATAACCTAATCCAGTACTGTGTTAGATAGTTTGAGATTTCTCTGTGACATATCCATGTCAGTAGCACAGCAAAAACTTTGCGACTTCACGGACGTTAATGCAACTACAACATACTGCAATCGCGATGGATGGTAGGACACACAAGTCATAACGAGTAGATTATCAAACTTTTTCTCACAGGACCTTCAATTCTCATGCGATAGTGGTAAAATACTATGGGAAAATCTGGGAAAACAATTGCAACCTTGTAGTCTTTATCAGGCGTCTGCTAGCTAGGAAACCACACGTAACAGATTATCGCCAGGCAAGACATAATACACAGAAACAACTGAAGCTGCTAGATGCCCATCGAAATTTCATCAGTGCTGTCAACCACATTTGAGATGCCCTGGACTGGACCATACTGCCGAATGAAGATATCTACAGAGTTCGGTAACCTCTATCAAACTTTCAAAAAGTATGCAGTCTACCTTGACTTTTATTCTTCCATACAGGAATACTTTACCAGCTTATCAAGTTCCCCTTTCTCCTAACCCACATTGATTACACTTTATTTTTCTCTATCACCTCGCAAGCCCTCTCAAGTCTGGCGAAGTCTTTTACACTATGATACCTAATTTTATGGGCAAAGTAACAAAGCTTATTCAGGGATATTTTCTGAGTGTTTTGCTGTAAAGTACCCCTGATCTCCGCACACAGAGTAATAACGTAATTATATATTCTTCGGTTTGTTATCCCACTCATCTCAGTTCTGTGAGTAGACTTTGGCAGTAGCGAGTATGTCTATAGTAAGCAATCACGATAACATGAAGGCGTCTCGGCTCGGCGCGGGAACAGCTCGGTATCGCGACATCGTACCGCTCTTCGACTGAATTCAGCGAACCCAGACACGAAATGCATTCTCGCCAACTCCTAATCAGTAAATCTGTCCGACTATTACCGAAAAAACAAACCCGAGACAGATCTGAAGGGCACATGCTGAAGTTTTTTTTGTTGAGAGTCATCATTACTCTCACCCCTCAAAGTATGTACCTTTCCTCCTGACTAACACTGTACAATACGTTTCTTCATAATTTAATGTAATAATGTTAATATTTAGCATTTCAGAATGCAGAAACCGACTAAGACGGCGGTATTTCATCGAAGAAAGTTAGTGGAATTAAATACACAAAAAGTGTTTTGCGACAATGTGTACCCATATTCCCATATCAAAGTGAAGAGAAATTAGATGAGAGCGAAATGGGAGATACGATTCTGTGAGAAGAATCTGATAGGGAACTGAAGGATCGAAGTCGAATCAAGACGAACAGAACAGTCAACTTTCTCTTAGAACTAGCAACATATTTCGGAGAACTAACCGTGCCAAAGCTATTTCACCGCGTGTGTTAGATGTATGAGAGAGGCGAAAAAGACTTACACTTCAGAGGAATGTAATAATTCCATTTTAAAATACAACAGGTACTGAGAGATTTAATGTGTGTTAGTGAGTCGTCTTTGCGATACACTGACACGATTTATTTACAGAAGAAATAGAAATACTTATAGAAGGCGACCTTGGGGAAGATAAATTTGGGTTCCGGAAAAATGTAGGAACAGATGAGGCAATCGTGACCCGACGACTTCCCTGAGACCACAGACTAAGGAAAGGCAAACCTACGTTTATAGCATCCGAAGATTTAGAGAAAACTTTGGGCATTTTTGACTGGAATACTCTCTTCGAATTTCTGAAGGCGGCAGGTGTAAAATATAGGGAGTGAAGGGTTATGTACAACCTGTAAAAAAAGCAGACGCCATTACAAGAGTCGAAGGGCATGAAATGGAAGCCGTTGTTGAAAAGGGAGTGAGACAGGGTTGCCATCTATCACCGATGCTGTAAAATCTGCACATTATACAAGCAATAAAGGAAAGCAAAGACATTTGTTGTAAAATAGTTCCAAAAATTTGGTGAAGGAATTAGAGTTCAAGGAGAAGAAATGCAAACGTATCATTCTATTACAGACAGCAAAGGACTTGGAAGAGCTGTTGAACGGAATGACATTGTTTTGAAAGAAGAGTACAAGATATCAATAAAAGCAAAACAAGGACGATGGTGAGGGAACGGGAATGGAAAATGACAAGTTTTGGTATTTAGGCAGTAAAGTAGGTGACGGTGGCCGAAGTAGAAAGGATATAAATTGCAGACTGGCAATAGCAAGAAAAGCGCTATTGACAAAGGGAAATTTGCTACCGTGATATATAAACTTGAGTGTTAGGAAGTCTTTTGTGAAAGTATTTCTATCGAGTGGAGCGTTCTATGGAAGTCAAACATGTATGTTAAAAAGTTTAGACAAACAGAGAAGAGAACGTTTTGAAATGTGGTGCTACAGAAGAGTGCTGTGGATTAGGTAGGTATGCCACGTATTTGATGAGGATGTACTGAACAGAATTGGGAATGAATCGTCAGTGTCATATTAGATGAAAATCTGGGGAGGGGTATTGTTGATGAAGACGAGCAGATAAATAAAGTAAGCAGGACGAAATGCATGTATGTTAAAGTTGTTATTCAGAGATGAAGAGGCTTGCACAGGATAGCTGAACCAACCAATCTTCCGACTTAAGACCACTACAACAACAATTGACGGATAAACAAGGTGACCTCGAACTCAAGTGATAAAATTTCGAAGATTGCTGGAGGATACTTTCTGAATTATTATCACGTAACAGGAACCGTGGTCTCCGGTGGTTCGTTACACATTTCATTCTGCTGGTTGCTCTCATTTATCTTTGTATCTGTGTTACACTGAAAATAACTACTGACCAATACAACTTTCGACACTATGTGCTGTGTATCTCGTTTGGACACAAACGTGTTCCACTTATTCCTCGCCCTCAAGCTACATTTTAGTTGGCTGAGAAACGTGTATCTTGGATGTCAGAATGGGATAAAGTAATCTTCAGTGATGAGATGAATTTGGATGGATTGCAATATTACTAACATGATCTGAGACCAGAGCAGCAGTTAAGAATGAGCTAAATTTTGTGGTGGAAGTGTCATGATGTGGGTAGCCTTCTGCAATAAAGATAAATCAAGCATGTTCGTTGAGATTCCAGAGACGGAAATTATTACAATGGATGAGGACCTTGGGGACGAAAGTCTAATGTTTCAACAAGATAACACATATATGTGGGTTTCTGCTACAACCAGAATCTGGTCTGAAGGTAAAGGTATCGATGTATTGCCCTGGCCTACAGGCCGGATTTCAATCCAGTGGGAAAAATCTGCGATATACTTGCGAGCCGTTTTTATCGCAATGGAAGGCTATTTGATGCTGTATGTGTGCAGAGAAGCGCGATATGACAAGAGTGGGCGACAATTTTGCTGCAAAAACTATAAAACCTAGAAAATCTACTCCGACGAGAGTTTTTGAGGTAATTAGGAAGAACAGATGTTGGTCAGAGTACTAGCAGTACAATAACAAGACACTGAGTACCTTTATAACAATTCCACCCAGGAAACGCAAACATCTTATTTTGTTACTCGTGGTATGAAACGAACTACGTAATTCCATTATGAGTGTTTATGTGCTGTACATATCTACTACTTTCATAGTAGGTGTAGGGTTCAGGTATCGCAGTATTACTTTCGTATGAACCCAGCCCTCTTACTGATTTCCAGTACTGTACGTAAGCTACTGCGCGATTGCGTCGCACCAGGTTTCAGCTTTTTTCTCGCACTCTGAGCCCAAATTATCAGTCCTACAGAAGAAATGAATAGTTGGTTTCTTGTAGGAAATTCAATGTAGTCTAATTTTGTACTGTGACACATTTTCGCTAGAGGCCGCTGTTTTCACGTTATTCGAGGAAAATGTACAACACTGACACTCAGAGCAAGTACTTTTTGTCCCGACTCACTCGCTATGTGTAATGTTTGGTCCCACATATGTGTGTGAATAGTTCTATAGTACGATTTTAAAATCTTCTCATGCTGACAGCCGAGTCAGTGCCTCGATCGACGGCAACGTTTCAGTAAGTTTGTTAATTGTCATCTTCAGGCGAAGATGACAAGTAAGAAACTGGCTGAAACGTTGCCGCATAACAACGCATTGACTCGGCTATCAATTCTAAAAGATTTCATCATTGAGATTCGCCGAGAAAGCCTACATTCTCAAATAGTTCTATAGTACTTGTTTACATAAATGTCTGTATAAGTTCTATGTTTGTTGCCGCTTTTTGTCATAAGGTACGTCATTTGCAAAGGTGCAAGCCGCTGTCCTTAACAAATATCATCGTAAGCGTAGCCGACAATGACAGGGACAGCGGCATGCTGACCATAAGCAGCATCACACCAAATCCTGTCACGTCGCTGGCACAGGATGACTTGCGGTGGTTGGGTGCTAGTAGCCCTTTCAGGGTTAGACTGTTGATATTTTAGAAAATATCTGGAGACCGCTACTTCGATATTTGAAAAAATATAATTATCGGTCTATATATATGCCCGAAATATCGATACATCGAATGTAAAATTATCGACATACTTGCCTATAAAAATATCGGCTGCACGGTGTAATCATACCACAGGTTTTAGAGTTGTATAATTAAGTGTTGATTTATTATTACATATTCTATAAATCATCAAGCTAGCAGCATGTCTGTCCCCCTTAGATCAAGAACAGGAAGGAAAACGAAGCACGTTCACGCTTGGCGATAACCACTTAGCTAACAATGGTTACTTGCACGCAAGTAGCACAAGTGTGTGATGAGTAGAGTTCCCAGAATTTGTTGCTGGCAAACCGGGACGTTTCTCTAAAATTAGATAAAAACGCCCATAATTTGTGAATCACAAACCGGGACATTAGGGAGACTTTTCTTAAGTTAAAAAGTGAAATATTTGTGCAAATTACTGCTGTATGCAATTGATTTAGTAAAATAAATAAATAAATGAACACTTGTTGCTGTAATTAATTTAATATAACCCAAGGGCGGGTATTTAAGTGGTAATAACATTTTACAATATTAGTAATGGTAACACAAGAATTTTTTTTATTTTGAAACATTAATACGACATAAAAAATTGTCCACTGAAATACTTTATGTTGAAGTGAAAAACACATCACTTCTTATCCTACGCCCCGTATTTATCTGAATTCTGAGCCTCAGAGAGAAGATCTTTCCACTGTATGATGTATTCATAAAATTTAGAGCAACTCGTTTGTAAATTAAAACCACATTTAACGTTTGCTTCGACCGTTGGTAGTTGTAATGTGCTTAGTTCCTCAGTCCATTGAACATTCATGAGAGACAATACTCTTCCACGTTTGTATCATGCCCTGGAATACTGAAGACGAATTCACACAGGGTCAGCAACTGAGAACACTGTCCTTCGCATCCAATCTGTTCAACGAAACAGGTCCATTTCTCCTTACATTATTTACTCTCCCAGTTATCTCTGGTTTTGTTGATTTCTGATACAGTGAACTGATCGAGTGAAGAAAACTGGTCAAACAATAAACTGTCATCTACTGACAATCCTCTACCTTGTACAAATTTTACTGTCCTTGTCACATTGCTCCACTCAGGTTCTGCGTCCAACAACACCCATTTAAAAATGGAAAACTCATTCACAGTTGTTAACCATTTTTCTAAATAAGCTCTACACTTTTCATAAAACTATTCTACATCAACATGAAATTTTTTAATTTCACTCATTAACACAACCTAGTTGTTCTGCAAGGGAGATGGAATAAAATTTTCTTCTTTACGACGTTCTCTGAGTCTGCTAGTATTTTCCAAAATCGCAGCTACTTCTATAACACTGCTGTTTGCTTTCTCAAGTTTAAGTCTCAGAAACACGCTCAACTGACGATGCAGTAACCACAGATGTGCTTCCATTAACGGATTCTGGAAGAGGGTTGTCTGAAATTTAGGTGCCTTTTCTTCTAAGAGGAAGAATGATTTAAGAGCATCATACAGTTTCAGTACTCTCTCTGCAGCAAGAAGCAAAGATAACCACCTTGTTTTTGTATGTGACAATAATGCATGATACTCCGTGTCCACAAACTCACAGAACTCCTTTTGACGCTCAGTTCGTACTGTGTATATGAGGAAGTAATTGAAATGTTTAATTATATAAGTGTCTACGTCAGTACTCATCGCGTCAGCGGCTGTCTTGCCAGCCTTGTGTAGTATGTGAGCAGGGCAGCCGATTCCTAAAAGATTTCCGTTTAGTGTACTATTCAGTCGAGCAAGTACATTCTTTGTACCTACTCGTCGCACTACTCCAAAATTAGTGTTAGCAGTGTCATCGCAAAATGCAGTACACAAACTCTTATCAATTTTATTTCCTTCTAATGCAGCAATGCAGTATTTGCTTATTGTAGAGGCAGTTTCATTTGTCAGCGAACTAATTTATACGATGTCATTCTGTGGAGAAAAATATTGAACAATTAATGGAAATATTTTTTCAGCGTGTAGCTATTTAATAATAGCGGACCAGTGAAAGGTCGTCGCATATTTGTTTGCCAAAAACTGCTTTCAAAATTGCTGTTGTTTCGGTTCTGCCCATCGTCGCGCTCTTCGCTGTGACAGAATCGTTACAAAGATTGGAGCATGGCCTGGAAGTACAGTCTATACATTTCAAGGTCGTATGATGTTAAACGGTATAAAAACACATTGTTAATTCCGCTGCTGCTACTGATTGGCTTTCTTTTGATGACTTTCAAACAAAAAAGTTGGCTATTTTCTTTGAAGTGCTAGCAGAGCACATGTTTGATTTATGTTTTCTGCTGCCTTAATGATCTGTAATATCAGCCCTTCTGCAATGTAAAATAGAAACATATGACTTACATATTGCACATTCCTCTTCATAGTCAAGTCTTCCTCGTTTGATGAAAGACCATTGTATATTTGTCTTGAAAGGAACCTGTCGCGTTTTCATTTGGAGCTCACTTCAAACACTCAAATATAAACTAAGCACAATAAGCCTCGGACAGAGATCAACGTAGCTGCAACGTCTTATATGAACTGATTCACAAGATAACAGTTAATAATAGAAAGAAGCGTTGCGCGCAATAAAAGGTCCTTGACAGACTCTGGCAAGGGCGACAATGATACTAAAATTAATATTTTGCTTAATAGTGAGAGTTAAAATACAAGTCCACGGCAGCATTTGAGAAGAAACGGTTTGAGAGTATTGCTTTGGGATCACAAAACCGAATCTAAACTGGCGTCCCGCAAGCAATTTTTTAAAATCTGAAACCACGACTGTCCCGGAAAACCGGGACGTCTGGTAACTCCAGTGATGAGTCCATCATTCGGATTCGTCTCATATCGGATTTGTCCGAAACACTTCATGTCGCCTTCCCGTTTTTTTTTTTTTTTTTTTTTTTTTATTTCGCAAACTCCAGCGAGCTAGCAGCTGTGTCACAATCTTGTGACTAAGCTAAACGTTGAAGTTTCTGTAGGTAGCTCCAAGCACCAATTACGTCAGCATTTCCTGTCACACGTCTCTGCCCGCCGTGACGACCGACCTTGCGATGTAGATTTTTGTTCATCATTTTTAGCAACTGTTTTTGAAGAATGTAGGTGTGAAGAAATGGCACATTAAATGAGTAAAAATTGTTTAACGCTACTGGTGTATTGTTTCTTCAAGTCGGAAATCTTGTTATACCATTTACACCACAGCACCCAGTGGAATCGGTATTTTGCTTTTGTGCCACATATACTTACCTCACACGGTCAAAGAGAAAGCTTTCACGTGATGAAAGCTCAAAAAGTAGTGAAAGTGAAATTGTGTCCTACAATTTCAAAAGAACAACTTAAAATATTTTCATAAAATTATGAAGAAATATAATATAAAATATAAATATCGATACCTCATATCGGCGTTTGATATCAGTACATCAGTATGACATGGGAAAGAGTACCGCTAATCTATATCGATATTTTATTGCGAAAACACCGATACCATCGATGTTTCATTTCAAGCCATACTCCAATGTCAGAGCGTGGATCTATCAATTACCATTAACAAATACGAAAATCAGTACTTAAAAACGTCGTGTTATTCCCAACTGAATATCCGCGTCTCGTAGTCTGGTGCCTCTGCGTACTGCCGTAGGTGGCTATGGCGCCGGCCGGGGTGGCCGAGCGGTTCCAGGCGCTTCAGTCTGGAACCGCGTGACTGCTACGGTCGCAGGTTCGAATCCTGCCTGGGGTATGGATGTGTGTGATGGCCTTGTAGGTTAAAGTAGTTCTAAGTTCAGATGTTAAGTCCCATAGTGCTCAGAGCCATTTGAACAATTTTTGGGCTATGGCGGTGGCGCCACACGGCCCCCTTCCCCCTCCGCCCACGCCATCCTTCCCACCATTACGTCCTTCGAATTCCCCCCGCCGACGGAGCAAACTCTAAAAAAGTGAAATCACTCAAAACCAGAGAATAGACGAAAAAATCATATAACGACACTGATCTCTCCACTCTATAATGTATTCGTTAAACTTATAGCAACTCATTTGTTAAAAATGGTTCAAGTGGCTCTGAGCACTATGGGACTCAACTTCAGAGGTCATCAGTCCTCTAAAACTTAGAACGACTTACACCTAACTAACCTAAGGACAGCACACACACCCATGACGGAGGCAGGATTCGAACCTGCGACTGTAGCGGTCGCGCGGTTCCAGACTGTAGCGCCTAGAACCGCTCGGTCACACTGGCCGGCGACTCATTTGTTAATTAAATTGTTTCGACCGTTGGTACTTGTAATCTACTTAGTAAAAAATTCATTCGGTTGTCAAACATTGAGTGAAATTACTTAAACCTGGTGTGTGAGTCATCTACACTGAAGAGCCATAGAAACTTGAACACCTCCATAATCAGTGTATAGCCCCGCGAGCACGCAAAAGTGCCGCAACACGACGTGGCATGGACTCGGTCAATGTCTGAAGCACTGCTGGAGGAAACTGACCTTACGAATCCTGCAGAGCTATCCATAGATCCGTGAGAGTACGACGGGGTGGAGATCTCTTCTGAAAAGCACGTTGCAAGGCATCCTTGCTATGCCCAATAATGTTCATGTCTGGACAGTTTCGTGGGCAATGGAAGTGTTAAAACTCAGAGGAGAGTTCGTGGAGCCACTCTGTAGCAATTCTGGACGTGTGACCTGTCGCATTGTCCTACTGGAATTGCGCAAGTCCGTCGGAATGCACAATGGACATGAATGAATGCAGGTGTTCAGACAAACTGCTTACGTACGTGTCACCTATCAGAGTCGTACCTAAACATTTCAGGGGTCGTATATCACTTCAACTGCACATACCCCAAACCTTTACAGAGCCTCCACCACCTTGAACAGTCCTCTGCTGACATACAGGGTCCATGTCCATGGATTTATGAGGTTGTCTCCATGCTCGTACATGTCCATTCTCTCGATACAATTTGAAACGATACTCGGCCGGCCCGGCACCCTGTTACCAGTCATCAACAGTCGAATGTCGGTATTAACGAGCACAGGCGAGGCGTATAGCTTTGTGCCTGGCAGTCATAAATGGTACACGGTTAGCTCCGAAAGCCCACATCGATGATGTTTCGTTGAGTGGTTCGCACGCTTAAACTTGTTGAAGGCCCAGTATTGAAATTTGTAGCACTTCTGTCACGGTGAACCATTCTCTTCAGTCATCGTTGGTCCCGTCCCTGCAGGATCTTTTTCCGGCAGTAGTGATGTCGGGGAATTGATGTTTTACCGGATTCCTGATATTCACCGCACACTCGTGAAATGATCATACGGGAAATTCCTGACTTCATCGCTACGTCGGAGATGGTGTGTCTCATCGGCGGTGCTCCGACTGTAACACCACGTTCAAACTCGCTTAAATCTCGATTACCCACCATTGTAGCAGCAGTAATCGATCTAACATCTGCGCCAGACACTTGTTGTCTTACACAAGCATTGCCGATCGCAGAACCGTATTCTTTCTGTTTACGTATACGTATTTGAATACGCATGCTTCTCCTTCTTCTTCTTCTTCTTGCATCACGGACTCTGTAGGACTAGTGGTAGCCCCTTCGTGGACTGCATTTCCCTCTTCTTCTCCCAGAACCTCTTCATTTTTTCTGTTCTTCTCTCCCCCTCTTCTTCCGAGATATTCAGTGTCTTTTTCTCCTGTCGGCTCCACAGTTGACATTCTAATCTTTTCCTCTATTCATCCCTGTCTTTGATCTTCGGCATATTGGTCGGTGTATATTTATTCCTCCAATTTTCCTTCCGTTTGAACTTGATCCCCAGTCCCAACCAGTCCTTCCAAAGCACAACAACCCAATTGGATCCTGTCTTTCCCCTTGTGCTCTCTGTTGTGTCCCGCACTCTCTCCGTCAATCTGTCCATCGTCATCCTAATTACATGTCCAGCAAACCTTTTCCTTTTGCTCTGATTTCCTTGGATATTGTTCTCATGTTCCGGTACAGTTCTTCCCCAGGTCTCCGCATCCATTTCTCTCCAACTCTTTTGGAGCCTAGTATTTTTCTCAGTATTTCTCTCTCGTCTTTCTCTAGTTGTTCTGCTCCATATCTTCCTAGTGTCTTCGTCTCAGCAGCATATAATACTGCATTCGTCACATTTGCCTTGTAGTGGCTTATATTTGTCTCTTTGTTTATATTCTTTTTATTGTATATCTGCCTGGTCATACAGAAGGCTGACCTCATCTTCTTTGGCTCTGAGCACTATGGGACTTAACATCTGTGGTGATCAGTCCCCTAGAACGTAGAACTACTTAAACCTAACTAACCTAAGGACATCAATCACATCCATGCCCGAGGCAGGATTAGAACCTGCGACCGTAGCGGTCACGCAGTTCCAGACTGAAGCGCCTAGAACCGCACGGCCACACCGGCTGGTCTCATCTTCTTTATCCTCTGTGTTACTCCCTCCTTGCTCCTGTTCCTTCTTGTTATAAGTTCTCCCAGGTTTTTAAATTTGTCCATTTCTACAGTGCCATTCGGTGTTTCCCAGTCTGCAGTGGTATTTAATGTCTTTGTCTTGTTATAGGCGATCCTCAGTCCCACCTCTCTGGCTATCTTACTTAAGTTGTCGAGTTGTGCCTTTGCGTCTTCTTCCGTCTCACTTATTATTTCTATGTCGTCTGCAAAGGCTAGGCAGTCCACTTGAGCCCTGTTATCCTAGTTGTCCCCCACATGGGTCTTTGGTATTCCCATTTCCTCGTTTATTGCTCTACACTGTCTGATCACTTCAACCAGGGCTATATTGATTAACAATGGTGACAATCCATCTCGCTGTTTAACACCAGTCTTCATCTCAAATTCTTCTGACAGTGCCCCTCTGATTCTCACACTTACTTTTGTGCTTGTCAGAATTCCTTTTATGATTTGTTGTGTAGTTCCATCAAGTCCTTTGTTCTTTATGATCCTAACCAGAGTCCGTATGCCGATGGAGTCAGATGCCCTTGTGAAGTCCACGAAGGTTATTTCTGTCTTTGTGCTTTTTAAGGCCCTATATTCTGCCAGTTGCTTCAGGATAAATATCTGTGCTATACAACTTGTTACTTTCCTGGATCTCGCTTGGTAGTCGTAAACTGTACTTTTACATGTTCTTCTACCCTCTTGAGCGGTAGTTTTGACAGCAGCTTGTATCCGACATCTACTAGCAATATTCTTGTGTAGTTGTTTGCATCTCTCTTTGGACAAGAAGAGAATAGAAGCTTTCGAAATGTGGTGCTACAGAACAATGCTGAAGATTAAATGGGTATATCACATAACTAATGGGGGAGGTATTGAATAGGAGAGGAGTTTGTGGCACAACTTGAAGAAAGGACCGGTTGGTAGGACATGTTCTGAGGCATCAAGGGGTCACAAATTTAGCATTGGAGGGCAGCGTGAAGGGTAAAAAGTGTAGAGGGAGACCAAGAGATTAATACACTAATCAGAAGGATGTAGGTTGCAGTAGGTACTAGGAGATGAAGAAGTTTGCACAGGATAGAGTAGCATGTAAAGCTGCATCAAACCAGTCTCAGGACTGAAGACCTCAACAACAACACGGCATGTGCGACTTCATCCCTAGCTGGAGGGTGTGGCTCCCTCTCTTCTGTGTCAGTCCCCAGTTCCAGCTCGTCTTCATGTGGTTCACAGTTCAGCAGGTCGTGAAAGTATTTTTCAAAAATACTACATTTCTCCTTCCCACTCAGCCAGCTCCACTTTCATATCTCTTATAAAGCGTTCTCAACCCTTGCATCCAATCAGACTCTTTTTGAATTTCCCGAAAAAGTGTGTGCTGTTGTTTTTCTTTCATATGCGGATGACTTAGTTGTGATGGCAGATTCGATTGAAAGTTTGCAAAGTAATGTTTCAGAGCTAAATCAGTAGTGTGTAAAAGCAGGATGAAGCAAACAGCTAGGTGGAATGACACAGTCAAGGCAGCCTGTAAAAGGAAAAGAAGGCATATCAAAAATGGCTGCATACTAGAACTCAGGTAGACAGAGAAAATTGTGTTGAAGAAAGAAACAAAGCCAAACTGATAATTGCAGCATCCAAGAAGAAATATTGGGAAGAATTTGGAAACAGGTTGGAGACTATGGGTCAAGCTGCTGGAAAACCATTCTGGATTGTAATTAGCAGTCTTCGAAAGGGAGGTAAGAAGGAAACGACAAGTATTTTGGACAGGTCAGGAAAACAGTTGGTGAATCCTGTGGATGCCTTGGGCAGATGGAAGGAATATTTTGAAGAGTTGCTCAATGTAGGTGAAAATACGATCAGTAATGTCTCAGATTTCGAGGTAGAATGAGATAGGAATGATAATGGAAATAGGATCACATTTGAGGAAGTGGAGAAAGTGGTCAATAGGTTGCAGTGCAATAAAGCAGCTGGAGTGGATGAAATTAAGTCGGAACTCATCAAATACAGTGGAATGCCAGATCTTAAATGGTTACACAGGATAATTGAAGTGGGCTGGGAGTCGGGACAGGTTCCATCACACTGGACAAAAGCAGTAATCACACCAATCTTTAAACATGGAAACAGAAAAGATTGTAACTACTACAGAGGTATCTCTTTAATCAGCGTTGTGGGTAAAATCTTCTAAGGTATTGTTGAAAGGAAAGTGCGAGTATTAGTTGAGGATCAATTGGATGAAAATCAGTGTGGGTTTAGGCCTCTTAGAGGTTGTTAGGACCAGATCTTTAGCTTACAGCAAATAATGTAGAAGTGTTATGAGTGGGACAGAGAATTGCATCTATGCTTTATAGATCTAGAAAAGACATATGACCGGGTTCCTAGGATGAAGATATTGCCTGTTCTATGAGATTATGGAATAGGAGGCAAACGTTTGCAAGCAATTAAAGGTCTTTAGTCAGGCAGCAGTTAGAGTTGACAGTAAATTGAGCTCATGGTACAGAGTAGTTTCAGGGGTAAGACAAGGCTGCAACCTGTCTCCACTGTTGTTCATATTGTTTATGGATCATATGTTGAAAACAATAGACTGGCTGGGTGAGATTAAGATATGTGAACACATAATAAGCTGTCTTGCATATGCGGATGACTTAGTTGTGATGGCAGATTCGATTGAAAGTTTGTAAAGTAATATTTCAGGGCTAGATCAGAAATGTAAGGACTATGGTATGAAGATTAGCATCTCCAAAACGAAAGTAATGTCAGTGGCAAAGAAATATAAACGGATTGAGTGCCAAATAGGAGGAACAAAGTTAGAACAGGTGGATGGTTTCAAGTACATAGGATGCCTATTCTCACAGGATGGAAACATAGTGAAAGAACTGGAAGCGAGGTGTAGCAAAGCTAATGCAGTCAGCGCTCAGCTACGATCTACTCTCTTCTGCAAGAAGGAAGTCAGTACCAAGACTAAGTTATCTGTGCACCGTTCAATCTTCCAACCAGCTTTGTTGTATGGCAGCGAAAGCTGGGTGGATTCAGGTTACCTTATCAACAAGGTTGAGGTTACGGATATGAAAGTAGCTAGGATGATTGCAGGTACTAGTAGATGGGAACAATGGCAGGAGGGTGTCCACAATGAGGAAATCAAAGAAAAACTGGGAATGAACTCTATAGATGTAGTAGTCAGGGCGAACAGGCTTAGATGGTGGGGTCATGTTACACGCATGGGAGAAGCAAGGTTCAGCAGTAGACGGTAGGAGGAGTCGGGGCAGACCAAGGAGAAGGTACCTGGATTCGGTTAAGAGTGATTTTGAAGTAATATGTTTAACATCAGAAGAGGCACCAATGTTAGCACTGAATAGGGGATCGTGGAGGAATTTTATAAGGAGGCTATGCTCCAGACTGAACGCTGAAAGGCATAATCAGTCTTAAATGATGATGATGATGATGTTTTTCTTGAAGTTAGTGTCAATCTCGTCCAGTTTCCGCTTCATCTTCGGTCTTCTGGTCCATCTTATTGTTCGGTAGGCTTCCTTTCTTGCTCATAAGAAAAATTCCAATCTTTCCGGCTCCTTGTTGTTGCTGCAGTCTCTCCAGGCTTTCCTGCGAGTCTCTACCGCTTCCTCACTTTCTTCTTTCCACCACTATTGCTTCTGTTTCGTTTCTTCCTTTCCCCATAGTTGAGCCTGTTTCGCCGTATTTCGCTTCATGTCGTCCCATTCATTAAATTATGCAATTCCTTCCTCACATCTGGATCGATTTTGTCTTGATTTGTCTTTGTCTACCATTATGTTTTCTGTTTTGCTATTCGTCTGTGGCAGCCTGTCTCTGTTTGGAATCCAAAGGCACTTAATTTGTGTAAGATAATCCTCTGATTGTATTCTTGTGTTCTTCCTGACCTTTGTGTTCATCTCTTTAGTGTTTGTCCAGCTGATTGCTATGTGGTCGATTTGGAATTCCCCAAGGCGGGTGCATGGGTTTGCCCATGTCGTTTTCTCACTCGGTTTGGCTCTGAAGTGTGTTGTCATCAATCTTATTTTGTGTTCTCGACACAGTTCAATTAGTCTTTCTCCAATTTTATTTGTCCGCTGGTGTGCAGGGTACTCGACCACTACTCCTTTTTGTTGCTTCTCTCTTCTAATATGTGCGTTATGATCTCCTACGAGTATGTTTACATGTCTGTATGGTATGTTTTCTAGTCTGTCATCTAGCTCCTCCCAGAAACTGTCTACAGATTTCTTGTCCTGTTCTTGTAGGTGCATATCCATTTTCTGTTGTATACTTTTTGTTCCCTGCTTGAAATGCCAGTGTTGATATCCTTTCTGCCCTGCTCTTCGTTTCAGTTATGCCATCCTCGTATCTCTTGTCTACTATGAACCGCCTACCAAAGCATCTAGGTGAATGTCATTCCTTTCCCACTCTAACTCCGGGTTTACCTTTCAGTATTATGAAGCCTTCTGACTCCACTGTATCTTCGTCAGTGTACCTCGTTTCTTGCATCGCTAATATTCCAGTGCTTCTCTTTTTCATCTCATCTATTACCTGTTTAATTTCCAAGTCTTAAACATCGTCTGTACATTTATGGTTCCAATTCTGAAAGTCTTTTTAGTTTTAAATTTCTTTGAGGTTCTTGGGAGCTCCGATCATCCCTTATGCTCTTTTAGGCAGATCCCCAGAATCCGAATGCTTGCTTGCGTCGACCTATGTCAACTGAGGATTGTCCTCCCGGGGTAATCTCGATTCCCTACTGCGACCCATTCCATGAGCTAAAAATATTTTTTTGTTGGGACGGCTCGTGTCCGTCCAGTTACACGACTGAAGTTGTTAGCCCTAGATGACCTTAGGCCGCTCCTGACATGGGCGCACAGACGCGTTTGGTAGTCGCCTATAACATAGGTACAGCCTCTACCTGATTTGTTGCAGTGGCTCTTCTGCTCTCTCTGCCGTTGGGAAGAAGTGACGTTCCTCTTCCGCCTTCGAGACCGTTGGCCAGTCTTAGCCTGTAACCCTAGGTAGGGGCCCGAACTGGGTGCTACCATCCGGAGCCAGATGTTTTTTTTTTACGAGATTTTTACTCCTCCCTCTCCTCCTTCCCCATGACTTGCGAGATGGGGCTCCGGGCTTGGTGCCAGCAATGCCGGAGTTATATGAATACCCATGTACACTCATGCTTATAAGTTAAGGATAATTGCAGAATGTGGTGCCACACAACGTGGCACTCCACAAAACTGGCGCTAATATCACAGGCACATAGGGAACACACACGGCACAGATCTGTAAGTCCACAGTATTGGTGATAAGTTGAGAAAACCGCACCGAAACACATGCGCCACAAAACGCTACTGTTTCCTGCGCATGTACCCCAACATCAATATGCGATATGATCACCATGCACATGTACACAGGCCGCACAGCATGTTGGCATACTCTGGATTAGGTGGTCAAGCAGCTGCTGGGGTATAGCCTCCCATTCTTGCACCAGTGCCTATCGGAGGTTCTGAAGGGTTTGAAGATGTGCAGCGATACGTCGACCGAGAGCCTCCCAGACGTTTAGGTCTGGAGAACAGGCACGCCACTCCGCCTGATATCTTCTGTTTCAAGGTACTCCGTATGATGGCAGCTCGGTGGGGCCTTGCGTTATCATCCATTAGGAGGCAGGAGGGACCCACTTCACCCCTGAAAAGGCTGACATACTGGGGCAAAATGATGTCCAGATACATCTCACTTGTTACAGTTCCTCTGTCAAACATATATGCAGGGGTGTACGTGCACCAATCATAATCCCACCTAACACCATGAAACACGACCTCCATAGAGGTGCCTTTCAAGGATATTAAGGGGTTGGTGAATGGTTCGTGGTTCACGCCAGAAGAAAACCCGGCGAGAATCACTGTTCAGACTATACCTGGACTCGTCTGTGAACATAACCTAGGACCACTGTTCCAACGACCATGTACTGTGTTCTTGACACAAGGCTTTACGGGCTCTCCTGTGACCAGGGGTCAGTAGAATGCACCTTGCAGGCCTCCGGGTGAATAAACCATTTCTGTTCAGTCGTATGTAGACTGTGTGTCTAAAGACAACTATTCCAGTGGCCGCAGTAAGATTCCGAGCAAGGCTACCTGCAGTAATCCTTGGCCGCCTGCGGGCACTGATGGTGAGATATCGGTCTTCTTGTGGTCTTGTACACTGTGGACGTCCCGTACTGTAGCGCCTGGACACGTTTGCTGTCTGCTGGAATTACTGCTATGATCTTGAGATCACACTTTGTGGCACACGGAGGGCCCGTGATACGACCTGCTGTGTTTGACCAGCCTCCGGTCGCCCTAGTATGCTACTCCTCATATCGTCATCAATATATGAGCCATTTTCAATAGACAGTCACCATTAGCAAGCCTGAAAACGACTGCACACCTACTCACTGCACCGTACTCTGACATTCACAAACACACCTCTGCGTATGTGGACTGCTGCTAGAGCCACCGTGCGACGACCGCAGGTCAAATGCACCGCATGGTCATACCCCGAGGTGATTTAAAACCACCATAGCGTTGTTTCACCATGTATCAGCATTATTCTTAATTTATGAGCATGAGTGTATATACCAGTTTCTTTGTCGCTTCAGTGTAGTTGACGTGGTGGCAGAGATTAGTTTCTTTCGGTTGTTTCTTGCGACTGGAAAAACCGACTGAAGAAAAAACTGATCGACTGACCAGTCGGTTCTTGAAAACGGCCAGCTGTCCCATCACTATACGCTAGAGCACGACAGGCCACGGCGTGCCAGTCTGTGTGTGCGGACTGTGAAGGGGGGGAGGGGGGGGGGTTCTGAGGCTCGGCCTGTCTATCCTTTGTTCGGTGCTTGTCGGAAGTATTCGCTACAGCACAGCATTTCATTTAGCATAGTGGTGTGACTTTATTCGGCCGACACAACTCTCTCGAGTTCTGCAGTATCGCAGTGTCACCACTGTTTTCCCTTCTCTATTTTCTGACTTTATGAAATATATTTACAGATCCGGTAACTGCATAAAAAGATGGATTCTAGAGATCTCCAGTCACCAGCCCTTAAAACTAAATGGGAATCACAGAAGGGAGGGATGAGAATTTTCAGTATCTGTTTCGTACTCGCATAATCTACGGGTACTGCAAATTTGCTATGTAAACACGTCACAGAATCATAGTGAGAGAAATAATGATTTTGTTGAGAATAAAAGAGCAAAAAATTACAACCATCGACACACGGCGTTAATTGTTGTGTGCACCAAGAAGTGTTTTTTGTGCTAAATTTCCAGGCGTGGAGTATGTGAAGAACTGGAAAGTAAAATATCTGAAGTACCAAGCGTTATTCTACTTCCAGCTGCAACAGTTTTTGGTGGAATTGAACGAAGAATATCGATACTTTATATGTTATTGCAAAGTTATTAGGTGGCCTGCTTGGAAGGAATTTTCGATTTACAACCCGCTTTTGTTGAGTTTATGAGTGAAAAAGGAGTGCAGGAACGAAAAGTAGAACATCTCTAATGGATTGCGGAACATGCATTGAAAATGGACTTCATTGCGTACTGCCCACACTAAGACACTGCAAGGTGAGGAACAGCTTATTTGTGATCGGCATGTATTTAAAAGGAAAATCAGATTATACAACGCACAAATACTGTCAAACAGTCCAGTTTTTTCGGCTCACTGGCGTTAAAGAAAACTTGAGGTTATAATTATTCATTGTGACTTTGAAAGATTTACAACGATAATTTTGTAAAAGTTTTGAGGGTACTCCCTATCGTACATCTTTTGTCAAGCTGTATTCGAGACTGTTTGCGTTTCAGTTGAAAGCGCCCCAGTGCACGTGCAGATCTAACTGATTGTTCTGCTACATAATTACCGTTATAAAACAGATCCATTTACGGAAAATCTGTCCAGTATGTCCACATTTTTTTGCTCAGGTAGCATTTCCACACGTCCGTAAAGAGATTCCAAAATGCGACAATGGTTCAAATGGCTCTCAGCATTATGCGACTTAACTTCTGAGGTCATCAGTCGCCTAGAACTTAGAACTAATTAAACCTAACTAACCTAAGGACATCACACATATCCATGCCCGAGGCAGGATTTGAACCTGCGACCGTAGCGGTCGCCGGCTCCAGACTGTAGCGCCTAGAACCGCACGGCCACTCCGGCTGTCCAAAATGCTACAATATTTTGATCAACGTATGTGCGCGAAAGACTTTCATCAATTACAGATTTATTGTGCTTCCCATTCTGATTAAGAAGAAGTACGAAACATGCTATCATTCACTCTTTCTCTCCCAGATGAGAGTACTTGTGAATTTATCGTCTTTGTCATATCTCTTCTTCGGAAATTTTCCAACTATCATGTTTCTTTTCCTTTGAAATTCTAAAGATACAGAGTCAGCCAGAGAAAAGTATACACCATTTAAGGAACGAAAAGTATTACTTATGTCTTAATTTTATATTTGATAATTGATCACACACGTTGTTCAACCTTCAGTTTAGCATATGATTACTTTAAATGTTCAAAATGTTCACCCTTGGCGGCGTAACAGAATGATGAGCGGTCCCTGCAACTACGTCAGTCAATGTTACTGTGGAGATCGCTGCACATGTCGCTGTAATCTCCAGGCGAAATTCCTACAGCGGGCGGGGCTTACGTCGATTGACGTTATCTTTCCCCACAAGTAAACGTCCATAGGTGTTAGATCTGGCGAGTATAGATGGAACTCAACGGCACCCCTTCGTCCAATCCAGTGCCCTGGAAAACTGTCATCCAGGAAAGCTCGTATGGCTAGGTGGTAGTGTAGTGGCGCCCCTTCCTCTTCGTAGAAGACCTCTTCATCAGCTCCATAAAGAGCACGCATACCTGGCAAAATTGATTTCTGCAACATTTGCTGGTACGCTTCTCGAATAACAGTAGCGTCCTAGAGAAAGGGTCCTACTAAGCCCCTAATGATAGTCCACACCACACATGATGCACTGGTAGATTGACCGCTTTATCCACATAAACATGCGGATTTTCAGGTGCCCAGTACACACTGTTATGCCTATTCACGGTTACATTAAGTTCAAATTGTGCCCCGTCACTCCACATTACCTTCGTCACTAACTGTCATCAGTTAACATTTGCTGATACCTTTCGCAATATTTCATTCGGCGATTAGGATTGTCATCATTAATCGCGTTCAGTAATCGTGGAATGTAAACTTCCCGCTTTGCACCTCTCAGAATTCTTCATACACTTATACTGCTAATCTCAACTTCACGTGCACATCGCAGAGCAGACTTCCGTGGAGAAGTGACAAACGTTTCCAACACGAGAGCCAACGAAGTAGGACTTGTAGCTGCTCGCTGTGTTTCTGGTCAAATCGTTCCATGTAAATGAAACTTGTCAATGATAAGTTTAATTGTTAGGAGGGTTGGCGGTTCAGTTTCAAACTCCCGCCTACACTGACATTGCAGTTCAAAGGCATTATCAAACCTGAAAAACCACTTCACCATACATTTTCGTTGCTCAAATGTCAAGCGTGCTCCAGCCATCTTTCTTTCTCAATACAGAGATGAAAGTGCTAACATCTGTTGAGCCAAAGACCATAGTACAACACACTCGTAACTGAAATCGAACGACAATATCGATATCTCGATAGAGCTTGATAAAGAGTGTATACGTTTTTTTCTCGCGGACTGTGTATTTCGCGTTTTGAAGCCTCTATGATATAAAGGATGTCTGTTTTAAGTTGTAACAACTAAATATCATGAACATGGGGCATAGTATAAAAACTTTTCAGATGAAGAGCTATTATTTTCAAGAGGGGCACCTGCCTATGCCAAGAATGGGCACTCTGTAACCCATCCACCCTGCTCATCATGTTGGGGTCAACGTTTTATTTACAAACTAAAACATCCTCCTTTTACCGCAGATTCGGATTCTAGGCTAAAAAAACTATGTTTATTCAGAAATAGTTTTCCATTCGTTCAAGATACCTATGTAGTCTGCGTAAACGTCTCAGCAGTTGGACGGGAGAACACAATGAAATCTGTAGTCCTGATGGAGTGATACGATTGGACTCCGTGGAATCAAGCCTCCTCATGGCGTAGGGGACTCACCCAATTCCAGGATGAAAGGATCAAATAATTACATACTATGAACTATATTTTATACACCAGACATTAAAATGTTTAAACGTAAAAGTTTTACAGTACAACAAAATTTTCAAAACTGAAAGTAGGTTTTTGATAAGGATAACAACTGGTCGGAACAACAAAGCTAATTTTTTTAAGGAAGTTGTAAAGTAGAGTGAGCTGAGTCGATTCTTAGTTGCAAAAATGGGAAAACTTGATTTTTTTCGATTACAGCTCTGTCTACCACGAATTGGGAAAAATTTCTTCTTGTAAATCTTGGTTGTTTTTGGCGTAGGATTCGAATCTGTGTTAAAAATGGGGGTGGGGGGAGGGTGGTCGCATTGTTCGTCCCCCCATGCGGAGACGGGTTATGGGGTAGTTTTACAACAGACAGGAATCACCCTTCAAAAAATTCACTTTTCATGTGGAACTCTTGTTTTCGTAAGATGCATAGTTGTCGAGATACGAGGGTAAGTCAATTATAATCCGCAAAGTAGTTATAAAATGTTATCTTAATCAAATAGGAAACTTATAAGAACATATTTTTTAGACATAATCACCTTGTGTTTCAACGCACTTGGTCCACGTTGTACAAGATTCCTGATGACCTCATAAAAAAAGGTTCTCGTTTGAGCTGCGAACTAGGAATGCACGCTTCTTTCACTGCTTCGTCCGAGGCAAATCGACGGCCCCTTAATGTCTGAGTGGACCAAACAAATGATAGTCAGAAGGGCAAGATCGGGACTATAAGGAGGATGATCCAGTACTTCAAATTTGAGTTTCTGGAGCGTTTCAGCAGTGTGGGCAGCAGTTTGCGGACTGGCATTGTCTTTCTACAGCACAACATCGTTCTATAGCAATCCTCGGTGTTCGCTTCGAATTATAGTCTTTAGCTCGGCAGTAAGCATCTCACTGTAACGTACGCTATTGTTATTCCTGTTTTCTCATAATGTTCCAGTACTGGACCTTGTTCTCCTAAAAAACCGTAAGCATCAGTTTTCCTGCGTATTGTTGGGTCTTTAACTTTTTCTTGCACGGCGAATTTTGATGTTTCCATTCCATACTCTGTCGTTTACTCTCCGGCTCGCAATGATGGAGCCACGTTTCGTCACCAGTAATGATCCTGTCTAAGAAGTTGTCCTATTTGTCGCCATGGCAATCCAAATGCTTTTTTTAGATGTCCAATCTCGTTTGTTTATGCAGCTGTGTGAGTTGTTTTGGGATCCATCTTGCACAAACTTTATGAAACCCAAGTCTGTTGTGGATGATTTCGTAGGCAGAACCGTAAGTAGTTTGATGACGATGTGCCACTTTGTCAATAGTTAATCGTCTGTCTAAGAGAATCATTTCACGTGAACGCTCAATGGTTTCTTTATTTGTGTCGGTAAACGGTCCTCCGGCTTCTTCATCGTGCGTAACACTTGTGTGACCATTTCGGAATTTTTCAATCCATTCGTAGACACTCCGTTGTGGCAAAACACTGTTCCCGTGCTGTACCGAAAGTCTTCGATGAATTTCGCCCCCTGGATCACTGAACGTGGCTTGCAAATAGACGGCGGAGCAGCCATCATTAATAGCCCGACAGTGATAACGAAACTAATCTAGCAGCTTGAAAATTGCAGAGATATAATAACAAATAAACAAAGCATCTGTCATCAACGTAAAACGACAGTACTTCCAAAATAAACCAAAATATAACTAACTTCCGGATAATAATTGTCTTGCCCTCGTATTTAGTTATTACGAGTTAAAACAAACCCCCTGTACATTTTCTTCTATCAGCAACATTACACTCTCTTTCCTTGCATTTCACTCACACAGCACAAGTAGACAAAATAGCTGATGAAAGCTTTCCGTGCTTCTAGCCCCGAGGAAGAAGGGACGCGATCTTCCTTCCATGGTTCCCTAAAAGACTGACAACCAGTGGAGCACGATCGAACGCTTGCGAAAGCAAAGCGACCACGACCGAGTGCAGTTCGCTCTCGATAGCCTACCCTTTACATCATACAGAGTTCTCTTCTGCTGCTGCTCGTTCGCTTGGATTCGCTCACGTGTAAATCAGGCTTCTAGGGTATCCGTTGATTGTACATTACTGATACGATAGTGTTTATAGCGCGGATGATGACGAGAAAAGGCTGAGGATGAAATAAAATTCCATCACATCGCTTCCTACGCTCGAAGCAGAGGTAGGTGTACCCAGCCGACTGATGGATCCTTATCAACAATATGAGAGCAACAGCATTGCCTTTCCGAATGCACTGATCCTCGTCAGATAATCGAAGTTAAGCAAAATCGGGCGTGGCTAGTAACTGTACGGGTGACCGTCTGGGTACGCTGCATGCTGTTGACAGTCTTCCTTTGCATGTACGGCGGATATGACAGGAGCGGTGGTGACGTAAAGTCCCTGATCACCAATGTTTGCAGCAGTGACCTGGATTCAGCTAGAAACCTCTCCTTAGTCTTTCATGAAGCGAGGGCATGCGACACTGTTGATTATGATCGGTCCGTTAGGTGGGGGCGTTAAGCTGATCGTCCAAGTTGGCGCTACATGCGAGGAGTAGGCTACGTGACGTCAACAAGTTTCTTCCTCCCTTCTCTTATCTTCATCCAACAAAACCATTAGATTACTTTACACACATCCACTAGAGTCACCTACACTTAACAGATACAGTTAAACACACTCAAGTCTCACTCTTCCCCAAGGGAAGTTGCCATTGTGTACAAAGGACAGAAAAATCTTTCCAATTAGGCGACCGAATCTACCCTTCCGAATCTACATCTACACCTTCATAGATATTCTACAAATCACATTTAAGTACCTGGCAGAGGGTTCATCGAACCACTTCGCAATTTTCTATTATTCCAGTCTCGTAAGCGCGTGCAGAGAACGAACACCTGTATCTTTCCTTACAAGCTCTGACTTCCCTTATTTTATCATGGTGATCGTTTTCCCTATGTGGGTCGACGTCAACAAAAGTGATTGGAATTTCGTGAGAAGATAACTTCGCAACAAAAAACACCTTTGTTTTAATGATGTACATCCCAAATCCCCTATTTTCGATAACACAAAACGTGCTGCTCTTCTTTGAACTTTTTAGATGTGGTCCATGAAGTCTGTCTCGTAAGTATCCCACACCGAACAGCAGTACTCTAAAAGACGAAGGACAGGTGTAGTGTAGCCGGGCACCTCAGTAGATCTGTTACATTTTCTAAGTGTCCTGCCAGTAAAACAGTCTTTGGTTACCCTTCCTTATTACATTTTCTGTGTGTTCCTTCCAATTTAAGTTCTTCGTAATTGTTATTCCCAGATATTTATTTGAATTTACGAGTAACAGAACTTTTCCTTTTTAGGGTCAATTGGCAATTTTCGCAACATATAGATAATTTTTCTAAATCTTTTGCAATTCGTATTGATCTTATAATGACTTTACTATACGATAAACGACAGCGTCATCTGCAAACAACCTAAGACGGCTGCTCAGATTCTCTCCCAAATCGTTTATATAGATAAGCAACAGCAAAGGGCTTATATCACTACCTTGAGGAAGACCAGAAATCACTTCTATTTTACTCGATGACTTTCCGTCAATTACTATGAACCGTGACCTCTCTGACCGGAAACACGAGTCCATTTACATAACTGAGACGATATTCTATAAGCACGCAATTTCACTACAAGCCACTTGTGTGGCACAGTGTGGAAAGCCTACCGGAATCCAGAAATACGGAATGAGTACGAAATGCCTTGTCAACAGTGCTCAACACTTAATGCGTGTAAAGAGCTAGTTCTGTTTCACAAGAACGATGTTTTCTAAATCCATTTTGAATGTGTTTCAATAGACCGTTTTCTTCGAGGTAACTCATTACGTTCCGACACAATATATATTCAAAAATCCTGTTGCATATCGCCGTTAATGATATGAGCCTGTAATTTAGTGGATTATTCCTATTACCTCTCTTTAATATTGGTGTGACCTGTGCAACTTTCATGTCTTTGGGTACGGATCTTCCGTCGAGCGAACGGTTGTATAATATTTTTAAGTATGCAGCTATTACATCAGCGTACTCTGAAAGGAACGTAACTGGTATACAGCCTGGACCAGAAGACTTACTTTTTTTAAGTGATTTAAGTTGCTTCACTTCTCCGAGGATATCTACTTCAACGTTACTCTTGTAAGCAGCTGCTCTCGATTCGAATTCTGAAACATTTAATTCGTATCCTTTACTGAAGACAGTCTGGAAGGCTCTATTTAGTAACTCTGCTTTGGCACCACTGTCTTCGATAGTATCTCCATTGTTATGGCACAGAAAAGGCATTGATTGTATCTTGCCGCTAGCACACTTCACATACTACCAGAATCTGTTCGTATTTACAAATACGTTTCAAATATCCTCCCCAAAAGCGCCATACGACTTTACTTCAACAATATCAGACGCTGTGGAAAAATTCGAGATTTCTTACATGACACTGGCGCAGATATGGCGATAGGAAAGTTTACATTCTCACACATCTTTCCCTTTCCGACCAAATGCTGGAGGTGAGAATTGCTCGACTCACAGGATTCAAATAGATAACCTTCGAGTCGAACATCATCGTGCGAGCATTAGCCAGTTTCCGCTGGTAGATTGCACGTAAAGAATGCCAGTAGTTCTCAAAATTGCGCTGTTGGATTGAATATGCACTCTTGAATATTTCTCCAAATTTGTAACAGATTTGATTGAAAAATATTTGGCCATGTATGTGTTATGGCTTCAGCGCGTATTAGAACTATTTGTGATCTCTTTCATTATTGTAAGAAGACGATGACGATGTTGTTTGATTTGGGAGGCGCTCAACTACAAAGTCATCAGCTCCCGATTGTAAAAGGAGAATTCAATTTACGGGTCCGTTGCTGATGAGGTGCTTATTTTGGCAATAAGAATTCCACTAGTACACTTCTTATTACTTTACGATTACTATTATTTTGCTGTGACTATGGAGGACCATGTGAAGTACTGTTGCATATGGAAGTGAACGTTACATTCTTTGAAGCCCATATTTGCTTAGCCTTTATGAGTGGGCTTTCTTGCGCCACTATGTCCAAGGAGCACCACGTCCTCTCTGGTTGCTCGTCTCGGTGTAGCCTCTTCGTTCCCAACTTCTTACGAAAGAGATCCCAGTCACTGGCATCTTTTTTTATGTTTCTAAATCAGGACCTTGTGGATTTGATATTTGAATAAAAAAAAGTAGAAAGTCGCCTTGGACAACTTGTCACCATTAATTCGTCTAAGATTATTTGTATTCTATTTCTGCTATCGTTTCCATTATTTATTTTTATTTTCTTTATTTGTCTAATTTTGAGATCGCAGCCCAATACTGAAGCCCTCATTCTCGTATTCACCCAAGCTATCTTGTGTGACACGTAGCAGAATGACTAACACCACGTAATAACATGATATAGACATTTTTGTTGATTGCATTGCAGCGATTTTATGAGTAGTAGAAATATTTCGTGTGAAACGTTGAATTGCTGTTCAATTTACTCTTTATTGTGCTACGTTTTCAGCCAAATGAAATTAACCAGATAGATTTTTGTCAATAGCTGGAGTGTGGATGTAGAAAAGAATATAAAAAACTACAACATTCATAAATAGTGTTTAGTCATCCAGCAATGAATCACATTCCAATCCAAATAGCTCATCATGACTAGACATTATTTATAAATAAAGAAACATTATTTATAAATATTATCTCATTGAAATTAGGTGTTTTGATGTGTGTATGTCTTGTTGCTAACAAAAATCTGACCTGACTCGTCGCTGACCGAAGTCGGCCTTATAATAAAGAATTGGCGAAACCGCCGCTCAATGTGTCACGAGATGTAATTTCTACAATATAAAATTTTTGATTAAAGAGTATATATCCCGAAAATCATTGAAAAAAATTAAGCACTCTCAGCAAAAAGAAGACGGTTGTGTGTAGCTGTGGAATTTCCCTCTCTATAACAGAGACATGATAGCGTTAACACTTAATTCGCCATGCCGTTCTGAGCCCTATGCCTTTGAGAAAGCAGCTGTCGACCCGCGCTGCCGGACGCCTGCATGGTGACCGTTGTGCTGTCAGCTGTTTATGGTGAGCGCGACGGCAGCGCCGCCAGTTCGTCGGAACCCCACCCCACACCCCCAACGCACAGCCCAAGCCACACTCCCACCGCCAAGCGCGCTATTTTCGGCTCTCTCATCTGCGCCGTCATTTCCTTCGGTCTTTTGTTTCGCTACACTGCTGCCAACTGCCCACGGCTACATTGCAACGCCTGGCCTCTCCCTGCCGCTGTACTGCGCGCACCAACACGTCGCTGACGATGGACGTTCTCATTTAAAACTTTCCGTATGAAGTTGGCAATGATAACGGAGTGAAAGTCAGAGGCTGAAAGGTTTACCTTTCCTGGAAAAAAACCAGCATTTCAGGAAAAGTTTTAAAATTGTTATCGTTATTCCTTAGTTTACAGAACTCGGAACACAAAAAAAAAAATAAATAAATAAATAAAAAGAAATTATCTATCAGTTTAGAAGTTTGAATCAGGAGACTGGCTTCTCTCGCTTTGGGTAAATGTTAAGCGTTTTCGGTAAACAACTTAAATGAAGGCAGTTTTTTTCATTCATACATTTAATTATTCTTTATTCATAAGGAAATGTAGTTCTTAGAGGTGTATGTCCCGAATGAAGATTAAATAGCTCCACACAGTTAGCAATAACAATCGACCTATGTATTATATGTACTAACTCCCCTAACGTCTCTACTTATCTGCCTAAATTTAAGGAATATTTCGTAGTTGGGACCACATTATGAAGGTATATTTTCATAAAAAGTGTTCACCTGTGAGAGTAAAAACCTGTGATAATTTGTTTTACATTATCACCTTCACAAAACTGCAATAACAGACACTAAAATTACATGTTCTCTCTACTCTTAGCATCGCACACATTGTCAAATGTATACTCTGTGCAATGGTCTCCTACTTCATTCTTCACAATGAACATCCCGGGATATGCCATTTTTCTCGACCGTGAATGTGTATCATCTACATCTACATCCATCTACATCCATACTCCGCAAGCCACCCGACGGTGTGTGGCGGAGGGTACCCTGAGTACCTCTATCGGTTCTCCCTTCTATTCCAGTCTCGTATTGTACGTGGAAAGAAGGATTGTCGGTATGCTTCTGTGTGGGCTCTAATCTCTCTGATTTTATCCTCATGGTCTCTTCGCGAGATATACGTAGGAGGGAGCAATATACTGCTTGACTCTTCGGTGAAGGTATGTTCTCGAAACTTTAACAAAAGCCCGTACCGAGCTACTGAGCGTCTCTCCTGCAGAGTCTTCCACTGGAGTTTATCTATCATCTCCGTAACGCTTTCGCAATTACTAAATGATCCTGTAACGAAGTGCGCTGCTCTCCGTTGGATCTTCTCTATCTCTTCTATCAACCCTACCTGGAGCGGATCCCACACTGCTGAGCAGTATTCAAGCATTGGGCGAACAAGGTTACTATAACCTACTTCCTTTGTTGTCGGATTGCATTTCCTTAAGATTCTTCCAATGAATCTCAGTCTGGCATCTGCTTTACCGACGATCAACTTTATATGATCATTCCATTTTAAATCACTCCTAATGAGTACTCCCAGATAATTTATGGAATTAACTACTTCCAGTTGCTGACCTGCTATTTTGTAGCTAAATGATAAGGGACCTATCTTTCTATGTATTCGCATCACATTACACTTGTCTACATTGAGATTCAATTGCCATTCCCTGCACCATGCGTCAATTCGCTGCAGATCCTCCTGCATTTCAGTACAATTTTCCATTGTTGCAACCTCTCGATACACCACAGCATCATCTGCAAAAAGCCTCAGTGAACTTCCGATGTCATCCACCAGGTCATTTATGTATATTGTGAATAGCAACGGTCCTATGACACTCCCCTGCGGCACACCTGAAATCACTCTTACTTCGGAAGACTTCTCTCCATTGAGAATGACATGCTGAGTTCTGTTATCTAGGAACTCCTCAATCCAATCACACAATTGATCTGATAGTCCGTATGCTCTTACTTTGTTCATTAAACGACTGTGGGGAACTGTGTCAAACGCCTTGCGGAAGTCAAGAAACACGGCATCTACCTGTGAACCCGTGTCTAAGGCCCTCTGAGTCTCGTGGATGAATAGCGAGAGCTGGGTTTCACACGACCGTCTTTTTCGAAACCCATGCTGATTCCTACAGAGTAGATTTCTAGTCTCCAGAAAAGACATTATACTCGAACATAATACGTGTTCCAAAATTCTACAACTGATCGACGTTAGAGATATAGGTCTATAGTTCTGCACATCTGTTTGACGTCCCGTCTTGAAAACGGGGATGACCTGTGCCCTTTTCCAATCCTTTGGAACGCTTCGCTCTTCTAGAGACCTACGGTACACCGCTGCAAGAAGGGGGGCAAGTTCCTTCGCGTACTCTGTGTAAAATCGAACTGGTATTCCATCAGGACCAGCGGCCTTTCCTCTTTTGAGCGATTTTAATTGTTTCTCTATCCCTCTGTCGTCTATTTCGATATCTACCATTTTGTCAACTGTGCGACAATCTAGAGAAGGAACTACAGTGCAGTCTTCCTCTGTGAAACAGCTTTGGAAGAAGACATTTAGTAATTCGGCGTTTAGTCTGTCATCCTCTGTTTCAGTACCATTTTGGTCACAGAGTGTCTGGACATTTTGTTTTGATCCACCTACCGCTTTGACATAGGACCAAAATTTCTTAGGATTTTCTGCCAAGTCAGTACATAGAACTTTACTTTCGAATTCATTGAAAGCCTCTCGCATAGCCCTCCTCACACTGCATTTCGCTTCGCGTAATTTTTGTTTGTCTGCAAGGCTTTGGCTATGTTTATGTTTGCTGTGAAGTTCCCTTTGCTTCCGCAGCAGTTTTCTAACTCGGTTGTTGTACCACGGTGGCTCTTTCCCATCTCTTACGATCCTGCTTGGCACATACTCATCTAACGCATATTGTACCATGGTTCTGAACTTTGTCCACTGATCCTCAACACTGTCAGTACTTGAGACAAAACTTTTGTGTTGAGCCACCAAGTACTCTGAAATCTGCTTTTCGTCACTTTTCCTAAACAGAAAAATCTTCCTACCTTTTTTAATATTTCTATTTACGGCTGAAATCATCGATGCAGTAACCGCTTTATGATCGCTGATTCCCTGTTCTGCATTAACTGATTCAAATAGTTCGGGTCTGTTTGTCACCAGAAGGTCTAATATGTTATCGCCACGAGTCGGTTTTCTGTTTAACTGCTCAAGGTAATTTTCAGATAAAGCACTTAAAAATATTTCACTAGATTCTTTGTCCCTGCCACCCGTTATGAACGTCTGAGTCTCCCAGTCTATATCCGGCAAATTAAAATCTCCACCCAGAACTATAACATGGTGGGGAAATCTACTCGAAATATTTTCCAAATTATTCTTCAGGTGCTGAGCCACAACAGCTGCTGAGCCCGGGGGCATATAGAGACATCCAATTACCATGTCTGAGCCTGCTTTAACCGTGACCTTCACCCAAATCATTTCACAGTTCGAATCTCCGTCAATTTCCTTCGATACTATTGCACTTCTTATCGCTATAAACACGCCTCCCCCTTCACTGTCCAGCCTATCTCTGCGGTATACATTCCAATCCGAGTTTAGCATTTCATTACTGTTTACGTCTGGTTTCAGCCAACTTTCTGTTCCTAGTACTATATGGGCGTTGTGACCGTTTATTAATGAGAGCAGTTCTGGGACCTTTCTATAGACGCTCCTGCAGTTTACTATAAGCACATTAATATTGTTATTCCTTGTTGCATTTTGCCTACTGCCTTGCCGCGTCTCAGGAGGCGTCTTGTCGGGCCTAGGGAGGGAATTCTCTAACCTAAAAAAACCCCATGTGCACTCCACACGTACTCCGCTACCCTCGTAGCCGCTTCCGGCGTTTAGTGCACGCCTGACCTATTCAGGGGGACCCTACATTTCTCCACCCGATAGCGGAGGTCGAGAAATTTGCACCCCAGCTCTCCGCAGAATCGTCTGAGCCTCTGGTTTAAGCCTTCCACTCGGCTCCAAACCAAAGGACCGCGATCGGTTCTGGGAACGATACTACAAATAGTTAGCTCTGATTCCACCCCGCGAGCGAGGCTTTCCGCCTTCACCAACTCCGCCAGCCGCCTGTACGAACTGAGGATGACCTCTGAACCCAGACGGCAGGAGTCATTGGTGCCGACATGAGCAACAATTTGCAGTCGGGTGCACCCAGTGCTCTCTATCGCCGCCGGTAGGGCCTCCTCCACATCTCGGATGAGACCCCCCGGCAAGCAGACAGAGTGAACACTGGCCTTCTTCCCCGACCTTTCCGCTATTTCCCTCAGGGGCTCCATCACCCGCCTAACGTTGGAGCTCCCAATAACTAATAAACCCCTCCCCCCATGTGCCTGCTCGGACCTTGCTGAAGGAGCAGCCACATGTCCACTCACAGGCAGAGCGGGCGATGCCACACGGCCAGTCTCCACATTGACCCTCCGCCTCGTGCGCCGCGAACGCCGCTGAACCCGCCACTCCCCTTGGGGAGAGGGTGGCCCAACCGCGCCCGGTACCCGCGAAGATGTCTCGACAGCAGGGACAGTGGGTGAAGCATGTAACACCTGGGGTGTACCTTGCGACGCACCAGACTCCCCACTGCCGCTACACTCCGAGGCAGCAGCCTGAAGACGGCTGACCGCGGCCATCAACACGCTCAGCTGTTTGCGAAGAGTGGCCAGCTCCTCCTGCGTCCGTACACAGCAGCCACACATCCTATCCATCCTAAGAAGTCAATTTACTATAGAGTGTTAATAAACTTTTAAATAGACTGCTAATTCACTAAAGGCGGTTAATTATTGACTAAAGTGTGATTGCTAACCACTCCTTGTAGAAAACAAGGAAAATAGCACTACCTGTCTCTGGACTGTATTCAAAACAAACACTAGCACTACTAGCACTATGGCTGACTAAAGGGACTCTCTGACTGTATTCAAAACAAACACGAGATCTATGGAACACTTAATAGCACTCGACTATTAAAGCTTCCTAAAAGCAAAAACGCGCAGAAGAAGAAGTGACAAGTAAGAAAAATACAGTTAATACTTAAATTAAGGTAGCTCGCTGCACAGCAGACGTGAAGCAGACGGCGGTTAGGGCAAAAGTTGTTTAGCTGTTAGGGGTGCATTAACCAGGAAGGGTACATTTATTGTAACGTTTATCGTTACGAAGATTTGAATAGCGACTCCATTAAAAAAAAACATTGTATTGATATTAATCTTTGCTGTATTAATATTGGTGGGATTGTGGACTGGAATAGTGACTTCTTTGCACTACTGAACAGATTCCCTTTACAGTTAAGTGAGACTGCACAGATAACATATTTTCTTGTGACTATTTTATATATTCTCAGTGCTGTGGGAAACAGAAGCAAACTGATTAAGAAACTGTTATTACAGAAGTCTTGTAATGATAACAAAGGATACGAGCAAAGATTCCAGGTAGTTCAACAATTATCTGTTAGACGCATTTTAGGGACGGACTGAAAGATCGTAAATAACCGTAAAACGTATTTTTCTGTGGGAAGATAATATATTTAGAACCGTAATGAGGAGCGAGATGTTGCATGTGGAGGATACATTGGTAATGAAGACTTGAGTGATAGACTTTTAATCGATGTATTCATGAAGGTAATAAGGAAAGAGAAGTTACATTTAGAGCAAGCCTCAAGAAGGAAGAGGCGTTACATTATATTACAATAATACTTCTGCCATACATCTGGAATACGACATTTCACGCAAATGTGGAATGCGTCAGTTTAACTTTAGCTTTCTTTACATGATAGAAGTGATTTATTTATTTTATACCATCACTACATTATATACAAAAATTCATCTCTTGAGCAGTAGGAATTGTCATTCAGAAACTCATTCGTTTTTGAATTCTGGCTGACCATCTTTGCTATTTGGTAAACGGCCAAATACTTTTCTGGCAGCGTAATTGACCCCCTTCAGTGCCAAAATCAGATTTAACCGGTAATAGTGAGAATCACCCTTTCTTCTAGTGTTGTAGCTATTCACTTCACTGTGATTTTTGATTTGGGATAGATTATTAGTAACAGATTTCATGTTGTTGTTGATGTTGTTGTTGTTGTTGTTGTTGTGGTCTTCAGTCCAGAGACTGGTTTGATGCAGCACTCCATGCTACTCTATCCCGTGCAAGCTTCTTCATCTCTGAGTAACTACTGCAAGCTACATCCTACTGAAACTGGTTAGTATATTTTTACCCTCCAAGATACCCTCCAATACTAAACAGGGCATACGTTGATGCCTCAGAATGTGTCTCGGTCCCTTCCTTCAGTCAGGTTGTGACACAATTTCTTCTCCTGCCCAATTCTGTTCAATACCTTACTCATTACTTATATGATCTACCCACCTAATCTTCAACATTTTTCTGTAACACGACATTTCGAAAACTTTTCTTCTCTTCTTGTCTAAACTATTTATCGTCCATCTTTCACTTCCATACAAGGCTACACTGCATAGAAATACTTTCAGAAAAGACTTCCTGGCCCTTAAATCTGTACTGGATGTTAACAAATTTCTCTCTTTCGGAAACGCTTTCCTTGCCATGGTCAGTCTACATTTTATATCCTCTCTACTTCGACCATCATCAGTTAATTTGGTCCACAAATAGCAAAACCCATCTACTACTTTAAGTGTCTCATTTCCTAATCTTACCCCTTCAGTATCAATTAACTTCATAGCACTGGATTCCACTATTCTCGATTTGCTTTGTTGATGTTCAGCTTATATCCTCCTTTCAAGACACTGTCCATTCCGTTCCACTGCTCTTCGAGGTCCTTTGCTGTCTTTGACAGAATTACAGTGGCAGTGAAAAACCTCAAAATTTTTATTTCTTCTCCATGGATTTTAATTCCTGCTCTATTTTTTCTTTTGTTTCCTTTACTGTTTCTTCAATATACATATTGAATAACATCTGGGACTCCCTTCTCAACCACTGTTTCCCTTTGCTTCCCCTCTACTCTTATAACTGCCATCTGTCTTGTGCATAAATTTTAAATAGCCTTTCGCTCCTGTATTTAACCCCTACCACCTTCAGCATTTTAAAGAGATTATTGCAGTCGACATCGTTAAAAGCTTTCTCCAAGTTTTCAAGTGATAGAAACGTAGGTTTGCCTTTCCTTAACCTGTCCTGTAGGATAAATCGTAGGGCCGCGTGTTCCAACATTTCAACTGAATCCAAACTGATATTTCCGAAGGTCGGCTTCTATCACTTTTTCCATTCGTCTGCCAAGAATTCGTTTTAGTATTTTGCAGCCCTGACTTATTAAACCGATAGTTCGGTAATTTCACACCTGTCAACACCTGATTTCCTTGGGATAGGAATTATTATACTCTTCTTGAAGTCTACGGGTATTTCGCCTGTCTCATACATGTTGCTCACCAGCTGGAAGAGTTTTGTCTTGGATTGCTCAAATGGAATGTTGTCTATTCCCCGGGACTTTTTATTACGTAGGTCTATCAGTGGTCTGTCAAATTCTTCACACAATATAATATCTCCCATTTCATCTTCATCTATGTCCTGTTCCATTTCCATAATATTGCCCTCAAGTACATCGCATTAGTATAGACCCTCCATATGATGCTATATTTCTGCTTTCCCGTCATTGCTAAGGTCTGGTTTTCCATCGGAGCTCTTGATATTCATACACGTGGTTCTTCTCTCTCCAAAGGTTCAAATGGTTCAAATGGCTCTGAGCGCTATGGGACTTAACATCTATTGTCATCCGTCCCCTAGAACTTAGAACTACTTAAACCTAACTAACTTAAGGACATCACACAACACCCAGTCATCACGAGGCAGGGAAAATCCCTGACCCCCACCAGGAATCGAACCCGGGAACCCAGGCGTGGGAAGCGAGAACGCTACCACACGACCATGAGCTGCGGACTCTCTCCAAAGGTCTCCCTGATTGTCCCTTAGGCAGTATCTATCTTACGCCTTGTGATATATGCATCTATCCTCTTACATTTGTCCTGTAGCCATCCTTGGTTCGCCATTTTACACTTCCTGTCAATCTCATTTTTAAGATGTTTGATTTCCTTTTTGCCTGCTTCATTTACTCGGTTGTTATATTTTCTCCTTTCATTTATTGAATTCTGTATCTCTTCTGTTACCCAATAATTTCTACTAGCCCTCGTCTTTTTACCTACTTGAACCTCTGCGGCCTTTACTATTTCATCTCTCAAAGCTACCCATTCTTCTTATACAGTATTTCTTTCCCCTGTATTTGTCCATCGTTACCTAGTGCTCCCTCTGAAACTCTCAGTAACGTCTGGTTCTTCCAGTTTATTCAGATCACATCTCCATATATCCCTAACTTTTTGCAGTTTCTTTGGTTTTAATCTACAGTTTACAATCAATAAATTGTGGTCAGAGTTCGCATCTGCCCCTGGAAATGTCTTACAATTTAAAACCCTATTCCTAAATATCTGTTTCACTTTTATATAATCTCTTTGAAATCTTCCAGTGTCTCCATGCCTCTTCCATGTATGCAGCATTCTGTCATGACTCTTAAACTAAGTTTTTGCTATGATTATGCTCTGTGCAAAACTCCTCCAGGCGGCTTTCTCTTTCATTCTTTACCACCAGTCCACATTGATCTACTACATTTCCTTCTCTTCCTTTCTCCACTATCGAATTCCAGTTCCCAGTGACCGTTAAATTTTCATTTCTCTTAACTATCTGTAAAATTTCTTTGATCGCATCATACATTTCTTCCATCTCATTTGCGAAGCTAGTTGGCATATAAACGTCTACCACTGTGATAGGCGTGGGCTTCGTGTCTATCGTAGCTAAAATAATGCGTTTACTATGCTGTTCGTAGTAGCTTACCCGTGTTCCTATTTTTTTTATTGATCATTAAATCTAGTGTTGCATTACCCATATTTCATTTGGTATTTATAATCTTGTATTCAGCTGACCAAAAGTCTTTTTCCTCCTGCCACCGAACTTCAGTAATTCTCACTATATCTAGATTCAACCGCTACATTTCCCTTTTTCTAACCTACCTGCCTGTTTAAGGGGTCTTACAATCCACGATACGATCCGTACAACGCCAGTTTTCTTTCTCTTGATAACAATGTCCTCCTGAGTAGTCCCCACCTGGAGATACAAATGGAGGACTATTTTACCTCCAAAATATCTTACACAAGATGACGCAATCATCATTTAACTATACAGTAAAGCTGCATGCCCTCGAGAAAAATTACGGCTATTGTTTCCCCTTGCTTTCATCCGCTTGCAGTAACAGCACAGCAAGGCCGTATTGGTTAATGTTACAAGGCCAGGTCAGTCAATCATCCAGTCTGTTGCCCCTGCAACTACTGAAAAGGCTGCTGCCCCGCTTCAGGAACCATACTTTTGCCTGGCCTCTCAGCAGATACCCCACCATTGTGGCTGCACCTACGGTACGACTATCTGTATCGCTACGGCACAACAGACTTGTGTGAATATCCTGAGTTCTTAAAATAAATCTCTGCAAGGTCATCTTGGGTGAGCTCCAGCTATTACTCTGATTACACTCTGTTGCTCAGCAAGTACTTTTTCTCTTAATGATGAAGTACACCAAAATACTATGACACATGAAATATGTGAGTGTATTTAGGTTTCACAGACTAGCGTATGATTTTTAACACCAAAATTTACCATAACCCTAATAGCATACGTAGCTGAACCTAAATGTTTCAGCAGATCCCATCAATGTGTTTCTTCGAATTCAGTTACTCATCAGTTCACACACTAAGAAATTTTGAATATTCTGCCATAAAAACAAACTTCTGTTCAGAGTCTATACTTATCAATAGTGTTACGCCATTTACTGTACAGAGCTGCATTTACTGTGTTTTCTCGAAATTTAGAGAGTCAGTTTGCTGAGAACCACTTAATAATTCAGTGAGAGACATTATTTACAATTTCTCGAGCTAATTCTTGTTTTCTGATTATTATTACTAGACCTGTACCATCAGCAAAAGATCTAGCCTTGCATCTTCATGAATAAAGAGTGGGAAGTTATTAGTATACGTTAAGAACAATAAGGGACTCAAGACCGAACCCTGTTTGACACCATACTTGATAACTCCACAGTTAGAGAACTCTGCTGATTTTTGCAGACTATCTGTACTGTGTTTCCATAAGGTGAACCTTAAAAGCCATGAAGTATTTTATAAAATGCGTTTTAACCATCACTTCTTTATTGTCGCTTTAGTCATCTACCGGTTTTGGGTATTAACCATCGCCACGTTTGTTTTTGACATAACTTCTGAACTAGGAGAAGTGGAGCAAATACAATTCAGCCCCGTTACTTGTGGGATAACCCGACGGGCAGGGTGGCTGATCTGAATTCGGCTCCCTCGTGGGTACTGTAGGACGGGGCAGGTCCAAAACTACGTAAACTACATACAAAGGACTAAGAGCTACCCGAAGAAAACTAGGAACAGAGCACTGCTTTGCAAGTGGCGGCACATATTTCATTATATTACCATTTAAGAGCCAAACATAAATAAACAAGCATCTGCCCAATCTGCGATATGGCGATTAGCAACCAAGCAATTAACCACTGGGTAGCACTCTTACTACAGGAATGAGAAAACCGATAAAGTTTACGTTCTCCCAAAACTGACAGATTTTAACAAAACAAGGCACAGAAATCACAGAAAGAGTCTTACCAAGAGCCACCCAAACACCCTCTTCGCAGGATGAGGTCTGTGCTCTGCTAAAGTCGTTTACTATCGGCTCCACACAGCGGAAGTAAGCCGCCCTCGCGCCCCGCAAGTGGTCCTTCCAACCCGGCCCGCAGATTCTGCCAATCTTCGTGTTAATCAGAGATCCTTGCGCGGAGAACCACCGAAGATTGCGCCCCAATACCGAGATCTAGCGATCGATTAATCGATACGAGTCAGCACGGCTCACAGTGCTGACGCCCAGTCTTGTGTTATCGTCTCCAGGCGTTCAGAATGACTTCATACTATCATGTGATGTGTCCAATCACACTCTGTGGTGTGTCTTCAGCCAGAACACTCTGTTGTCTACGCACCTGAACAACTGAACCCGATGGAGACCAAATATTCTGCAACAGCGAGAGAAATGCTTAGCTTGAAGTATGGAATGACGTACTTCCGTTGTTACCTCTACAGAAGTAAGTTCAAGGTAGTAACGGACCATGCTGCTTTGAGGTAGTTACTACTTTTGAAGGAAACGGAAGTAGTTACTTTTGACGGACCCATCCAGTAGATTGACGAGATGGGCACTGAAACTCAAGGAATTTCGGTATGAAGCAATGTTCAAACCAGGATAGAAAAACATAAATGCAGATAGGTGAATGGCAAGCAGCACAGAGCACAGACAGAGTAAACAATATGGCAAGCATACACTGGGGATTATTATAAAGAGAGACAAAATTGGGACCATGAGTCATGGTGCCAGCCAAACTGGAACTATAAGTGTTACGTGAGATGCACCGCGATTTATCGGGTCATGGAGGATGCCAGGCAGTGACTCAGAGACTGACGGAAAAGTATTTTGCGAGGGTAGGAAAGATGATCTCAACCGATACGTCAGGAAATCCGTGGATTTTGCAGAGTGAGCGGATTTGTCGTAAGCAGGTACTGATGAAACTAGGCCTTTACATATTTTTTATCATTTAAACAATGGCCTACAGAATTTTTCCTGACAACTCAAACTTAACCTATTCATCTATTCCCCACAATATACAAGCCTAGCGCAATCTGACTACTATACAGTGAAAAAATGACTTCCTGTAATTAATACAAAAGAATGGCCCTGAATTGCAGGAAATCATAACAATAATAAAATACAAAAAAATATGAAATTACAGAAATATGAAACTACCTCCAACACTCTTAATTGGCTAAACTCACTTCAATCTCGAACCCTGTCCCTGTTTTTGTTTTGTTTTTTGTTTTAAGTCACTTACCTCACAGAAAATCTTCATAACACGGACTACAGCAATTACTGTAAGCAGGAACTGTTACAGAGGTTGACAAAACAACAGAACGCTTCATTTTAATTGGGCTCAAGATGTTTTTCCCATACAACCGATCTCCAGTAGGTAATCGTCTTGTAATGACCAAATAGACCATTTTTCTCGCTACGTCGGGGTGATGCCGATGACGGAATAATAGGCTGTCACTGCCGCACAAGCATTGGTGAATAGGTGGATATTGAAGTTTGGAGTATGAGAGACGATAATTGTGTTCGAGGGGAGAAACTTCATGTCAGACCTGATGACACATTCGCGTCGGTTGCTAAATGTGCGAAAACTGAGAACCAGTACACTTCACCCACGAGCAAACAGAAGAGCGGAATGAGTTCACCGAAAAATTGGAAATATGTTGAATTGTTACACAAATTCACAAATTTCGGATTGGGTAAGCTCCGGCGAAGTCATACCGGGGTAGTCACCAATGCACGAATCGCAGAAATATGACACGCAGGAGTACATGCATCATGCAACTCTTCGGGAGAGAACGGAGGGACGTCCTAGGCAAAAAGATGTAATAGAACTGAAACCGAACTTTTGGAATACAGGCTTACGGTGGATATACGTAATGGTGGTCGCCATTCCCTACGTGCAAGGGAAACTCATGTGTGCATCATATTTGGAATTACAATGGAGTGGACTGTACGTCAACGGGACTATGCGTGATATCTTGTGACCCACCTTTTCATTTACTAGCTACTGTGACGGCAGTTACTCCGTTAAGTGACACTGCCACAATTTTACTGGGCAGACGAAACTTTACAGATGTTGTCCAAACTAAACCTTACCTTTCCTAACAACAACAAAAAAAAGGGTTCAAATGGCTCTCAGCACTATGGGACTTAACATCTATGGTCATCAGTCCCCTAGAACTTAGAAATACTTAAACCTAACTAACCTAAGGACATCACACAACACCCAGCCATCAGGAGGCTGAGAAAATCCCGGACCCTGCCGGGAGTCGAACCCGGGAACCCGGGCGTGGGAAGCGAGAACGCTACCGCACGATCACGAGATGCGGGCTCCCGAACAACACCCTAACTGATGGATAGGAGCCTAGCAGGGGCGTATCACTATAAAGCAGTAGGTGTAATATGTGGATGTCCTGAGTGAGAGATGAATAACAGATTTACAGATTCAGGGAGTAACGCAGTAGTTTGCATAGTCGCAGTCGATTTCGTGTTGGGTACTAGGTCTACGGATTAAGCGTAGAAGTGTTTGAAATACAGAACCAGGTGGTACTAAGGCCCAAGTTAACGGTTTTCTCGATCGGGGAGGGGAGTGTAGTGCCCTGACCAAGTATTGGATCAGAGAGACAGAGAATATTTTATGCTGACACAATACGGTCCTATCTGTACAGTTCCATGCAATGTTCCTTTGGAGATACATGCATGTTCGAAGGAACAGATGCTAGTGACGATTGGCAACAGTATTAAATCAAGAAATGCATTGTCTAACTGTGAGTGCGATTATACAACGGGTACACGATTTAATAGCAACATATGAAAATTTGTGCCCGACTGGGACGCGAACCCGGATTTCTCGGCTTAACCACCTGGGCCATCCGAGCACAACCACAACGACCGATTCAAACTTGCATATGACCTGCTGTCTACGTCCCACGGTGCTGGCATACACATCGTATGATTCTCACTCTAGGAGAAACATCGTTCTGTTCGTCAGATTGCACTGCATCGACGTGAAGTACAGTAGGGAATTGGCATGGAACTACACAGAGTCCGATGAGCAAAACAGTGTCTCTCTCTGTGCGGGAATCACGCAATTTGTATGATAGCACTTTTGGACGTATGCACTCGGACATATCATAACAACATTATAGTATTTCTTGTTTTTTCTCTGTGCTGGCAAAATCATTTCTTTAATATAATGAGCTAATTGTGCACTTTGGCACAGATGATAAGGAAAAGACTCTTACATGTAAAACACCAATCCAAAGTGTTTTATAATATAGAAGAATAAGTCGAAATTACGATATCTTTCACAAAGAATCTTTATTTTGTCTAAAAGCCTTCTTTTGTTACTTCGTTCGTTACCGTTTCTCCTCCAGGACTTTGCCTGTTGAGATGTATGTCTCATTGGAAGTTCATGTAAGTGAAAATAAATATTAATTTTAGTTCAAATATCGATACATGTCTTATTATTTATTACCGTTATTCTCTTTGATACGTTATGGACTGGTTGCCACGTGGAAATGTAGATGAGACATTTTGTATGAAAGTGAATAACCGGCTTGGGCGATATCCGTTGAGCCGCCATTACGGCCATCTCACTGAGGTACCTGCGAATAGTAGTAATTTGTTAATTAAAAACCGAATTGTCCAATGCTAGTCAAAATTATCGCGCCTCAAATGTTCCAGTCACTCCAATTATTCCAATAACAATTATTGTTTCCAGCAAACTGAAGATACTTAGTTATTGGTTCCAGCAAACTGGAGAAACTTACTAAACTTCCTGGCAGACTCCGCCCACTCAGCTGCAGAGTGAAAATCTCATTCTGTGAACATACTTAGTTCATCGTCAGCTCAACTCTCCAGAGAGTTAAACAGACGACCGCTCATGGGACCGTCAAAATAAGTCATTAATATGCTGTGTATGTAATTTGAATTCAAAACATGCATGTTTGATGAGCGTTTCTCTTTTTCATGCATGGCAATGTTACATACTTGTTATGTTAGTCTGATCTGTGAGTTTGGACAGCATTAAAAACCGTTTTAACAAAAAGAAATTATAATTCATAATATTTTGGGAAGACGTCATTGTTACCGGCTACATCACAAAGTAAGACAATATACCAGTCATTCCGCCTATTTCTGCTTTCTGTAGCTGTAAAGTTTCTTCATATGAGGCTTAATTTAAAAACTGTGTAATTATTGTACGTTTTGTACGTTTTGTAAACGAGCCACAATATGGCCGTAATACGTAGTGATACCTGATTATTTAAAGTGGAAGAACATTTATTTATCTCTGAAAGTACACTGTGCTCATGCATCATCTCTGAGCTGTTTGCATCTTTGTTCCATTACGATAAGTACACTACTGGCCATTAAAATAGCTCCACCATGAAGATGACATGATACAGACACGAAATTTAACCGACAGGAAGAAGATGCTGTGATATGCAAATGATTAGCTTTTCAGAGCATTCACACAAGGTTGGCGCCGGTGGCGTCACCTACAACAAGCTGACAGGAGGAAAGTTTCCAACCGACTTCTCATACACAAATAGCAGTTGACCGGAGTTGCCTCGTCAAACGTTGTTGTGATGCTTCATGTAAGGAGAAGAAATGCGTACAATCACGTTTCCGACTTTTATGATGGTCGGATTGTAGCCTGTCGCGATTGCGGTTTATCGTATCTCGATATTGCTGCTCGCGTTGGTTGAGATCCAATGACTGTTAGCAGAATATGGAATCGGTGGGTTCAGGAGGGTAATATGGAACGTCGTGCTGGATCCCAACGGCCTCGTACCACTAGCAGTCGAAATGACAGGCATCTTATCCACATGGCTGTATCGGATCGTGCTGCCACGTCTAGATCCCTGAGTCAACAGATGGGGACGTTTGCACGACAACAACCATGTGGACGAACAGTTCGACGGCGTTTGCAATAGCATGAACTGTCAGCTCAGAGACCATGGCTGCGATTACCCTTGACGCTGCATCACAGACAGGAGCGCCTGCGATGGTGTACTCAACGACGAACCTGGGTGCACGAATGGCAAAACGTCGCTTTTTCGGATGAATCCAGGTTCTGTTTACAGCATCATGATGGTCGCATCCGTGTTTGGCGACATCGTGGTGAACGCACATTGGAAGCATGTATTCGTCATCGCCATACTGGCGCATCACCCGGCGTGATGGTATGGGGTGCCATTGGTTACACGTCTCGGTCACCTCTTGTTCGCATTGACGGCAGTTTTAAATGTCGATGTGTTACGACCCGTGGCTCTACCCTTCATTCGATCCCTGCGAAGCCTTACATTTCAGAAGGATAATGCACGACAGTATGTTGTAGGTCTTCTACGGTCCGTTCTGGATACAGAAAATGTTCGACTGCTGCCCTGGCCAGCACATTCTCCAGATCTCTCACCAATTGCTAACGTCTGGTCAATGGTCGCCGAGCAACTGGCTCGTCACAATACACCAGTCGCTACTGTTGGTGAATTGTGGTATCGTGTTGAACTTGCGTGGGCAGCTGTAACTGTACACGCCATCCAAGCTCTGTTTGACTCAATGCCCAGGCGTATCATGGCCGTTATTACGGCCAGAGGTGATTGTTCTGGGTACTGATTTGTCCGAATCGTTTCACCCAAATTGAGTGAAAATGTAATCACATGTCAGTTCTAGTATGATATATTTGTCCAATGAATACCCGTTTATATTCTGCATCTCTTCTTGGTGTAGCAATTTTAATGGCCAGCAGTGTAACAGATTTGACATACTACATTGCATGTTAGTATGGTGATATGCCGACAGGAGTGTGCAATAATGGCCTCTTCCCATCCAGGGAGCCTAATCAGATGCCAGAGGAAAAATTAACCACTGGAAATTAAAATAGTATCAACGTAGAGTGAAATTACATCGCCATCTATATACGAGACTCTGGTTGTGGCGGAAACTGATCCTATTACGTCAATTTTACAAAAATAGGATGCCATGGCCAGTTATATGACACTCTGAATCAGAAAGGTACGAAGCAACAACAAGACATAAAAGTCTCTTCGGGTTTACTGCCAGATACTAAAAACAACTGTGTTCAATATTTCGGCGATACAACTGTTCGCCATCTTCAGGAAAACGCTGCTTTTGCGGCTGTCCCGCTAAGAACTAATGGCAAGGCATCCGTACCGCACACAGTTACTGCCCCCCATGACTGGGCAGGTGGCGCCGCCCTTAGGAGAACACCGGCGGCAACGATATGTCGCGCTCAGAGACGATTTTCTAACATTCGGACTGGCCGCACTAAGGAACGTTGTCTTTCGTTGCTGGATAGTACAGGGTTCCACCCCCTGCTAAGAGGAAACCCATCGTCTCTTTTATCAAATTTCCCGCCAACCTAATTTTTTTCCCTCTTTATAAACACAGTTCTAATAAACTGGAAGTGTTGGCAACTATCACAGTTTCGCCAAATTTCATAGCGTGTTCCTCGTTTAAGCAACGTTCTGTTACCGCCGATTTTTCCAGCTTTTGTAGCCTCGTAAGACAGCGACTTTCCACTCACCTGTCATGAACTGTGCGAAGAAATCATTTTTCATAGAGCCGACTAGTGCCCTAATCTTGGATGGTGGATGGAAGACACTTTTAATGTTAAAACTCCTCAAAATTCTACCAATCTTAAATGATATTGCCCCAGCATAAGAAACAAAGGCCATCTATCTACGCTACTCTTACTGCACCTTTGGTGATGGTTCAAACTCCATAGCCCGACGAATCTTCTTCTCAGAGTTTCTATTTTCCTAAAAAGCAGCCGCCAAATGCACGAATTCTTGGGTTCAACTGTCCGCGCAGGGAATGGCATATGCGCTGCGTACAAAGGTCGTAAGGATGCCAGTGCGTTGGTGTGGCAGATAGCAAATACTGGCGTGCAGGTACCGACCAGCGTGTGTGTCGGCTTTCGGAGAACGCTACGTCACGGAGTACCATATTGTTCTTTGTAAACCACAACGTCTAAGATTGAAAGTTTCCCATCACTTTCAACCTCCACGGTAAATTCAACACTGGGATGAAGACAGCTGAAGTGGCCCAACATACTGTTGAGAGTATCACGTCCGTGTGGCCAGACGGAAAGGGTATTATCTATATACCTCCAGAAGCACATGGCTGCAAAGCCGAAGTCCTCAGCGCCATATCCTCGAAGTCCTCCATGAATAAATCGGCAACTATGGGAAATAAAAGACTGCCCATAGTCACTCCGTCATTCTGTTCAAAACGTTCTGCCGTCACAGTTAGTTTAGTCAGTTCGCACGAATTAATGAACAGATAAAAAATCAGACTCAGCAGTTAAAAACCGAGGTTGCTACTCACGTGACAGAGAAATTGTGAACAGGCATACAAACTACAACTAATGAGATTTCAGACGTGGAGGCCACTTTTAGAGGTATTCCTGAAATCGTTGAGAAACTGACTGAAAACCTTAGTGTTTTGCAACTACAGCAAGACGCTTTGAAATTTTCTCTTCAGCAGGTAGTAACGAGAGTAAAGGAACTCTCCACTAAGCATGAATGAAAATTAGATGAATTTTTAATAGAAAAGGACGAACAACTTAGAGAAATATTGGAATCAGAAGTATAGAAACCCATGCAGCAAATATTGCCGTACTATATTCCTAACGGAGCACTTCTGCAAATGCGGTTAAGAATGAATTACGACTTTTTACAAAAAACGTCTACAAGAGATTTGCCTTTACATCAAGAGGATGTTCAGGGTGATGAGACAGGAAACACAGAGATAGAATTAAACGCTGCAGATAACTGGTTGTTAGAATAAAGCCTATTAAAACACAAACAGCGTCAAATCAATTACAGAGTGAGCTATTTCCGGAAGCTGAATGTATAGGTTTATTGGGAGGCTACGACACAAGATGGCGACGTCAATTCAGTGACGCAAGCGATGACGCAGAGATTTACTAGTAACATATGAAAACTTGTGCTGGACTGTGGCGCAAGACTGTATTTCTCGCTTTACATGAGCGGTCACCCTGAGAGGCGGCACAAGCCCCCTCTCATATTTCTATCTTACTGAGCAATTCGATTTTCCTCTCTAATTGCATGCTGTGAAAAGTTGCTACTCCTTCACACGCGGACTTCCCACGCAGCGTCTCTCGTCACCCGGGTGGTCTGGTGACAGGCGGGCTCTGCTGATCCTGAAAGGGTCAGTTCGCGTTTCTTCTTAATCCATGTGCAACACAAAAAGTCGGAGTTGGAAAAGGATTGGGGGGGGGGAGGGGGGTGTTAGAGCATCATTTCCATATGAATATTCTAGAAGAATTTAGTGTTAAATACACTGCTAGCCCCGGCACCTCGCATCTGTACTGAACCGTGTTCATGTAGTTCGACGGGATGTTCCTTCACACACACGTGCATGTCCGAATAGGCGGACACTACTGGCAATTGACAGCTGTTACATTATGAAACGCATCGTAAACTGCGAATAAGATTGTGCAGCGGAAATACAATCTACCAGTAACGTATGAAAATTTGTGCTGGACGTGAACTCGAACACGAATTTTTTTAATTACGTCAGAGGTCTCCTTAAACGCCGAGGCAAACGGAACATGCTTCCATTACCGACCTAAACTTTCATGTTTCAGCTCTACTGGAAAGTTGAACGGATGCACTGAAAATCTTACATTCTCACGAACTGTTAATTGTTGGTGGAATAACCGACTTCGATTTCTATTTTCGCGACCGTGAGAAGTTGAAACTTTTAAAGTATGGTAATTTTGATTCGTTCTGGGCAATCAGACATATTAATTAAATGATATGCATATTAGAACCAATTACTATAATTCGTAATTATCTCAGTGAGGTAGCCGCAACGGCGGCTGAACACATATTGCACAAGTCAGTTATTTGCACAAGCGCCTCAACTACATGGTGAGTAGCAGTCTATTCTTTTCATAGATTTACGTAGTTTACAGTGATTCTGGAATTGTTCTCAAGGTATTTGAAACCTAATCAGTTATGCAAAGACGTTAGTAAATGTATGCTAAAGAAACTAGAATGTGACTACTTTGTAAATGCTATTCAGTCTCACTTCAGTCCTAGTGATAAAGGTCCACAGTTCCAATAAAAATTATTATATAAATCCGTAGAAGACATAAACGTGATACATATCCTTCATTCTGACTAATTACCAGCCTCCGACCCAATAAATGTTACAATGCATGGAGTCGGACACTTATTTCATGTGTATTGTGAGAAACGTATTTGGAAGTTATATGAAAAGTCACCGGACTTTGAGTCTTTTATCAATAGGCTGCTAGCCCATCTACAGTGATCAATGCATGTATCAAAGACGTCAGATAAAGAGCTCAGAATAGAAATGTATGATCGCAATTAGCCTCTAAACATCTGGTCCCATACTGTGGGAAAATATTACTTAGCAGGCGCGAAGTGTAAATGCAAGCAATTGTAAACTCCGTGAGGCAAGGAGAAATGAAGGCTCCAGTACCATGAAAGGCCTCCGGCACCAAGCGGCTGTTGTTACATACAATTCACAGAAAGTTAACGAGAGGTTTTTGGGGCAGTAATATTAGCTGGTTTTGGGAACAGTAACTTGCTATGTAACGTGTACGCGTTTATGATAATTTGTGGTCACAAACAGAGTTAATTGGAACCAATCTAGACTCATATTAATCTGGGCAGCAATGTTTCGTTTTATGGCCACTCTTCTTACAGAAATTGGCACGATGCCGAAGAAGAACAGGACACAGCGTAGCTAGACCTTGACGTAAATTGCAAGAGTTGCGAGGTTGAATATCTACACCAATCTAATAAGGGAGTGTTGAGGCTGCGGTGATAGGTGTAGTTCAGTAACTGGTCTAGAACAACGTTGCTCAGACAGTCAAAGCAGCTCCACAATAGCTAAATACAGCAGTCATCAGCCACTAATAATACTCTCCATGGTAGTCCATGATAGTACAGGATGACCACCTTACACTGTTTTCTCTGATGAGAAGCTTCCTAGTATTTTCGAGAAGTAGGCCGAGAGACATGATTTCAAGAGAACACCAGCAAGTCCTAGGACACAAGAACAAAAAAGCTGATGGAAGAAAGAAGGGGCATGACTAACTAGTGGGGCCTCTCATTTGTAGATTGGATAACGGAGATTTAGTGAGAACACATATGAAATCTTCTAATGCAAATTTAAGAGGTTTGACAGTCATTTCACTGGGCTGTTGATGTAAGTAAAGGTGCGTCCAAACTGTTTACATTTCTAAGGTGTTAACGGCGAGAAATCACACAGACTTCAACATACGGAAAATTTAAAGCTATTTAATAAAAGTTAAGGACCATATTCTGTCAGTGTTACATACACTGAAGAGCCGAAGGAACTGATACATCTGCCTAACATCATATAGGGCCCCCGCGAGCACGCAGAAGTGCAGCAACACGACGTGGCATGCACTCGACTAATGTCTGATGTAGTGCTGGAGGGAAGTAACAACATTAGAGCTGCAGGTAAGAGTACGAGAAGATGGAGATCTCTTCTCAACAGAGCGTTGCATCGCATCCCAGATATGCTCAATAATAGTTATGTCTAGGGATATTGGCGTCCAGCGGAAGTGTTTAAACTCAGAAGAGTGTTCCAGGAGCCACTCTGGGAGTTTGCGATGTCGCATTCTCCTGCTAGAATTGCCCAAGTCCGTCGGAATGCACAATGGAAATGTTCGATACAACTTGAAACGAGACTTCTCCGACCAGGCAACATGTTTCCAATCATCAACAGCCGAATGTTGGTGATCACTGACTCAGGCGAAGCATAAAGCTTTGTCTCGTGCAGTCATCAAGGGTACACGAATGGGCCGTCGGATACGAAAGCCCATATCGGTGATGTTCCGTTGAATGGTTCGCACACTGACACTTGTTGATGGTCCTGCACTGAAATCTGCAGAAATCTGCGGAAGGGTTGCACTTCTGTCACGCTGAACGATTCTCTCCCATCGTCGTTGGTCCCGTTCTTGCAGAATCTTTTTCCGGCCGCAGCGATGTCGGAGATTTTCTGTTTTTTCGGACTCCTGATATTCACAGTACACCCGTGAAATGTTCGTGCGGGAAAATCCACACTTCATCGCTATCTCGGAAATGATGTGTCTCATCGCTCGTGCGCTGACTATAAAACTACGTTCAAACTCACCAAATCTTGATAAACCGCTATTATGGCAGCAGCAACGGATCTAACAACTGCGTCAGGCTTTGCCGATTGTAGCACCCTATTCTGCCTGTTTTAAAATCTCTGTATTTGAATACGCATGCCTATACCAGTTTCTTTGGCGCTTCAGTGTGTACTTTCACTGTTTTAAACTGGACACGTAACTGTGAACCATAGTGTTAAGGAGTATATGTTAGCTAGACTGTCTTTAAACAGCAGCTATATGAGCCTTACACATGTTATAATCTGTATGGATATATGTTGAAGTTTTTGTGCTTCCTTTACTTCATTGAAAAATTACTGTGTGGACAAGACACAAAGAAGAACATTGAAGTGTACTGATGTGATTCTACACTGCAGATACAGAGAGACAGTGACGCACACGTGTTTCAATGTACAGTGTTTAGAAAGAATAACTAACGTATACTGGTCTCATGTCGGTGGGTGTGACTGAATGGGGTCTCTGGCAGGAGCAACTATCATTATGACAGGCAATCTGTCATACTGTGAAGTGGTGTCACGAAGAAATGATTCTGGGTGACTGGCGGATGGCAGGTCCCCTTTGCTGCTGCTGCAGCTTTAAATATCAACGAATGGTCGAATTGTTGCCTAGCCATCAGTGTGTTTATTTCCTGTCTCGTAGTTTCCGGTTCATCTATGTGCCTGATGTGATGTGCGCAATTTTGCTATGCGTATTGAGCAGTACTGTGCATGACAATCAGTCACTGTGTGGATGCGTATCTATGAGGATGCACTTGTCTGTCTTATATACTCGTATACAGTAGTACAGTTAAAAAAATTTCTGGCAAAGAAAAGTAAGGAATCGAAATGAAACTTTACATATTGCGAGGTTTTGTGATGTTATTTCAGTGAGAACAAAATAGAATCGAATTTGCAATAAACTTGGCAATATGAATGCACTTTCAAGGTCAATGTCGCAGCCCTTATGGCCCATGCATGCACTGATTAGTTTATGAAGGATGCGAAAAGCTACTCTTGAGACAAGCTGCCGCAAAAATGTTGTCAGGGGGCCTCAGTATATGGGAAACTAACACTCAGAGTCCACATCCGAGTTCGTCCCACACATGGTTTATCAGAGGAAGGTCTGAGGATCCTTCTGGCAGTGGGTGCATTTCCACATTGTGCAGATAGTTGATATACAGACGAGCATTATCCTTTTCCAGGACAGGAAGTGGGATATAACTGACGCCCAAAGTGGTCCCATACATATTCTATACGGAACTGATCTGGGGATGCTACTGGCCGTGAGAATACCTCACTATCATGCACACAATTCTTAGACACACTTGCCGTGTGTAGACATCCAAGGATGTAACACATGTTAACACACAATATCCGTGACGTACCTTGGGGTCAGCTGAATTCCTTCAGTCACACTCAGCCGCGATCTGAATTCATAAACGATTGCTCTTTATACCTTGATGCTAAGAGTAACTACGCTGATCTTCTCCAAAACATTAGAAGAATGAGACCTTCCCCAGGTCGCCTACGATGGTCATCCGTTGTAGAGCAGAACAGCGATTAACTGCTGAATACAATGCGACGCCATGAAGCTGCCGTTCCCTCTTCCCCTCACGATCCCATGCACTTAAATATCGAATCATTAATGCATCCAAATGTCCCACAAATCCGGATACAGCGGGATTCGGCGATGTGGCCAGATTAAGACACACGATGAGGCCCCTTTTCAACTGTGGCAGGTGCTGATAACGGTGCCTCACACGACTACGCGACATTTCTGCATCCTTCACAGTGATCACACAACATCTATTGCTACTTACGCCCTTTACATCCTGATAACATCACCGAACACGAACAACATTAACGAACAATATTAAAGGACTCTGGTGGCTGTTAAACTTGTTACAGAGAACAGCAATCAAATGGTTCAAATGGCTCTGAGCACTATGGGACTTAAAATCTGAGGTCATCAGTCACCTAGACTTAGAACTACCTAAGCCTAACCAACCTAATGAAATCACACATATCCAAACCTGCGACCGTAGCAGCAGCTCGGTTCCTGACTGAAGCGTCTAGAACCGCTCGGTCACAGCGGCTGGCAGAAGTGCAATGTTTTCTTGGTGCTTCCCTTTTTGTCAGTGTATTTTGCGTGTAGCTCTTGCTATACAGCAGTGACAAGTAGTCACAAAAATCTGAATAGCTATCACAAAAGAGGTATTGTGAAACCGATAAGATAAACGTAGTTGTGGTTCCCCTTCGGTTGACTTATTTGCGAAAATGCGGCCCTAAGCACCCAACAGAAAACGAGAATGAAAATATCAACCAGTTAGTGCACAACAGCGAAGATGCTTATAATGTCGTCTTTGCTTCGTCCAGCATAGATAACTTTGATTCCAAGGTACCAGAATTCCTTATTTTCATCTACTTCGTCGTTCCCGATTTTGGTGTTCAGTTTATCACTATCCCTATTTCTGCTACTCCTTATTACTTTCGTTTTTCTACAATTTATTCTAAAACTGTATTCTGTACTCGTAAGACCGTTCATTTCGTTCTGCAGGTCCTGTGATTCTTCCTTGCCTTTACTGAGTATAGCAACATCATCAGCAAATCTTATCATTGATATCCTTTTACCCTGAATTTTAATCTCACTTTTGAAGCTTTATCATCTTCATCATTCGTCTTGGATGCATAGAATGAAAGACTGCATCTAGATCTTCAACGCTTTTAACCCAGGCTCTTAATTTGGATATCCATTGTTATTTGTCTTTCTTGGACAGGGTGTACAAGGGAAGGCAAAAAATTATAAGGATGTAAGGGCAATACTGTAACGGTATTGTAAAATACAGAAATACGTGACGTATAAAATTTTAAGATAGATAGGTAACAAAGATATGAAAAGATAGTAGACGACGCTCAGAGAATCTAAACAAGAGTCGAGTGGAAATTCTCTCTTTTGATCATGTTTCTGGATGAGTTAAAATCTGCCATTATTTATTTTCCGTGTCTGTTCATTGAAAATGTTTGTTATTCCTTTCTTTGTCAAATAACTCATTTCGTTGTAACTTCTTTGTCAGTATTCTATATACGAAAAATGTCCTTGGAGGCTGAAACATGTCGTGCATTTAAAAGAAAACGGAAGCACAATTGATAGTTTTTAGTCGACTGCAGATCAATACTGTGCAATTGTCCTACAACGTTCTATAAACTGGACAAGAAATTTGTTTGTGAAGAGACTAGTTGCTCTTGCTTCTTGCTGCAAGATACGTCCTGAAATCTGGGAAAGCAGGTGATTCCTCAAGAAGGTTGAATACTTTGCACAGTCGGTGACCTAGTAAACTTGTGGCAATACGAAATGGAAGCGTTAATTCTGCGAGAAATCTGATACCGATAATCGCGTGTAATAAGGAAAGTTCAGTTGCTTGCAGGTAGTTATCAGCAGACTGTTTGAGAATTTAGCTTACCAATTAGAACCTAACTGCAATTATGGAGCAGCAAGCTATTGTCTTGTAGTGGCCGTCGTTCGAACGAGGGGACCAGCACCCAGGTTGGGGTATTAACCGTAGGAACGGTAGCTGCTCCCCGAGCCATGTCTCCGTCATAAAGTTGCATTGAATAACTAACACAGACGAGAGGACATTTCTTTACAGATGCTTAAATCTTATCCTGATAAGATTTTTATAAATATGTGACCACATAAAAAGAGAAACCAGTGGCCGATAAGGTGGTTGTATCATTTTACAGCATAACGTGTTCGTACAGTCAGAGCACGTGAATATTTATGTTTCTTCATTTTATTCTACCAGCAATCTCATTATCTCATTCAGCTAGACCTATATAGACAGCTGTTGCTTTTCCTTAGACGATTCCATACTGCAGATTTGATTTTGATATCCTCTTCTTTCGCAGAATCACTTTCAAAAACAGTTAAGGGAACGCCATTCGACTGTCAAATCCGTTTTTAACGTAACTGTCGCCATGATAACTACTAGAGAGCTGCAGAGAGCTTAGAAGTTCTTTTCTCTACGTTGCTCGTGACGACGAAATTTTTTGAGACGGTGTTGAACAGTCGATGATTCAAGAATCTTTTCGAAATGGACTGTGAGTATAAGGTGCATGGGCTTTTTAATTGCAGCAAATTGGACACAAAAAAGATGAGAACTACCTAAGTAAATTAAGTTCAAAGCTCATGAATGTCAATAAAACTACCAGTAGTGAACCTATTTTCAGATTTTACGTGTGTAGAACATATATTACATTTCTGTATTATGAATATATGACATACTAATTTTTAGAATTTATTTTCGTAATTTGAAGGCTGTACCTACGATGTAATGGACTCTATAAAATACATGGAAGTCTCAGGTTATGTGGTAACTTTTCTCCTTACTGACGCATTTACATTAATGTATCGTCAGATTAATCCATACTGGATGGTAGGGCGTACCCAGGAGCAGACTGAGATTCAGTTCACAATTTGGTAGTGTTGAAGGATAGGCAGAAGTTTGAGAGATTAACCAAGAAAGAACCAATTCACAAAGAATTGGGGTACGGCAATACTAAAGAATGAAGAGATACGCTTGAAGTTCTTTATGGAGATAGATACTGCGATAAGGAATAGCTCAGTATGCAGTACAGTTGGAGAGAAATGGTCATCTCTAAAAAGAGCCATCACAGAGGTTGGAGAGGAAAACATAGGTACGAAGGAGGTAACTACGAAGAAACCATGGATAACAAAAGAAATAATACAGTTTATCGATGAACGAAGCAAGTGCAAAAGTGTTCAGGGAAATTCAGAAATACTGAAATTCAAATCACTGAGGAAGAAAATAAAGAGGAAGTGCAGGAAACGTAAGACGAACCAGCTCCAAAAAAGTGTGAAGAAATAGAATAAGAAGTAACTGTCGGAAGGACTGTCTCAGCGTACAGAAGAGTCAAAACAACTTTAAATGAAATTAAAAGCATGGGTGGTAGCATTAAAAGCAAGGGTGCTAATATTAAGAGTGCAACAGGAATTCGACTCTTAAATGCAGAGGTTAGACCGGGTAGGTGAAAAGAGTACACTGAAGGCCTTTATAAGGGGAAGATTTGCCTGGTGTGATAGAAGAAGAAATAAGAGCCAATTTGGAAGAAATAGGGGATCCAGTATTAGAATGAGAACTTAGCTTTGGAGGAATTAGGATCAAACAAGGCAGAAGGGATGGATAACATTCCATCAGAATTTCTGAAAGTATTGGGGGAAGTGGCAAGAAAACTACCATTCTCGTCGGTGTGTAGAATGCATGAGACTAGCGCTACACCATCTGACTTCCGGAAAAATATCTTCCCCACAGTTCCGAAGAGTGCAAGATCTGACAAGTGTGAAAGTTGCCGCACAATCATATTGACAGCTCATACATACAAGTTATTTAGAAGAACAATATACAGAAGAATGGAAGAGTAAAATGAGGATGTTTTACATGACAATCAGTTTGGCTTTATGGAAGGTAAAGGCAGTAAGAGGCAATTCTGATGTTGCGGTTGATGTGGCAGCAATAGTATTTGCCGACCTGGAAAATGCGTTCGACAATGTCAAATGATGCAAGACGCTGAAAATTCTGCAAAAAATTGGGGTAATATGTAATATAAATCTATAATATCTATAATATAAAATATGCACTAGAACTAAGAGTGGAACACCAAGAATGAAGTGCTAGGGTTAAAAAGGGTGTAAGACAGGGATGTAGTCTTTCGTCCCTACTGTTAAATCTATATATCGAAGAAGCAATGAAGGAAGGAAATTCAAGAGTGAATTAAAATTCAAGGTTAAAGGATATCAGTGATACGGTTCGCTCATGACATGACTAGCTTCAGTGATAGTGAAGACGAAATAGATCTTCTGAAGGGAATTAAGAGTCTATTGAGTACAGAATATAGGTTAATAGTAAATCGAAGAAAGACGAAAGTAATGAGTAGTAGCAAAAGTGAGGACAGCGAGAAACTTAACGTCAGGGTTGATTGGCTCAAAGTAAATGAAATTATGGAATTCTGTTACCTAGGCAGCAAAATAAACAATGACGAGCGGATCAAGGAGTACATCAAAAGTAGATTATCACTGACAAAAAGGGCATTCCTAGCGAAGAGAAGTCTACTAGTTTCAAACATGTGGCTCAATTTGAGGAAGAAATTCCAGAGTATGTACGTTTGGAGTACAGAATGAATGACTGTGGAAAAACCCGAACTGAATAAAATCGAAACATTTGAGATATGGTTACAGATGAATGTTGAAAATTGGGTGCACTGGTAACGTAAGGAATGAGGAGGTTTAGCGCAAAATCGGAGAGGAAAGGAATATGTGGAAAACACTGACAAAAAGAAGGATCTGGATACTAGGACATGTGTTAAGACATTAGGGAATTACTTCCACGGCACTAGAGGGAGCATGTCACTGTAGAGAAAGGCAGTGATTGGAATACATCCAGAAAATTATTGAGGATGTTGATTGCAAGTGCTACTCTGAGATGAAGAGGTTGGCACACGAGAGGAAGTCGTGGTGGTCCGCATCAGACCAGTCAGAAGACTGACGACGCGAAAAAAGTTATCGATTCATGTGTCCTATCCATAAAATAATGCGAAATGAGTTTCGCATTGTCTTTTGGGTAAGATACATGACTGATGCAAAAGTTGATGAAAACGACGGAGTGGCTCACGGTACAGCTAAATACGTGTTCCGTTGTGGCAGGCAGCAGAACAAGCGTGATGTTAACTGTGCAGCAGACGATAACAGTTTTCACCTTGAGGTAGCAGTGGGTGTGAAATTCTGACTTGATTTGACTGTCGATTCCATAAACCGGGACTTACTAATAAGGAAATTCAACAATTAGTGCATCTGATCTATTGAACTACATTTTCCTGGAGTCATTCGAGTTTGAACTGCATCATACGGACAGGAACTGAAGAAATGAATTAAAATTTGTATCAAGGTTTGGTCTCGAACCCAGGTCTCGTGCTTATCGGGCAGATGGACAGGTGTACTAGGCATTACACCACAGTGTCATTGTGTCCATTACAGGTGCATGGATTACCCTAGCCCAGTGCCCTCCCTAACAACATTTAAGATTGAAAAATGGACTTAAGATATGAATTTTAGTTTATGTTTGGATGCGAATAGGGCTAGAGTAGTCCGTGCACGTGTGGTAGCCACAATACCATGGAGTTGTAGTGGTTAGAAAAAAAAGAGGTTGAAATGGCTCTGAGCACTATGGGACTTAACATCTGAGGTCATCAGTCTCCTAGAACTTAGAACTACTTAAACCTAACTAGCCTAAGGAAATCACACATATCCATGCCCGATGAAGGATTCGAACCTGTGACCGTAGCGGTCACGGGGTTCCAGACTGAAGCGCCTAGAACTGCTCCGTCATCCAGACAGATCTGTCTAGGGAGCAGGAGACTCGGTCCTTAGCACAAATTTTAATTCTGTGCTTAACTGGTATACAAGTCTATGCGCTCCGGTAGCGTTAAGAACGAGCCCAGTCAATGCCGTCCATCAGCCCCTACTGACGAAACTGAAGAGTTTGGAACTTCCACTGAACACAGTCCAAAATCGGTGGGGGGTGGAGGGGGGGGGGGTTGTCGTAGGAGCTGTACATTCTACGCTCGACACACAGTGAAAGAAAGGAAAAGAGGTGGAAATACAGCGTACCATCCGCAGGTTCTCCACCAATTACATGACGAGGATTTAGCAGAGCATATGAACATGTGCCAGTATATGCTTGAAGCAGTTGCAAATCGCAACATCCTCAACCAAATTCTGTTCACCGAAAAGGCATCCTTCCACACTCGTGGAACGGTTAACCCACCATCATCTGGTCTGACGCTCCATCATGGAGCATCTGGAAATCCAGCGAGGCTTTCACGGAGTTAATGTGTGGATGGAAATATCGGTGGATGAAATCTACGGCCCGTTCTATTTCGTCGAAAATTCCACCAACAGGTAACGTACGTGTATGTTCTGCAAAAATTTGTTTTATCACAGCTTGTGCACGAGTAATGTGTGCATGACGTTTACTTTCGGCAGGAAGGGGAACTATGTCATTATGCCACAGATGTGTGTACGTAACTGAATGATGTGTTTCCTGGAAGCTCCATTGGGCGCACAGGACTCATAACCTGGCGACGCGTTCTCCAGACCTTACGAACGTGTATTTCTTCAAGTAGTGATCTATCGAGGGACATGAGTATCGCCGAGACCGACACCGTGGTAACTTGTGTGCGGAGCTTCGAGGCCGAATTAGAGAAGCCGTTGCAGCTATATCTGTGACGAGCTTCGTCAACATTTCTATCAGCCTCAAAGTACGCAGCAATGATATCTTCCCTCTCTGCAATCTGTAATATCGTATAACAATTGCGACGAGATGTGTACAGACCGAATCATTGAAGTAACATGCACATTTTGACCGCGGACTGAGCGCATGATCACGGTCTGTGCTTCATTCGATTGTGAGAGGTGTCACATGATAGCATTTTCAAAAATATCAAAAAAGTACTTCGGCCGCTATCTGCAGATGACTTCGACTTGAGGTAGTACTGTTTTACAGCAATCGTCCTCTCATTTACATGTTTGCGCATGTGTCTCCAGCATGTAAGAAGGGTAAAAGAACTGACCCGCAAAATTACAGATCAATATCCTATCTTTGACTTGCTCCGGAATCCTTGAAAATATTCGCAGCTCGAATGTAATAAACTTTCTTGTGACTGAGAAGCTTATGACCACGAATTAGCACGCTTTTAGAAAGCATCGCTCGTGCGGTACTCAGTACACCCTTATCTCACATGATATTCTGCCAAGTCTAGATGAAGGCCAACAGTCAGATTCCATGTTTATAGATTTCCGGAAGGCATTTGACATGTTGCGCTATTGGAGGCTGGTAACGAAGGTGCGAGCATATGGACTAAGTTCACTGATATGTGAGTGACTCGAAGACTTCTGAAGTAATAGAAGCCAGCACGCAGTCGTCGAAGACAAATGTTCATCAGACACAAGGGCTTAATGAGATGTGCCCCAGGGATGTGTTGTAGGACCGCTGTTGTTGCCTATTTAGATAAATGATTTAGCGGACAAGATGGGCAGTAATCGGCCGCTGTCTACAGATGACTCTGTGGTGTACGGTAGGGTGTCGAAGTTGAGTGACTGTAGGAAGACACAAGAAGACTTAAACAAAATTTATAGTTGCCGTGATGAATGGCAGATAACTTTAAACGTGGAGAAACGTACGTTAATGCGCTTTAGTATGAAGGGAAAACCTGTAATGCTCGAATACAGTATTGTTATTGTCCTACTTGACACATTCAAGTCGTTTAAACATCTGGGCGTAACGTTGCAAAGCGATGTGAAGTGGAACGAGCATGCGAGAACTGTAGTAGGGAAGATAAACTGTCCACTTCGTTTTATTTGGGAGAATCTTAGGAAAAAGTGGTTGACCTGTAAAGGAGACCGAAAATAGCACTCTGCTGCTACCTTTTCTTGAGTACTACTCTAATTTTACGGAGCTGTACAAGGTTGGATTTAATTAAGACACTCAAGAATGTCGGAGGTGGAGTGCTTCATTTGTTACCGGTATGGTCGAACAACACGTAAGTGTTATGGAGGCACTTACAGGACTCAAGTGGGAATTTCTGATGGAAGTCGACTTTGTTAAGAAGCGCCATTGAGAAAATTTAGAGAATCGGTATTTGAAGGTGACTGCCGAACGGCTCTACTGGCGCCAACATACATTGTGCGTAAGGAGGACGGAGATATGATTCGCGGAACTAGGGTTCATACGAAGGCATATGGACAATAGCTCTGTTTCGAGTGAAGCGGGAAAGGAGGTGACAAGTAGTGGTACCGGGTACTCTCCCCCACTCACCGTATTGTGGCTTGCGGACAATCTACGTAGATGTAGATGTGAATGCTGATGCTGGTAAGAATCCACGTAGGCTGAGGCACGTTGTACGTCAGAGGCAAAGAATTGTAAACATTTGGTGCGGGGTTATTTTAGACGAGGTGTTTGGTCCTTTTTTCATCTACATCAATATTCTGAAGTTCACTATGAAGTGCCTAGTGAGACTTCATCCAACCAGAAGACTCTATCTCTACCCTACCACTCCCGGACGGCGCGCGAGAAAAGCAAAAATTTTGATCATTACATGAGAGCTCTGATTTATCTCATTTCATTACGATCATTCTCCCTATTTATTTGGGCGACCTCTAAATATTATTTGTGTTCGGAGGAGAAAGTTGGTATTCCAATTTTTTGGAAAGCTCTGCCCGCAACGAAAAAAGACTTTGTTTTAGTGATAGCCATCCATATAGTCTGTCATACCCCAGTGTCAATCTCCCCCATTTCGCTGTAATACAAAACGAGGTGCCCTGCTTTCAGTTGTTTCAATATCTTCCATACGTCCTATCTGATGACGATGCCATAATTCCAAAAGGCGCAGCAATATTCCAGAAGAAGACGGAAAACCATAGCGTCTGCAGCCTCTTCAATAATCTGTCGTGTGTTCTAAGTGTTCAGACAAAAAAACGTAGCCTTGGTTTCACCTACCTCACAAATTATCACACGTAGGTGGCACTATTATGATAACGAATTAATTGACTAATTAATTAAATTGATCAATTATGTACCTATTCCCCTTCCATTCCCCTCCCTTCCCCACCTGGTAAAGACACGAGAAATTTGAAATCATTGAAAAACTGAAATGTTATTGGTAAATTCAAACTTTTCAGGTAAATTCAAATGCTAACTACATTCCATTGCACAGGACATAATAATAATAATAATAATAATAATAATAATAATATTTTCATTATTTATAAAAATTCATTTTGCATATCTCTGGTGTAGAATGATGTTGCTTACTCCCTTTATTTCATAATCTTTGGAATACTGGCACAGTCTAACTGTGATGTCACAATAAAAGATGCTCAACCCAGAATACAGACTGGTTCTAATTCCCTTCCTCTTATTGATGGGGAACTCAAAATTGGTCAGAAATACAATAATCAGTGGCAAAATTAATTTTGTTTCTTCTGGCAGTAAAGCATGGAATTTCGGGAAGGGTATCTGCCATCATTGATAGAGCACTAGAGAGTTGCCTAAGCTAGTATAACCAATACCCCTAAGTGGGAAGGATAGGTAATAGTAATAATGTAAAAAACAGTCACTGAAGTGCAAGGCAGTATCCTCTAGAAGATCTAAAAGTCAGAAGCTATTGCAGAGAAATAAGCATGAATAATAATATTGGGAAAACAACCCAATGTCCCATTGCTCCTATTATTTTTCTTTATTGTGATTTCATTCCCCTGTCCCATATGGGCTGGCTGGGGCACAATCCGCCGCTCTTCAGCCAAGTGCCATTACAGTGGAAAATAAAAAAAGAAAAGGTGGACATAAAAACTGGAGAAAATGGAAGTTAAAATGTAAACTGACATGGGGACGTTCATTGGCCGTCAGTTACATAAGTAGGCATAAAGTTAAAAGAATGCAGTTGGTGATTTGTGGGGCACTTAAAATACATTAGAGTCATACACGGAAGTTAAAATTTAGCCACAGTATAAAACACACAGAACAAGAGACACTTAAGGAACCAATGTTAGCCATGGAGCTGACAAGAGGAATAAAATCTGCTAGGAGGAACCTGCTGAGGGATGTGAGGCCTAAGAGGAGGGAAAAAGAGGGGTGATGAAGGTGTAGTGGGGCAGAAGGGCTGGAAGGGGTTGGAGGAAAAGAAAAACATTGGGGTTGGGGTGGGAGATGGAAGGCAAGTCAGGAGGGAGTGCAGAGACACAGAAGGGGCATGGGAAAGAGGGGGATGTAGGAGGGAGGAAAACAGTTCAGGGGATGTTAAGATGAGGAGAGAGGGAGCCCTGAGGAGGAGAAAGGGGGTTAGAGTTGGTAGGAGAGGTGGAGATCAGAATGAAGCTCATCATCCCAGAGGGGTGAGTGCTAATGGTTGTGTTGGGAAAGGAGGTGGAGGGTGTGGTGATGGAGAGAAGGCATTGGGATGATAGAAGACCTCTGCGGGTGGGGGATATTCAGTAGGTGGATGATGTGCATGGTGTGCATGAGTTTGAGGGGAAAAAAAAGATGTGGGAGGGGGATGGGGACGTAGAGAATCTGTGTAGGGTACAGAAGGGAGGTATGGGAGGTGACGTGGAGGGCATGGCGTTCTATTATTTTGAGTCCTTTATAACATCTGGGAGGAGCGGATATACAAGTGATACTGGCATGACAAAGGATGGGATGGATCAAGGATTTGTAGGTGTGAACGATGGTGGAAAGATGCAGTTCCCATGTCTGGCCATACAGACGTTTCAGGAGGTGGAGTCTATTGTGGGCTTTCTGTTGGATCATAAGGAGATGGGGAGTCTAGGGAGCTGATGGTCAAGGGTGAGGCCAGGGTATTTCAGGGTATGAGTGAGGTGGATAGGACAACCATAAATGGTGAGGTAAAAGTCATGGAGATGGAAGGAGCAGGTGGTCCGACCTATGATGCCTGCCTGGATCTTGGAAGGGTTGATGCAAAGGAGCCATTCCCAGCGTTGCCACTTTTTTCTTTATTGGTATTTTAATACCTTCAGAATAAAGGTATGCCGGCAGCAGCCTATCTACTCCACTCTTCGCCCGCAGTGAACACATACAGGAAACAAACAGCCAGAAAAACAAGCAAACATGGTGGACAAAAACAGGAGACTGTCATAATAAAAGTAAATGAACCCATTTATGGGCATACTGAATGGATAAAAAGGGTCCATCAATGTACACAACGGAGAAGAACGAGTTTACACACGTGAACTGAGGGGCACAAATTGGGAGACACTGAAGCACTGACGCAAAGACACCCACGAGCACTGGCGACAACCTCTGGTACACAAAGATGCACTGTTCACTCACAGCGCCAGGGACCTGCCAAAAGGAAGAGGTAGAGGTAGGAGGAAGAGGGCGAGAGTCTTGACGCCAGTGGGAGTGGAGAAGGAAGGGGGAGGAGAGAGGGTAGGAGGGGTTGTGGAAGCCTGGGGGGATATGGGAGGGAGGGAGGAAGAGAGGAGGGAGAGAACGGAAAGAGGAGGAAAAACACATGTGGAGGAAGGGGAGGATTAAAGTTGCTAGGAGAGGTAAATGGAGGAGGTGAGGGCATCATCAGGGAGGGGGAGTTGATGGAAGCCATCTTGGGCGAGGGGAGTGTGGAGAGATGGAGAATGGGTGGGATGCTGGAGTAGAGGCACGGTAGCAGACAAGGGTGGGAAAGGATGGGAGAGACAAGCGAGTGAGGGGGATCAAGTTTGTGGGAGGTGTAAAGGATCTGTGTCCCGAGGTGTGGGAACGGAATTAAATTGTAGAGGATCCTTGTGGGGGAGGGGAGGCGGATGTGATAGGTGAGGTGGAGTGCATGGCGTTCCAGGATTTGTAGAAGGTAGGAGGGGCGGCGATCCAGGAGGGAAGGCATAGCAGAGGATAGGGCAGATGAGGGATTTATAGCTGTGGAGGACTGTGGAGGGGTGCAGAACCCATGTGTGGCCAGAGAGGATCTTGAGGATGCGGAGTCGGGAGTGTGCCTTTGCTTGGATCGTCTGCAGATGGGGGGGTCCAGGAGAGGCGACGGTCAAGGGAGACGTCAGATACTTGAGGGTGGGCGGTGAGGTTGATAGAACTGTCATAGATAGTGTGATAGAAATCGAGGAGACCGAAGGAAGGGGTGGTTTCGCCTACAATGATCGCCTGGGTCTTGGAAGGATTGACCTTGAGCAGCCACTAGTTACACCAAGTGGTGAACTGGTCAAGATGGCATTGGAGAAGGTGCTGGGAGCGTTGGAGGGTGGGTGCGATGGCAAGGAAGGCGGTGTCAGTGGCGTACTGGAGAAGGTGTAAGGGAGGTGGAGGCGGCGGCATGTCTCTACCATCTGAGAATGGGGGAGAGGACAGAACATTGGGGCACACCAGTGGATGGGTAGAAGGTGTAGGAACCCATGTTATGGATGGTGACATAGGAAGCGCTACTATAAACCCATTCTCTGTATATGCAGGAGTCATGTAGCAACAGCATTGGTGAATGAAACACACCTATTTACGCGCGGAAGTTCGTCGTAGCCAACAGGAATGTGCGAAATATATCACATGATATTTTTTACGAATCTTACTGGAATACAGCATCCCAAGAAGAAAACATTGGTCATTCACATCCTGTCTAGTCTAGCGTTTTCTGCCAGGTGTATTGTGTACCTAAAGAGCTCACCCAGTGGAGCCTTTTGTTTGTACCTGGTTGGTGCGACAACCTGAGCCGTTGCGTCCAGTCAGCTGAGCCCTCGTTGCCACGCCTGCCGCTGGTAGCACAATAACTTCACTAACTCCTAGCACACTGTGAGGCAAGCAGGTGCAGCTAGGAAAAACAGCTATAACTGCATTTCCACCCTGGACATACACTCCCCACTTTAAAAAAGAATCCATCGTACCCAATACGAGACAGGGATGTTCTTGTCCACACACCTCTATTTTCTCTCGCAAAATCTAAAAGCAAGCACAGAAATGTCTGTTTTGTATATAAAAACCGCCTTTTTCTTGTTGAACTGTATTTTATTTCGCCCCAGAGGCATTACGTTTTTTTTCGCTTCAAGGCATCTTCAGTTGGATCTAGGATGATACAGTTCTGTTTTGATATATATTATTTGTGGATTGTAGAACCGTTCACGTCTCGTTTTTTAGGTAAATAAGCAGTTGCTTACAAATCTTCATGACGATAGAATTTCAGAAACCGAGACACACGTAATTTTTTGCTTGTAATTGTGAAGTTAAATACAAATTCTCATATATTTAGCTTCAAAAATGATTTTGTGATGAAATATTTTTAAAAAAATTCATCCCCTATTTCACTCCCTTGGGAGCTGAATTTTGCCAAAACACTAGAACAGTTTTTTTTTTTTAAGTTTCTAACAGATGAGTCAAACACCAATCCTCATGGATGCAGTTTGGAATTCAACACCTCATAGAATGAAATTGGGCGTGACTGATCCACTGAGTCATCATCGATGCATCACAGGACTAAAATAATAAACTCGTTTGTGGGTAGTGATGGAGTGACCTGTCACGGGAGTGGAATATCGGACAATCCCTTACTGAACGATGCTAAAAGAATATATGGTCAAACCCTTCTCCATATTTCAAATTCTATATTTTTAGCAATAGTTTTAAACATTTAGTAGTTCTTTAATGCTGATTTATTTGAAGAAAACGTCACCCATATAACGGTTAAATTTTCAAAAATGTTCAAACACGTATATCTTTATTTGCAACAGAAAAACTAAATACCAATTTCTGCTAGTTCTCGCTTTAAATCAGCCTTAAAAGCGACACTTTTCAAAAAGCCCTTAATCCCCACACTTACGGGTGGAGTTCTTAAAAAATCCCTTCTTAAACGCGACGTACAGTACACGATCAACAATCTCTCCAAGTTTGAAGTTTTAATCGTTAGTGGTTTGTGCTGGGTGATGATGAGTCAGTCAATCAGGAATTTTCGTTTTATACACTGAGATCATTCAACTATCCAGTGTGGGTACCTGTCTCGGCTGAAGAAGCGAAGTTCGTACTGTTACCTGACACTTTTGACCTACCTAAACAATGAATGAACAGCATTTAATTTCAATGTAATGGACGTAGAGGGATTGAAGACAAAGTTGAAACTGAGTGTAAATGACACTGCGTACAAGTATGTGCCGAGTAAGAGGACTAAGGACGAAAAGGACCCACCATGGTTTAATATCAAAACGCTGAGGAAGCAGAGATTGGAGCAGTTCAGAAAAGAATGCCCACCTGTCGACAGAAAAAATGTAGTAGATATTATATGTCAATAGAAAGATACGTGAAGCATATAACTTCCACTGTCACACGTTGCTGAAGACAGAGGAATTTCTGGTGTTAACATAAAATTATTAAGCCGGTCGATTGTTTCTATCCAGTCATTCGTCGACCAGTCTGGTGTATCAATAGAAGAGAGCAAATGAAAACGTGATACTGTACACTGGAGCAACAAAGAAACTGGTATAGGCATGCATATTCAAACACAGAGATATGTAAACAGGCAGAATACGGTGCTGCAGTCGGTAACGCCTATATTACACAAGAAATGACTGGCGAAGATGTTAGATGAGTTAATGGTGCTACAATGGCCGCTTATCAAGATGAAAATGAGTTGGAATGTTGTGTTATAGTCGACGCACGAGCGATGGGACACAACATCTCCAAGGTAGAGGTGAAGTGGGGGCTTTCCCGTATGACCATTTGACATGTTTACCGTGACTATCAGGAATCCACTAAAACATCAGATCTCCGACATTGCAACAGCCAGGAAACGCGCCTGGAATTACAGGACCGACAATGACTGAAGGGAATCGTTCAATGCACGCGCTTTTGGAGCCGAAGGTACAATCGTGTACCATTTATGACTTCACGACTCAAATCTTTAAACGTTGCTTGGGATTTTAAACACTGAGGTTGGACTGTTAATGACTGGAAACATATTGCTCGGTCGGACGAGTCTCGTTTCCAATTGTATCGAGCTAATGTACGTGTACGGGTATGGAGACAACGTCATGAATCCATGAAGCCTGCATGCCTGCAGGTGACTGTACAAGCTGGTGAAGGTTCTGTATTGGTGTGGGGTGCGTGCAATTGGAGTGAAATGCGACCCCTGACACTTGTAGATATGGCTCTGATATGTGACACGTACATAACGATAAGCATCCTGTCTCATCACCTGCTTCCATTCACGTCAATTATGCGTTCCGAAGAACTTAGGCAATTCCAGCAGGACAATGCGACACTCCAGACGTCCAGAATTGCTACAGAGTGGTTCCAGGAACATTCTTCTGAGTTGAAACACTTCCACTAGCCACCAGACTCACCGGGCATGAACATTATTGAGCATATCTGGGATGCCTTGCAAGGTTCTGTTCAGAAGAAGTCTCCACCCATTCATACTATTATGGATATAAGGATATCCCAGCATGATTGATGGTGGCGGTTCTCTCCAGCACTGCTTCAAACATTATTGGAGTTCATGCGAAGTCGTGTTGTAGCACTTCTGTGGGTTCACGGGGGCCCTACATGATGTGTGTACCGGTATCTTTGGCTGTTCAGTGTAAATTTCGCAATTAAGAAATCGTTGTCCCCAGAGGACCAGACATACGTAACATGGTTGACCGTAGCTCAGACACGTGTAGTGAGCGTGTAAATGTAAGCATCCCTGGCGTTGATACGCAGGTAAAAGAGCTGAAGTATTTCGACAGATCCGGAAGGAATTTCAGTTCGGTTGTTCAGATATCATTCTGCATTGTCTCCTAGCTTAGACTTCATGTATCACAAGTCTCTCGGCCGGCGTGAAGTCTCCAGCGACTGGAAAAAGCGCAGGTGATTTACGTGTTGATTATAATTAAAGGTCCGCAGCTCGTGGTCTCCAGAAAGCGTTCTCGCCTCCCGGATTCGATTCCCGGTGGGGTCAGTGGTTTTCACCTGCCTCGAGATGACTGGGTGTTGTTGTGTCGTCTTCATCATCATCATTCATTCCCATTACGGTCGGAGGAATGCAATGGCAAACCACCTCCACTAGGACCTTGCATAGTACGGCGATCCGTGTCTCCCGCAATGTTCCCCTACGCTCGCTCACAGAGTTTGCGACTGCATCGTCATCATTATAATTGAAGTTAAACCTTCAAACCGATGTAGAAACAACAACACTGGTCAGAATGACGTCAAATTGCAACGAATATTATCGGAGAAGGGGAAAACCTATGGCAAGAAGAAAAGGCAATAGTTACAAAATGGCGCTGTAGGCATCATGATTTATTAGTAGTCGACTACAGTTTTAATTGTACTGAGGCCACAAGCCGCATAAAAAGCATCACTCACGTCGATTTTTAATTGTCCTGAGGCCAAAAACCGCACTGAAAATCATCAATGAAAATCAAATCGGATTATTAATTTCAGTGTGACTGACGCAACACATGTTCAATAGGCTGTCCGCCGGTTTCTGCAACAAGTTGAAATCGAGAAACAGCATGTGCCACAACTGACCGAACTGTTTCCGGGGTCACGTTCAGAATGTGTTGCGCAATGCTTGCCTTCTATGCAGCTAAGATAACAGTCTGAACACTGAACACAACATCTTTCAGATAGCCCCACAGCCAGAAGTCACACGAATTAAGATCAGGTGATCGGGACGGTCAGGCTGTAGGGAAAAGGCTGCTGATTATTCTAATTTTCCCGAACGGCGCTTCGACAATTCTGTGTATTGACATATCCTATTAGATGGAAGTGGGCTTCACCTGTTCCCAAAATCTTCCACAGCTACTTCCATGCGAGCAAGAAATTTTAAAGCCAAGATCTGCCTTGCTGGCAGGTCAACAGGAAGTAACTTGTGCACATGGGTAATTTTGACTCGACAGGACAGAAGGATATTTTGTAGGATTTTACGCACCGAGTGCTGACGGGTATGTCCAATATCCGGCCAATTCTCCGTGCACTACAAGTTTACACACCACCACTCGTCTCCTCCTGCATTGCTGTCACCGTTGCTTCCACTGATGTCGAATCAATTCATTTTCTCCCTCTACCAGGTTGCACACCAAAAGAACAAGTCTTTTCTAATCTCCGAATCTGTTTTTCTAGACCCACGGCAGGCATCGGACCAACGCCTTTTCCGAAACCCTTCAGTGTCCGGAATTTCTGAAGAGCGACGTGCGTAAAGTCAGCATTCGTGTAATATAGCTTTACAAGCAGAGCGAGATCCTGCATTGAGACAGTCATGGCGAACGTCGCAGACGTCAAACGATTAAAAGCCGTGTACTCGGCGTGTTTATACACACATTAAAAAAAAGTTTTTCATCACACTAGTTGCCAGAACTCCTGAAGACATACGTTGACTGTGGATATTGTATCACAGAGAAAGTCCCTTTGACTGTTCAGAGATGTCACTAAATCCGCCCAATGACGTAAATAACCATGCATGAGCAGCGTCTATTTGACGAAGGGGCTCCGATAGCTGATCAGGTCCAGTCATTCCACCAGGAAGGAGGTACACGACTCGGGTTGTCTGTAGTTCAACCATGCCTAGAGTGTCAGTGCAGCGGTTCGATCGCATCCTCGTTGTTACTTTGTGCCAGGAAGGACTCTCAACAAAGGATGTGTGCAGGCAGAATGAACCACAGCGATGTTCTCCCGGCATGGAGGAGATACAGAGAGACAGGACCTGTCGATGAGATGCCTCGCTCAGGCCGCCCAAGTGCTACTACTGCAGTGGATGACCGCTAGCTACGGATTGTGGGTCGGAGGAACCCAGACAGCAACGCCACCATGTTGAATAATGCTTTTCGTGTAACCACAGGAAGTAGTGTTACTACTCAAACTGTGAACAAGAGGCATGCGCTACCTCACTCCCGACGTCCATGACGAGGGCCACCTATGCAATCACGACACCATGCAGCGCGGTTCAGATGGACCCAACGACATGCCGAATGGACCGCTCAGGATTGGCATCGCGTTATCTTCACCGATGAGGTCGCATGTGCCTTAAACCAGACAATGGCCGGGGACGTGTTTGGAGCTAACCTGGTCAGGCTGGACGCCTTACACATACAGCCCAGCGAGTGCAACAAGGTGCAAATTCCCTGCTGTTTTGAGGTGGTATTACGTGTGGCCGACGTGCACCGCTGGTGGTCATGAAAGGCGCAGTAACGGCTGTATGATACGTGAATGCCATCCTCTGACCGCTAGTGAAACCATATCAGCAGCATATTGGCGAGGCATTCGTCTTCATGGACGACAAATCGCACCCCCATCGTACACATTTTGTGAATGACTTCCTTCAGGAGAACGACATCGCCCGACTAGAGTGGCCAGTATGATCTCCAGACATGAACCCTATCGAACTCGCCTGGGACATATTGAAAAGGGCTGTATATGGATGATGTGACCCACCAACCGCTCTGAGGGTTCTACGCCGAATCGCCGTCGAGGAGAGGGACAAATTTGGCCACCAGTGACTTGATGAACTTGTGGATAGAATGCCACGACGAATACAGGCATGCATCAGTGCTACAAGACGTGCTACTGGGTATCAAAGGTACAGGTGTGTACAGCATTCTGGACTACCACCTCTGAAGGTTCCGCTGTATGGTGGTAGAACATGTAATGTGTGGTTTTCATGAGCAATAAAAAGGGTGAAAATGATTTTCTGTACAGTTTCCAGAACTCTCGGAACCGAGGTGATGAAAAACTTTTTTAATGTGCATGCCAACTTCAATGGGTCATATGCATGACTGGTGTTTTTATTTACGTTTTCTGACACTTATAGCGCCATTTATTGAGCAATTGTCACACTGTTTTTTTTTCTGTCATGCGTCTTCCCCCTCTCCGGTAATGTTACGATTGCAATTTGACGTCATTCTGACCAGATATGTTATTTCTACAGCGTTTCGAAAGTCTAACTTTAATTATAATCACGCTGTATATAAGAACGGCAACAGAACAGACTCAGAAAATTGCCGACCAGTATCGTTAGCATCACTTTTCTGCATAACTCTTGAGCGTATTCTAAAATGAGACAAAAGAAATTTCCGTGGGACGGTAAAGCTCCAGTTCACAACTCAGCACAGTCTGAGATGACGCCCCTCGTGCGAAACCGAGCTTCCCCTTTTCTCGCACGATATCCTGCGAGCCATGGACGGAGAGAATCAGGTTTGTCTCAGTTCCCCGCTGCAGACTGTTAACGAAGTTCCGAGTGGAGGGAATATTTCCTAGGCTCGAATAATTCTTATGTAGTAGATCACAGTGCTGTTTATACCAGCGTAAGTGCCACAGGGAAATGTAATAGGACCGTTCTTGTTTACTGTATACATAAATGATCTGAAGGACAGGCTGAAAAGCAATCTGCGACACTTCCTGATCACGCTGTAATGGACCGGAAAGTGTTGTCATTGTATGATTGTAAGAGGATACAGAATAGCTTAGACCGAGTTTCTGTTTGACGTGATGAATGTAGAATAAATCTAGGTTAATTCAGATGGTAGGAAAGAGAATAATGCAATTCGAATACATTGTAAGTGGTATGACTTTTAACACAGTTACCTCTATTAAATACCTTGTCATAACGTTGCAAAGTGATGTGAGATAGAACGAGCATGTAAAGTCGGTAGTTGTTAAGGCAAATTGTCGGTTTCGGTTTATCGGAAGACCCTTGCTCGTCTGCTATATAAAGGAGACCGACTAAAGGCCACTAGGGGCCCCGTTATTAAGTTCAAAAATGACTCTGAACACTATGGGGCTTAACATCTATGGTCATCAGTCCCCTAGAACTTAGAACTACTTAAACCTAACTTACCTAAGGATGTATGATGAAATAAAAGAAATTATTCGGATAGTGAAGGGTGATGAAAATTTAATAGTCATGGGTGACTAGAATTCGAGTGTAGGAAAACGGAAAGAAGGAAATGTAGTAGGTGAATATGGATTGGGGCTAAGAAATGAAAGAGGAAGCCGCCTGGTAGAATTCTGCACAGAGCACAACTTAATCATAGCTAACACTTGGTTCAAGAATCATAAAAGAAGGTTGTATACATGGAAGAACCCTGGAGATACTAAAAGGTATCAGATAGATTATATAATGGTAAGACAGAGATTTAGGAACCAAGTTTTAAATTGTAAGACATTTCCAGGGGCAGATGTGGACTCTGACCACAATCTATTGGTTATGACCTGTAGATTAAAACTGAAGAAACTGCAAAAAGGTGGGATTTTAAGGATATGGGACCTGGATAAACTGAAAGAACCAGAGGTTGTACAGAGTTTCAGGGAGAGCATAAGGGGACAATTGACAAGAATGGGGGAAAGAAACACAGTAGAAGAAGAATGGATAGCTTTGAGCGATGAAGTAGTGAAGGCAGAAGAGGAACAAGTAGGTAAAAAGACGAGGGCTAGTAGAAATACTTGGGTAACAGAAGAAATATTGAATTTAATTGATGAAAGGAGAAAATATAAAAATGCAGTAAATGAAGCAGGCAAAAAGGAATACAAACGTCTCAAAAATGAGATCGACGGGAAGTGCAAAATGGCTAAGCAGGGATGGCTAGAGGACAAATGAAAGGATGTACAGACTTATGTAACTAGGGGTAAGATAGATACTGCCTACAGGAAAATTAAAGAGACCTTTGGAGATAAGAGAACCACTTGTATGAACACCAATAGCTTAGATGGAAACCCACTTCTAACCAAAGAAGGGAAAGCGGAAAGGTGGAAGGAGTATATAGAGGATCTATACTAGGGCGATGTACTTGAGGACAATATTATGGAAATGGAAGAGGATGTAGATGAAGATGAAATGGGAGATACGATACTGCGTGAATAGTTTGACAGAGCATTGAAAGACCTTAGTCGAAACAAGGCCCGGGAGTAGACAACATTTTATTGGAACTACTGATGGCCTTGGGAGAGACAGTCCTGGCTAAACTCTACCATCTGGTGAGCAAGATGTATGAGACAGGCGAAATAACCTCAGACTTCAAGAAGAATATAATAATTCCAACCCCACAGAATGCAGGTGTTGACAGATGTGAAAATTACCGAACTATCAGTTTAATAAGCCAAAGCTGCAAAATACTAACGCGAATTCTTTGCAGACGAATGGAAAAACTAGTAGAAGCCAACCTCGGGGAAGATCAGTTTGGATTCCGTAGAAATACTGGAATACGTGAGGCAATACTGACCTTACGACTTATCTTAGAAGAAGATTAAGGAAAGGCAAACCTACGTTTCTGGCATTTGTAGACATAGAGAAAGCTTTTGACAATGTTGACTGGAACACACTCTTTCAAATTCTAAAGGTGGCAGGGGTAAAATACAGGGAGCGAAAGGCTATTTACAATTTAAACAGAAAGCAGATGGCAGTTGTAAGAGTCGAGGGACATGAAAGGGAAGCAGTATATTGAGCAGTAATATTGAGCAAGCAGTAAAGGAAACAAAAGAAAAATTCGGGGTACGTATTAAAATCAATGGAGAAGAAATAGAAACTTTGAGATTCGCCGATGACATTGTAATTCTGTCAGAGACAGCAAAGGATTTGGAAGAACAGTTGAATGGAATGGACAGTGTCTTGAAAGGAGGATATAAGATGAACATCAACAAAAGCAAAACGAGGATAATGGAATGTAGTGGAATTAAGTCGGGTGATGCTGAGGGAATTATATTACGAAATGAGACACTTAAAGTAGTAAAGGAGTTTTGCTATTTGGGGAGAAAAATAGCTGATGATGGTCGAAGTAGAGGGGATATAAAATGCAGACTGGCAATGGCAAGGAAAGTGTTTCTGAAGAAGAGAAAGTTGTTAACATCGAGTATAGATTTAAGTGTCCGGAAGTCATTTCTGAAAGTATTTGTATGGAGTGTAACCATGTATGGAAGTGAAACATGGACGATAAATTGTTTGGACAAGAAGGGAATAGAAGCTTTCGAAATGTGGTGTTACAGAAGAATGCTGAAGATTAGATGGTTAGATCACATAACTAATGAGGAAGTATTGAATAGGATTGGGGAGAAGTTTGTGGCACAACTTGACCAGAAGAAGGGATCGGTTGGTAGGACATGTTCTGAGGCATCAAGGGATCACCAATTTAGTACTGGAGGGCAGCGTGGAGGGTAAAAAGCGTAGAGGGAGACCAACAGATGAATACACTAAGCAGATTCAGAAGGATATAGGTTGCAGTAGATACTGGGAGATGAAGAAGCTTGCACAGGGTAGAATAGCATGGGGCGCTGCATCAAACCAGTCTCAGGACTGAAGATCACAACAACAACAACAACCTAAGGACATCACACAACACCCAGTCATCACGAGGCAGAAAATATCCCTGACCCCGCCGGGAATCGAACTCGGGAACCCAGGCGCGGGAAGTGAGAACGCTACCGCACCTCCACGAGCTGCGGACCCCGTTCTTCAGTGTCACTCAAATGTCTGTGATCCCGACTAAGTCGAAGTTAAACGGAGACATCGAAACAAATGGTTCAAATGGCTCTGAGCACTATGGGACTTAACATCGGAGGTCATCAGTCCCCTGGAACTGCGAACTACTTAAATCTAACTAACCTAAGGACATCATGCCCGAGGCAGGATTAGAACCTGTGTCCGTAGCAGTCGCGCAGTTCCGGACTGAAGTGCCTAGAACCGCTCGGCCACCACGGCCGGCCATCGAACCAATTCAGCGAAGTGTTGCTAGATTTGCTACCGGTAGTTAGTGCCAGCACAGGTGTATTACCAAAATGCTCAGTGAACTCAAATGAAAATCCGATCTTATTTTCGCGAAGCACTATTGAGAAAATTTAGAGAGCCATCATATGCGGCTGACTGCACAACTAATCTACTATTGCAACATAAATTTTGCGTAAGGACCTAGAAGATAAGAGAAATTTGGACTCATACGAAGGCCTTTCTCAATTTGGGAGTGGAACAGAAAAGGGAATCACTAGCAGTAATTGTATGGTACCGTTCACTACGCAACGTAGAGTCACTTGCAGATTATATACGTAGAGTAGGTGCAGATTTAGATGTCCCTAATTAAACTGCTTGTGAAGCCCAATCCAAAAGTACACTGTTAATTGAGTAATTAAATCAGAATGTACTATGTTTCTAAGTAATTAAAATAAAGTATTTGGCAAGAAATATAAATATGGAATATTTATTTTCATGAATTAGTTTCTGAGACTAACTGCTAAAAAGGAAACATTCTGTAAGTGGCTGGTCACAGGTGTCTTTGTTTATATTTCATTTTATGTAATGTCATGGAATTCTACCATATTCATAACGAGAAAGCTTAAGATTATCAGTTTTAAGACGTTTACTTACTAGTGTGTCATTATTACTTTTTTCTTTCCTGCTATATATTTATCAGTACCTTTCTTCTTCATCATGAAAATCCGTACCATACTAACCTGTTACTGTTTTCTGATGGATGCTTCCAAGGCATCACGTCACACAAAAATTCTTAAAAGTAATCTGCGTTACATTCTATCATCGCACTTTCCACTAGCAGGATTTAACCCTCCTTTTTACCTTCACTCGTATGATCTGTAGAACATTTTCCACATCTTCTTTGATACTGGTACTACTTCGCAAACATTTTGTATTGCATGACCAGTGTTTTTTGTACATACAAGTCTGGTGACATTGGTCATGTATTTCAGATAGTACGTGTACTTTATAGTTATAAAATGGAACATGTTACTTGTAGCAGAAAACTTTGACTTATTCAGGAAATCGCCAGCTGTAGGTTGTGAAGAAATTGAGCATTTCCTCTGCAATGAAACTTTGCACCATTCCTAGTTGGGTATGCAGCCCTTCGCTACTAGGAGCCTTGACATACGATGACTTCGATGGGTTGGAAAATGGAAACCGCACTGAAAATCAAAAATGTTTTATTTTCAGCTTTTAGTTACACTTCACAGCTGCTCCTCTTCATGTCGGCACTCCCACTTACACCGTCTCTAATGACCTCATTGTAGTCGGGGCGTTAAACACTAATCTCCTCCTCTCACTTACATTTCTCGTAGTGCGGTAGCACGTTTCCAGTATCCTTGTTATGGAAGGCAGCCACCTATGATTTCCAACCATTTCTTGTGCTCGCATGCAGCTCGTTGTATGTACCTCATAGCCAGCCGTTCATGTAAGTTAAGAGATGAAGATCAGAGGCACTTCCCATCGTTATGACTGGATGTTGTGTGATGACCTTATGTTAGTTAGGTTTAAGTAGTTCTAAGTTCCAGGGGACTGATGGCCATAGATGTTAAGTCCCACAGTGCTCAGAGCCATTTGAACCATTCTTGAACTTCCCATCGAAAACGTGACAGAAGCGTCTTCAATTCACCAACAGTGTGTGGCCGAAAATAGTCATGAAGAAGTAAACACATGACAGGTCCTCATGTGGGTTGCATGAAACCAGACGAAACCTCTGAGCATCAGTTCGCCGAAAATTCTGTTGTTCTATGGATCACCATCACCCTTCCTCCCTCTTCAAGAAGACTATTGCCCCTAGCAGACTCACAATACTCGAAAACACATATAAAATACAGTGCCTAATTACTCTACGCAAACCCATTTATACATGACTCGAAAAGAAAGAAAACTACAAATACTCTATTACTTTTTATATCGCAAAGCATACGGTACTTCATGCTGTACTCTATCTGAATGGTTTTCTCTGCGCTTAGCACCTCTCTTCACGCCTGGAATCACATCCGGGCAACTCTGAAATTGTCGTAACCACCCGACGTGTACTATCGTCGTTCTAGTTGGCAGCTGAAGCTTAACATTATTGGGAGATGTGGTTTCATCAACTTGGTATGGCCCCTGATACCACATGAGGAACTTCTTCGTTTTCCCTTTTTGCTTAAAGGGCTGAACAGCATTACCCATTGCCCCGCTTTACACTGTGGTAAACTTCCTTTCCACATCACTGCATCTTCCTGCCTTTACAAAGCTTTTGTATTCGCCTTTTCTACCCGTTTCGTAACATCCCGAATTGTTCTCGTGAATTGACGTACAGATTCACCGGGCCTTCCTTCCTGTAGCTTCACTAAATCAAATGGCGACGGCATGTTTCGCCCATACACTACCTCATATGGAGACAAACCGGTACTTGTATGGGCTTTCGCATTGTTTGCGCATACAATATGCTTCAAATACTCCCCCTACTGATGGCGATGAGAATCCACATGAAAATTCAGCATCTTCCCAATTGTTCTGTGTACCCGTTCTCTCCTTCCGTTGGCCTATGGATGCAACGCGCTCGTCCTTTACATTCAACAATTTGCATGGCTCCTTCATTAAATCCGACATGAAGTTGGTCCCTTGGTCAGTAATTTCTGTCTCTGGTACACCAAACTTCAAAATCCAGTTGTTTACTAACGCTTGCGCGACCATTACTGCCTGCTGATGTGGCCCAGTCACCATCTCCACATACCCAGAAAAATGGGGTATTATTGTCAGAACCAATCTCTTCCGCGATTGTGTAGGCCTCAACGGTCCTAAGACATCAGTCCCGAGCAAATAAAATGGACATATTGCTTCCGGTAACCGTTGTAGCTGTATCTGTTTCCGAATCAAATCTGCTCTCTGCACACATGGTATACAAGTATTGACATACTGCTCTACATCTACTTTCCTACGTCTCCACCAATACCTCTCCGCCACTCTCCTATTCGTCGCTCTACGCCCTCCATGACCGGATAACACGTGGTCATTTGCTTGCTTTAAAATCTCATCCATCAACTTCGCTGGCACTACTACCCTTGACCCCAACTTCGTTTCCCTGCACAGAAGACCATCGTACACATTAAACTGTGGCTGTGTCGGATTCAGTTTACAATCGTTGTCCACGTCCTGCAGTTTTTGCCGTACCGCAAGGTTATAACCTATGACTTCTGCTTCCGCCACCTTCCTACTTCGTGCATCCGCATTACCCTGCTTCTTCCCAGGCTTGTGCACCACCTCGTAGTCGAACTCACTAAGCCTCACAGCCCCTCTAGCGAGTCTAGTGAACGGATCCTTCAACCCCAACACCACTTCAATGCAGCATGGTCACTACCCGAAATCTTCTCCCACATAAATAACATTTAAAATACGTGATTCCATAGATTTCGCTTAGCATCTCCCTCTCTGTTGTTGAGTAATTCTTCTCTGCTGCATTAAACTACCTAGACGCATAGGCTACAGGATGTTCTTTCCCATCAATTTCCTGACTAATAACAATTGTTTCGAAGCATTGCATGCTAGTATAAACTCCTGGAAACACAAGAAACGGACATGATGTTAACACTTCTATCAAGTTGTGATTCGCTTTCTGACACTCTTCTGTCCACTCAAATTTCACACCCTTCCGCAACATTCTCGTCAACGGCTGTGCATGCTAGTATAAGCTCCTGGAAACACAAGAAATGGACATGATGTTATCACTTCTATCAAGTTGTGAAACGCTTTCTGACACTCTTCTGTCCACTCAAATTTCACACCCTTCCGCAACATTCACGTCAACGGCTGTGCTAAATCTGCCAAACCCTTCACGAAATTTCGATAAAAATTGCAAATTCTGATGAATGACTGCACTTCATTAACTGTTATCGGTTCCAGAAAATCCCTTTCAGCCTGTACCAACCTCGGATCTGTTCGCACTCCGTCCTTACTGATAATACGACCCAAATATTTTACTTCTTCTAATGCGAAATGACACTTTCTAGGCTCATCGTCAAACGAGCTGCTCTTAACCTCATAAAGACTTAACTGCTGTCTGTGTTGCTCCATACTATGTTGAATCACTATAATGTCATCCAAATAGACAAGACACTGCCGCGGTGTCAAGCCCCTCAAGACAATGTCTAACAATCTCTGAAACGTTGCCGGAGTGTTTTTTCAAACCGAATGGCATTCTAATGCACTGGTAATGGCCTCCAGATGTAGAGAAAGCAGTTTTTCGACGATCCTCTGGAGCCACTTGTAACTGAAGATAACCACTTGTCAAATCCATCGTAGAAATGTACTGGCACTGTCCTAGGCGATCCAAACTGTCCGATATGTTTGGCATGGTGTATGCGTCCGTTACTGTCTTATTATTGAGTCATCGGTAGTCACAACAGAACCTGTATTTCTTAGTTACATCCGTAGATTTCTGTGGAAAAAACAAATCCTTAAAATCCCACAACAATTCTTCCATATGCTCTCTTTCTCCTCGTTTCAAATTCTTAATTTTGTCATACAGTGCAGTTCTTTCGGCAGTCATTGGTTGATCGCTTCGCCTATCTCTCGAACACCAGTCTCTCCATCTGGCACATCCAAATTTGCTACTACAACTCATTTCCTCCCAGCTCTGCATTGACAACAGTTTCCCCTAGCGGCAATAATACTCCACCAACTTCCACAGTTTGGTGTCCAAGGTCAATTTCGGCATTGTGTTGATGCAAGATATCCACTCCTAGGTTCATGTCGTAGCCCTCGCTCACCCATTGGACTACCTCCATGCATGCATTAAATCGGACTTTCCTCTGTGCGAAAGTCAACTGTCACGGACACCAAAGGCGTGACCTCCTTACCCCCACTCCACGCAACCTGTAATGTGGTGGGTCTAACTTCCTTCGTACCATTATATTCTTAGTGTCCACTGACAATTGAGCCCCTGTGCCCAACAAAATCTTAAACTTTTCAGTTCCTACAGAACCTACCAGAGAACATCTGCATACGTAATTGTATCACTGAAATTAAACGGGAGTTCCCTTAGGTTGGTCTTGGGCCACCTCTGCCGTTTAACGCTTGTCCACCTCACCTACCTCCACTTTCCATCCTCCACGCTGCTGATATCCACCCCGTCCTCTGTACCTCAGTGACTGGGTACATTGCCTCTGTACATGTCCCGTACGACCACACTCATAACATTTTATACGATCTGCAAATACTGTTGACCTCTCGTGTACACCTTTTGCCATCTCTATTTCCTCACATTGAATTGCCAGCTGAATGGCCGAATACAAATCTTTTGGAGTCCCTTCACGCACTTTCCGTGACATATGCGCCGGTAACCTTCTCAAAAATACATCAAGTGCCCTTTGTTCGGCCTCCTACAACAGAATATTATTCGATTCATCCCTCTGACCCAAATCGTAAGTATACTCATTAATTTCCCTTATCCTGTCCGAAAATTTCTCCACCGTCTCCCCCCGTCTCTTTGTCTGTTTCGTGTACCTTTGTAAAAGTCCTTTCTTTATCTGCTTAAACTGTCCTGCCTTCCTTAAGACCTCAGAACACCTTACATATGTTTTCGCTTCACCTGTTAATCTATTCTTGGCTATTTGTAACAACTTCTCATTAGAGCAACGATTCATCACCGCTGAAGTCCGTAAGTCCTCCACAAACGACCGCATGTCCTCCTATGCCTTTCCAGAAAACGGAATAATCAAACTTGAAGGCACTGAATCAATCTCCGGCACTCTAGGCAACAACGACTGATCAGGTGCGGTTTCTTGCTCACCTCTAGACGTTAATTCACTTCTCAACTGCGTATTGCCCGCTCTCAATTGTGCCACTTTTTCCATTAAAATACGTACGGCTTCTGGTTCCGACACACCTCGCGTCCTTGACACTACCATTGTGTTGCTTTCGTCCCCAGTTAGTCCAAAACAAAACATTTAAGTACAAGAACAACCTGACTTCCTACAGCTCCATATCATCACACTCAGTATCATATTAAACCCATACGAAAGTAATCAAATGCTACGACAAAAAAAGGTCTTACTGCCTCAAATACAGTAACACCTACTCAGACAATAGAAAATACTATGCCCAAGCAAAACACCTAAAATGTGGCTTGCCAGGAGCCATACTCGGAAAAACAAAACAGAAAGAAAACGCCCAACACTCAAAAATAAAAGTGGTCAGCACTCACCAAATCTTGTGTCTATACTGCAGGCAGTGGGATCGAATGTCGTACTGGACAGACGATGTCTGCTATTCTTACACCGGATGTTGTGGCGACTTCTGCCACCGAATGTATCAGGATGACCAAATGTAGCAGGAAGACACCAAATGTAGTGGGTGGGTGCCAGGAGGTGCCAAATTAAAACACGGTGAGAACTTTCCAAATGATTTATTTGTTTCCACTACAGTGCTCCGCTCACCTTGGTCTGCATCACAGGGCCACGCAGTGCTGAGGAAGCACCCCAGCAGCCTGTGCAACGCAACGCTGTGTTGTGCCGGCCTTTTACGCCAGCTGCAGAGTTCTGATGACGTCAGGATGGCTGCACCAGCAGCCGACTTAGACACCGTCCCCGTTGACTCCGCGCAGCTCCACCGGGAACCACAGACCTGCTGCTCCTTACTTGCTGGCATAGGCGTAGCTGGGAATGCGGTGACCACAACCACCCACAATCCGGCGTCCGAATCTGCGGCCCTCGCCTTGGAATTCTCCAGTGTGTGTCGGGAGCTGAGACGACTGCCCGCGGCTCGCCGAAGAGTGGCCCTCCCTCGCTGGCTGCGGACCCAGCACAGCCTCATTAGAGGGTCGAACGAACGACCTTCCGTGGACTGGGACATTTGCATAACAGGTTGACCAGTGGCCCTCTTCTACCTGTGACTTGAGCCTTGGAAACTGCTGTGTGCGCCCTCTTCAGCAGTTCTACGCGTAACTTACTGCAATCTGGCCAGGACGTGGCTGTAAACCGTGCTCCGAATATCGCACAAAACAAACTTTCCCTATCGTAAACGGTGGTGCTGCTACACCATACATTAAAATTTCAGAACTATGCATATCAACAAACAGTCTCAGCTATTTAAAATTAATAGGCCATGCTTAGATTATTCATTGGTCAGTGTATTATCGTTGTAAATTTCGAATCTCTTTAAAATTTCAACCTGTGAATCCAGCATGATAGCATGCATTGAACAACAACGTACAGAACTCATTAATTTAAAGAAGTTGTCATTGTAACGCGTATAGCACATTTTATTACTGCAGGTAGTGTTTCTAATTCATATCATTACGCTTCTATTCGTGCAGTGTAGTGTGGTCTCGTTTATAAAGCAAATCACTTGAAAATAGCTTCAAAGGCAGATAATAGTTCTGCACCAATAATATAAATACAGCAGAAGGAGAAAATGGCACCTCGTCAGGGACTTTTTTTTATAAAATTGCCTGCGATTCATCTGGAAGAGAAGTTATTTTCAAGACAGGTATTTGAACAATCGATGGTGGCTGCTCTAAGACGGGAATGTGGTTCTTTTCAAAACACGGGCAGAAGCTGCAACCACAGGTAAATTCGAAAATGGAACACAGTTGCTGTAATTTGAAATGTGCCATGCTCCTTCTTCAGCACTAGAGCAATATCAGAGGGGAACTCTGAATAGTTTATGCAAATCTTTTGAACCGATAAACTCGTGGGGCACCATCCTGGTGTAATACCTTCTTGTGGTGTGGAATACCTCTCAGCGTGCAGCAGATTAGAGTTACAGAAGCGCAGGTGTGAGCTGTCTGATGCGGACTTTCCGTGGCCCGTGCTGAGAAGTAATTTCCGCAGAAGGGTTATGTGCGGGGCCGCTTCCTCGCCAATCCCTCCCCATATACCGAGCTCGCAGCGCCCTCAGAAAACTCCGGCTGTGGGATTTGCTGTAAGCCGGCGCCGGCTGAGAGCAGAGTGTGGACCGCCGCTCCTACGAGTGACGTCAGAGGAAGACAGCCCGGCGATGGTTCTCACACCTGTCACTGCCAAAACCCACAGCTCAGCTCGTGGCGTCTGAAAGTCGGCGATAGAAAGACAACCAGCGTATTCTAAAAGACATCAAGCAGGCCGCCGAACGCATGTAACGTGGTTCAAGCAGGCTTCTGTTGCGAAGTGATTTTGTGAAGAACATCTTTCCACGCCTCAAAAGTCCCCCAAAGCCACAATGTGTAACATCTTAAAGCTAAAGTGCGATAGTAAATGTCAGTGTCGCGACAATTAAGTAAGTCCGAAAATTCTCAACGAAGTTCTTTTCTACAAACACTGCTTCACATGAAACACAGAGTACAGCTGTTGACCAGAGAAGTTGTTCTTCTTTTACTTCTTTTGTTGTTCTCTTGCCTATCCTTCTTTTAGTAGTTAGTGGCAGCGAGCGTTATAAAATTTCACTACCAACTCTGAACTAGATAGAATTTAACACGCTCCACTCATACTAATGTGAACACCGCCTGCGTTCCACGTCAACGTGCAATAACTACTCACAGACGGCAGGTGGAAGCACTAGCAGTGAAGGTCATATAATGGGTGTTAGGGTGGAGAGTGCGGGACGCAGACAACACTGCAGTCCTTGACGTAATGTGGGAACGGAGAGATTTATCTGACGCTCGAAAGGGTATCGTTACTGGCCTTCGCCCTAAGGATGGAAGCAGTTCCGAAACAGCTTACGTTTTTAAACTGTTCTTGTGCCGCCGTCGTTAAACAATAGATGTCACCATTCAAAATCGGAGTAGAGGAAACCGTGGTGCGACACGGGCCATAGATGGCAAGAGAAAACAAAGCCTGCGGACGTGTGTAGAGATGAATAGACGTGCAACTGTTAAGCAACTATCCGGCCAGATGAGTCACTATGTGCCTCCGCAGCAGACGTCTGGTTCCAGCAGCCATGCTGACTGCAGTTCATGGACGATGAAGGCCGGATTTTGCACGTAAATACCGCAGCTGGACGTCCACTGAATAACAACTAGCGTTTCCACAATAAAAACGTAATACTCTATCAGACAGAAGCCAACACGATGCAAGAACCTCCGAAGGGTCCATGGCAGTTGAGGGAGCACTACAGGCTGGGAAATGTTTTCGTCGCATTCCCTGGGTGATCTCGCCGTGCCGGAAGACACAATGGATCAATGCAAGTATGCGTCTATGCTTGGAGATCACGTCCACCACCTACACTACTGGCCATTAACATTGCTACACCACGAAGATGACGTGCTACAGACGCGAAATTTAACCAAAAGGAAGAAGATGCTGTGATATGCAAATGATTAGCTTTTCAGAGCATTCACACAAGGTTGGTGCCGGTGGCGACACCTAGAACGTGCTGACATGAGGAAAGTTTCCAACTGATTTCTCATACAGAAATAGCAGTTGACCGGCGTTGCCTGGTGAAACGTTGTTGTGATGCCTCGTGTAAGGAGGAGAAACGCGTACCATCACGTTTCCGACTTTGATAAAGGTCGGATTGTAGCCTATCGCGATTGCGGTTTATCGTATCGCGACATTGCTACTCGCGTCGGTTCAAATGGTTATGGCTCTGAGCAGTATGGGGCATCTGAGGTCATCAGTCCCCTAGTACCTAGAACTACTTAAACCTAACTAACCGAAGGACAACACACACATCCATGCCCGAGGCAGCATTCAAACCTGAGACCGTAGCGGTCGCGCGGTTCCAGACTGAAGCACCTAGAACCGCTCGGCCACACTGGCCGGCCAGATCGCGGCAGTCGAGATCCGATGACTGTTAGCAGAATATGGAATCGTTGGGTTCAGGAGGGTAATACGGAAAGCCGTGTTGCATCCAAAAGGCCTCGTATCACTAGCAGTCGAGACGACAGTCATCTTATCCGCAAGGCTGTAACGGATCGTGCAGCCACGTCTCGATCCCTGAGTCAACAGATGGGGACGTTTGCAAGACAACAACCATCTGCACGAACAGTTCGACGACGTTTGCAGCAGCATGGAATATCAGCTCGGAGACCGTGGCTGCGGTTACACTTGACGCAGTATCGATGACAGGAGCATCTGCGATGGTGTACTCAACTACGAACCTGGGTGCACGAATGGCAAAACGTCGCTTTTTCGGATGAATCCAGGTTCTGTTTACAGCATCATGATGGTCACATCCGTGTTTGGCGACATAGCGTGAACGCACATATATTCATCATCGCCATACGGGCTTATCACCCGGCGTGATCATATGGGGTGCCATTGGTTACACGTCTTGGTCACTTCTTGTTCGCATTGACGGCACTTTGAACAGTGGACATTTCATTTCATATGTGTTACGAACCGTGGCTGTACTCTCCATTAAATCCCTGCGAAACTATACATTTAAGCAGGATAATGCACAACCGCATGTTGCAGTTCCTGTACGGGCCTATCAGGACACAGAAAATGTTCGACTGCTTCCCTGGCCAGCACATTATCCAGATCTCTCACCAATTGCTAACGTCTGGTCAATGGTGGCCGACCAACTGGCTCGTCACAATACGCCAGTCACTACTCTTCATGAACTGTGGTATGGTGTTGAAGCTGCATGGGCAACTGTACCTGTATACGCCATCCAAGCTCTGTTTGACTCAATGCCCAGGTGCATCAAGGCCGTTATTACGGCCAGAGGTGTTTGTTCTGGATACTGATTTCTCAGGATCTATGCACCCAAATTGTATGAAAATGTAATCACATGTCAGTTTTAGTATAATATATTTGTCCAATGGATACCCGTTTATCATCTGCAAATCTTCTTGGTGTAGCAATTTTAATGGCCAGTAGTGTACATGCAGTTTGTTTTTCCTCGACACAATGGCATCTACCAACAAGACAATACAACGTGTTACACAGCTTGCGTTGTTCGAAGGACATCAGAATGCTTTTACTGCACCCCATGGCTACCAGACTCCCCAGGTTTACACCCAGTGGCACATCCGGGGGACCACCTCGATCGTCTGTTGCGAAATGGATACTCAAAGGAGAAAGCTAGTGTAGCTGGCCACGGCAGTTGCGTCGGCGTGGTTCCCCGTCCCTTTCGGCACCTTCCAGATCTTCACTGACTTCCTTCCTGCATGGCTTGCGTAGTCCTCACCGCAAAACGTGGTTATTCAGGTTTTGGACAGATGGCCTGTTTAATGTGACTGAACAGTGGATGTTGACGCAAACTCCAAAAGCATGAAATAAATGTTCTCTTATAATCATGTGAATCGCTTCTCTCAGTATTATAATGGCGACTGTCGTCTGGTCTGTGAAGTGACTGCAGCATTCGATCTTCGTAGAATCTCTGGTCCTCTCCTGCGGTCGTCGAGAAGAAGGTGGACATGATATGGCTCTTCTCCATCGACTACTAACGACTGAATAAAACCATGAAAACAGACATCCACCCTAATACCCTAGACTGCTTGAAAGGAGCAGAGCATTTCTCAGCAATGGACATGAAGTTAGGCTATTGGCAAATCGAGGCTGACGAAGCTGACTGGGAAAAGACAGCCCCCGTAACTCCTGACGGCTCCTGTGACGTCACACATATACCGTTTGGACTGTATAACGCTCCAGTCACACCTCAAATGGACAATGTATTTTTGCTATTTGCATGGCATCATCGGTTTTTCGAAGAAATTAGAAGTACGTTCAAAGCGTCTGACAACCGTGCTGAGGTAGGGTCACACTGCAGGCCTCTGGTCAAGAAGAGAACTTCGTGCTAGTTGCTTCTTTACGCGTAAGCACTCAACGCAAACGACATTCGAATATGGGTAGAAATATCAAATCGCCCTATGGTACACAAAAGCTTTTTTCGGAAACCCTCGTTTTAAAATAATTATTAAAGAATATCGAATTATCTTGTACCACCGATGGAGGCAGATAAGAGCAGATATTTTAGAAACCGATCAGCTAACTACTATTGATAACTGAAATCAGCATCTATCGTTTCTATATTAGCCTCATTCTAATTTCCGTCCAGGAAGAATTTGTACCACGTCAAGAGGTGCACAGAGAGAGAGCAGCTACCTTCAGATCTTCAGTGTACAATCATCTCATTATGCTGATTACGATTCTGTAGCTACGTAAAGGAATGAATGAATGTAGAATGACTTACCTGTTAGTGTGAGTAATTGTCAGACGTTGGACAATGCCATGGCTGTGTTGTTCAGAAGAATGATGCAATGTTCCTTCGGAGATGTATGTGTGTGAAAGAACAGGTACTGTGACAACTACAGCCGTTATGAAAAATCTCAAATGTACTCGCATTTAAGAATACGGACAACCATCAGCTGTACAAGGAAATGACGACAGTACCGGACCGGGCCTCGAGCTCGGATTTCCTGCCTTACAGGAGAGGTCTTCCTAAAAGAGATGTACAGGAGCTTAAAAAAATATTCACAAATCAAATGAAGACATAAACAAAGCCGACGAATACAGCAATTAAAATTAACTGCTCGCACCTAAAAAAATATTTTTTTTATTGTGTGTGAAATCTTATGGGACTTAACTGCTAAGGTCATCAGTCCCCAAGCTTACACACTACTTAACTGAAATTGTCCTAAGGACAAACACACACACACACCCATGCCTGAGGGAGGACTCGAACCTCCCCCGGGACCAGCCGCACAGCCCATGACTGCAGCGCCAAAAATTTTAAATAGCTTGTCACACTTCCGGTTACTACTAAATTAGCAATACATCGGTAATGCTAAATCTGTGAAAGGATATTTATTTGACTGTGATCGCGTGTAAAGGAAAGATATCGGACTGTTCTCGTTTCTCTAAAGATTTCTGTTGCTGAGAAGCAGTAGCAGAAAAAACGGGAATCGAATCCAGGCTCTATTAGTAATAGTAAACTGCAATTATGTAAAAGGGAACAGCCGCCAGCCTACTTAGGCAAAGTTGTATTAAGCATAGACTTGGTTCATCCAGAAAGTTGCTATTGGATTGACTTCGGCTACTGAATGTCTCTTTTGCAGGTAAGATACAAGACAGCAGCGCTATTTAATAAGTAATGTGCCAGTGACTTGGCATGAACTACACAGGAGTAGTGTCGATACGTTTAGGCAACAGCTGGCTCTCGAACACTCATTATTTGCGCATTACAGTAAGAAGCTAATGATTATTAATGGTGGAGCACTACTAACATGGACAAGGGATCCTTTTCTCAGTTAGGTATTGGAAATTACAACCATAGCAATAATTTTCAAGTAATTGTATCTTTCGTACTGATTATTATTTGTATTCTAAAGGGGTATTCAATTCCTTCCTATTTACCCCACATGGGACATGTAATACCTGAACCTACTACAGTTGGCGTAGTTCTAGCTATTTGCTTGCTATAGAACTCCCATGTTATAAGAGTGAAAGTTGTACATCTTGATTACCATTTCAATCTGGCTCCAAAGTTAGAAGCAAATGTATGAGTAGCCTCGCATCAAGGCTGAACATTTTAGTCACGACGCAGTATGAATAACACTATTAACTACAAACACGTGAAACTGTACGCTGTTACTTCCACACATGTACAATAATTATCATTGTATTAGGATTTCAAATTCTACTAGCCAGTAACTATTCTGGGTTAGCACCGTTTTAGCTTGTAGTGGTCGAGCTGTTCCAGACTGAAATGCCTAGAACCGCTCGGCCACACAGGCCAGCTATAAATCTTTTCTTGGCAACTGAACTTTGGTGAAACTTTAACTAACTGCTTATGAAAATATACGACGTGCTTCAAAACTTATACTAACTGAATAACAATGAAAATTAATACTTCACAAAGTTTATTGACTGTAGTGATAGTTTACTGAAATGAATTTTCAGCTTAATAAAATAGGATATTCGGAAATATCGTAGCATTTGGGATAGAATCGTCTAGGTTAACGACTAAGTATAAAATACGGGTGCTCAACACAAAGTTTGCTGAAGAGAAACTTATTATTAAAAAAGAAATTCTATAACTCGTCCATGTACAGTGCTCAAGTGGTAATTTTGGATGAAGATCGTGCCAATGTCGGTATTTTGTGCTATTGAAAAAAGACGAAAAAAGTACCCATGGATCTTGCTGTGTAACTAGCTCTGAAAATTCTCTTTTTAGCGTCAGTTTTTGGAAGTACAGAGCCAGCCAAAGTATGCCACATCTGAGGTCATATTATGTAATGTAACATTTCTCTTTGCTTCGTTCAGTACACAGGACGCAAACACCTTGCTGCTAGCCACGGAGTGATTCCTGCCAAAAAAGAGTCTTGCAGTTCGACCGCTAGATCCACCATTCCTATTCCCACCTAATCAGTTTCGTTGCAGTGGGCTTCCCTCCATGTTTTACATCATTAGAAATCTTCACGCCCTATGCATGAACCAGTATTACAAGTAAAGTTTCAACATTTCCATCATCTTACAGTATATTACGGTCGAAAATATATCCGTAGATTAATTACAATTGCATAAATGGTCAAAAATAATTAATAAAACATTTACACAGATATTACACGAAAGAGTCCCGTTAATTAGAAGCAAAGACAATTAAGATAATATCGAAAATAGTGTTACAACCTACACTAGCTTTTAGCTGCTCCGTTCTCAAACTGATTAAGAGTAGGGACAGTTGTGAATTAAATGAGCCAGAACACATTTTAATTTGATAAGAGACAAATAAAACTGCATGCTGCTCGCCACTGCGATTTTACAGTTTCCAAAGACCAATATAATTTTTTTAAACCGGTAACTCTGCACAAGTAGCACAATGTGCCATAACATTTCACAGAAGCCGAGTCCCTAGCAGAACGTTACGATTAACGCGTAACACTGACGGTGCTAGGGGAGAGAGAAAAACTTTCAACCAGTTAGCTCACGGTGAAGGCGAGAAATCATTTATATGCAAACTGATCGATTCTCGCCTTTTTCCAAATGCTGCTCTATCGAGCCTGTACAAAAATATTCCATGAGCCATCTGTCCATCCCCTCCGAGTGTGCTCGACAACCGTGAATAGAGGATTTAGCACACGTCTCCATTTATCCAAATTCAAGGCACCAAGCTCATATTCTTTGGACCGTGAATGCCACCTCACCCCGTGGGCCTACTGACCGACCCCGGCTGAACTTCATTGTGGTCATGGATATACAGCACTCCGTGACCCAGTACAGGCTCCCCACCATAATGGCCCTGGCACTATTTCATACACTCGAAGCGAAAGCACTGAATAGTGCTCAACAATTCAGCCCCAGCATAAGGCAGAGAACCCTCTCGAAAAGTTCCCGAAACAGCACGTGTCACAACTTTTCCCTTGGCACCAATCCCCCGCCTCCGAGCAGCCACAAAGTCGAGTCTAATCTTTTGCCTTATAAAGTAATACAAAGTTGTAAGGTGTCGCAGAATAGTAGTCAGAAAGATTACTGGAAGACTGGCACCGCCCTATAGCCTACGTATTTCTAACGTTATTTGCTGTTTAGTCATGCATCATTCCGTCGCAACATACTGTCTGATGCCCAGTCATCTATAGAATACTTATCATTACCGGCCACGCCCATCAGCTGCGCGTAGGGCAGGGCTAGATATTAAAGCTGGTCTCCCGTTATTCAGTTTCTCACTAGCAGGTATCATCTTCTATATTTTACATGCTAGATCCCTTACGTGTTCAATAGGAAGTATCATATGTTACGTTGTTACTGCTGTGTAAGAGCATGAAATTTATATGTTCCAAATGTGTCTCAACGAATGTGATGATGCTCTACGTTATGCAGTCTTGTGTGTATCAAGAATATTGTAGAACCAAACATTAGTATAGTTAGAGAAGGCCAAAACATACCTCTGATTTCGACTTGTTTGATAATCTATGATATCTACACATATGCACATCAGATTATAATTATGTGATGTCCAAAGTAGTTAACATAATGCCTAAATGTGTATGCAAATTGTCTCAGTGTACGAAAATATCCATATTGCCAAAGAGAGGTACATTGTAAACGAAGAAATTGTAATGACGAAATGTCGTTTTCGTAAGGATTATAGTTGCCCATCAGAGCCACTTACTAGTAGGTAAGATCTGTCAGTGAAGGCGGAATGGTGGTTTGGGAAACTATTGAGACTTCACCACAGATCACTCAGAAAGTCTGGTCTATGATCAGTAGCGCGTACATACTCAGATCATGCAATACAATTTGAGGCGACTTTAGCCTGCCGAGCACAGACTTTGATGTCTATGGATTCATTGCAGGGGGGACAGATAGACGTCATGCGAAATACTTTTGAACACGTTTTCTGAAAATTGTCTTCTGCAGCTAGCTCGGCAGCCAATATGCACACTCGAAATATCTTAGGCCTGGTAGCTACAAATAGGCCGGACTTTATTCACAATGTCGGTATAGAAAAGAATGGCCAGTGTCACACATTAGCAAAAGATCTGGCAGAGCACCTGCAAAAATTCTAGTCTTTCGTAACTTCGCTAAGCCGGTCTAAGGCTTCCATTCAATCCATTGTTGAGCCGTCTGGTCTGGCAATTGAAGAAAGCAAAACGATAGCCGAAGGTTCAAATTACATTTTCAAGAAATCGTTCACGCGGGAGAAAGTACAAACATATCGTCATTAAACCATAGGGCAGACTCCCGTAAGAACGACATGGTAATAAGCAACCCATGGCGTCGAAAACCAACTAAAATATGCGAAAGCAAATAAATCGCCAGGTTCAGGTGGAACCTCAGTTCGATTTTAGAAAGAATACTCTACGGCATCCGGTATTAGTCCCTTACCTAGCTTGCATCTATCGCGAATCTTTCACCCAGCACAAAGTCGCAAGGGACTGAAAAAAGTCCAGGTGACTCCAGTATCTAGGAATGGAAGAAGAACGGACCCGCAAAATTGCAGACCAATATCCTTACACGCTGTTTGCTGTAAAACCTTGAATATATACTCAGTTAGATTATAATAAACTTTCTTGAGACTGAGGAGCTTACGTCTACGAATCGGCCTAGGTTTAAAAAGTATTGTTCGTACGAATGTCAGCTTGCCCTTTTCTCACGTGGAACACTGAGAAATATGGATGAAGGGCATGAGGCAGGTTCTATGTTTCTAGATTTTCGGAAAACATTTGACATGGTGCCCGATTGTAGGCTGCTAACGAAGGTACGAGCATATGCAATAAGTTCACAGATATGTGAGCGGCTCGAGACCTCTAAAATAATGGAACCCAGTATGTGGTCCTCGACGGCGAGTGTTCTTCCGAGACAAGAGTATCGTGAAGAGTGCCTCAGGGAGGTACGAGTATGATATGACCGCTGTTGTTCTGTGTATGCATAAATGTTTTGGCGGACAGGGTGGGGAGCAATCTGCGCTTGTTTGGTGATGAAGGTAACGCCATGGTGTACGGTGAGATGTCGAAGTTGAGTGGCTATAAGAAGATATAAGACGACTTAGATAAAATATCCAATTGTTGTCATGAATGGCAGCTACCCCTAGATGTGGAAAATGCAAAATTAATAAGGATGAGTAGGAAGATACACTGATGATGCAATACACATAATGCGTCCCAATTAAATGCTACAACCCCTTTTCTCCAAGTTAGTAACGTGACTACCGTCACCGTATGCACCTTCTTCTGTGAATCAAGTAGCTTGTTTTCGATGCTCCAATGCCATGTTACTGTAACCTGGCACCCTCACAGTGGGGATGCATTACTCAAAGTGGGTCGGGAATGTATACTACAGGCTCCATCTTAACTTCTCTCGAAGACAGTAATAAGGCTATGGTCACCGTATGGTACTTTGCCTGGGAATCATGTAGCTTGATTCCGACGCACCACTACCAATTTACGGAACCCTTGCACCTTCACCTTGACGATACATTACAGAAATTGCGTCGCGATTGAATAGTACGAGCTCCACGCCGTCTTCTCTCCAAGCTACAGGCACCGTATGGATCTTCTCCTGGAGTTAAGTAGCTTCATTCCGTTGCACCACTGCCTGTTTACTGTCACCCGCGCACCCTCACAATGACGATACAATATCAAAATTTCTTCGAGATAGAATGCTACAGCCTCCATGGCGACTGAATTCCAAGGGATTAACATGGCTATGGTCATTGTGTGGAACTTCTTCTGGGAGCCATACAGTTGGATTCCAATGCACCACTTCCAGTTTAATGTACTTCCCTCACACTCACACTGACCGGGCGTTGAAGGGATTGTGTCGTAATTGCGTATTAGAGGCTTCATGGCGACTGCTTGCCACTGCAATCGACTAACGCACCTAAATTCACTGTATGGATCTTCTCCTCGGAGTCAAATAGCATTAAACCGATGCAAAACTGGTAGTTTTTTGCAACACTAGCACTCTCATAATGAAGATACAACAAACAATTTGCGTGTGATCGAATACTTCAGGCTTCTTGCGGACTTATCTCTAAGCGACCATCACAGCTATGGTCACCGCAATGAGCTTCATCTGGGAATCATGAAGCTTGCTTCCGATGCACAACTGCCAGTTAACTGTAATCCTAGCACCCTCATATTGACAATGCACCACCGAAATTTCATCACGATTGAATACTTCAGGCTGCTTGCCAAGGCAATGGTCATCCTACTTGGAAGTCAAGTTGCGGCTGTGGTAACCATACTGAACGTTCCCTGAGGGGTTAAGTAGCATTTTTCCGATGCATCACTGCCAGTTTACTATAACCCTAGTGACCTCATATTGACGATTCAAAACAGAATTTTCGTCGCGATTGAATACTTCAGTCACATTACCGACTTCTCACAGTGTGACTAACACATTTATCATCACCGTACAGAACTTGCCTGAGAGCCAAGTAGCCTGTGTCCGATGCACTACTGCCATTTAACTGTAACCCTAGCACTCATATTCACGGTGCAACACAGATATTTTCTCTAACTGATTAACACAGCTACAGTCATTGTATAGAACTTTCCCTCAGAGGCCAATTGTTTTTTCCGATGGACAACAGCCTGTTTACTGTAACCCTAGCTCCCTCATGTTGACGATGAAACACAGTAATTGCGTTGCGATTGTGTACTTCAGGCTCCTTACTGACGACTCTCCAAGTGACTAACACGGCTAGAACCACTGTATGGAACTATTCCTCAGAGTCAAGTTAGTTTCTTCCGAGGCACCACAGCCAGTTAATTATAACCCTAGGACCCTCATGTTAAAGATGCAACACAGAAGTTGAGTCCCGATTGTATACTTCAGGCTCCTTGCTGACTTCTCACCATATGCCTACCACGGCTGTGATAACCGTACATAACTTCCCCTTCAGGTTACGTAAGTTGTTTCCGATGCACCACTGCAAATTTACTGTAACTCTAGCACCCATATATTGACGATTCAAATCAGAAATTGTGTCGTGATTGAATACTTCAGGCTCCTTGCCGAATTCTCACCGAGCGACTATCACAGCTACGATCAGTACACAGAACTATAACTGGGAATCAAGTAGCTTGTTTTCGTTTCACAACTACCTGTTTACTGTAACCCTAGCATGCCCATATACACGCTGGAACACAGAAATTGTGTTGCTATTGAATACTTCAGGATACTTATCGACTTCTTTACGAGTGAGTAATACGGCTACAATCACCTTACTTAACTTCCACTGCGAATCAAGTAGCCCTTTCTCAATACACCACTGCCAGTTTAATGCAAACCTAGCACACTCATACTCACCATGCAACACATAAATTGCGTCGCGGATGAATACATCAGGCTAGATGACTTTTTTCTTACCGAATAACATTGCTACGGACGTTTACGGATCTTCAGCTGGCAGTAAAGTAGCTTGTTTTCGATGCACCACTGCCAGTTTTCTGTAACCTTAGCACACTCATATAGACTTTGCAACATAGAAATTGCTTCAGTCACTTTGCCTACGTCTTTCCAAGCGAATAACCAGTCTATGGTCACTGTACATTTCTTACCTTGGGAGACAACTACCTGGAACCGTTGCACTGCTGCCAGTTTACTGTAACCATAGCACCCTCATATTCACGATGCAACACTGAAACTGCGTTGCAATAGAATGCTTCATTCTCGTTGCCAAATTCTCTCCAGTGGACTACCACTGCCATGGTCACCGCACGGAAATTCCACTGGGATTCCAGTGGCCTGGTTCAGATGCACCCCTACCCGTTTACTGAAACCCTAGTATCCTAATATCCATGATGCAGCACAGAAATTGCGTGCTGGTTTAAAACTTCAGTATGTTTGCAAACGTCTCTCACATCGCATAACACGGCTACGGTCACCCAACCCAACTTATCCTGGGAGTCAAGTACCTAGTTTCCGATGCACCACTGCTAGTTTTTATAACCCTAAGACCTTATATTCCTGATTCAACAGAGAAATTGCTTCGCTATCGAATATTTCAGGCTCCTAACTGGCCTCTCTAAGTGAATAATTTTGCTACGGTCACCGTAGGTAAATCCCCATGGGAGTCCAGTAGGTTGTTTCTGATGCACCACAACCAGCTTACTGGAACCCTAGCCCCTTCATATTGACACCGAAATTGAGTCGGGATTGAATGATTCAGTCTCTTTACGCCTTTTTTCTTAGCTACCAACACTGCTGCGGTCTCGGTATGGAACTTCCCCTTGGAGTCAAGTGGCTTGTTTCTGATGCACAACTGGCCCCTTATTGTAAACCTGGCAGCCTCATATTGACTATGCTACTCAAATATTACTTCTTGATTGAATACTTTAGGCACCTTGCTGACTTATCTGCAAGGTACTTACATGGCCTCTGTCAGTGGACAGAATTTCCCCTGGAAGTCAAATAGCTTTTTTCCAATGCACCACTGCCAGTTTACTGTAACCCTACCACCCTGATGTTGACGATGAAACACACAAATTGAGTCGCGTTTGGAAACATGTGGCTCCTTTCCGGTTTATTTCTGAACGACGAATGCAGCTGCGCGCATCGTACAGAACTTCCCTGTGAGTCAAATAGCTTACTTCCGATGCACAAGTGCGAGTTTATTGTTATCCAAGCACCCTCATGTTGAATATGCAGCAAACAATTGTGTCCCGATTGAAGACGCTACTCAACAACTTCTCTCCACGCGACTAACACGACTACGGTCACCATACGGGACTTCCCCTGAGTGTCAAGCAGCTTATTTCCGATGCACTTATGCCAGTTTTCTGTAACCCTGGCACACTCATATTGCCGATACAGCACAGAAATTGAATTGCGACTGAATGCTTCATGCTCCTTGCCGACTTCTCTCCATCGACTTACACGTATACGGACACCGTATGAAACTTCCCATACAAGTCAAGTGTCTTGTTTCCGATGCACCACTGCCACTTTACTGTAAACCTGGCACCGTCATATTGACGATGCAACACAAATATTACATCGTGATTCCATACTTCAGGCTCCTTGCTGACTCCTCAGCAAGTGACTTATATAGCCTTGGTCAGTGGATGGAATTTCCCCAGGGAGTCAAATAGCTTTTTTCCAATGCACCATTGCTAAATTATGGCAACTCTAGCACCCTAATATCTACTATGCAACACAAATATAGAGTCGCGATTGAAAACCACAGACTCCTTTCCGACTTTGTTCTGAGCGACTAGCTCAGCTTCTGTCACTGCACAGAACTTCCGTGGGAGTAGCTTACTTCCGATGCACAACTGCGAGTTTACTGTTATCCAAACACCTTCACATTGACGATGCAGCAAAAAATTGTGTTGCCATTGAAAACTTCAGGCTACTTACCGACTTCCCTCCAAGCGACTAAAACGGCTACGGTCACCATACGGAACGTCACCTGAGACTCAAGTAGTTCCTTTCTGATGCACTCCTGGCAGTCTACTGTAACCCAAGCACCTTCATATTGACGATAAAACACAGAAATGGCATCGCGATTGAATGCTTCAAGCTCCTTGCTGACTTCTCTCCAAGCGACTAACACATCTATATGGTGACCCATATGGAACTTTCCGTGGAAGTGAAGTAGACCATGTCCGATGCACCACTGCCTGTTCACTGTATCTCTAGCACCTTCACTATGGTCACCTCATATTGACTTTGCAACACAGAAATTGCATTGCGATTGAATAGTTCATTCTCCCGACCGACGTCCCTCCAGAGGACTAACACAACTAAGTTCACCGTTCTCAACCTCCCCTGGAAGTCAAGTAGCTTGTTGAAAATGCACTACTGCTATATTACTGTAACCATAGGATCCTCAAGTTGACGATGCAAAACAGTAATTGCATCGCGAGTGAGTAGTTCAGGCCCATTGCCGACTTTTCAGAGTCCTAACATGACCACGGTTACAGTACTGAACTTCCCCTGGAAGTGAAGTAGTTTGTTTCTGATGTGCGCCTGCCACAACCACTTCCCCTACTTTCCCCTTACGTGCCACACCAGCAGGGTGCTTGCCAGAGACTAAGACTAGCTCAAGGTCACTCATCCAGCGCCCTCCAGTAGCTAAGTACCGCTTAGGTGGCGTTGTACCTCATGCGCAACCACACGAGGACAGCGCATATAAGTGGATTAACGAATTTCTTTTTAAGAAAAAAATTCCCCGGAAGATAAAAGAAAATATTGTCTGTAATAGAACATACAATCACCAGTGATCTACATTTTACAAATAACATTGCCCACTTTAGCCCATATGACAAGATACTCGTCTGCATTCAGCTTTTTCTTTCTTCTTGTAGTCAGAGTAAAGGTGCTCCCTAGCACCCTGTTATTGACGGTGCAACACAGGAGTCGCATCGCAAGTGAATGTTCCAGGCTCCCTTCCGACTTTCCGTCAGGCGACAAACACACCTACACTCACCATACGGAACTTCCCCTGGGAGTCAAATATATTGTTTCCGATGCATCACTGTTAGTTTTCTGTGACCCTAAAACCCTTATATTCATTACGCAGCACAGAAATTGCGTCGCCATTGAATACTTCAAGCTCCTAGACCACTTCTCTCCAAGCAACTAAAACTGCTAAGGTCACCATATGCAAATCCCCCTGGGAGTTAATTAGCTTATCTCCGATGCAACATTGCCAGTTCATTGTAACCCTAGCAGACTAATATTGACGATGAAATTGCAGCTTGATTAAATACTTCAAACTTCTTGCCGACTTCTCTCCAAGCGACTAACATGGCTACGGACACCATACGAAACTTCCCCTAAGAGTCCTGTAGGTTGAGACCGATGTACTCCTGCCAGGTTACTGTAATGCTAGCAGCCTCATATTTACGATGCAACCCAGAAATTGCGTCGCAACTGAACACCTCAGGCTCCTTGCCGACTTCTTACTGTGCAGCTAACATAGCTATAGTAACCGTACTAATTTCCCCAGTGACTCAAGTTGCTTGTTTCCGATGCACCACTGCAAGTTTACTATAACACTAATCCATACATATTGACGACGCAGCACAAAAATTGCGTCGCGACTTAATACTTCGGGCTCCTTGCTGGCTTCTCTGCAAGTGACTAACATGGCTACAGTCAGTGGACGGAATTTCGCCTGGGAGTCAATTAGCTTCTTCCCAATGCAACACTGTTAGTGTACTGGTACCCTAGCACAATCATACTCACGATGCAGCACAAAAATTGAGTCTCGATTGAATACTTAAGGCTCCTTCCCGACTTCTTTCCAATCGAGTAACACGGCTACGGTCACCATTTGTAAATTACTCTGGGAGTCTAGTATCTTCTTCTGAATACACCACTGCTGGTTTTGTGTAACCCTAGAACCCTCATATTGATGAGGCAACACAGAAACTGCGTCACAGTTGAATACTTCAAGCTACCTGCAGACTTCTCGCCAGTGAATAACATGGCTCTGTTCACGATACAGAACTTACCCTGGTATCAAGTAGCTTGTTTCTGATAAACCAGTGCTAGCTTTCTGTAAACCTAAAACCCCTCTATTCACTATGTAGCACAGAAATGGAGTCGAAATCTAATACATCAGGCTCCTTGCCGACTTCTATCTAGTGACTAACACTGCTACTGTCACCTTACGTAACCTGCGCTGAGAGTCAAGTAGCTCGTTTTCGATGCACCACTGGCAGTTCACTGTGACCATAGCACCCTCATATTGACGATGCAACACAGAAAATACGTCACGAGTGAATACTTCAGGCTCTCTGCCGACTTCACTCCAGGGGATTAACACAGCTGCACTCACTGTACAGAACTTCCCCTGGGAGTCAAGTTGCTTGTTTCCGATGCCCCACTGTATGTTAATGTAACCCTGGCACCCTGAGAATGACGACGCAACAATGAAATTGCGTCGTAATTGAATACTTTAGGCTCCTGGAAGGGAATAATACGGCTATGGTCACCGTGTATAACTTACCATGGGAGTCAAGGAGCCTGTTTCGCATGAACCACTGCATGTTTACAGTAACACTAGCAGCCTCATATTGAAGATACAACACAGAAACTGCGTCGAGATTGAATACTTCGATCTCGTTGCTGACTTTCCACCAAACGGCTAACATGGCTACGGTCATCAAACCGAACTTCCCCTTGGAGTCGAGTAGTTTGTTTATGATACAGTAAACTGTCATTGGTCCATCATAAACAAACTACTCAAATGACGATGGCGTCCTCTTGGGTAAAATATTCCGGAGGTAAAATTTAACCATACAGTAAAGTTGCATGCCCTCGGGAAAAATTACGGCCGTAGTTTCCTCTTGCTTTCAGCCGTTCGCAGTACCAGCACAGCAAGGCCGTTTTGGTTATTGTTACAAGGCCAGATCATTTAATCATCCAGACTGTTGCCCCTGGAACTACTGAAAAGGCTGCTGCCCCTCTTCTGGAACCACACGTTTGTCTGGCCTCTAAACGCACCTACGGTACGGCTATCTATATCGCTGAGTCACGCAAGACTCCCCACCAACGGCGAGGTCTATGGATCGTGGGGGGATAACTACTTAAAATTTCAAATATCGAAATTTGTTCCTGGAGTTCAAGGAAACTGTAATGATGTACTACCTAAAGAGACATATGAAAATTTTTCCTGGACGGAGACTCGAATCCAGATTTTCCGATTTTCATAAATTAAGATGATAACAATCTCATACAAGTAGATGCCAGAAATGCATATGCCATTCTGAGAGTGATTAGAGGAATCAGTTTTAGTATTTAGCTCATTTAGTCAACACATTCTAGAGCATTATTTCTCCGTTGAGTTTCTTACAAAAAGGATTATTAGAAGGTATGGAGAAAGCTCATGGGATGTTGAATTGATTTAAATGAATGTGCCACTGATAACCTGAAAAACTTCATTGAGAGATGACAAAACAAAATATGTTGTATAAGATTATGTCTCAGTATCCGAGGAACCCGTCTTCCAAGAGGCGTTAAGGAACGTATGTTTCACACACATACACAGACACACCCACCCACCCACACACACACACACACACACACACACACACACACACACACACACACACACACACACACACACATTCTGTATACATTCTTAAACCCAGAGAAAACAAACTACAGGCTGTTTCTAACAGTCAAAAGTCTATAACAGACAGATACAAAATTCACAGCTTTTCATTGGTTGACTAAACTGTTCTACAGTGATTTGATACAATTCATTTCTCCTGTCATAATATAGAGTAATACAATTGTGAAAGCAAGTATCAGTGCAGAGGAATATATATTAATCATACTGACATAAGAGCAAATGCAGAAAATTGTATCAGAATTAAACATCACAGTATACAGTTCACTAAATAATAAAATTTCAATGAGATTCCGTATTATTGTGTTTTGTACATCATTTTTGGAACTGACACGTGTGACAGTCTGTGTAATTAGCAATTACCCACCAATTACTGGTCAACTCCTTGCTGAACTACACTCTAATATAGACTGGTAGCACTATTCCCAATCGTTCAAATGGCTCTGAGCACTATGGGACTTAACATCTCACGTCATCAGTCCCCTGGACTTAGAACTACTTATGGGTAGAGAAAGCTGGCTAAAGCCTGAAATAAGTTCTGCAGAAATTTTTACGAAGTCTCAGACGGTGTTCAGGAAAGATAGATTAGGCAGAATTGGTGGTGGAGTGTTTGTGTCTGTCAGTAGTGGTTTATCTTGTAGTGCAGTCGAAGTAGATACTCCGTGCGAATTGGTGTGGGTGGAGGTTATACTTAACAGCCGAATTAAGTTAATAATTGGCTCCTTCTACCGACCCCCAGACTCCGACTATACAGTTGCGGAACAGTTCAGAGAAAGTTTGAGTCTCGTAACAAATAAATACCCCACTCATACGGTTATAGTTGGTGGGGACTTCAACCTACCCTCGGTATGTTGGCAAAAATACTTGTTCAAAACCGGTGGTAGGCAGAAAACGTCTTCCGAGATTGTCCTAAATGCATTCTCCGAAAATTATTTCGAGCAGTTAGTCCACGAACCCACGCGAATTGTAAATGGTTGCGAAAACACACTTGACCTCTTGGCCACAAACAATCCAGAGCTGATAGAGAGCATCATGACTGATACAGGAATTAGTGATCACAAGGTCATTGTAGCTAGGCTCAATACCATTTCTTCCAAATCCAGCAGAAACAAACGCAAAATAATTTTATTTAAAAAAGCGGATAAAGTGCCACTAGAAGCGTTCCTAAAAGACAATTTCCATTCCTTCCGAACTGACTATGCGAATGTAGACGAGATGTGGCTCAAATTCAAAGATATAGTAGCAACAGCAATTGAGATATTCATACCTCATAAATTGGTAAGAGATGGAACGGATCCCCCGTGGTACACAAAAAAGGTCCGAACGCTGTTGCAGAGGCAATGGAAAAAGCATGCGAAGTTCAGAAGAACGCGAAATCCTGAAGATGGGCTAAAATTTACAGACGCGCGAAATTTGGCACGTACTTCGATGCGAGATGCCTTTAACAGGTTCCACAACGAAACATTGACTCGAAATTTGGTAGAAAATCCGAAGAAATTCTGGTCGTATGTAAAGTACACAAGCGGCAAGACGCAGTCAATACCTTCGCTGCGCAGTGCCGATGGTACTGTTATCGACGACTGTGCCGCTAAAGCGGAGTTATTGAACGCAGTTTTCCGAAATTCCTTCACCAGGGAAGACGAATGGAATATTCCAGAATTTGAAACACGAACATCTGCTAGCATGAGTTTCTTAGAAGTAGATGCCCTAGGGGTTGCGAAGCAACTCAAATCGCTTGATACGGGCAAGTCTTCAGGTCCAGATTGTATACCGATTAGGTTCCTTTCAGATTACGCTGATACTATAGCTCCCTACTTAGCACTCATATACAACCGCTCGCTCACCGATAGATCTGTACCTACAGATTGGAAAATTGCGCAGGTCGCACCAGTGTTCAAGAAGGGTAGTAGGAGTAATCCATTTAACTACAGACCTATATCATTGACGTCGGTTTGCAGTAGGGTTTAGGAGCATATACTGTATTCAAACATTATGAATCACCTCGAAGGGAACGATCTATTGACACGTAATCAGCATGGCTTCAGAAAACATCGCTCTTGTGCAACGCAGCTAGCTCTTTATTCGCACGAAGTAATGGCCGCTATCGACAGGGGATCTCAAGTTGATTCCGTATTTCTAGATTTCCGGAAAGCTTTTGACACCGTTCCTCACAAGCGACTTCTAATCAAGCTGCGGAGCTGTGGGGTATCGTCTCAGTTGAGCGACTGGATTCGTGATTTCCTGTCAGGAAGGTCGCAGTTCGTAGTAATAGACGGCAAATCATCGAGTAAAACTGAAGTGATATCAGGTGTTCCCCAGGGAAGCGTCCTGGGACCTCTACTGTTCCTGATCTATATAAATGACGTGGGTGACAATCTGAGCAGTTCTCTTAGACTGTTCGCAGATGATGCTGTAATTTACCGTCTAGTAAGGTCATCCGAAGACCAGTATCAGCTGCAAAGCGATTTAGAAAAGATTGCTGTATGGTGTGTCAGGTGGCAGTTGACGCTAAATAACGAAAAGTGTGAGGTGATCCACATGAGTTCCAAAAGAAATCCGTTGGAATTCGATTACTCGATAAATAGTACAATTCTCAAAGCTGTCAATTCAACTAAGTACCTGGGTGTTAAAATTACGAACAACTTCAGTTGGAAGGACCACATAGATAATATTGTCGGGAAGGCGAGCCAAAGGTTGCGTTTCATTGGCAGGACACTTAGAAGATGCAACAAGTCCACTAAAGAGACAGCTTACACTACACTCGTTCGTCCTCTGTTAGAATATTGCTGCGCGGTGTGGGATCCTTACCAGGTGGGATTGACGGAGGACATCGAGAGGGTGCAAAGAAGGGCAGCTCGTTTTGTATTATCGCGTTATAGGGGAGAGAGTGTGGCAGATATGATACACGAGTTGGGATGGAAGTCATTACAGGATAGACGTTTTTCGTCGCGGCGAGACCTTTTTACGAAATTTCAGTCACCAACTTTCTCTTCCGAATGCGAAAATATTTTGTTGAGCCCAACCTACATAGGTAGGAATGATCATTAAAATAAAATAAGAGAAATCAGAGCTCGAACAGAAAGGTTTAGGTGTTCGTTTTTCCCGCTCGCTGTTCGGGAGTGGAATAGTAGAGAGATAGTATGATTGTGGTTCGATGAACCCTCTGCCAAGCACTTAAATGTGAATTGCAGAGTAGTCATGTAGATGTAGATGAAACCTAACTAACCTAAGGACATCACACACATCCATACCCGAGGCAGGATTCGAACCTGCGACTGTAGCAGTCGCGCGGTTCCGGACGGTGCGCCTAGAACCGCGAGACCACCGCGGCCGGCCTGAAACTGCAATCAGGTTTTTGTGCAGTCAGTTGCGCTGGGAATTATAGAGATTAAGAAGAGTAATTTCGTTGCTGGGTATGGTCAGATAGAACCTGCTATTGGGAGAAAATTCAGTGTTGAGATTCTCATATGAACGTTTGGGCGCTGTACAAATCACGTTCTTGTTGGATGCAGTTGATGAGTGATGGAAAATCGCAGAGGTTGGTAACGTCTGGGGTTGCTTCAGCGTGCACACTGAAATGATAAGGAACAAGTAATTGCAGTGTGGTTAGCAATGGGTTATGGTCCTAGGAGTAATTGATAGCTCCCTCAGGATTTCATGTTTCCTCTTTTGGAGAACAGTTTAATTATGAAACAATTTAAAATCAGTGTTTCAATTTGTGTGAGTGTCCGGTTCGTTGTTTCAGAAAGACTTGGTTCCGAAATGGTCCGTCCTGCTATTAACTACAGAAGTTTTAATTAGAGGAGGTCCAACTTGCCTCCCTCCGTTTGTCTCGCAAGTATTCTGTAATTTTCTTTGCTAAAGTGTCAGTGTTTGCTTTCTTTTCCCATAGATTCCTTTAATGCTTGCATGATTAACCTCCCTCCGAATGTAGTATCCGTTTCCTTATTGCACAGATTACACATCAAGCTGAACTTTCTCCCACTAATTTTTCACTCCTTTTCTAATCCATAGGGGTCAGTTATATGATTTGAGGTTCCATTATCTTGCAGAGAAGTATCATGTCGGTTGATGAAGAGAATGTTAATAAATGCTGTAGTTTGCAATGTGTCTTTAAAATTACCAGCTTCACGCTTTCACGTAGCTGTCTGTAGGGGGCAGTACAAATCAGAAAGGTGCCAACTGCATGCCGGCCGGTGTGGCCAGGCGGTTGTAGGCGCTTCATTCTGGATCCGCGCGACCGCTACGGTCGCAGGTTCGAAATCTGCCTCGGGAATGGATGTGTGTGATGTCCTTAGGTTAGTTAGGTTTAAATAGTTCTAAGTTCTAGGCGACTGATTACCTCAGATGTTAAGTCCCATATTTTTCAGAGCCATTTTTGAATCAACTGCATGCAAATATCTAGTTATCGTCATCCTAGAACTGTACCGTGCTATAATGTGTGGGGTTGGATTAAGCCCTCTTTCTTAAATTCAGAGCGTAAATGACTCACTTTTCTGTGGACAGAAGCCGGTACGATACGGCTACTGCACTTATGATAGTGATGCTAAATTATAACGAAAAGAGAATGGGATATCTGATGAGGGAAGTCATTGATATTCTCATATAGGCCAGGACCTGTCGGCTGTTAACCATTCACAAGTGTTATCAATAATAATCCCAAACATTTACAATGAGTTATACCATGTTTAATCTTACTAAATCAACAAGTACCTTTCAAGAATATTGTGATGACTGTTTTACTTTTAAGCGTTATCGTCACTTGCACAGCTATTAAACTTATAATAACTTACATATCTCTACCTAACAGCAGCTCCGCCAAATAAAGGTGGAGATGTAAGACATTGATCTCTATCACGCTGGTCGATGGCACTGACCAATCAGATTCCGAGAATACGCCTTATTTGGCACCGTTCTGCCGCGAGAAAGCTATAAGAATCTTCTAGAAGTCTCTCACAAGGAATCGGACGAGCCAGTGAAAAGCTTGTCCTAAAATTTGGTGGGAAGATCTTTTTTAAATTTTCGTCTCCCTTCACTACCTGAATAATTTCTATTATCTCGTCATATATTTCATCAATTTCTTCATCATCTGAAGAGATAGTTGGCATATAAACTTGTACTATTGTAGTAGGGATGGGCTTCGTGTCTATCCTGACCACAATAATGAGTTCACTATGCTGTTGGTAGTAGCTTACCGGCACTACCATTTTTTTATTCGTTATTAAACCTATTCCTGCATTACCCCTATTTGATTTTGTATTTATAACCCTTTATTCACCTGACCAAAAGTCTTGTTCCTCCTGCCACTGAACTTCACTAATTCCCACTATATCTAACTTCAACCTATCCATTTCCATTTTTAAATTTTCTAACCTACCCGCCCTATTAGGGGACCTGACATTCCACGCTCCGATTCGTAGAACGCCAGTTTTCTTTCTCCCGGTAACGACGTCCTGTTGAGTAGTCCCCGCCCGGAGATCCGAATGGGGGACTATTTTACCTCCGGAATATTTTACCCAAGAGTACGCCATCATCATTTAAGCATACTGTAAAGCTGCAAGCCCTCGGGAAAAATTACGGCTGTAGTTTCCCCTTGCTTTCTGCCGTTCGCAGTACCAGCACAGCAAGGCCGTTTTGGTTAGTGTTGGAAGGCCAGATCAGTCAATCATCCAGACTGTTGCCCCTGCAACTGCTGAAAAGGCTGCTGCCCCTCTGCAGGAACCACACGTTTGTCTAGCCTCTCAACAGATACCCCTCCGTTTTGGTTGCACCTCGGCCATCTGTATCACTGAGGCATGCAAGCATCCCCACCACGGCAAGGTCCATGGTTCATGAGGCAGGAAACTCATCCTAGAATCAATAAAAGAGGTATGGAGACTAAGTGTGACTTACATGGGATATATATTGGGAACGTACCCGTTTTCAAGCAATATTGCTGGCACCAGAAGTGTCTGTCATATGTGAGACTCTGAAGTTAATGACATAGAGTCTGCCAGCGTTCTGTAGCCTGGAAATTGAAAAAGTGGTAAATAAATATTTTCTTTCGTGTGAAAAGACACGAAGTAACAAAAAATACAATAAACTAAGAAAACAGTTGTTCCTGTGATGCAAGAAAATCAAAGAAAATACAGTGTATTATGTAAGGACTGTGATATTAGTAAAATTTACTTCTCTTCGAGTCCTTGGCAGAATAAGGTACAAAACGTGTACGCTAGCAGTTTGGTAAGTGGATGGAAGGGTTTGTGAAGTGATAATTTCTGTTTGTTACCTCAGAATATAATTATTGTTCGTTAACATAAAATAACTGGTTTTGTTTCATGGGCTTATGGGTGTAAAGCACCTTTTCTCCGAGTTATTGGCGTTTACAGTGTAGCACACAAACGTTAATTGTTGGTCGCCATTTGCTGCATCATTCTCTAAATTCACCTAAAACTGTGCGAGGAGCCAGCATATTCGCTAAAAACTGGCTCCGTTAATCAAGAGAAGTAAAATGAGCAAGCACATATGGTCAGAATTTTAAATTATTTCAGGTACACCAGGACGCAGCCCGCCGCGTGTGTTAAACAACGACTCAGCTCATGTTCTCTTACTATTTTCAGCTACTTATAAATGTTTTCTAGGTCCTCAGCAGCCGTACACGCAGAAACCACATTTACCCTGAAGATGCGGTGGCTCATGTTCTCGTACTTGATTGGTTGCCACGTCTTTAAGAAAGTAATAAATATCGTGAGACGTTCTACTTTAACTACGTGCACTAATACGTGAAACGTACATCATTCTAACAGTGTTATATAATCCCAGTTAAATAAACCTCGTATGAAACTTTCACGTACAAGTTAGGGTATGTTTCATAGGAAGAACTCCTATCCCACCATCACATCCCTTGTCTGCAATTTACGAGTCTGTGCTCGTACTGTATTACGAGGGACATACAAGAAGTAATTAACACATTTTCCTTTGAAAACAAATTGGTTTCATTTGGGACTCCAATACACCATATTACTCCCCACTCTTTTTACTATAAATTCCTATTTTTCAACATAGTCTCTGCTGAATGCGAGAGCCTTACGCTAGCTTACTGGTATGGCTTGTATGACTGCATGGAATCACTGTACCTTGTCTATCGTCTGAGCCGGTCGACGTCTGAGCCACCGTCTTGCTGCCTCAGTAAACCCCCTTCCATCCACGTACTGCTTCCGGCGCAGTGAGTCCTTCATTGGGCCAAACAAATGAAAGTCGGAAGATGTTTCATACTCTGTAACGACGTTCAACAAAAACCTGTCATGACCAGCCTCGTATTTCGTAAGAAATCCGCACAGACGGTTCTTCGTTGCACCTTAGGGCCTTCTATTAGGCGGCTAAGAACGTAGCGGGCTAACACTTTGAGTACCGCTACTGCTGGATGAGTGTGTCAGGACTACCAACTGAGAAGTCCACTTGTGAAGCGATGTGTTTATTGTGATCCACCAATAAACTCGAAAGAGAGTATCAGTACGCTCCATCGTTGCGGGAGTTACAGCTTCGTGCGGCCGGTCGGGACGCGGGAGCTGAACATGTTTGTTTGAGATTGTTGCGATGGTGACAGACGCCTTGCCCGACGACTCACCGTGCTTTTGTTCACTGATAGGTCTACGTAGATATTCTTCAAGTGACTTTGAATATCTGTGATGGTCCGGTTTTCACCCCAAAAGAAACTCAATGACAGCTCTTTGCTTAGCTTGCATCACCGCCACAGACCCATTTTGACGGCTAAGCATAGCGCCTACCCTCGATACTTCGTGAAAGTATAGAGGCTGAAGCAGGAATTTTTCACGAGGTTCCACAACAGATTCCGTATGTTTTCAAACGAAATTGGCCGAGAAAAAAAAACCGCTTTGCATTACTTATTCAATGACGACAATCTGGGATATTACAGTGTAGCATAATAAGGATGTAACTTGTCCTTGAAGTCGAATGCTGCGCTATTCCTTATATCCTGTAGGAGGTCGCCTTACCGACATGTCTGCTTTAAAGGATTCACTCAGTGAGGCACTCTCTTTGGGAGGAGACCCACTTGAGAGTCAGAGAGTTTGGCGGCGTACTGCGCCAGTGTTTGGTGACGCTCTGCTGGCGGCGCGAACACAGGCGAGAGGAATTCCGCAATCAGCGGAGTACTTGTCGGCAGAGCAGGGCCTATCTTGCACGGACGGGCTCTCCGCGGAAGTAGCCTACATTGTTCCCGCGGCCCTTTCACGGAGCGTTGTGGTGCATTAAGGTTATTGGCCGTGTCCGACCGGAGCAGACCAGAAACAGGCAGTAGACGTACCAGTGGACGTTCTCCCCCGTTCTTTCGCCCTCTTTCCCTCTCTCCCTTACGATCTGTCCTTTTCTCTCTCTACGTACCCCGTCTGTAAGCATTCACAGTGCTTTCATAATTTCCCCACCCTGCCCTGTGTCATCATGAACTTACCACCCGCTCTCCGGGTTCCAAGATTCCTTTAATAAAGGTACGTGAAAGTGAAGGGATCATTTAGGTGTCACTTGAATTTCAAAAAAGTATACAAGAAGTTCCAGTATTCTGTCGACAGGGTACCTAAATGGCCAGAAAACGACAAGAATTCAGCTACATTTAGATACACACACCGTGGTCCACAGTACGGTGCATGGCAGAATATATCTCTACCACTATGAGTCATTTACTTCTCCTTTCCATCCGTAAATACAGCTATAGAAGAACGACAGTCTGTCTGCCCTTGTTTACATGTAGTATCTTCATGACCCTTACGAAAAATGTGCACTGGCGGCCGTACTATCTGTCTCCATTCAGCTTCAAATGCCGGTTCTCTAAATTTTCCAGTAGCATCCCGCGAAAATAACGTTGTCTTTCTACCAGCCTGAGCTCCTCAATCATCTCCGTAATACTTGCATGCTGACTCAACCTACCAGTGAAAAATCTAGCAGCACACCTCTGATCTGGTTCCATGTCTTTCTTTGATATGACCCGGTGTGCAGCCCAAACAATCAAGCAGAACTTAAGAATGGGTCACACCACTGACAGTTCTTTACACATCAACTACACTTTCTTTAATTTCTCCACATTATCCGAAGTCGACCATTCGCCTTCCTTACTGCCGTCCTTATGCGTCTTTTCCATTTCACATCGCTTTGCAGCGTTAAGCCTAAACCAAAATCAGACATTTTTCTTGACTATTGTGTCTAACAATTTTATACCGCCTTACGCGTTTCGGCCGTACGCCTTTCCCACTGGCTCTACAAGAGCAATACATGAAAGGATATAAGTGGAAATATATTGGTACAATTACATAAAACGTATTTCGCACAAAAGCAGGCAGCAAGCACTCAGAGTATAACATTAATAAAATACATGAAACGTACATAATAAAACAACGAAGAGAGACAGAACTCACCGACGTAGCTATCAGATATTCTTAGGTAAAACTAAACCGAATTTGTCGAACATGGATGTAAAGTATCTGGTCTACATTACTTGATGACATCTGAATGCCTACTGACTAACTGCACACAACGAAGTATTAGCTGAAGAAGCGGCGAGATGGCACTACTACATGGAATTAATCAAAAATTTTATGTTTTGCAATAACTGACGCAAAATTATTTACAATTGGTGTTGTACCTGACAGCCCTTATGATGTACAACGACTGTATTTTTCCAGTTGGTTTTCTGTAAGACAACGATTAGATTATTTATTATGTGATATGGATAGCATTTTAGAAACATGAAAAAATAAGAAAATAAAAATTAACACCTCCCTTTATGTCACTTTCCAATCTTATATATCAGAACACGTTGTCTCTACGCTTTATCTATCGTATCCCGCTTTTACATACTGTTACCTTAGTTTTTATTTACTGCTGATTCTATCACAAGTGTAATATCGTTACACAATACTGTTAGATTTTTAATGATACGCTTACTGCCCTCGAATTGTGGGTTACACATTGTGCATGTTCACAACATTTTTACTACTTGTACTATTTACCTTGAGTTGTATATTAAATATACACTCAACTGGTGTATTCCTGTCACTAAATATATTACGTTTGGCACTTTCTTTCGTACACTGTAGGTTACCTCTGCAAAACAGTTACATACCAAATATTATTCCCGTCATTCTGCCTATAACTCTGTAAATTTTATTTGATTTTATGGTTGGAATACCAATACAGCGATTTAAAGGTTTTTATGTACGCATTAATGAATGCTAAATTACTCATTTGTTGTAATACATTATCTTATTAAAAAGCCACATTTTCACTTAATCTGACTACGTTTTTATACAATGACGCCATCTTACGCTGATAATCTTCGCCACTGTCCTTACACCAGTGCGGGTAATTGTCAGCTAATAAAACGCATGATGTTATACACGTAATAAAATGTTTTGTCTCTTAAAACTACATTGCAGCAATCAGGTGTATCACTATCCTTATGTTTCAGAACATGAAAAGAAATTATTAACACTATGTAGTACCGCCATCTCGCCGCTTCATCACATAATACTTCGATGTGTACAGCTTACCACTTTGCATTCGGATGTCATCAAGTAATTTTGACCCGGTACTTTGTATCTATGTTCCATAAATCCAGTTTTGTTTTACCTAAGAATATCTTATAGATGATTTCGTGAGATTTGCCGCTCTTCTTTCTTATACGACGTTGCATTTGATGTATTTTTTCAAATGTTTTTTACTAAGTGCTGGCTTCTTAAGTTTGTACGTATTTGTCTTGCCCAGCATTTGAGAAAGGTGTAAACCCTAAACGCGTAAGGCTGTAGTAGTTCTTGTTGTGGTCTTCTGTCCAGAGACTGATTTGATGCAACTCTTCATGCTACTCTATCCTGTGCAAGCTTCTTCATCTCCGAGTAACTACTGCAACCTACATCCTTCTGAATCTGCTTAGTGTATTCATCTCTTGGTCTACCTCTACGATTTTTACCCTCCACGCCCCCCTCCAATACTAAATTTGTGATCCCTTGATGCCTCAGATAGTGTCCTATCAACTGGTCCCTTCTTTTAGCCAGGTTGTGCCACAATTTCCTCTTCTCCCCATTTCTATTCAGTACCCCCTCATTAGTTAGTAAGGCAGTATAACATTAAGAAACAATGTTGTAACACAAATACCAGTTTTTGAGTATCGAAATATTTAATCGACGTGACTGTGTGAAGCAGCACATGACTAATATTATTTTCGAAAGTTACAGAATTGTTTTTCCTATTCATCCGAATTAAATTTTTCTAAGATCGGAGTAGGCTGCCATACATTACATCAGGTAGAAATTTTGTGTAAGTATCCTGTTAAAGTCACTCAACAACAACACTTTTCCTATGCTATAACGTTAGCAGCAAATAGTGGGAAGTGCTGCTCACCTTATCCTTCAGATCATTTATGTATATAGAAAATAACAGCGGCCCTTTTACACTTACCTATGGCGCTCCCTGCTATGCCATTGTGTCCTGTAAATATTTGTCGACAGGGATAATGTATCAGGTTCTGTTACTTAAGAGGTCTTAAAGCCACTCATCTGGGAAACTATTTCGTATCCTCGAAACTTCGATGATATCTGCATTGGGGCACGGTGTCAAATGCTTTTCGGAAATCTAGGAATATGTAATCTGCCTGTTGGCCTTGATCCATAGATCCCAGGTTATCATGAGATAAAAGGGCTGGTACAGATCAAGGCAATAATCTTATCTGGTCACTGATAAGATAAGGGGGTATCGGGTAACAAATCCATTGTTAGGTTAGGCACCTAGAAATCTTATAACAAAGTCAAACCCCGCTCCCCTCTCTATGGATAACCATGATGAAGGCCACCAGAGATACTCACTAACACCTAAGCAACTGTGGGAATTATGTTCAAGATGTGACGTAACTCGATACCATTCACATGATGCTAGCAATACATTTTAGGGAAGCAAACTATTATATTGAACGTCTTGATGTAGCTTGATTAAATTCACGGGAACCAATTAGACCGATGGGAGCGTACTGAAATGGTGTGAAACCTCTCGACCAATAAAATTCGAGCTCACCTCCTCTAACTTATCATCCTTTATAACAAGCTCAACTGTGTAGGCTTTGGAGGTCTTCATCGTGGAGTCAGGTTCAGCTTTATTAGAAACAATAAATCTATAGACAGAGGGTTTGGAAATAAAAACAGTGATGTAACTACTCAAAACAATGATATAATTATCTTTTTTCCAACACAATTTTAGCAATAATATTTTTTTGTTTATTAACTATTTTGCCTTTTACTTACAAAGCAGTTGGTTTCTAGTGTCATATCAGACAGTAATTTATTCACAAAGATGTTTTTTATATATATGATAATTGGCAAAGCTAATTTTCTTTTAGTTTTTTGTTGATGTATTTAGATAGCCTTTTTCCCTACACATATGTGCATATATTGGTTCTTTTTGCAAAGTTATTTTTTTCTGATGAATTAGGTCTCTCAGACACATTTATTCATCCTGAAGCTAAAACAGGTAAGAGGAACTTATATTCTACAGTTTTTATTTTGGTTCTATACACATTTGCTAAATTTTACACAACATTTACATTTCCTTTCTGACCATTTTATGTACAATAATTACGTTTTAATAATATCTTTCTCATAATTTTTTGTTTATACATTATAAATAGAAAAAGAGAACTAGCAGCAGCAGCAGGTAAAGAGCCCCCCCCCCCCTCCCCTACCACAGCACATAAACACACACATGCACATAGTCTGCAATGAGGTATTCATACTCATATACTCACACACACACACACACACACACACACACACTCTCCCTCCCTCCCTCCCTCCCTCCCTCTCTCTCCCTCTCTCTCTCTCTCTCTCTCTCTCTCTCTCTCTCTCTCTCACACACACACACACACACACACACACACACACAACTACGACAAGTGGTTCATCCAACTATTCTGCTCACACACATATCAACTACTAACAAATAAATACACAGCCACACATTCAGTCACATCAGTGAACCGTGTGACAATAACTGGGTGCTGATTCAATCCCCACAGATGAACGGTCTCTCGTCATAACACGACAACCCCATTTACAGCTGCACTGGACTTTCAATCGACACATTACTGGGCACACCATAACTGGAGCTGTGCCAACGTCCTCGTGGAAGCACATCTTATAATCTTCCATCGTGAGAGCTTTGAGGCCACACAGTGTACACATTCAGCACGTCTCTGGGTCTTAGCTGCACTCATACGGTAAGCATACACCTTTAATCTGAGGCCAACTTGCATTGTAAGTAACCGAAACATCTTGCACTTCATAATAATTTGTTTCAATCACTTAAGATCGTTGTAAGGCATAATTACAATTAAAAAGCCGTTGTGTCACCTCTTGTTTTGGTTGTAAAGCATCGCCACCCCAAGGTAGTTTCGTCAGGTGGGGAAACAAAATTCAAAGCGTAACATAAAACGTGAAGTAGCCGTCTGAGGATGGACCTATCGGTTCTAAAGCAGTAACGGCGCTGTTTAAGTAAATAAGTAGCATTATAAAAAGCGGCTGGATGCTGTAATCTTCTGTGTCAGTCAACCTATACCTACCTCCAGAACACATGTTTTACCAGTGTCCGGAGCCACATAAGGCATCCTTCCCTTAAATCTGGAAATTTCCCCTTTGAACATGACTCGGAACCTTCCCAGATGGTATACCTCGTTACATGGTGTACCCATAGAGGTGGGTTACGTCCAAGTAAGTTATTTTACTTAGATCGTCAGAAAACCTCACTCATTCACGGGTTATTTGCCTTCTACTTACCCATGCACAAGCAAAGCAACTGTGAATTCAATGAAGAGCAACATTTAAACAGTGGTCACCTGTTGAAAGGTGATCTTAACGTTGCTTCCCATTAAAGCCCTCGTACGATAAAATATAAGTCACTCCAGAGTTTTTCGAAAACGTCCACAAGCAGATGCACAGTGGTGTTTATATATAATCTAGCGTCTGTTCAAAATCAGCTACGCCGAACGCCTGCCAAACATTCACAGCATGTTGATATTTCACATTTGCTATGTTAGTGCGTGTCAGTGTGATGGAAAATGTGGTTATGTTGGGCAATAGGGTTTCCTGGAGTCTCCGTATCGAATCCGGGTATTCGTATAGAAAGTCACCGTTCTTCATGAGAAGCTGAAACTTTGCGTCATCGGGGATATGCGGCTCTGGTGATATACACGTCCTGACGCATTGCCTCAGGAAGTTTCTAAAAAGAAGTGTCTGTTAATTGGTGTATCACTATTTTCATGGTTCTCTCGGAAAAAGAAATGCATTTCTCATCGGTGTCACTGGTGATACAGACCTTATAATCCTCAAAATCGAAATCACCCAAGCGGTTAACGAAAAAGTCAGGATCATACGCAAACAAACTTTGAAAGAAGACGTGTATGTGCCATGGGAGTTGCTACTTCAAGCTGCGTGTATTGTGAGCTGCGCTACTGAACTTCCCCGTTACATGGCAATGCTTCTGTATGGAGTTATGGCCTCTATATCCATCGGCATCCAACAAATATAACACTTAACTACCAGTTACTAGTAGGCATTATTCTCCTGCGATTCAGTCATTGGGACGTTGCTGCGATAAATCCCATCAAGGTTTTCGAGGTCAGTGAGCGAACAAGTCATAGGATCATCCTTGATGAAGGATTCGAATTTGTTGCAGCTAGGGCCGTAGGAGCTTATAATTTGACAGAATACTACAAACAGCACATGCCAATCTGTGAAGGTAGTATGGGAGGCAGAGACGTCATCTTCACTTAGTGCTACAGGAGAAAGACGGCACACGAAGTCGATCAAAGCTAGGAAGCGACATCATTTAAACCATAAGAACTTTTTTATCTTTGGTAGGCATCTCCATACATACCGAACTGTCAGTGAAGTGCCTTTCTAGGACCTCACTTTGGCTGAAAGAGTAGAGGCATCTACAGCATGTTCTTTATTACATAATTATGAGGAAAGTGCACGGGACATGCTTTTGATCCTTATGTAGTGTTGCTTCTCGTTCTTCAGAGAACAGCAAGTAGTCTACACGTTTAGGGCGCTGACCAGCTAATTTGGAAAAGTGTATGGGTGCAGCTATTTTATACTTGACATCTTTGTTCTTCATAGTTTGTTTATGGTCTTCTTCTGGCTTATCAACACCCAGGGCTTACATGTGAAAGGAATAATTAGGTTCTGTCTCTTGAATTTTGGTACTTTCCGGAGTTTTATGGGGAAAGGAATGCCTTTGATATTATAATGTCCACCGATATCAGAAGTTTCCTATTTACTTGAGCGCTCAGTACAATTTCTATCACTAGCAAGAAACGACCATGCAAATCGATGAACATCTGTGTATCTATATTCTCGATACTAAAGCATGACTTTTTAGCGCCAATATCTTTATGGAAGTGCGCTGAAACTCGTCACCCCTCACCCCCCCCCCCCCCCCCCGCGTAAGTGATTCTTAGACATATGAGTATATACAGGTGGAGATCACGGCTCAGTGTCTTGCTAACCCTCTTTCCTGCACGATGGAAAATGGCCGAGTGTGGCAATCTTGACAAAAGTTCTGAACCACTCTGCAATTGAACAGCCATGCGATATCATGCCAGCCCCCCCCCCCCCCCCACACACACTCTCCTTAAGGTGCACGAACACTTAATTACAGGGTACCACGGCCGTTCACGATTTCGCGGAGAATCCCTTCCGGAACACCATCACAGGCACTGAGAAAAATAGTATTATCTCAGTAGGTCACATTCGATTTGTCAATCCGTGCACTTGAGATCCTGTCCCCAAATCAGTTAGCAACGACAGTGTAATCCAGTGCGATTGCATAACTTACTTGGTGATACATAACAGATCAGGCTTGGGTGCTACTGCAGTTAGGCCCAGAGTGATGTTGAAGCACTGTCCGATTACCGTCCGATGCGCAGCTACGGTGGAAACCGTGCTGGTGTCATCAGCCGTACCACTTTGTTGGTGATGAATGATGTGACAACACTGGGGTTTGTGAGGGCAGTGAAAAGCAGGAGTGACGATTCAAAACGTGGTAAGTCCACTCGCAGTCAAAAATTAGTTCGAAGCGAATTTCTACTCTACCAGGTGTGCTACAACGTGCTGTGTGGTTCTTTTAGGTCAAAACGGAATTTTGTATCGGTTGTATCAGGTGCTACATGCAGCCGATTGCTAACGAAAAGACCAATACAAGCTGTGGCTCCTAGACAGAGTGCGTCTCAATGTTCACTACAATGTATCTGTTGTATACCCGTACCACTTATCATTGGAGCCAGCGCATTGTAACATGAAACAGATTTGTTGGCCAGTATCTCGTTCAGGTGAGAGCTTGCTGTTCGTGAAAAAATATGACTGACGTGGAAGGAGTAGTACGTGTAGGGGACCACTCCTCTGGATCTAGGAAGTGGCAGAAGGGCGTTGTGAAAAAGACGATTGAGCATATGGAGAAGTAAGATGTTTTAAAAGACATTTTTTGCGAGATTCTCCACTAAATCGATTTTACTCTTGCAGGTAGCGTGATAAGGTCCCTGAAATGCAGGAGCTCGAGCTTCTTGTGGACACAAAGAGGAAAGATTCAAAAGCTGGACCTTTCCTGTATACCATCTAATCAGAAATAGGCTGAAAGTCTACAACATTTAAACCAAAGTACAGAAGGCCAGGATTCTGTCTTCTTTCATGGTTGTCTCCAGTCCGAAACGACAACGGCCTCGGAAAGAGGTTGGAGAACCGATGGCTCAAACTACAATGTTTCAAGTGATAGTAAACATCATACAAGTTCCTGTATGTTCCTGGTTTTTAGAGCTCTGTTCGGTACGGGAACGAGCCGATTTACTAGCGTTGCTCCCTCCTTAGTTGCTGGTAATGTCATTTGCAAGAAAAGAGGAGGGGATTGCAGAAAAAACTAAACTTTTGCAAAGAAAGTAGTGTGATATAATTCATCGCAAATTTGAAAGTTACAAAAAGTCACTATAGCAGACAAAAAAGTGAAACGGTGGTCAATCTTCTGGCATAACTATCACAAAGGTTTTTAAAATGTATATTGAAAGTGTCCCTGATTCATTAAAAGTAAAAAAGTGGTTCTTCAGCAACATATTCTAAAAAAATTAATTTGTGGTTTGATGATTCTGCAGTAGATGTTTGTAGTTACTGCTGAAGAGTGAAACATAAAATAAACTAAGTAAACAGTTCGTCATAAGATAAAGGATGCTACCAGAGCTTGCTGCTCATAAAATGACAGCTGAACAGTTTTACAAAATAATGAAAGGGATACTGCCCAATAGCTTGTCTTCATGCTTTGATCTACAGCTAGTCCAACCCCTGCCAAACGTCACTACTGGTGCCGCTTAGTACGCACGGCAACTATCACATTATGCTCTCTGTGTTACGTACACTGACATTAAGTCTGCAAACTCTTACTGCTGGCCTGAAGACCAGGTTGGTAAATGTTCAGCCTTAATAGATGCTCTGAGCAAGCATAGATATGAAGAAAACACTTCAACAATAAGATTATTTTATGATGACTGCGCTGGACAAATCAGGAACGCCAGTGTGGTTGATTCTCTCTACTGGTGGCTGTTAAAAAAATCTCCAGAGTCAGTAAAGGAGATACGCCTTACAATTCCAGTGCGTGGTCCCTCCTGCAGATCGACTTCTAGGTGCAGTGGAGAAAAGCCTTTGGAAACATTCTGAAATACTAACTCCTGAACAATATCACAGAATTTATCAGAAAATTCGGAATGTCTGAAGACTCGGAATAGACTGGGGTGTTTTGAACTTCAAGGACCTTTTCCAACATTTGTGGAAGCCAGTGGGGATAAGAGACATGAAACGAATTGTACTCAAAAAGAAACTGACGGGGAAAAGAAACCATGTTGTTTTTAGAATGGAGCCCTGATATGGTTTGGATTTCCGTCGAGAAGTTATATGACCTTGCTAAAAAGAGGTGTAGCAACAGATCAGATCAGGCATCTACATGTTGTCAGTCTGAAACATCCAATAAAATCAGAAAAAAAGAGGATTTATTCGGCCTTCTGAACCAACAGTTTGGTAATATAAAGGTTATGTATACACACTTCAGAGAGATTGTGTGATAGCCAATTAAGAAGACAAAGCTGAAGATGTAGAGCGTTATTGCTTAGACGAGGAACCAGTATATCAAACACTTTGAAGAAAGTTAGAAGAATAATACCTAGCAAATTTTGAAAACTATTTTTAAGTTAAAACATGGAGAAACGAAATTACGTTTCTGATAGCGATGTCCAAAATATGATTTTCTTTTCAATATTTCGTAAGAATGAACTTCATAATTATTTTAAAACAATAACTTAAGTGGTTCATGGTGTGGGTTCCTGTAGTCATGTCGTAGTTCATGAACCACGGGCAACGTATGAGTGGCCATGTAAGTGGTCCCGACAGTCGGGAAACCAGTTACTTTGGAGTAAGGCAGGGCATCTCGGACATATTCTGAGTCGTGGTCATCTTTGTGCTCATACGGCAAAGACTACCAAATCCACCGGTTAGTCCCTCAACCATTAGGCGTAATACCCAATGGGACTCGAGGCAAGTAAGGCTAGCAACCTGCTTCCCTGGTACTTTAAATATGATGCTGGCAACTAGCAGAGCAAATTGCTTCGGACCTTTGGAGATGGCGGAGTCCCACCTCTAATTGAAAAACGAGGGACTCCTAAGATAAGACGTGGCAAACAAATGGTAATGAGATGGGGAGCTGTTAATATCAAAGGGGGCTACTCTGGGAAGAAGGTAGAGCTGGCAGAGGCTGCAAGTAAATTGGGGCTGGACGTTTTAGCTGTTAGTGACATTCGGGTAAGGGGTGAGAAAGAAGAGGAAGTGGGAGAATACAAGGTTTACCTGTCAGGAGTCAAAGCAGGAATAGCACAATGGGGTGTAGGGCTTTACATCAGGAAAGAAATGGAACCCAGCGTAGCTGCAATAAGGTATGTAAATGAACGACTGATGTGGATAGATTTGACAGTGTCTAGCAAGAAAATTAGGATTGTGTCAGTATATTCGCATTGTGAAATGACAGATCAAGAGAAGATGGATAGATTTTATGAGGCACTCAGTGATGTAGTTGTTAGAGTAAAGGACAAGTACAGTGTACTGCTCATGGGTGATTTTAACGCCAGGATTGGAAATCGAACAGAAGGGTATGAAAAGCTTATGGGTAAATTTGGAGAGGATATGGAGGCCAACAGGAACGGGAAACAACTCTTGGATTTCTGTGCCAGTATGGGCTTAGTAATCAGTAATTCCTTTTTTAAACATAAGGGCATTCACCGGTATACTTGGGAAGGCAGGGGAACCAGATCTGTCATTGACTATATAATAACAGACCGGGAATTCAGGAAGGCTGTGAGGGACACACGTGTATTTAGGGGATTCTTTGATGACACTGATCATTATTTAATCATCAGTGAAATTGGGATTGTGAGGCCCAAAGTGCAGGAGGTCAGGTCCATATGTAGGAGGATGAGAGTGGAGAAACTTCAGGATAAGGAGATCAGGCACATGTACATAACAGCGATATCAGAAAGGTACCAGTTAGTTGAACGTAGTCAATTACAGTAATTGGGAAAGGAATGGAGATGGTACAGGGACACAGTACTAGAAGTGGCTAAAGAATGTCTTGGAACAGTAGTGTGTGAAAGAGGGATGAAGCAAACAGCTTGGGTGAATGACACAGTCAAGGCAGCCTGTAAAAGGAAAAAGAAGGCGTATCAAAAATGGCTACATACTAGAACTCAGGTAGACAGAAAAAGTTATGTTGAAGAAAGAAACAAAGCCAAACAGATAATTACAGCATCCAAGAAGAAATCTTGGGAAGACTTTGGAAACAGGTTGGAGACGATGGGTCAAGCTGGCGGAAAACCATTCTGGAGTGTAACTAGCAGTCTTCGAAAGGGAGGTAAGGAGGAAATGACAAATATTTTGGAAAGGTCAGGAAAACTGCTGGTGAATCCTGTGGATGCCTTGGGCAGATGGAGGGAATATTTTGAAGAGTTGCTCAATGTAGGTGAAAATAACATCAGTAATGTTTCAGATTTAGAGGTGGAATGGGATAGGGATGATGATGGAAATAGGATCACATTTGAGGAAGTGGAGAAAATGGTCAATAGTTTGCAGTGCAATAAAGCAGCTGGAGTGGATGAAATTAAGTCGGAACTCATCAAATACAGTCAGGTCTTAAATGGCTACACAGGATAATTGAAATGGCCTGGAAGTCGGGACAGGTTCCATCAGACTGGACAAAAGCAGTAATTACGCCAATCTTTAAACATGGAAACAGAAAAGATTGAAACACCTACAGAGGTATCCGTTTAAGCAGCATTGTGGGTAAAATCTCAGGTATGGTTGAAAGCAAAGTGCGAGTATTAGTTGAGGACCAATTGGATGAAAATCAGTGTGGGTTTGAGCCTCTTAGAGGTTGTCAGGACCAGATCTTTAGCTTACGGCAAATAATGGAGAAGTGTTATGAGTGGAACAAGGAATTGCATCTATGCTTAATAGATCTAGAAAAGGCATATGACCGGGTTCCTAGGAGGAAGTTATTGTCTGTTCTACGAGATTATGGAATAGGAAGTTAACTTTTGCAAGCAATTAAAGGTGTTTACATGGATAGTCAGGCAGCAGTTAGAGTTGACGGTAATTTGAGTTCATGGTTCAGAGTAGTTTCAGGGGTAAGACAAGGCTGCAACCTGTCTCCACTGTTGTTCATATTATTTATGGATTATATGTTGAAAACAATAGACTGGCTGGCTGAGATTAAAATATGTGAACACAAAATAAGCAGTCTTGCATATGCGGATGACTTAGTTGTGATGGCAGATTCGATTGAAAGTTTGCAAAGTAATATTACAAGGCTAGATCAGAAATGTAAGGACTATGGTATGAAGATTAGCATCTCCAAACCGAGAGTAATGTCAGTGGGAAAGAAATATAAACGGATTGAGTGCCAAATAGGAGGAACAAAGTTAGAACAGGTGGACAGTTTCAAGTACTTAGGATGCATATTATCACAGGATGGCAACATAGTGAAAGAACTGGAAGCGAGGTGTAGCAAAGCTAATGCAGTGAGCGCTCAGCTACTATCTATTCTGTTCTGCAAGTAGGAAGTCAGTACCAAGGCTAAGTTATCTCTGCACCGTTCAATCTTCCGACCAGCTTTGTTGTATGGGAGCGAAAGCTGGGTGGATTCAGGTTACCTTATCAACAAGGTTGAGGTTACGGATATGAAAGTAGCTAGGATGATTGCAGGTACTAGTAGATGGGAACAATAGCAGGAGCGTGTCCACAATGAGGAAATCAAAGAAAAACTGGGAATTAACTCTATAGATGTAGCAGTCATGGCGAACAGGCTTAGATCGTGGGGTCATGTTACACGCATGGGAGAAGCAAGGTTACAAAAGAGACTCATAGGTTCAGCGGTAGAGGGTAGGAGGAGTCGGCGCAGACCATGGAGAATGTACCTGGATTCGGTTAAGAATGATTTTGAAGTAATAGGGTTAACATCAGAAGAGGCACCAATGTTAGCACTGAATAGGGGAACACGGAGGAATTTTCTAAGGGGGCTATGCTCCAGACTGAACGCTGAGAGGCATAATCAGTCTTAAATGATGATGATGATGATGATGGTGATGAATAACTTAACTAAGGTGTGAAAAGAATTACTAATAATTTCAATTTACTACTTACTAAAGTTTTAGATAATTTTGGGAAAAACAAATTGTATTATAATTTGCCAGATCGATAAAAATTAATGCTGCACTCTTTAACAATGTTTGAAAATTTCATGCTTAACTTTCATTCTGAGTGAGTGATTAAAGAATATGGAATTTGTAAATATGTTACAAAAGACAATATGTAAGCATTTATAGTAAGCAACCATTCAAAAAAATGATTAACTTTGTTTGTTTCCTTTCGACAACTTGTTCCTCTTTCGTTTGCGTTGTGTCTTATTGATGTAAATATAAGACAAAGATAGAATTCTTGATTTTTTTATAATGTAATTTGTTTCAAAACACGTTATGTCTATTCGGCTGATGCAAAACGAGAAAAGATCAGAGTTTTCAGAAATTCAGTTGGCAACCATGCCTTTAAATAAAATAATTCTTGTCACTTCTTGAAGCTTAATAAATTCTCATACACTATTTACTCCACAACTTTGCCTAATATTAATTTTTTGGTTTTCCTGTAAAATTTTTATTTGTAGACTAATCGCGATTTGAGTAGTTATTCCGATGGAAATCGTGTTTATGAGTGCAGTGAATATACTGTTGATGAAATAGGTTTGAGCGAGAAGTGATCTTGGCAGGTCGCAGAGTAGTTGTTACAGGCGCATCTCCAAGTCCCCACACATGCATCACATCTGCAATAGAAGAAAAAGAAGTAGGAGGAGAAATTAATCATCAGAATGCAACTATAACCACGTATAATCAAGGAATCACAAGGAGCAATGGAGTCAAATTGAGATCGCTTCTTAGTCCCTCATGAACAATTTCTGTTATGGTGCTTCATCTCTGTTGATTCTGTTGGAGCTGTTGACGTGGCTGCACTGTCAGGCTATACTGACTTCTTCCACCGACACGTCTCGCATTTGCAGCTGAAAACCACATTCCTTTATTAATTTCAGTCAACAGCAAATGTGTATTCTGATCTGTAGTCTCATGGTTTTTCAGCCGGAAGGCGTCTTCACGACGCTCTGTGTAGATGCCTCTATCCCACCGCGCTAAAGGTATTCTTTTATAATGGATTATATTTCACTGCAGGTGCCATGCTGGTCCGTAACGTGAACTCCGCTACCCGCAGTTCAAAGGAAGAAGAAGAATTTAGTCAAGCTTTTGAGGTTCAAATGGTTCAAATGGCTCTGAGCACTATGGAACGTAACATGTATGCTCATCAGTCCCCTAGAACTTAGAACTACTTCAACCTAACTAACCTAAGGACAACACACAACATCCAGCCATCACGAGGCAGAGAAAATCCCTGACCCCGCCAGGAATCGAACCCGGGAACCCGGGCGCGGGAAGCGAGAACGCTACCGCACGGCCACTAGATGCGACTCGTATCTGCAGCCCACTCATCAGGCGCCACTGTCAGAGAGTACCACGTGTATTTAACACGCCTTTGGCAGGCATTCACTACCATAGGACCCATCGGTGTAACCATCAGACATCGCTCATAGTCAGCTTCACACAGCTTCTGTAATAATAATAATAATAATAATAGTAGTAGTAGTAGTAGTAGTAGCAGTAGTAATAACGAAAGGTAGGGAGATTATTGTTTATAATTCGCTAGCAGGGGAACACGAGGACCCTGCACAATCCCAAAGACATCAGACAGCTGCTATTGCAGGAAGCCCGCCTGTGCGTATTATGAAGCATTACCTAGGCATGAAGACACGTGGCTGGTTCGAGACGTTATCTGCTATGAAGTGTGTCTTAAAAAAAAAAAAAAAAATAAAAAAAAATAAAATAAAAAAATTAAAAAATAAAACCCTGCTTTTTTTGAGCAAGAGCACTCTGTGAGAATTTGCATAATCGGCATCCACGTTAAGTAATTAAATTCATAGACATATCGATAATATTTTGTCTTAGACCGCCGCAGGTCAAAAACAGTTTAGTCAGTCGTCCATAACTTATGAGTAGCTTCCTAGATGACTTCTCTTTCGGTCATACCCTCAAAGTGTGATGAAACTACACTACTGTGTGTGTGTGTGTGTGTGTGTGTGTGTGTGTGTGTGTGTGTGTGTGCGTATGTGCGCTGCGACCAATCATGTTTTAACGCCATCCAATGTTCTCCACACCAGCACAGACCGACCAGCTCCATGCCAACGATTTCTACGGTCATCAGGGTTCAAATGGCTCTGAGCACTATCGGACTTAACATCTTAGGTCATCAGTCCCCTAGAACGTAGAACTACTTAAACCTAACTAACCTAAGGACATCACACACATCCACACCCGCGGCAGGATTCGAACCTGCGACCGCAGCAGTCCCGCGGTTCCGGACTGTAGCGCCTAGAACCGCAAGACCACCGCGGCCGGCAGTCATCAGGGAATGAAAGCTCTGAAGATACTCTCTTAGAATATCGAAAAAAAAATGAACAACTTAAATGCCTTCAAAAATGGTTCAAATGGCTCTGAGCACTATTGGACTTAACTGCTGAGGTCATCAGTCCCCTCGAACTTAGAACTACTTAAACCTAACTAAACTAAGGACATCACACACATCCATGCCCGAGGCAGGATTCGAACCTGCAACCGTAGCGGTCGCGCGGATCGAGACTGTAGCGACTAGAACCGCTCGGCCACTCCGCCCTAAATGTCTTTACGAGTGTGAGAATTGAAGTAAGATACAGTATGATAAAGATCGCTGTTTTTCCTGGAACAATGTTACAAAAAATTTTAAGTCCACATCCACTATAGAGCAAGAGTGGAACTCCGTATTTTAACAATAATAGCGACAGTAATAATGCAAATAGGTTAAATGCTAAACAGGGGATGGGATCAGAAGGTCACTGGCTGATGGATAGCGATGCAGGACATCGTGCAACAGAGATATCTGCAAGGTATACCTAACCTACCACACCACACGATGTGAAATGGACTGTGTATTTGCACCTTCAACCGTCTCTCTCGTTCCAACACGTCTTTCCTCCAAAATTGTTAATTTTATGTGTGCCAAAAGCAAATCTATACTACTGGAGTGAACAGTCAAAAAATGGTTGACAGCAGGAAAAATAGTTTTAAAAAAATTTGATAATCGCGGGGCAATAGTAGATAAAACGCAAAATACTCGTCATTTCGTCTACAGTAACGTCAATATGTATTACATGTGTATAGAGTCTATAATTGTAACACTTTACATCGCATTCAAATATTTCTGCAGTTCCAGATAAATATCACGTAAGACTCGAATGTATTGGGCGAGATTGGACCGAGCGAGGTGGCGCAGTGGTTAGACACTGGACTCGCATTCGGGAGGACGACGGTTCAATCCCGCGTCCGGCCATCCTGATTTAGGTTTTCCGTTATTTCCCTAAATCACTCGAGGCAAATGCCGGGATGGTTCCTCTGAAAGGAAACGGCCGACTTCCTTCCCCATCCTTCCTTAATCCGATGAGACCGATGACCACGCTATCTGGTCTCCTTCCCCAAACCAACCAACGAAGGTGCTACTGGGCGAGAATAACACAGCATTCAGAATTTTTTTAAAAAATACCATTTTCTCATTTGCATGGAACTAGAGGCAGTATAACAGATTCTTCGTGTCAGTATGTCTCTCTGTGTCTCCGTTATTAAAGCTTAGTGGTCTCATTTCCTTTCTTGTATGATGTCATTATAGCCCCTCTCTACCTATTAATCTGTCTGTATAATGTCTCTTTTTTATTTCTAAGTGTATGTTTGAAGCCATGTCCCTCTGTACAGATAACAAAGACTTATAACTGTAGCGTACTTTTTGGAAGCAGACAGTGCTGTGATTTTAATAATCCTCTTACTCTCGGAAGTTTTCTCTAGGAGGGTATGGAGGATACCTCCAGGGACTTAGAGCTTACGCCACAAGAAAATTTCGGTTACTCCTAAATATGAACAAATATACGTTTTATGACCATGACATATTTACATTTTACCATATTTGTGGAATTATTGTACCGTTTCACAATATTTCTCCATGTTTTCAGATATTTCCATATTTTTCCACTTTCTATATCTAAATATACAGGTGTATGATGTTCTCATTCCTTACACTACCATCCAACTATGATTGAGATTCCCAACGCAGCCCTGGTATGTACAAACTCTACATCTTCCAAATGTCAACACACATTAAACTAAGTGCCACAGCCAGCTCTAAAACACATGAAGGGATTTTCTGTGGAGGTTGAGTGTTGACGTTATGCTATTGTAAATAAACACACACACACACACAGAGACAAAGAGAGAGAGAGAGTGAGAGAGACGGACAGAGAGAGAGAGAGAGAGAGAGAGAGAGAGATGGTGGAGGGAGCGAGGGAGAGAGAACTCCGAGAAGGGTAGGAGAGAGAGCTCAAATCTTATTTGTTCAGGGGTTTACCACCATTTCAGTTTGCTACCATTAGTCCAAGGGATTGCTACCAATTTTGTGTCACTTGCCCACTATCATGTTACGTCATGATCTTGAATATAAATTGTTCACTTGCGTAAGGTGTGTGGATAGATCGATGTGACTGGTATCAAGTCATGACATTGAATATAACTCGTAGAACTGCCTAAGGTGTGTGGAGACTTCCTTGCTGACAAAGATCAAGTCCCACTGATTCCCTGGGAGGAAGGGGTGAGAGCTTACCGTGATTGGAAGTCACCCAATTGTGAGACCTGACCAGCTGTGTTACATGACTCCCCACTTACGTTATCAGTGACTTTGAGATAACATCGTTAACTTGGTTCGTACTTGCAGTGCTGTCCTTCTAGTTACGTTACAATTATATCACGCCACCGGAAATGACACATCGTACGATGTTTACTAGTTCCAGAACCGACCCTCACAGCAGGCACTCAAGGCAGCGCTCAGACTTGCGTGTGCACTCAAGTAAACCATGTGCAATGGCAAATGTTTACATTATGCATTCGCCGGCGGGGTCTCCATTAGGGGAGCTGAACCTACTTTCGCCAATATGCACCAAACGATGGCGAAATATAGTGGTAGCAACTTACTGAAATCCGGCAGCTCGCCCAAAATCTTATAACACAAAGAGTATGAGGATGCTAGATATTACATTTTGCCACACTGTAATCTTTGCAGTGAAATACTTTAAATTATGAGGTAAAATGCTTACTAGCGTAGATAACGAGTACAAGCGAACACTAAAAGTTGCAAATGTGTTCACACGTTGGCGGTATGAATGTAATGTCGATCAAAAAAAAAAAAAAAAAAAGGTAGCAGGTAAATAAATACACCGAAATAAATGCTACTTAACTGAAGAGTGAATCAGTTACTAGCGTTTCACACATAGAAGATGTCTTCAAAGAAAAATTTCTGTGTTGAGTCTGTTTGTTCGTTAAGAACTTCACGAGATGATTTTTACAGTTGCAGGCAGTACATCTGTAACCTAAGTCAGAAAACTACGATTGGTTTTTTAACCATCAGGTAACAGCTGTAGCAGATATTTCATTATGCCTACCACATTCTACAGAGCTGTTCAAAGTAGTTCTTTTCTTGTGGTTTCTGAGATCGTTGGATTCAGAGTTACAATTTGTGATTCGCTCAACCCAATATGAATATCATATCATGTAGTGATCGAAACATCTTTTTGATAATTTCTCATTTGGCGCGCTCTTGCCTTATTAGTAATACTGTTGGTACTGGATTCATATCTTCCGTCCAGTACGATCGTAAAATTAATAGTAATGGTGGAAATCAGGAAAACCTATAACAGGAGATCAACTAAGGTCCCGCTATGGAAAAAAAAACTCGCTTACTTGTTTATGGCATTACGAAAGTACAGTTAGGCGAGACTTCAAGATCTAGTTTTAATGAGTTTTTTTAATGAGCTCCGCGTTAGGACTTTGTTGCGTCGTTCACGACGTTATACGTATACCGCAACTTTCGGGAGTCTTGCACGGAGACACATTGGGAATTCCTGCTGTGGAAATAACACGCGTTTGCTGTCTTGTGAATAGAGGAGAGCGGCAAAGCGCGTTTGTGAGACAGCAGGCGGAAACGACGAGTTTCCCTCAGCATTTCCAGCTCTCCGTGTTTTGTCTTACCATATTTAGCCGCTACGTAGGTGGTCCCAAAAATGTGGCTGCTCGATATACTCTACGAAGTTAGTTACGGAGCTGCGACATTATCAGTAGTGGCTCATACAAAGCGGTTAGTTCATTTGTTGTGCAGGAGCATGTACCATTTATATACATAAAAACGGAGTAATTATAGGAATTTTCAAGGATCTAAAGGTAAATAATTATCTCCACAACAGCTATAACGAAGAACAGGTATGGCGGTTTTTGTAATACCATATTCTGCGGACTATAAGATACACCTTAATTTTTAGTCATTTTTAAAAAAATAACATTTTTATCATATGTATTGTTGTTGTTGTTGTGGTCTTCAGTCCTGACAGCTCTCCATGCTAAACTGTCCTGTGCAAGCTTCTTCGAATAACTAGTGCACCCTACATCCTTCTTAATCTGTTTAGTGTATTCATCTCTTGGTCTCCCTCTACGATTTTTACCCTCCACGATGCCCTCCATTACTAAATTGGTGATCACTTGATGCCTCAAAACATGTCCTATCAACCCATCCCTCCTTCTTGTCAAGTTGTGCCACAAATTCCTCTCCTTCCAAATTCTGTTCAAAACTTCATCTTGGTTACGTGATCCATTCCATTCAACTGCTCTTCCAATTCCTTTGCTGGCTCTGACACACTTACAAATGTCATCGTAAACGGCAAATTTTTATTTCTTCTTCGTGCATTTTAATTCTTACTCCAAATTTTTCTTTTGTTTCCTTTACTGCTTGCTCAATATACAGATTGAATAACATCGGGGATAGGCTACAACCCTATCTCACTCGCTTCCCAAATACTGCTTCCCTTCCGTCCACCTCAACTCTTATAACTGCCATCTCATTTCTGTACAAATTGTAAGTAGCCTTTCGCTCTCTGTATTTGACCCCTTCAAAATTTGAAAGAGGGTATTCCAGTCAACATTGTTAAACGCTTTCTCTAAGTCTACAAATGCTAGGAACGTAGGTTTTCCTTTCCTTAATTGATCTTCTAAGATAAGTCCTAGGGTCAGTATTGCCTCACGTGTTCCAACATTTCCACGGAATCCGAACTGATCTTCCCCAAGTTCGGCTTCTACCAGTTTTTCCATACGTCCCTAACGATTTCGTGTTAGTATTTTGCAGCCGTGACTTATTAAACCGATAGTTTGGTAATTTTCACTCCTGTCTACACCTGCTTTCTTTCGGATTGGAATTATTATATTTTTCTTTAAGTCTGACGGTATTTCGCCTGGATGATAAATCTTGCTCACGAGATAGCAGAGTTGTGTCGTGGGCTGACTCTCCCAAGTCTATCAGTAGATCCAATGGAATGTTGTCCACTCCTGGGGCTTTGTTTCGACTTCTGTCTTTCAGTGCTCTGTCGAATTCTTCACGCAGTATCGTATCTTCCATTTCATCTTCACCTACATCCTCTTCCATTTCCTTAATTGCTCTCAAGTACATCGGCCTTGTACAGATCCTCTATATACTCCTTCCACCTTTCTGCTTTCCCTTATTTGCATAGAACTGCTTTTCCATCTGACCTCTTGATATTCAAACGTTCTCTTTACTGCTAAGGTCTCTTTAATTTCCCTGTAGGCAGCATCTATCTTACCCCTATTTTTATTTTTATTATAAGATTTCAAAGCCACACTAAAAAGTAAATTCTTAGTTTGTAAAACCGAATTGACATTTAAAACACTTTAAAATTGTCATCCGATTTTTCTTCTTGTTCTTCTTCTTCTTCCTCTTCGTTGTCATCGGTTTCCTATTCACATATGTGATGGTCTTCATTGCTATCAAGAGAGTTGCCTATGCCCAATTTAACAATAACAATAACACCTTTTCCCCTATCTAAACTACGACTGATTTATCCACTGACACACTTGTTTGATTGTAGATCGTTTCAAATCTGCCTTCGGCTTGAATTCATATTGAGTTTCATCCATCATCTATTTGCTCCGTTCATCACACGTACACATTAAATGTTACCGACAAAGGCTGACAACATGCGTCAGCACACTGTGAATGCATGTACGAACATTACGGAAGGCGAACTACTAGCTGTTGAGAGGAATGTCGTTACACGTATTGCCAAATGCATTGAGGTTGACGAACATCATTTTGAGCATTTATTGCATTAATGTGATATTTACAGTTAATCACGCTGTACAAGCGTGCGTTCTCAGAAATGATAAGTTCACCACCGAAATAAAATGTTCAAATGTTCCTCCGTTCTGTATTTTAATTTAAAAAAACCTGCCTGCTATCAACTGTTCGTCTAAACTTGTGAGCCACAGGTTTGTGACTGTTACAGTGCCATCTGTCACAAAGCGAAAAAAGTGGTCCAACTAAAACATTCATATTTTTTTGCGTACTACACGAATATGTAATAAAAAATGGAGGTTCCTGTTTAAAGAAACGCAGTTGATATCCGTTTGACCTATGGCAGCGCCATCTAGCGGGCCAACCATAGCGCCTTCTGGTTTACCCCTACAAGCTAGACGAGTGTCGTTCTTTGTTGTTTTTTCGTTTGATGCTTATGTCGAGAGATATTTGACCCGGTCACTATCAATGGACCACCCTGTATATCGACACATCAGGAGGCTGCAATCGTGAAGTAAGCCTTCCTTGAATAACAGCAAGGCCTATATTTCCCTGTCTCACTTTCTCTTGCACAAAAATTTCAGGTGACTGCTAAACTGATCTATCGCAAGTCATCTTCAGTGAAGCATCTTTTCTTCTCTCCCACACTCTGTCAATCCATAATTTCATACCTGTCTCGACCATTCAACCCTTGTCATGCACGTGAACAACAACACTTGGCGGTACTTCAGAAGGTCTCATCTACATCTACATCTACATGGATACACTGCAAATCAAATTTAAGTGCCTTTGAGACGGTTCCTCTAACCACCTTCACAATTCTCTATTATTCCAATCTGGTATAGCGAGCGGAAAGAACGAACACTTATCTTTCCGTACTAGCTCGGATTTCCCTTATTTTATCGTGGTGATCGTTTCTCACTATGTAGGTCGGTATCAACAAAATATTTTCGAATTTGAGGAGAAAGCTGGAGATTGTAATTTCGTGGAAAGATTTCGTCGCAACGAAAAGCACGTATCTTGTAATGATGTCCAGCCCAAATCCTGTATCATTTCAGTGACACTCTCTCCCACATTTCCCGATAATACAAGACGTACTGCCCTTCTTTGAACTTTTTCGATGTATTCCCTCAGTACTATCTGGTAAGGATCCCACACCGCGCAGCAGTATTCTAAAAGTGGACGGACAAGGATAGTGAAGGCAATGTCCTTAGTAGATCTGTCACATTTTCTAAGTGTCTTGTTAATAAAACGCAGTCCTTGGTTAGTCTTCCCCACAATTAAAGTATTTCGTAAGTGTAATTCCTAGATATTAAGTTGAATTTACGGCATTTATATTTGACTGATTTATCGTGTAACCGAAGTTCAACGGAATCCTTTTAGCACTTCTGGGATTGTTTTGCGCTTGAATATGGTGATTGGATTAAGTATAGTACCGTCAGCACAAAGACGAAAGAACAGCAATGTAGCACATTTTTTCATGTCGTCTTGTTTTTATAGTTACAGTTTTAGCTGCTTTGAAGGAAAGAGTTCAGCTACTCGGCACATTAAATGTCAGAGGAGTTTCGTCCTTATTCGCTATTTGGCTTAGTCCCACACTAATTTTCTTTCGACGTTAAATCGGCGGAAAAATAATACTTTTGATTCACACTCCTATGTCATTTTCTGAGATATTTTGGTTTTTGTTCGCATGAAGCTTCATAAACCTATGGCACCAACTACCTCCACCCTCGAAGGCTGCTAAGTTCCACTATAGCGCTAGATTACCAGGGCGTATTTTAATCATGTTTGTATTAATTGCAATGCCATTTTGACGGTGTCCTTGAATACATTTCAGTACGTTTTCTTCTAGTTTGCTCAATTTTGCCCTCAGTCCTAAATTTGCATATTTAATCTTCCTCATATTTTTCAGTTCTTCTTTACCAGCCCTCCAATCGCGAATGGTTTGATTTCTGTTGGTGGTGGGCCGAAATTCTGCTCAACTGCTCTGTTTCTATGTTCTTCTGCATATGCTATTACTTTCAATTTACAGCCCGAGTTATACGAATATCTTTTATTTTCTTCCATTAGGAGACTAGATAGTAGCATGAACAATGTTCTGTTACCGATAACACAAAGTACATTCAATCCAAGTTCACTTGCACTGTACACGACTGACGAATCACAGGCCAGACAGTGTTCTGGGTTTGTGACAGTGGGGCTGGACGGAGACATTGTTAGCAAGTTTGTGAATACCCGCAGCTCACGTTCGTCGTATTGGTGCACTGCTGCGGCGAGGTGAATCCTTGGTTGCCAGGTAGTGATAGATTTCCCGTGGCATCCAACATATGTCAATTTTAAAAACTGGCGAGAATTTTAAATGTAACACTGGACATTTTTAATTCCGAGTATAAGACGCACCTGAATTTTGGAGACAATTTTCGAAGAAAAAAGTGCATCTCATTTTCCGTAAAATACGGCAGCTTTGAATTGTGGTTGCAACTGCAATAAGTGTATGGATTCTTAATTCGTGTATGAAAATACTTCAGAGTAACATTTATTCGTTACGCTCTATGGCAGCACGGAACTGCTGTACAGCCATACCAGTTTGCCAGTGAGTAATACTTTGCTTACCACACTGCGTGCCTGAGGATGAAGGCTTCTTGCTTGGAAGTCGGTTTCAACTATTTAAAAACACTGAATTTGTGAAATAAATGGGAAAGGGATAACCTTTTTTTGATTCTCTGCATGAAATAAATTATGTCTTGGATCGCTATGGAAGTAAGAAGAGAACTATTTCTTGAATTTTGCATTGAGGTTTGGACTAAATTTAAAATGGCGTGCTTCTGCCAACTGAAAATGTCAAAACCTTGTCTAAAACACGCACTAGAGTCGCACAAACTCGTACAGTGTGGCCACTGTTCTCATCCAACGTCATCGTCATAGCAACTGATACGTCGCGCGGCTCGCACCAGTACTTCTGTACCGGTAGTGTCATCTTTGCTTTCGATTTTCTTTGGCCGGTCGCGAATAAGTTATTCATTGCGGATCCGGCAATTTAAGTCTGTTGTATCGAGGGAGCGGGTACTTTGTGGTCTGTCAGTCGCGAGGTACTGCGGGATTGGGACGAATTCGTCGACTACATCGAGGGCTGCTATGCGGACAGCACGATGGTAATTCCAGGGGGTGGTGACGAGTCCCCGGCCGTGCGGCCAGCAAGAGGTGTACGGCAAGGTGATCCTTTTTCTCCTCTTCTTTTTAACTTCGCTGTTGACTGTATTTAGACCAGCTGCCCTCACACATAGGTGTCAAGGTGTTGGTCCACCAGATCAACGCGGCGGCCTTCGCGGACGACATCCTGCTCTTCGCCTCCACGAGGGAGGGCCTGCAGTCCCTTATCAATGCTGCAGTGGCAGCCCTCGACCAACTGGGGCTGCGGTTCAACCCGCGGGAATGTCTCACCCTCGCACTCGTGGCGTCCGGCGGCGAGAAGAAAGTGAAGGTGGCTGCCAGCGTCACCTTCACTGGCGGCGACACCACCATTCCGGCGCTGGGAGTGGGTGAGACCTTCCGCTACATGGGACTGCAGTTCTCCTCCTCAGGGCGGTGCCTCTTCCATCCGAGGCGCCACATAGAGGAGCAGCTGTCGATCATCACGCGGGCGCCGCTGAAGCCGCAGCAGCGGCTGTATGCACTTCGTGAGGTTCTTCTCCCAGGCCTGTACCATGGCCTAGCCCGGAGCCGCACCCGCATCGGTGCGCTCAAGGCCGTGGACAACTGACTTCGGGCTGCGGTGAGGAGATGGTTCCGCCTCCCAGCAGATACCCCCTGGGCTACTTTCACGCTCCAACAGCCCATGGGGGCCTTGAGATTCCATCTGCCCGCTGGATGGGGCCAACCCTGAGGCTGAGCAGGCTCCTCATCCTGTTACAGCTCGAGCCCTCCACCACCGACGATGCCCTGGGTGAGGCACGACACGAAGTGGCGGCGCTAGAACGACGCCTTACGTGGGAGGGCCATCTGCTGCAATCGGCTGCAAAAGTTGGAGAGATGTGGGCGGCGCGCATGCCTATTACCTTCGACGGGGCAGTCCTCTCGTCGTCAGCGAGGACATCCGGTCAACACAGCTGGGTCGAAGACACCAGTCGCTTCCTGTCGGGCCCAGACTATGTGGCGTGCATCCGCACGCGGATCAACGCATTACCGTCCAAAGCGCGCAGGAGTCGCGGCCGAGACAGGGAGAAGATGTGTCGCGCGAGGTGTAACGCCGTCGAGACCGTGAATCACGTCGTCCAGGGTTGCGGGCTCACCAGCCGAGCCAGGGTGCGGCGTCACGACGCGGTAGTGAAATACGTCGCGCGCGGGCTGGCTCAACGAGGGTTTGACGTGTCTGTCGAGCCACACCTCCGAACGCCAAAGCGAGTCCTCAAGCCTGACATCGTAGTGTCGAAGGACGGCGTGGCGCACGTCATCGATGCGCAAATTGTCGGCGACCACCTCTACATCGACTGGTGTCACCGGCAGAAGGCGGCGAAGTATGACGTCCCGTCGGTGCGGCGTGCTGTCGGCGCTGTCCGGCCCGCAGCCAGCAGCTTACAGTACGAGACAGTGACCCTGAATTGGAGGGGGACTTGGGCACCCACATCTGCCCGCCAGCTCCTACAACTGGGCTTTCGAAGGCGGGAGTTAAGCACCATAAGCACGCGGGTGCTCGGTGGAACAGCATGGGTCTTCGGCCTGTTTGAAAACATGACGTTGACAAGGCACAAGTACAGGGAGGGCGTGGGCTAGTGAGTCGGTATTTCTTAGGTTAGTTTGCCCTGACTCCTGGGGCTTCAATATCGGGAGCAATACCGTCTATTATTCTGTAATTGGTAATTTAATTGTTTCTGTGTAATAATGTAAGGTATTAGCGGTTACACCACCAGCGGTAAACGGCGCCCCATGTAAGCTCCTCTTAGGGAGTACGGCGCACTAGCTCTTAAGAGTGTGCATACCTGTGTTATTCACATGTATTTTGTGTGAATAAAGACGGCTTCATAGAGACCACAATGCACCATGCAATGGAACGGCGAACAATTATTTTCATAAATACATTTGCAAAAGATACGGAGTGTAGAGCGTATATTTCCTAAATTGTACCAGATTACAGGGCTCCTGCAGCTACTGTATCGATTAGTGTTCCCGGCAAGCATGAGCTGAGAGCATTTGGTATGCGAAAAATGCCAATTCTAAGCCAGGATGGAGCAGATTATCGCGCTAGTTACAGAAGGGGACACAGGTATTCATGTTTTGTTATGTAGCAAGTAAGGAACATAACTACATGGTAATATTAGTAAATTATTAGAATCGAAGAACTGTCTTACTTACGTAAGTGTGTTGTCACTAACTATTTACATAACTATTTTACTGTGTCTGAAGCAGAGTAACTAGATGCTAACAGGCTACAGGAGCAAACTAAACTACTCCTACTGTTTCAGCGCCTTCAAGTTACAACTCACGTCTAATAAGCAGGTTAGTAATTCCACCCTATCTACGAGATACTTCTCGGCCTTTAGGGACTGAGAAATGAGGTCTTATTTTGGTGGGTAACAGATCATGTGGGGAGGCAGGGAAAAAACTTTGTACATGTGACAGCCTTAGAGACAGGTACTAAAAATATAGTTGATCAGTGAGCCGTCTCCCTACATACTACACCCTCAGATTTCACCGGGAGTAAGGGTGGCTGAAAATGAAGGAAAGTATGAAAGCTTTTCATTTAGGAATTCCACATTTTTCTTTTCATTATAAGGATTTGCCAGTATGGCTAGAAACCCCACCATAACGTTGTGTAATAGGATGATTATAGCTGTCCACCCAGCTGAAACTCATAAAAAACTTCTGAGGAAGTATTATGCTGGCTCATCCGGTAAACCATACACATACATCTTTTAAATACGAGTACGTATAGAGGGATGAGGTTCATTGGTAGAAATAGGGGTTATTTAAAAGACTGTTCCAAACTGCACAGTCACTCACTGTTGTTACGATCAAATACTTCGTGGGATACATGTAACCTTCACATACAGAAACCCAGTGCTGGTTTTATGTATTTTGTGAGACATGAATATGGTTATTCCCAGCATTCTTGTGGCCACCACACGTACAATATACTGATGCCAGTGCCCACATTGTGGAGAGCCGTATCGTAGTTTCTACTGACATGCGAGGGCATCTTGTAATGCTCCTGTGTATACCTTCTGAGGGAGAGCACTGCACGGGGTTATTACCATCCACGACCCAAATTCTACAGCCTAGACGAGGCGACAAAGCCTGTAATATGACAACAGTTTAAAACGTCAGTGTGATTACTTCAGAGTTCCTCATCATAAATCGCAAAAAAAGAATTTATCGGTACTAAGACTCCCACCCTTTTTAACCTTTCTTCTGACTGCCTAGATGCAGCTTGACATGAAGTCCTGCCCATCATCCTCCCTATGCCCACAATTATTTGTTGTTTATATTCAAAGTTATATCTTCCCTTGGAGATTTTACTCTGCACAGATCCCTCAAATCCATGGAACTTATTTTTTCATGCCTTATGACATGTTCTGTCTCCCTATCGCTACCTCTTGTCAATGGTTTACAACATATTGCTCTCCTTGCCGTTTCCGTGGAGAATATTTCTTGCCGCTCCATCTTATTCTGTTCTTTACCGGTTTTCTCTCCGTCCGTGATTCCCTTCCGTACAATGCTGTGCTGCAAACACAATTCCTAATTTTTTTTATCAAATTAAGGCCTTAGGTTGATACTAATGGACGTCCTTTGGCCACGACTGTCCTGTTTTACTCTTCGGAATCCTCGGGTTCATTTTAGTTTGTTAGCAATCCCGACAATAACAAGGAAATAATAAAATGGAAACCAATGTTCCTCACAAAATGTGCTAGTTACAGTCAAAAATTCGTCTATCTTGGGCCATTAGCCTTCTCGCTGGTGTTATGTAGCTCACCAAAATTTCACCTCTTTTACCGTTCTCTTCAACTCATAGTAGTTACAAGATATTGTATTAATTGTCATCGCCGGCCGGAATGGCCGAATGGTTCTAGGCGCTACAGTCTGGAACCGCGCGACCGCTACGGTCGCAGGTTCGAATCATACCTCGGGCATGTATGTATGTGATGTCCTTAGGTTAGTTAGGTTTAAGTAGTTCTAAGTTCTAGGGGACTGACGACCTCTGTAGGTAAGTCCCATAGTGCTCAGAGCCATTAAATGTCATCAAATCAAATTCAAAAGGCTCTGAGCACTATGGGACAACATCTGAGGTCATCAGTCCCCTAGAACTTAGAACTACTTAAACCCAACTAACCTAATGACATCACACACATCCATGCCCGAGGCAGGATTCGAACCTGCCACCGTAGCGGTCGCGCGGTTCCAGACTGAAGAGCCTAGAACAGCTCGGCCACACCGGCCGGCAATTGTCATCCTCTACGGCTCCCTGTAATAGCATGAACTCTACACACACCAAAAAGTCTTGCATCACTCGGTTCCGAGATTTCCATTTATTTTGTTTGATCATGAAAACCACACATTGCTTGTTGTACCACCAGACGTGGTGGTCCAGACTGCTGTACACACGCGTGCTTCTAATAGCCAGCAGCACGTCCTTTTGCATTGATGCATAACTGCAATATTGAAGGCTTATCTGTAAATAAAGAAATTTTATTATCTGACATGTGCAAACGAAACAACTGTGATGTTTTATTGTTACAAGAAACACACAGGACACCAACTAGCCACAGAACAAAAATACAGGGCATGAAATTAGTTCTTGAAAGACCACACGAAAGGTACGGAAGTGCTATATTTGTGAAACCGAACTTAGACATATGCTCCTGTGCTCTGACCTGCGAAGAAAATATAGAAATTTTAACAATTGAGCTACATTCATGTACTGTAACATCCGTGTACAAACCACCCAGTGCGAGGTTCAAATTTACGGAGCCTGGAAATTTCCATTCAAAAAACATTTAAGTTATAGTAGGAGATTTTAACTGTCACGGTCTCGCATGGGGTTATAAAGAGACAAATGACGATGGTGAAATGCTGGAGATATGGGCAGACCAGGCTAAACTGAAATTGATACATGACCCAAAGTTGCCTGCATCATTTAACAGCGGACGATGGAAACGAGGATATAATCCAGATAAGATCTTTGTCTCCGAAAAGGTATCCATGCAAACTGTAAAGCAAATCGAGGACCCAATTCCAAGATCGCAACACAGACCAATAACTTGCTGCATTAGTGCAGTAATCAAATAAGATGTAATGCCCTTCAAGAGACTCTTCAATTTCAAAAAAGCCCATTGGGAACTTTTCACAGAAGACCTTGATAAGAAGATATTGGAAATTAAACCAGAGATACAATCATATGAAACTTTTATAGACCTTGTCAAGAAAATCTCTCGACGGCGCATACCTAGAGGGTACCGCACCCATCATATCGCTGGACTCAATGGTAGCAGCAAGGAAGCTCTGAAAAAGTATGAAGAACTATACAACAAGGACCCCTTCTGAGAGGAAACGATCCAGGCAGGTGAGGAACTGATGTCTGGTATATCCGAAGCGAGAAAGGAAAAGTGGTGTAACCTCCTACAAGAGACGGACATGAAGCACAGCAGTAGGAAGGCATGGAAACTGGTCAAAAGTCTCAGCAACGACCCTAGAGAACCGCAACCAAATTACAGTTAAGTTACACCTGATCAGATAGCTCACCAACTACTCATGAACGGAAAAACTAAAAGGTAGATCAGGAATGGCAAAATTAAAAGAAAACTGAACGAGGAGATTAGCTTCCTAGCTCGCCCGTTCTTCATTCAGGAGCTACAAGATGCCATGAACGATTTGAAAAACAATAAGGCCGCTGGCCTCGATGATCTGAGACCTGAGCAACTTAAACATTTTGGACCGGGAGTAGAAACATGGATCCTAGATCTAATGAATCACTGTATTACAACAATGCAAATTCCTAAACTGTGGAGGAAAGCTCGGGTTATTGCGTTACTAAAACCAGGGAAAGACCCAGCTGAAGTTAAAAATTTTCGGCCTATCTCACTGCTTTGTCATTTATTTAAAGTGCTGGAGCGAATGATCCTCAAACGCATAGCCTATTATGTAGACAAAGCCCTCATTAACGAACAAGCTGGATTTCGACGAGGAAAATCATGCTGTGGCCAAATCCTTAATCTCACACAGTACATCGAAGACGGCTATCAGAGAGGAGAAGTAACTGGGGTCGCATTCCTGGATCACAGTGCTGTATATGACACAGTTAACCATAAGTTGCTTACCCAGAAAGTGTACAATGTCACTAAGGACTACACCCTTTCTATGTTCGTGAAATGCATGCTACAGAACAGACGCTACTATGTAACCTTACAATGTAAAAACAGCCGATGGAGGACACAGAAAAATGGACTTGCACAAGGTAGTATCTTGGCTCCAATATTATTTAACATCTATACCAATGGTCTTCCCATCAGCCACCAGACACGAATGTTCATATATGCTGATGATGCAGCAGTGGCCACTCAGGATAAAACCTTTGAACAAGTGGAGGAGAATCTCACAGGAGCCTCAACAGAACTTGCTACCTATTACGACGGCAATAATCTCAAACCAAACCCTAGTAAATCTCAAGTATCCGCCTCCCATCTTAGGAACAAACAAGCCAAACGGAAACTCCGAGTTATGTGGCAAGGGGAAGAGCTGAAACATACAAACAGCCCAAAATACCTGGGAGTAACATTGGACAGAGCACTTACTTTTAAGCAGCACTGTCACAACACTAAAAAAAAAGGTCTGTGCCAGGAACAACATACTGCGGAAGCTAACAGGGTCATCGTGGGGAGTTCAACCACATGTTTTGCGCTCCACGTATTGCCACAGGATGCCTCAAACCAACTCCCACAGAAATCATTTATCCCATCATAGGCATAGCACCACCCACTATCCGCAGACAAGTAGCCGCCGAGATAGAAAGATCAAAACAAATGAATGATCCCCGACACCCGTTGCATATGTACCGAAAACAACGTGTCCGGCTGAAATCCCGCAGGAGTTTCATTGAAACTACTGAAGAGATCGCCACCAAGCCCGCCGCAAGGCGGCTATCTCTTTGGGAAGAAATGGTGCCACACTTCACAATGAAACTACTTGAGGAGGGATCTGCAGGATTTCAACTACCTTTTACAACTTGGAGGTAATTAAACCGGCTGCGTGCTGGAGTAACTGGGTGCAAATCAAACCTATTTAAATGGGGCTACAGTGATAGCGATAGGTGTGAATGCGGAGCAATACAGGACTTGGACCACCTACTGATTTGCCCAGATATGTCTATAACATGCACTAAAGATGATATTTTGAAAGTCAATGACAAAGCAAACTACGTTGCTAATTACTGGGAAGGGAGATTTAATTGGATACGGAAGAAGAAGAATAACTGTATTCGTCGTTACATATTATCCACAAGTTCATCGAGGCATTGTTGACCTAGATTGTCCCACTCCTCAACGGCGATTCGGCGTAGATCCCTCAGAGTGGTTGGTGAGTCACTTCGTCCATAAACAGCACTTTTCAATATACCCCAGGTATGTTCGATAGGCTTCATGTCTGGAGAACATGCTGGCCACTCTAGTCGTGCATTGTCGTTAGCCTGAAGGAAGTCACTCACAAGATGTGCGCTTTGGGGGGGGGGGGGGGGGGCGAATTGTCGTCCATGGATACGAATGCCTCGCCAATATGCTGCCGATGTAGCTGCACTATCGGTCGTAGGATGGCATTCAAGTATCATACATCCGTTATGGCGTCTTTCATAATGCCATACATAATGCCATCCCAAAACAGCAGGGACCTCGACCTTGCTGCACTCACTGGACAGTGTGTCTAAGGCATTCAGCCTGGCCGGGTTGCCGCCAAACACATCTCCGACGATCGTCTGGTTGAAGGCATGTGCGACACTCATCGGTCAGGATAACGTGATACCAATCCTAAGCGGTCCATTCGGCATCTTGTTGGGCCCATCTGTACCACGCTGCATAGTGCCGTGGTTGGAAAGATGGACCCAGCCATGGAGGTCGGAATTCAAGTTGCGCAACATGCAGGATATTACGCATGGTTTGAGTCGTAAAACGACGTGCTGTGGCTGCACGGAAAGAATTATTCAACAAAGTGACGTTCCTGTCAAGGTTCCTCCGAGACATAATCTGTAGGCAGTGGTCATTCACTGCAGTAGTAGCCCTTCGGCGGCCTCAGTGAGACATGTCGTTGACCCTGTCTCGCTGTATCTCCTCCATGTCCGAACAACATCGTTTGGTTCACTCCGAGGCACCTAGACACTTTCCTGGTGTAATCCCTTCCTGGGACAAAGTAACAATGCGGTCGCGACTGGAGCGCGTCATTGACCGTCTAAGCATGGTTGAACTACAGACAACCCGAGCATTTAACTCCTGCCTGGTGGAATGACGAACTGTTCGGCGGTCGGACCACCTCCTTCTAATAGACGCTGCTAATACATGTTTGTTTATAACTTCGAGTGGTATAGTAACATCTCTGAACAGTCCAAGGGAGTGTGTCTGTGATACAATAACCACAGTCAAAGTCTCTCTTCAGGAGTTCTGGCAACCGGGGTGATGCAAAACTATTTTTGATTCGTGTATTCACTATTGTGCAAACATACGTCTTATCATCCTGTCTCTATTTCAGCTTAAGATGTTCACCTATTCTCTCCGTCGTTGATTCAGCGAACAGTTACCTCATTTCTTATTACTCAGGAACATTATGTAGCGCCACATTTCAGACACCATACATATATTCTTAGAAATTTCTGTCAATCATTACTGCCAATAAACCGATTTTTGCGAGGAATGGTCTCGTTACATGCAATAGTCTGCTTCTTCTATCCTTTATTCGTATGACATGTATTATTCTACATATAAGGTTCCGGAATTCGTTCATTCTTGTGCAGTGTTGTCTCCTCATTCAATGTTAAGTTTCGTCACTTATCTCAAGTATTTGGTTGTGACACGTTACGGGTCCTGAACCAAGATATCCGTGGACGATGCCTCAGTTACCAGACGTTGCCAAACGTTGTGGAGATTTGGGCTGGGGTTGTGCAGGCGTTAGGTCAGTTAAATACAGACGTTGTTAAGCATAAAATAATCCCTTTCGCCGCCGAGAGACAGTACAGTCCTAAGAGGCAGGTCGTAAGAAGAAAATAACAACAAAAATTTACATCTTTAGCAATGCGAAAAGAAAAATAGACTTTGCTCCAGCTGATAAAATCAGGTGACTGGTTTATGATAATAGTTCATAATATCTGGTCCCTAGACACAGGTAGAAAACAAGACTTTAAAAATTAGCTTCTACAATCGACCATGACACAAGGCTACTCTCCCACTTCATTAAGGTTACTTACATTAGCATAGCAAACCTACCAACAACCATCTAAAGCGCTATCTATGCCAATTACTCACTTCAGTTTCTCGCTCAGTGGGACGCACAATGTACATTACCCTTACAAGGAAAAACAGCAATATGATCAGTGACGTTCAAAGTGTTATAAGAACCAATCGACGTTTTGTACAGTGGCATGTGCGACACATGTAAGACAAACATCATATTAGTGTGAGGTCAAATGTTCAGCAGTTCCTCCACAGCAACCCCAAAATCTGACCATAACACAGCAACGACAGCCAATGAATTGTGAATGTTGTATGTTTACAGTACTTTCATCTGCTGCAGGACTTACGATAAAGTTAGTTAGTGTTTGGACTGTAATACATATTTAGTAGGAGTCGACTAAATAATCCTAATGACACGTGGAATGACGGTTGCCGTTAGACTTTGTCACAACATAGCGACTTGCATACATGAAAATCTCTAAGCAACAGCAAAAAAAAAAAAATCTAAGGTCATCAGTCCCCTAGACCTTAGAACTACTTAAACCTAACTAACCTAAGGACATTACACAAGTCCATGTCCGAGGCAGGATTCGAACCTGCGACGGTAGCGGTCGCGCGGTTCCAGACTGAAGCAGCAGTCTACTAGAAGAATCTATGTCGACGTATTGTAACGAAGTCTTAGCCCAATATTTAATCCGCAGCCTATGGACATGAGTAAATTACACCGATGCAGACATATTTGTAATACACAAAGTTTGCCTCCTGCTCTTCTTTACGTAGGACGACAAACATTTCACACTGGACTCTCACAGGAGTCAACTGTGCTCCAGATTCCCACTCAGGCATTGAAATTTAGATTTTCTGAACGCAAATGACATGAAAGTCGCTTTTAAAAGCACGCTATCAAACTACCTCCCCATCCTTCCCCTAATCCCAGTTTGTCCTCTGTCCCTACCGAACGCGGCGCCTATGTGACGTTAGATTCCTTATTCCGTCCTTTTTAACGTGGAAAACGTAAATCTGAATCATACAGTTTCCCGAGAAACGTGGTTGGGAGAGCTTTGGAAAGCTTTACCGTGGCGTCATTAGTGCCTAGAATCGGTCCCTTGTATTTCAGGTGTCGAACAGTGCTTACCTTTTCAGGGCACAGACACCTCAGCCTGTAGCGGAGTCAGCGACATGGCTGCAAAGTGAATCTCGTCACTCTGCTGCGAGTTCCGACCTACGAGACAATTATCAGGCAACTAAACATTTCCTCAATATCTCTGTTACAGATAAGAAGAAAAAAGAATATATGTGGAAGAAACAACTTGGCTAATAGTTTAAACTTCCTGATATCTAAGTTAAAAAGGACTGTGAAGACACACCAAACCGCACATCTTCACAGCACAATATTTTCTTTCACACAGCCGTTTTCAGCAGAAAATCTCCACATCGTATATATATATATATATATATAGCTGTCAGAATGTTTTGTGTAACGATATTATATGGAACAATTAGACATAAATGCGTTCAAGAATTTTTCGAGATTTTTGATAACAACGTTACCCCTTTACGAAGCACGTACGTATTTATTTGCCGTGCATATTTAAAAATTAGAGGCTTTGTCGATCTCAACGTTTTTAGACTAGCATGTAAAAATTTGAAGTACTTTGCTCAAGAACTTTTCAAGATTTTGGCTAAATGCCTGTTCCTTTTATATGAATGTTATATATAACGATTTGAAGTAATGTCACTCAAGGACTTTTCGAAATTTTTGCTGACAACGTTTTTCCTATATGTGTTACATACATATTCATATACCATATTCATTACAAAATAGGCTGTCTAAAGATTTATTAGAGTATGGTGCATATATTTAACCAAACAAACATATAGCTTATATCCGACCGAAAGTTTATTAGAGCACCGTGTAAAAATGTGAAGTAAATCGGTCATGAACTTTTCGACATAATAACGTTAAATATACATTAAAAATATGTAGCCCATGTTTCCATCTCTCTACGAACTTTTATGTGTATCGTGTAAAAATTTGAAGTGACTCGGTCACGAACATTTCGAGATTTGTGGTAACAAGCTGAAATTTGCCTTTTTATAGTAGTTGGACTCTTGGCCACTATATAACGATACATTTGCTTTAAGGAGGACGACGAAGCATATAAATGATGTAATTCAGTTTCCACTCGGAACAACCAATGTTATTCTCGATAAAGATTTTCTTCGACGTATGAGTGATACGTATGAGTGGATTACAGCTTCCGTAGTTTTATGTCTATGTTCAGTGACCTCAAGGCATGTTAGGTCCAAAAATGAAAAAAAGTACTCTTTAGTGGCAAAAATCTTATAATCATCTATCAAAGTCTGGAAAAACAGGAAAGAACAATTTTTAAAATTTCATTTGAAACGGCTTCTAACGGGTTGCAGAATTTATTTCATCGCTTTTGTCGGACTCTTGGCCACTATATAACGATACATCTGCTTTGAGGAGAGCGACGAAATATATAACTGATATAATTCAGATTCCATCCGGAACAATCAATGTGTTTGCCGATAAAGATTTTTTTGACTGTGGATAACGTTTTCAAGACAATTGTTCGACAACGTAATTTCAGATACCTCCCAGTTAGTGTTGCTAAATTCCAGTCATGTTTCATTATCAGTTTGCTTTGGCACATTTCATGAATTGCTTTCAGTATGCTCAGTATGAAGGAGAACGAGGAGAGTAACGGCCACGATTCTTTCTTACCCCACCGCAATTCTGTGTAAATAATACTAGTAATTAGTGTGACGTGCCTGAAAGCATAAATTTTTCTTTCGTGAGGTGTGCCTGGTGTAAGGAAAACGTTTTCTTTCGTCATTCAAATGACATTTCGCTTTACTGTGACGACTGTAATGTGATAAAAAACGAACTATCATTGTTATAAATAATACTAAAATTATCACAAGAACTGTACCACAGAAGTTTTCATAACAGATGTATGTGTAAGAAATATATTATTTCAACAAATTAAAGTCACCAATAAAGGCAGTCTTCTGTAATGTAGCATCAAACATCTCGGTTTACTTTCCTCTGCCAGTCCACTTTGTAAGAATCACGTATGCAACAAATAAGCGGTCGATGCGACTGCCTCTTATCCGAAATATTAGTGATACGTGACTTTTTTTGTATGACTTAAGATATTTCATCAATACGCAGCTTTATGCTGCCTTGTCACGGCCGATAGCGCGCTAGGCAGAAGCGACTGCACAAACCGCTGTCGTGAACTATTCTTCCCTGCGTCGGAAACGAGTGTCTTTAATAACAACAGTAATAAAAAAACGTATTTTACTAGTCGCCAAAATACTGACGAACGTTTCTTTCGTTGTATTCTCTCGTATTATCCGTAAATGGAAGTTTAAGGGTGGCTTTCGACATGTCGGATTGGACTCAAACGAGACGAGGACTACTCAGGTGCAATTTACAGCACCTGATAACGACTTATTGCTTTAATGCTGGACTAACACCATCAAAGTTGTCTTCCTACCAAGGATCCAATTGTTTTCTCTTCCTCCTCTGTTTTCCCTTTGTCTATCCTTTTTTTTTACTCTAAATTTGTGCCAGAATTATTCACTGTTTTAAACAATTACTAGAGCTTGCGAGTGCACGGCTCTGACCTGCAGCCTTCTAGGGTAGCCCTCTGGTTAATCGTCAACTGACGTGATTGACCTGTTAACAAGTTTACTAAACTCAAAAAAAAAAATAAAAAATAAAAACAGAGAACAACCCAAGACAATGATGTACACACACATAATAGACAACTGTCACATATCTATTACAAGTTAACATTTCGCCAGCGTGTCTACTAACGTACGTCGACACTTCATATTAAATACAATGTGTGCTAGCCCTGTATACAAAGAAATATAGCACCTGGTTACATTACTAAAAACTGACACATGCAAAAACCCAACAAATTACTCCCTACGCCGGATCATCGCCCAAAGTGACTCTAAACACTACTGTATCAAGTGCCCAAAAGTTGTACAGATGTCAAATATAACTGGTACTGACTTAGCGGAGGGCAACTCATGGCATGATAAAATAGAAAATTTGCACCACTCTGGCGTTGAATACATTTCCCTGGCATTTCCTCTATACAATGATATCTCTGCGGTTCTTGACGTTTCACAGACGCCGCTCAGGCAGTAGAATTTATGTACCTTCAATCCGACGTTACCTCAAACCATAACAGGGAATTACCGGTTCCTCATCGGAATGCATTGCGACAGGAAGAAAGTCAATATGGTGACTACGATATTGGTGCTACGTCGTGTCTGTGGCATCCAAAACGTCAGCAACGCCAGTTTTGTTGGGGCCTGGATTGGCGTCCCTACTGCCGTCGTGACAATGGAGCGTGCGGTACAGTGGAACAGGCCGACTGGCGCTCTGGGCGCAAATGATACATTAGCCGAATAATAATTTATTCCATTTAAGTTAACGATCATCTGTATTTCTTCGTGGAGGCGCACCAGCCAGCGCCAGTGCAGCGCACGGCTTCTGAAGGCTCTGACGCTCTTCCGGTAACAATGCGGAGGACGTTGCCCTGCGGCGTTCGACTTGCGTAATCACTGTGTCGGCTGGGTGGCATTCTTCCCTGGCGGCCGGTGTGGCCCGAAGAACACGCGTTGCTGCCCAGAAAGGAGGCCGTATGAGTTACCATAGCTCTCAGACACGAGGGACCGACCGAATGATGCCTGTGCACTACGTCAGGAATCGTCTGGGAGCGCTCGTGGCGCTAAGAAAACATGATTATTCAGTGAATGGTTTTGACAATTTTTACAAAGGGTGAGCCACTGTTGGCCGTTGTTACCACCTGCCCTGGTCACGGATGGACTCTCGGTGTCGGACGCTGCGCCAGTCTTGCGCCTGCATCCCTGTTGCGCCAATATGGATGCTTAGCCTAACCTGGTACAGCATGGGTGGCTGCTACGGCAGAGGGAGTTTAGTCGATCCCATTCCGTGCCTTATCTTCCCTGGATCATCCCATACACGGTGTGGTGTAGGCGGCAGCCTTTGAACCCAGCACTGTCGGCCTGGTAGACTCTGCACCCGGATGTGGTTAATCGCACAATTTGACAGGAACGCCAGGATGCCTGGTCGTCGTCTTCCGTCCCACACTCAGAGAGTACAGCGCCTCGAACTGCACGTGCTGCTGGTAGCTTATCAGCTCCCCCATCGGTAATGCTAGGTGTTACACGGCATGGAGTTCGCCAGTGGAGTTCATCTCTGTGGCACTCCACAGCTGGATGGTACTGCGCTGGTTGATGTGAGACATTGTTTACTAGAGCAAAATGGTCATGGAACAATGTCGTTCACACAGACTCCATCGTTCCCATTGAGCTGAACCGCTCTCCTCCCTCAGCAGTTCTGCATGGTGAGGAGATGAACATCATAGCTCTTCCACTGAGCATAGGTATCATGGAGGTATCGAAGGTAGAATTAATCTTGGCGAACGATAGCAGCGTATCACAGGCTCGGCCTCATACCTGGTATAAGGCAACGGAAAGATGTCAGTGGTTGAAAATCTGATTATTTATTACTTCTTCTCTGAAGCAATGAAGTTATGTCTTGCTGCGATGACTGGTCTACCGTTCTGGGCTCATCAGTTGTCTTCAACAGCCCTCTACTTCGCATTACTGGCTTTTAGCACTTCTACTTGTTGCCTGTCCACCGTATCAGCAAGCTGATAAGTATTGTTGTCGAACTTTTACTCTCCTTTAGAAATTAAAATGGCTCTGAGCACTATGGGACTTAAAGTCTATGGTCATCAGTCCCTTGCGAAATAAATCTGTGCTGTTAGAATGATGTATTCTCCTGACTTACATCGTGTTACTGAGTTTATGATTCTGGCCACGCCATCACATGAGACGATGAAGTGTCTTCTCGGTTTGATCTGCTTTCTGAAATGATAGATTTCTGCTTGCGACTTGGGTAGCCTGTCCTGTCTTGGTACTGGCTAGAGCGGACTTTAGAAAATTTTACATTTGCCCATAATACATCTGCTTTGTGTAACAGTAGTCTACAGGATGGGTGGCTGGGAAGGTGGTGGGCGAATCGAATGAATAGGATAATATTTAGACAAAGGCCATTTAATTGCGAAATCATGTTAAAAAGGGGTCACATAGCCAGGCCTAGGGAGGCGAGGGTGATCCTGACTGTAGACTTTGGCGAAACATAGTTCGCAAAGCTAACAAAAGTTGGCGTCTGCCAATGGGGCCAGTCTGAGCGGCATGCCGGCTGCGAAAACCAGGTTCCCAGTTGCAGCAGCACTGGGAGAAGCGGGAGATGTTCACTGCTACAGAGCATGCATCCAACTCGCAGGAGATAAAGAAAACAAGAGAGCAGGCGGCCGGGTATATTCGATGCATAAAGCGCCTTCCTCTGCCGTGATTGGTCAGGACCGAGAAACCCGCGGGTGCAGAAGTGGAACTTAGCGTCGCCTGCTCAGCAATGCCTGGGGCGGAGTTACCTCGACAGCACACGAGGGATGCGCGTGATCAAGGTACATTTCCTCGGTTCTTACTTCCTGTCACCAGACTGTGCGATGAATGAATTTACAGGCAGCCAACACTGCCGGTCGTTGCTTGGCCGTAATGCAAAATGAAGTAGCCTGAGGGAGCTAATGAAATAATTTAAAATTTTCCTACTGACTGGCTCGTCCTTTACAATAGACTTGCTCACTCGCTAGATACAGCATTCATTTCCCACGTAAGATAGCACTTCGTACAAGCTTCCATTTCGACGTCGTGGATGGACGAAGGGTGTAAGGAGAAGGGCCCTGCGGTCTCAGGAGCCTTGCCACGGTTCGCGTGGCTCCCCTTGTCTGAGGTTCCAGTCTTCCCTCGGGCATGGGTGTGTGTGTGTTGCCATTAGCGTTATTTTGAGTTACATTATGTAGTGTGTAAACCTAGGGGCCGATGACCTCAGCATAGAAATTACCACAGTGCTAAAGTGGAGAAGACATTTGGGTAGGTCACTGTGACCACCCTGCATCAGTCAGGGTCAACGCTGAGGTCCGTTAGGTGTGGTGGGGTCTGCGGAGATCCATCGAGAGTGACAGGGACCAGCAGTGACGAAGGAGGGGTGGGGGCCACTCCACGATCCCTGCGTAGCAGCAATGGCGACTACTGTCGCATCGCTCTGGTTGCTTCTACTCCTGGTACTGCAACGCGAGCAGGAAGAATAATACGTGATGGTCACCCCTGAGGGTAATGTTGATACCTCATGATGGTGCCCTACAACCAAAACCAAGATGTAAGACAACGTCTTTGTAGCTGTAATTGTGCCTCACAACGATTTTAAGTGATGTAAACAAATTATTATTGTCAAAGGGAAATCTATATATCATGTAAAGCACCACTCACACACTAAGATGTTTCATCACATGGAGGTATAAATACAAAGAATGCGATATTACAGCCATAACATTGCAAAAGACTTCCACTCTCAGAAATATTCCATTGTGTACTTGTATGTGACAGTAGATATTTACAGATTGCTAGTGTATGTCACTTACTATTTACACTGACAGAGAATTGATTAAAATTAAGTACGACAGATAAAGCAGTTAGTTGTAAGGTGTTACTCTAGTGATATTACGAAATTATTATGGTAGACATTGGAACAAAATTAAATGGCTCTGAGCACTATGGGACTTAACAGCAGTGGTCATCAGTCCCCTAGAACTTAGACCTACTTAAACCTAACTAACCTAAGGACCTCACACACATCCATGCCCGAGGCAGGAATCGAACCTGCGACCGTAGCAGTCGCGCTGTTCCGGACTGCGCGCCTAGAACCGCGAGACCACAGCGGCCGGCAAAAGTAAATGATAAGGGCGGGATGTACATAAATAAATACTTCAATGTATGCGATAATATGTGCATACTTGTAATATTTATTTTATACACAGCCACTGACTCAAAATTTAAGTTTTTGACAAAACAGCATAAAATAACCGTACTGAACTTTGCTTATGCACAAATGTGTGTCGCAAGCAAATGAGGAGATCCAAATAAGCATTGTCCTTCGGTATATACATTTCCAGTGGAAGCAAAACAACTCAGTTCGTAAGTCACTGGCGCGGCGTTTGTATGACGACTCTTCTTCTAGTGGCGGCGCGGCTGGGCGGCGCGGCTGGGCGGCGCGGCGCTTGTATATTCTCTTCGTGTAGACTGTAGATGCAGCTCCTGTTGTGGAGTCGGGTTCGTCAGCGTGCTATTGGCTGACGTCGTCCCACAACCCTCTCTGCTCTCCTGCGCTTATATATTCTCTTCGTGTAACCTGTAGATGGAGCTCCTGTTGTGGTGTCGGGTTCGTCAGCGTGCTATTTGCTGACGTCGTCCCACAACCCTCTCTGCTCTCCTGCGCTTATATATTCTCTTCGTGTAACCTGTAGATGGAGCTCCTGTTGTGGTGTCGGGTTCGTCAGCGTGCTATTTGCTGACGTCGTCCCACGACCCTCTCTGCTCTCCGGCGCTTATATATTCTCTTTGTGTAGCCTGTAGATGCAGCTCCTGTTGTGGAGTCGGGTTCGTCAGCGTGCTGTTGGCTGACGTCGTCCCACAACCCTCTCTGCTCTCCTGCGCTTATATATTCTCTTCGTGTAACCTGTAGATGGAGCTCCTGTTGTGGTGTCGGGTTCGTCAGCGTGCTATTTGCTGACGTCGTCCCACAACCCTCTCTGCCCTCCCGCGCTTATATATTCTCTTTGTGTACCCTGTAGATGCAGCTCCTGTTGTGGTGTCGGGTTCGTCAGCGTGCTATTGGCTGACGTCGTCCCACAACCCTCTCTGCTCTCCGGCGCTTATATATTCTCTTCGTGTAGCTTGTAGATGCAGCTCCTGTTGTGGTGTCGGGTTCGTCAGCGTGCGATTTGCTGACGTCGTCCGACAACCCACTCTGCTCTCCCGCGCTTATATATTCTCTTCCTGTAGCCTGTAGATGCAGCTCCTGTTGTGGTGTTGGGTTCCTCAGAGTGCTACTGGCTGACGTCGACCCACGACCCTCTCTGCTCTCCGGCGCTTATATATTCTCTTCGTGTAGCCTGTAGATGCAGCTCCTGTTGTGGTGTTTGGTTCCTCAGTGTGCTATTGGCTGACGTCATCCCACGAAACTCTCTGCCCTCCCGCGCTTATATATTCTCTTCGTCTAGCCTGTAGATGCAGGTCCTGTTGTGGTGTCGGGTTCGTCAGCGTGCTATTGGCTGACGTCGTCCCACAACACTCTCTGCCCTCCCGCGTTTATATATTCTCTTCGTGTAGCCTGTAGATGCAGCTCCTGTTGTGGTGTCGGGTTCGTCAGCGTGCTATTGGCTGACGTCGTCCCACAACCCTCTCTGCTCTCCCGTGCTTATATATTCTCTTCGTGTAGCCTGTAGATGCAGTTCCTGTTGTGGTGTTGGGTTCCTCAGTGTACTATTGGCTGACGTCGTCCCATGACCCTCTCTGCTCTCCCGCGCTTATATATTCTCTTCGTGTAGCCTGTAGATGCAGCTCCTGTTGTGGTGTCGGGTTCGTCAGCGTGCTATTGGCTGACGTCGTCCCACAACCCTCTCTGCTCTCCCGCGCTTATATATTCTCTTGGTGTATCCTGTAGATGCAGCTCCTGTTGTGGTGTCGGGTTCGTCAGCGTGCTATTGTCTGACGTCGTCCCACAACCGTCTCTGCTCTCCCGCACTTATATATTCTCTTCGTGTAGCCTGTAGATGCAGCTCCTGTTGTGGTGTCGGGTTCGTCAGCGTGCTATTGGCTGACGTCGTCCGACAACCCTCTCTGTTCTCCCGCACTTATATATTCTCTTCGTGTAGCCTGTAGATGCAGCTCCTGTTGTGGTGTCGGGTTCGTCAGCGTGCTATTGGCTGACGTCGTCCCACAACCCTCTCTGTCTCCCGCACTTATATATTCTCTTCGTGTAGCCTGTAGATGCAGCTCCTGTTGTGGTGTCGGGTTCGTCAGCGTGCTATTGGCTGACGTCGTCCCATAACCCTCTCTGCTCTCCCGCACTTTTATATTCTCTTCGTGTAGCCTGTAGATGCAGCTCCTGTTGTGGTGTCGGGTTCGTCAGCGTGCTATTGGCTGACGTTGTCCCACAACCCTCTCTTCTCTCCCGCACTTATATATTGTCTTCGTGTATCCTGTAGATGCAGCTCCTGTTGTGGTGTCGGGTTCGTCAGCGTGCTATTGGCTGACGTCGTCCGACAACCCTCTCTGCTCTCCCGCACTTATATATTCTCTTCGTGTAGCCTGTAGATGCAGCTCCTGTTGCGGTGTTGGGTTCTTTAGAGTGCTATTTGCTGACGTCGTCCCACAACCCTCTCTGCTCTCCCGCGCTTATATATTCTCTTCGTGTAGCCTGTAGATGCTGCTCCTGTTGTGGTGTTGGGTTCCTCAGAGTGCTATTGTCTGACGTCGTCCCACGACCCTCTCTGCTCTGCCGTGCTTGTTCGTCGTGCCAGCGCTAGTCGTTACGCCGGAACAAAAAATCAGAACAAACTTGTTGTTAAGAATGATTGCATGAGTAAGACAACAAGTTAATATGTTCATTAATGTTAACACTAATGTTGTATACAAATCGTCTAAAAGTGATTTGTTCGACATCACTCGACAACTGAATCTTTGAAATGGTTTACGGAGCACATAAGTAACTAACTAACTATTCTCTAGTACTGTTTGACCTGTGTAACGCTGGTACGTGCACGAAGGTGATACTGGGTATACGGCCTTTACGGGGGGTAGGAAGTCAAACGGGCCAACTTCGAGAAGGAGAGGCACCATAGGACATTTTAATTTGCACTGTCAATACTCTTACAAATAAGTTCATAAAACTTTGTCAGCATGACCGGGAAGAATTCAGGATTCACACTCATAGCAGTGAAAGTTCAAAATCACGAAAAAATAATATTTTTTAAATGTGAAATTTCATGATTTTTTCACTTACTGTTGGCTGCATTTCTTGCTATAGGTACACCTTCTTCATAAGTAAGAGAGATTTTTCGATGAATTTTGCCTAGCTTACAAACCATAATTACAGGTGTCATACTGAAAAAAATCTTTTCAAACGACTAGAAGAGTGGTTTACTTTCCATTTCTCTCCTGCAGATTGCACAGAACTAACTCGAACTCAAGGCGTTATGTAACTGATCTGCATCAGAATTTGCTGTACTGAAGACTGCTCAAGTGAAAACAAAATTTTCTGAGCAAGTTTCACTGGCGTGGAATGGACACTGACCAACAAAATGAGTTGACGCTTACCCGTCGAAGTCTGAGGCCTCTCTTCTCGGTCGCTCGGCGGGACGTTTCACTTGAGTGCTGACCAAACTTCGAAACTCGCGCTTCCAGACGAGCCTCTGGGATTAACCCCCCCGGCTATTCAGAGGACGCAGCTAGTGGGCTATTGAAAGAGACCCCACGGACGTTAGCAGGGCGATAGGAAGGTCTTGCTGACAACCCAGCCCTGCGATCAACGAGCACTATCTCTAAATGCGGCCCACAAGTGTTTATTTGGATGTTAAGTTAACGAATTACGCCAGCTGCGGGTAAGAGAAGTGATGAAGGTCTGCGCTCCTCAAAGACATGTAGTACCAACTTGTGTTTCGCACTGAAACGTAGGTTGAACTTCGCTAGTAAATGTCATCTGTCACAACACACCCTAATGTGTTCTAGTTCATGGTCTGCTTTGCCCGAAGCTGCATTCAGTTGGGTAATGTTCGAGAAAAAATCAAGAAAATATTAAAAAGAAAATGTGTAGAGAAACCTGCTAGACAATGAATCAACTACTTTTATTTCTGATCTTTTATTGGTATTAGAGAACGAAAACTGGAGCCACAAGAAAGTGAAAGCAGTTAACAGGAATAGCCTGCTCTAGAACTAAAAGTTTAAAATATTCTGACGACGCAAAAGTTGTAGCAGAATCGTATTAGTCACTGAAAATACTGTGATATGAATTAGAAATCTACTATCCCGGCGACAGAAACTCAAAAATAGTCGCAGGTTGCGTATCTAACGGCTTACAGGGGCCCGAACATTTGATATTTAATATTTCGCCTAATAATTGACCGAAATTAAATATTAAAAATGGTAGATGGTGAATGACGCAACCAGCCACAAATACTGTTTAAATGTTTTACTTTAGTGTCATAACCGGTTTTGGCTATCATGCTGATCTTCAGATGGTTAATGTTTTTCGTTACACAGACGTTTTGACCAACAGCATGTCGTCCGCTTCACAATCCAGTAGAATATTTCAGTATTTAGTGCCACGTAATAACCTATTGAATTAATAAAAAGACTCTAAAGTGCATCCATTTTTATATATATGATGCAGAATAGTTGTTTTCACTTACATACGTTCCAGTAGATGCCGATAAGCTTTTTTTGTGGTCCATGCAGTTTTCTTGTTTCGATGGGTGTGTTCTTGAATTGCGTACCACTCACATATTGTAAAAAAAGAAAAAAATAAATAAATAAATAAATAAAGATAAAATATAGGTGACACACTTAGTAATGTTCGTAAAATGATTGTTCAGCATCACACATGTAATACACACTTGATGTTTTTGTTTACAACGCAAAGATCATTAACATACAAAGATACAAAGATATCATTCACTAAATATTGACTAAGGATGTAAACAGTGCAATGATGATATGTGGGATGTACAGAACGTAACACGTTCGTAGCGGTACAATGTTTGCACTCTGAGAATACGTTGATAATTAGAAGACGGTGGGATATTTCTTTTTAGTAGCATTCGAGATACTTCAAAGCTAACCGATTGCAGATTACCAGTACTTTTCATAAATTAACAGCAGGATATTCAAAATTCAGAAGTTGTAGCGTGGAATGAAAGCAATACATTTGTTCATCGTGGTAGTGTATATTTATACAATTACTTACTGGTATATAAAACTGCAGTGGTGTGAATGTTATTGGTGTAATGTTTGTTTGATTTCTGTATTCAGCCCAAGTAAATTATGTAGAAAACATTGTGGCTGGTTGCGTCACTCAACAACCATCATTAACGGCTGCGTAATTCGCACGATTCAACACGGATAAAATAACATATAAATGCTGTCATAAACAACTCATTTAGAGGAATAATATCTAGTTAAAAGTTTAATACAGCGGGACGTGTACAATAGTTAGAAACTTAGGTTTGATCTTGAGACAGTGAATCTGACTGCGTCCAAATAATTTAATTCATGCAGTATTTGGCTATGAGGATACTTAACGATTTCCAACAAAGTTCACACATAATTTGAAACCTTTACGAAACTCTTTCTCGTTGTTGATTTCTACAGTTTCACTGTTCATTTTGTAAAATTCCAACATCAGTTCTTACGTTTTCATTTGATACTTCCTTACTACCGAACCTATTCGTAGCATAGTCTGCAGAGGATATGAGTTCACAGGAAATTATACAGATGCGTGCATAAGTAGATTCTGATTTAAATCGTGAGGAGTTAAAAGTGTTAGATAATGAGAGGAGTTTGTGAATCTCACAGACGTTAAGTATTGTTTGAAACTAATTGTAAACTTATTCTCGATTACATGCTTAACATCAAATGATCAGATTAATTAAATAATCAGATGACTAAAGCTGGTTTATACACGATAGTTCGATTTTTCAGGAATTGGGTATTTCCTGATAAAAAACTAAATGGGTAACTTTTATCCAAATTTAAGAAAATACCTGCTGAGTTATCGAAGAGCCAGTGGAGGTTACTGATGTTTCCTGGTATGTGAAGCCGAGTGCAGCACAGTACTGATATGAGGGTCGTCTGTTGAGAGAAAGAGAAAGGTAGGATGTGACTCTAGCAGGAGCTGAGTTCGATCTGATTTCATGTGCATTGCCCTATCATCAAGAGAGATGACAGCATAGCCCACTTCTTCTCCAGTTATTCAGTTTGCGACAGTGTGCTGTGGTTCGGCGTTCATATTAAGGATGCAGCTAAAATTCCGGAGAAAATTAAGTACTGTATCAGGTAACGTGGATTAAAAATGTGAATTATCTTTACTGGAGCTACTTAGGATTAATTATTTTATCGTTTATTGAAGCTCCAGAAAAGAGATACGAGTACATTGTAACAGTTACTATTAATTGAGACTGACAAACCAGAGCGACCTTGTAAAGATCTGCTGAGACTGAAACAGTCACCCACAACAATTTTCTGACTGCACAATTCACTAAAGAATGTGTTGAGGATTTTAGGTTTACTGAGAAAAGTAAACTTCAGTCTCTCTGAGAAATTTACGACGTAAAGCACTGGTAACAGGTAGTAGATATATCTGCCCTAAGGCTTACTGTCACAAGTACTGAAACGACAGAAGTAACTGAAGTTTATCCCTTGAAACTTATCTTAAGAACACAGTGAAAGGCTCATATACAATCCAGTGAATGCTTCTTAAAGAAGAAGAACCATTAAAACTGAGCACAATGTTCCATCTTGATTAACTAAGCAGGGGGATCCATGGACAATAGCAAACATTAAAATACTACGTAGTAGTGTAGACTATTTCGTATATAATATTCTGTAGGGGAGCTACAGAGCCACGTTAGCACCTATAACAACCAGCATAAGCGACTAAACTTCAATAAATGACATGAACAGCTGTTGTATAGAGTTTTCTTGAGACATGAACCGCTACCTATATAGAAGATGAGTCTGTGCACCGTCATTCTTAGGGTAAAAGATACTACGCATCCTGGTACCTGGCCACCACGAATCTCACATGTGATATTATGTATGGGAGTTGATAAACTATACCGTTTCACAATGGTCAAGATACCAATGACGGCCTTAAACATGCTGGAAGACAAACTTTCACTCAAGTTACACTAACAAAGCTTGAAAAAAAAAAAAAAGGTCGGACAAAACCTGGTGACATGTTATACTTTGAAGATGATCGTGAGCATACATATCCTTTGGATAATTAGGAGTTCACATCTGAAACACTGCCAAGTGGAAGACGACCATGAGAAAGAGATTGAATTACCAACAAAAGGATAGCGTTCAACGAACCAAGGCGTGGTAGGGAAGCGAGAAAATCTGAAAAGGGAAATGCAAAGGCTCTGTTTAGATATAGTGGTAGTCAGTGAAGTGAAATGGAGAGAAGGCAAGAATTTGTGATCAGATGATTAGGGTAAAATGAACAGCAGTACAAAATGGTACAACGGGAGTGGGATTAGTTATGAATAGGAAGATAGGGCAGAGAGTGCGTTACCGTGAACAATTCAGTGAAAGGATTATTCTCATCAGAATCGACAGCAAACCAACGATGGGTCAGGTATACATGCCGGCGTATCAAGCCGAATATGAAGTATATGAGAATAATGAACTGATTATACAATGTGTAAAGGGAGATGAAAGTCTAATAGCCATGGGCGTTTGTAATGCGGTAGTTGGGCAGGAAGTAGAAGAAACGGTTAAGTAGGAATATGGGCATGGTTCTACGAATGAAAGAGGAGAAGTACTAATGAGGTCCTGCAATAAATTTTAGCTGGTAATAGCGAACACTCTGTTCAAATGTTCGAATGAGTGTGATATCCTAAGGGGCCAAACTGCTGGGGTCATCAGTCCCTAGGCTCACACACTACTTAAACTAGCTTAAACTAAGAGCAGCACACACACCCAACCCCGAGGGAGGACTCGACTTCCGGCGGGAGGGGTACACTCTGTTCAAGTATTACAGGAGGAGGGGATATGCTAGGGAAAGACCACTATATGCAGGAAGATTCCAGTTAGATTACCTCATAGTCATACAGAGATGCCGAAATCAGATACTGGATTGTAAGGCGAACCCAGGAGCAGATATAACTCAAATCATAATTTAGCAGTGGTGAACTATAGGTTGAAGTTTAAAAGATTAGTCAGGAAGAAGCAGGACGCAAAGAATTCGGATACAGAAGTACTAAGGAACGAAGAGAAATGCTTGAAGTTCTCTAAGTCTGTAGACACTGCGATAAGGAATAGCCCAGTAGGCAGTTCACTTGAATGGATATGTCTGAAAAAGGTAGTTGCAGAAGTTGGAAAGAAAATGTAGGTAAAAAGAAGGTAAGTGCGAAGGAACCATGGGTAACAGAACAAATACTTCAGTTTGTGTATGAAAGAAGGAAACCCAAAAAGTTCAGGGTAATTCAGAATTACAGAGATACAATTTGCTGGAGAGGGAAGCAAATAGAAAATGAAGGGAAACAAAGGCTAAATGGCTGCATGAAAAATGTGAAGAAATTGGAAAAGCAATTATTGTCGGAAGGATTGACTCAGCATAGACAACAGTCAAAACAACCTTCGCTGAAATTAAAAGCAAGGGCGGTAACATTAAGATTGCAATGTGGATTCCACTATTAAATGCGGAGCGGAGAGCGAGTAGGTGGAAAGAGTACGTTGAAAACCTCTATGAGGAAGAAGCTTAGTCTGATGTGATAGAAAAAGAAACGGAAGTCGATATAGAAGAAATAGGGGATGAAGTATTAGGATCAGAATTTAAAAGAGCTTTGGAAAACTTAAAACCAAATAAGGCAGAACTAATAGAAAACTTTCTCTCAGAATTTCAAAAATGGTTGGATAAACTTTGGTGTGTAGAATATGAGACTGACGATATCCATCTGACTTTCGGAAAAAGATCATTGCTACAGTTCCGAAGGCTGGAATAGCTGACGAGTGCACATTCAGCGTAACAGCTTATGCATCCAGTTGCTGACAAGTATAATACATAGAAGAACGAAAAAGATAATTGATAATTTGTTAGATGACGATCAGTTTCGCTTTAGGAAAGTAAAGGCACTAGAGAGGCAGTTCTGACGTTTCCGTTTATAATGGAAGCAAGACTAAAGAAAAAAAGACACGTTGGATGGATTTGTCCACTCGAAAACAGCATTCGACGATGTTTAACGGTGTAAAATGCACGAAATTCTGAGGAAAATGGGCATAAGCTCGAGGGAGAGACGGATAGTATACAATGTGTACAACAGCTAATACAGAATACTAAGAGTGGAAGACCAAGAACGGATTGCTTGGATTAAAATGGTTGTAAGACAAGGGATGAAATATTCCGCCCCTACTGTTCAAAGAGCACATCGAAGAAAAAACAACGGAAACAAAAAAAAAATGGTTCAAGAGGGGAATTGAAACTGGACGTGGAATGATATTAATGATAGGAGTTGATGATGACATTGTTATCCTCAGTGAAAATGAAGAAGAGTTACCTGATCTGCTGAATCGAAAGAACAGTATATCAAGTACAGAATATGGACTGAGGCTAAACCGAAGAAAGACGAAAGTAATGAGAAGTAGCAGAAATGAGAGCAGCGAGAAACTTAACCTCAGGATTGATGGTCATAGAGTACTCTGGTGTCCAGAATTAAAGCAACAAACGGAAATTTAGGAAAGTTGTGTTTATTTGGCCACAAACGCAAACAGCGCGGCATGCATTACGGTAGACAAAAATGTTCTTCGTTTTTTTTCCAAGTTCAAGGATTTACACACACATTCCAACAACTGGTTAATTTGCTCAGTATTGAGTTTGACCTCCTCTGGCAGCAATACAGGCCCGACAACGACGAGGCATGCTATGAATTATGTCATCATTCTCGTCAATTCTTCAAGCAGAGGTGCTAGCGGTCTTGGAAAGTGGTTAGTGGATGCTTACGGGATGCAAGACTTCTCCCTAGAGCATCCCAGATATGCTCTATGGGATTGAAATGAGGAGAGCAGGCCACGCCATGTGTGTGAATATCTCCGTTTCCAAGAAAACGTCAACCATCCGCGCTCTACGAAGTCGAGCATTATCGTCCTTCAGTATGACATCTGAACCCACAGCACCTCGAAACAACTTCAAATAGGGTCCCAAGATCTCAGCACGATATCTGACAGCAGTTAAACCTCGCCGATTTACCCGGACAGTTTAGTAACGACGGGTTCGTGTGGTCAACATAATCCCCGCCCACACCATTAGGGATCATCCTCTTTATTGGTCTCTTTTCACTGTGTTTCAGTCCCGAAATCGTGTTCTACGTTCCCTCCAGATGCAAATCCAAGAAGAACTTCTCTCAGAATAATCCCGAATCATCTGTAAAAAGAACATTGGCTCACTGCTCGAACTTACAGGTGACATGTTGATGATTCCACTCTAGACGTTCCCTTCTGTAAAGATGCGTGAGAGGTTGATATAGCCACGCGGAGTGGCCACGCGGTTTGAGACGCCATGTCACGGACTGCGCGGCCCCTCCATCCGGAGGTTCGAGTTATCCCACGGGCATGGGTGTGTGTTGTTCTTAGCATAAGTTAGTTTAAGTAGTCTGTAAGTCTAGGGACCGATGACCCTAGCAGTTTGATCCCTTAGGAATTCACACATATTTGAAGGTAGACATCCAACAATAAGGGCCACTCTGCCGAAGCCTTTTGCACACCGTTTGCCTCGATACAACTCGTCGTGTGCATCTTTCGGGGTCACATACCAGCTGCCATGCAGTACTAAGGCGGTAATGTCGTGTCCTTACAGCTAAATAACGGTCCTCTCTTCTGAACTTACACGTGGTCGACCCAGCCATGGTCTTCGGAATACAGTTTGAGTCTCTAAAACTGTTGGCACATCCGGGAAATAATTGAACGAATCACATTAAGCCATCGGGCCAAATCAGTTTGCCACAGTCCTGCTTCCTTTCTTTCTATGGCTCTCCGCCGTAGAGAGTCTGGTAGGCATCTTCCTGTGCCATACTGCACCTTCTGTGACTGTGTACGCAGTGGTTATGGATGTGTGGCTATACTGAAAACACTGCCTCGTTTCACAGGTGCTCCGGAGCCATCGTTGGAATTGTTATCCGTTGACCAGAATATCATCTTCCGTGCAGAACACGACGGTACGGACATCTGGTAGGCAGTTAGTATGAATATATTGTGAATTAGACACAGGACGGTGTAATAGCGCTTTCTTACTTTAATTTTGGTCACCTGCGTAGATGACGTTAAGGAATTCGGGTACCTAGGCAGCAAAATAACCCATGACGGAAGGAGGAGGGAGGACACCAGAAGCAATCTACCACTGGCAAAAACGATATTCCTGGCTTTTATAGGAGCCTACTAGTATCAAACAGAGACCTTAAATTGAGAATGAAATCTCTGAGAATGTACGTTTGGAGCACAGCATTGTATGCTCGTGATACAGGGACTCAGGCAAAAGCGGAACAGAAGAGAATCGAAACATTTGAGTTGTGGTGCTACAGACGAATGTTAAAAGTTACGTGGACTGATACGTTAAGAAATGTAGAGGCTGTCTAGAGAATCGGAGAGATAATGAATATATGGAAAGTACTGATAACAAGAAGGTGTGGGCTGGTAGGGCATCTGTTAAGACATCACGGAATGGCTTTCAAGGTACGAGAGTTGCAGAGAGTAAAAACGGTGGAGGAAGACAGAGATTGGAATACATCCAAGTGCCACTCTGAGATAAAGAGGTTGCAACAGGAGGGTAATTCATGTCAGGCCGCGTCAGACCAGTCAGGAGATCAACTCAAAAATAAATCTGAAGAACACCTCTACGGAACTAGTTTTTCAGCTATTTTTTTAAGTTTAAGAGTTTATGTTGTTTATTGTAGGTGTAAAGAGACTTTGTGGGCACTTGTATTCACCAATAATCTTATTTTTACTTGTTATATGTATATGTGGATACAGAAATATCTTTTCGTCCTGCATGTAGGTACTGCTATTGAGACGGATGTTTTTGTTGTTCATCATTCCACAATGATATACGATTTGCCATCATTATAAAAAGAAAATAAATAACACCAAATATACACACACACAGATACAAGGCAACAATAATGGAACTACACGAAAATGAACATAAATTAGTTTCAATCTACGGCGTGCACAAACTTTATTCAACATGTAAACGTCGCTACAGATATTCGTATTTAGGTTACGACATGTTTGATATGTCTGTCATCATTGGGGATTATGTGACGGAGACGAATAACGAAATTCTGCGTGACCCTATGAAGTGTCGTAGCACCGATGCCGTCGATGACCTCCTGAATGTCTGTTTTCAACTCAGAAATAGTTTTGGGGTCAATGCTTACAACTTGTCTTTAACATAGCCCCACAAAAAAGAGTCGCATGTGGTCTGATACGGAGAATATGGTGGCCAATCGAAGCCAATGTCAGTAACCTCTGGGTGCCCCAGAGCCAGAATGCGGTCCAAATCGCGCTCCTTCAAGACATCAAATAGTCTCCTGCTTGGATGGGGTCGAGCTCCGTCCTGCAGGAACAACATCTTGTCGAAATCTTGGTTGATGAAATCAGCTTCCAAAACCTGTAGGTACCGTTCGGTAATCAACGTGCCATGAAGGAATATCGAACCGACTATTTCGTGACTGGACATCGTACACCACACAGTCACCCATTGAAGGTGAAGAGACTTTACGATCGCGAAATGCGGATGGTCTATCCCCGAAATGCGCCCGTTTTGCTTATTGGCGAATCCATCCAAATGAAAGCGAGATTCGACGCTAAGCAAAACCAAATTCCCATCATGACCTGCGGTCAACCGTGCAGTTTGTACGTCCTAATGCAAGCCCTTTAGAAAGTATGACTACTTTATATGAGTGCTGGGATTAAAAATATGTGTAAGGCAAACATTCTGCCTTTAGCCCAAGCTGTTCAATCTGCACATAGAAGAATCAGCGATGGAAATAAAAGAAAGTTTCAGGAGTGGAATTGCAAGGATAACAGTCATACGATTCTCTGATGACTTTGCTGTCCTGAGTGAAAGAGAAGAAGAATTACATGATCTGCTGAACGGAATGAACAGTCTAATGAGTACAGTATATGGACTGCGACTAAATCGAAGAGACACGAAAGTAACGAGAAGTAGTAGAAACGAGAACAGTAAGAGACTTAACAACAGGATTGATGATCACGATGTAGAGGAAGTTAAGGAATTCTGCTGCCTAGGCAGCAAAGTAACCAATGACGGACGGAGCAAGGAGGACATCGATAGCAGACTAGCACTGGCAAGAAGGGTATTCCTGCCCAAGAGAAGTCTAATAGTATCAAACATAGGCCTTAATTGAGAAAGAAATTTCTCTACGTTCGGAGCACAGCAGTGTATAGTACTGAAACAAGGACTGTGGGAAAAGCCGAACAGAAGAGAACTGAAGCATTTCAGATATGTTGTAAATCAAGTGGACTAAATGAGTAAGGAATGGGGAGGTTCTGTGCGGAATCGCAGAGGAAAGGAATATGTGAAAAACACTGACAAGAAGAAGGGACAGGATGATAAGACATCTGTTAAGACATCAGGGAAGGACTTCCATGAAGCTATAGAGGGCACACTTGTAGAGGAAGACCGAGATTGGAATGCATCCAGCAGATCGTTGAGGACGTAGGTTGCAAGGGCTACTCTGAGCTGAAGAGGCTGGCTCAGGAAAGGATATCGTGACGGGCCGCATCACACCAGTCATAATACTGATGACAAAAAAAAAGTTCAATAATTGTCACCCAGTAAGTATGCAATTATGAGTAGCCTTGATGAAGGATGGAGGAAGAATCCCGGAATATACCTAAAATAAATGAAGCAAACTTCGGAAAACTTAAGTAGGATCATTGGAGAGAGAAACTGTCACTCGAGCGTTGAGAATTGCACTGCCTCGTTGGGTTGGTCGCTGTTGTAGACTCTTCAATGGATAATAAAGAATATGCACCAGATTCACTATAAAACATAGTTTTGCATTGCAACGTTGCACGTGCAGGGGACACCCGCTGGTAACTCCTCGACAACAAACATGCTGCTATGCCCCTGGCACTAAGTTCAGTTTGTTCCTCTTGTAGTTTTCCCCTTTCTTTATTAACAACTGATTTACATCCATATTTTTGTTGTTGCCCTGCAATTCACAGTTAAGTTACCTGCAAAAGTGTCATCGACAACATTCCTGCTATTTCTCTACCGGTTCACTATTTAACAGCAAGCGGGAACCTTAAATCTATTCGTACGAGCTCTGATTTCTGTTGTCTTATTAATATGATCATTTCATCCTATATAGGGCTGTGTCAACAAAATATTTTGACACTGTAACATGGTACTAGCAGACTGATATTACGTGAGAAGATTCTGCTGCAGCGAAAAACATCTATGTCTCAATGATGACCAGCTCAATTGGCGTACCATATCTGTGGCACTCTCTCCCCTGTTTCACGATAGTATAAAACGAGATGCGTTTCTTTGAACGTTATTGATGTTCTCTGCCAATCCTATTTGATGCGGATTCCACACTTACTCCAGAAGAAGGTTGACGGCAAATGTAGTGCAACAAGCCTTTTTTGACAAGCTGCGACATGGTCGCGAATTGAACCGTGAACCGAGTATAGAATACATTTCCTTCACTTCACGTCTATGGCCACACACTTTTAGTCATCAGACTACCGGTTTCGGTGTATAAAGACTGTGGTGTTCTGCCCACTTGCGTCTTATGGGGTGCCTAAGGAATGTTGCTTTCTCTGATTGCTCTACAACAACTCAAGCAAATCACAATAATGGTTTTTATTACAATAAAGTAGATTGAAATTTGTTAACTTTGGCGATATGCAAATGATCATTCACCTTCGCTATATACAATGCTCATACACGTAATTCACACAAGTTCATATGGGGCTCTTTTCGTGCCTCTCTTCTAGTCCAGGTATGCTAGTACCTCAGCTAGCGCGCGTCTTCTACTGTCCGGACTGTCTCTTCGTCTCTTCGGACAGAGGCCGCTCCTGTCGTGGAGTGGTCCTAATCAGCGGGCTATGGGCTGACGTCGCCTCACAGCCATCTCTGCTCTTGCATTCTTCATCTTCCTGCCGGTACTTGTCGTTACACCGGAACAACGACCATCTTCAGATCTGCTTCATTTTCTAATATACTAGAGCCATAGTGTTTACAATTTGACGATGCCACTACGGCTCCAGTAAATTATGACTTTTTTTTTCTTTTAAACAGATCTGAAGATGCCCGTTATAGATCGGAACCGGTAGTCTGATGACAAAAAATTTGGGACCATAGATGTGAAGTAAAGGAAATTTAGCAGTCACTTTAGTAAATCTTTTATATTTTTAAGTGTTCTGCCAAAAAATCGCTGTCTTAGATTTGCTTTCCTCACAACATTGTCTGTGTGATGCTTCCAATTAAAGTTACGCATAACTGTAATTTCTACATACTTCATTGAATATGCGATCTTTAAATTTGTGTGATTTATCGTATAAAAGGAATTTTGTTGACTCCGTTTCTTAATCATGTGAATGACTTCATACTTGTCATAATTTAGTGTGAATTGCCACTTTTTTCCAGCTTATAAATATATTTTCTAAATGATCTTACGATAGATTAAATGATAGGATCGTCTGCAAACACTGTAATGGCTATGATCACTATGGGACTTAACTTCTGAGGTCATCAGTGGCCTAGAAATTAGAACTAATTAAACCCAACTAACCTAAGGACATCACACACATACATGCCCGAGGCAGGATTCGAACCTGCGACCGGAGCGGAACACTGTAAGCGGGGTGTTCAGACTGTCCCCTAAAAGTTTACCTGGAGCAGGAACAGTAGAGGGCCTATCACGTTTTCTTTGCAATGCCATATATCCTTTTTCTTTTAGTCACTGACTTTCCATCAATTACTATGACCGCGGTGGCCGTGCGGTTCTGGCGCTGCAGTCCGGAACCGCGGGGCTGCTACGGTCGCAGGTTCGAATCCTGCCTCGGGCATGGGTGTGTGCGATGTCCTTAGGTTAGTTAGGTTTAAGTAGTTCTAAGTTCTAGGGGACTTATGACCTAAGATGTTGAGTCCCATAGTGCTCAGAGCCATTTGAACCATTTTTGAATTACTATGAACTCTGTTCCTCTGTAACAGGAAATCATGGATCCTCACACACCTGAGATTGTGGGTTCACAAACCGATACTACCCCGCAGGCATCGCAAAAATTGTAACGGAAATGCAAATTTCCGACCGACACTGACAGCGGTCTCATGGGATTTGAGGGACCCAGTGGTGTGCGCCCACTTAACCACGCCACCAGCGGCTCTCTGCTGCCACAACCTACGAGAGCCGCCAGCAGCTGCTCCCCCACTTGCAGCTGGATCCTCTTCAGCTAGTGCTGGGAGCCAGTCCCTTGATATCATTGTGACAGTTGGACTCTAATTTCTTGCTACGATTTGCGTAATGAGTAACATTGATTCCACTTCATACACGGCGGCTGGTACGGCAACTGGTTATGAATTTCTTGAAATAGGACAGTCTTGGTTGGAAAATCTTTTTTACATACAGGAAGTGACGCGTTTCGCCCTTTTGAGACATCATCAGATTGACATAAAAATTAATGGGCGAATGTTGGATTTACACACCAATTTTTACACCAATCCGATTATGCCCCAAAAGAGTGAAACGTGTCATTTCCTGTAAATAAAAAAGAATTTGAAACCGAGACTGTCTCATTTCAAGAGATGTGTAATAAGTCTTTGCACGCTTGGAGAATCAGAAGATAATTAAATCTTCTGTTTGCTGTAATAACTTGTTCGCTAATCTTTTCTGCTCATGAAAAGCCTTCTCGAAACCTAAAAAAAATTAATAAATTTGACATTTACTGTCGATATCATGTATTACTTCACGAGAACAAAGATCTAGTTGGATTCACAAGAACGATATTTTCTGATTCCAAATCGATTACTGATTAGTAGATGGTTTTCTTCGCGGTAATTCGTAAAGTTTGAAAACAGAATATGTTCCACAATACGATTGCTAACCAAAGTTAGTGAAATGGGCCAGTAATTCCTTGAAATATTGCTTTTTTTTTGGGGTATTGGTGCGATTTATGCGACTTCACATCCTTTAGATGGGCATATTTCGAGGAGCGAACAGTTGTAGAAGTCGTATGATTGCTGTGTATAGAGCTACTATATCAGCATATTCTGAAAGGAACATGTCTGGTATACAATCTGGAACGAAGACTTTGCCTTTGTTAAGTGATTTAAGCCTCTTTGCTACATCAAGGATATCTACTTCTAAGTTATTCATGTTCGCAGTTATTCTTGATTCGAGCTCTGGAACAGTTACCTCATGTTGTTTAGTGAATGAATTTCGAGATAACCGTGATTAATAACTCTGCTATGATGACACTGTCATCAGGAAGATCACCATTGATATTGCGCAGTGTAGGTATTGAGTGACTCTTACCCCTGGTGTACTTCACGAACGAGAAGAATCTCTTTGGGTTTTCTGTCAGATTTCGAGACAGGGTTTCGTTATGGAATCTATTAAAAGCATCTCGCATTAAAATTCATGCTATATTTCGAGTGTCTGTACAACATTATTAATATTGCCATGCATTTTTCGTTGCTTCTGCAGCAGTGTTCTGACCCGTTTTGTGTACCGAGGGGGATCAGCACTATCTCTCACTAATGTATTTCGTATACATGACTCAGCTGCTTTCGATACTGTTTCTATGAATGAAATACCACGTGTGGTCTCCGCTTACATAATCGCACTGGAAGGAAGATGTCAAGAGAATTCTTATCAGCTTCTTTCAATAGTTTTTCTTGGTTTAGGATGTTATGATATTCAGTTTCGCTACAACGAACTTGCGGTCACTAAGCCCCGTATACGTCAAGATGCTCGTTATTAACTCAGGATGAGTTCCCAATGTAACCCGTAGTACGTTTTACTTGTGAAGAATGTTTGGGCTGCGTTTTTAAACGGATGTATTTTAGTGATCTCTTTCATCTCCACGGGCAGTCTATTCTACATTATTATTCCTTGATAGAAAATTAGATGTTTCAAGGTGACTAACATACAACGACGAGCCAAAATATTATCATCACCTGCTTAATAGCTTGTTTTTCTGGCTTTGGAACGAAGTACATCACAGATTCTGCGTACCAGGGATCCGACAGTTTGTTGGTAGGTTTGTGGAAACATCTGGCGTTAGATGTCTACGCACAGGTCTTGTAATTCGAGTAAATAACGGGCCGATGATTTGCGTACGCGGAGATGGCGCCTTATAGCGACACAGATGGATTACATAGGATTTACATCAAGTGAATTTGGTCGCCGAGACATCAACAAGAGTTAACTATAATGCGCCTGAAACCACTGTAGCAGGGTTGTGACTCCGAGGCGTTGAGAGTTATACTGCTGAAAGCATGAAGGGTTGCAGGTGGTTCGCGGCTGTCAGCGTTTCTTCGATTACTGCCACATGTCCCATCAAAGCTCAGGAGAATGTCTCCCACTAGCAAGCGTCTCTTTGCGCTCTCCACGATTGGAGCCGCCGTCCACCTCGATGATGGCGTTTCTGGAGACGACCTAGTGCAGCAAAAATGTGGTTCACCCGAATCGCCGAACGTTTCGATTGATCGACGATCGAAGCCCGATGGCCTCGTTTCCACTGCAGTCGTAACTAGCGATGTCGTTGGATCAACGTGTGAACACGTACGAGTGGTCTGCTGTGGTGCTCCATGTACAACAATGTCCAATGTACTATGAACGGTGTGTTCCAAAACACTTGTGCGTCCATGCACCTGCATTGTGTTCTTTCGGCAGAGATGCCACAGAAGACCATCGGCCCTACTTTACAGAGTAGACAAGCCTCGGGACCCCACATTCTGTGAAGAGTTTCAGATGTCCAATCATTTAGCCGCTAGTGGTAATTTCACTGTCCTACTCTTTCCGTAAATGCTCACAACAGCAATACGTCAACATTCGACCAGCTTTGCCGTTTCCGAGATACTCGTTCACAGATTCTGCTTAGTAGTAAACCGCCCTTCGTCAAAATCGCTTATCTCAATGCATTTTCCCATCTGCAGCCCGTATCTTCCCCAGGGTGATCCCCGATCCGTGTCTGGTCCATTACGTATTTTTGTTGCCGCTTTCCGTGTCCGCCAAGCCACCAGCCGGCATCCTACGTCGCAGTTGGCAGTGGTCGCAATGTTTTGGCTGATGAGCGTATAAGTCGTCGAAATGTTGCTACAACACAACGCCACGACGACCTGGTTTATTCGTTTGCGTATAATGCGTTAATACAGATAGGTTGTTACGAGGTACTGCCTCGCAGAAATAGGCTACTACGTACTGCGGTGTGGTGATCAAGTATTGATAAGGTGGGCCGGTGAGATGCGAGTTGCGGGGCGAACAGAGGCTGCATATTTGAGAAGTCGGTGCGCATGCTAGTGAAAGCCTCAATTACGGGAACCCACCGCAGGGTAATTCCGAGAGCAGATTGGCGGTGGGCTATCCGTTTGTGAGGAGCACGATGCCTTCCGGTGAGAATTTGCCTTCAATATACCACGTAACAGGCTTGAATTAGCAACCGTGTTAGAAGCGGTGGTTCCGCGGCTGCTCTTGTGGCCCCACCGCTGCTGTTCCAGTAGCAGTATCGATACGTGATACGACTGCGGTACGCAAATATCCGCAGACTAACAAAAATTGGGGAAGGGAGGTCGAAGAAGGGCTGTGGTTGAGACAAAAAGTGACTCCTCAAATAATGTAAAGAACCATTCACCTCTAGATTTCCGACCCTTTTGTCTGAAAAGTATGTACATGACAAATTGTCCCCTAAAAGAAAAAAATATTTAAAAAAGAAAAAAGAAACAGTCTGTCTTGCAACAAGCTTCACTGATAGTGACGCGTTTCATACGGTTGGCGCACATTCAGATTATCTGAAAGCAAGAACAAAAATGTTTCGTTCTATAAAAGTACGCGAACCTATCTGTCTCCAACGATCACCGAAATCAAGCCAATGGCGACGTATATCAATTATTGTGCTTGCTTTAAAACACTGAAAGCCATATTAGTAGTTCCTTCTCTAGATTGTCGCACAGATGACCAAATACTAGATGTCGAAATAGATGACAGATGGATAGAAAAACAATTGAAATCGCTCAAAAGAGGGAAGGCCGCTGGACCTGATGGGATACCAGTTCTATTTTATACAGAATACGAGAAGGAACTTACTCTCTTCTTACAGCTGTGTACCGTAGATTTCTAGAAGAGCGTAGCGTTCCGAAAGATTGGAAAGGGGCACAGGTCATCTCCGTTTTCAAGAAGGGACGTCTAACAGATGTGCATAACTATAGCCCTATATCTCTAACGTCGATCAGTTGTAGAATTTTTCAGCAAGTATTATGTCCGAGTATAATGACTTTTCTGGAGACCAGAAATCTACTTTGTAGGAATCAGCATGGGGTTAAAAAAAAGACGATCGTGTGAAACCCAGCTCGCACTATTCTTCCACGAGACTCACTGGGCCATAGACACGTGTTCCCAGGTATATGCCGTGTTTCTTGACTTCCGCAAGGAATTTGATACAGTTCCCCACAGTCGTTTAATGAACAAAGTAAGAGCGTATAGACTGTCAGACCAGTTGTGTGATTGGATTGAAAAGTTCCTGGATAACAGAACGCAGCATGTCATTCTCAATGGAGAGAAGCCTTCCGAAGTAAGAGTGAATTCAGTTGTGCCGGAGGGGAGTGTCGTAGGACCGTTGCTATTCAAAATATATACAAATGACATTACGGATAACATCGGAAGTTCAATGAGGCTTTTTGCGGATGATGCTGTAGTATATCGAGAGGTTGTAACAATGGAAAATTGTACTGAAATGCAGGAGGATCTGCAACGAATTTACGCATGGTGTGGGGAATGGCAATTGAATCTCAATGAAAACAAATGTAATGTGCTTAGAATAAGTAGAAAGAAAGATCCCTTATCACAAAATAGCAGGCGAGCAAGTGGAAGCAGTTAATTCCATAAGTTATCTGCGAGTAGGCATTAGGGGTAATTTAAAATAGAATGACCATATAAAATTAATCGTCGGTAATGCAGATGCCAGACTGAGATTCATTGGAAGAATCCTAAGGAAATGCAGCCCGAAAACAAAGGAAGTAGGTTACAGTACACTTGTTCGCCCACTGCTTGAATACTGCTCACCGGTGTGGGATCCGTACCACATAGGGTTGATAGAAGAGATAGAAAAGATCCAACGGAGAGCAGAGCACTTCGTTAAAGCATCGTTTAGTAGTTGCGAAAAGGTTAAGTAGATGATAGATAAACTACAGTAGAAGACTCTGAAAGGGAGACGCTCAGTAGCTCGGTACGGGCTTTTGTTGAAGTTTCACCGAGGATTCAAGCAGTATATTGCTCCATTCTACGTATATCTCGCTAAGTGACCATGAGGATAAAATCAGACTACAGCCCACGCAGAGGCCTACCGACAGTCTCTCTTTCGACCAACAATACGAGAGTGGAATAGAAGGGAGAACCGATAGAGGTACTGAAGGTATCCTCGGCCACACACCGGCAGGTGCCTTGTGGAGTATGGATGTAGATGTAGATGTAATGGGAACCCTCGAAAACATAAGGTTAAAGTGAAATACGCAGTCACAAGTTTGGATTAGGAGGACGGCATACACTGACTAGATGAGTAACGTTATGTTAAAACTGTTAACAATTTTACTGATATCGAAATCAATAGAAAGTCCGCGCGAGACAAGGAATAATAATAAATCGAAAGTAAAGATCTTCAGTCTCAAGTGGAAATCGGTGCAGAACAGGCAGTGCAGCGAATTTATGTATATACCAGAGTAAGTGGATCGCCCTGTATAAGCAAAGAGCGACTAGCCAGGTCCAAGGAAGCGACGAGTGGCTCTGCTGAGACTAGGGCAGAAGTGCATACACATAAAAAAACACAAGGGGAAGCCGTTAGAAGAAACTCAAATAAATATTTATAAAGAATACTGCCGTAGAATTTTATGAGGGACGTCAAAAAGAAACGAGCTGGCGTCGGGAATACGCAAACGGGTGACAGGAGAGTAATATCGTGCCCTGTGTAACGAGGTGCGGTTCCGACAGCTCTTCGCCAGACAGCACGCGTGCACGTTTCGTGACTATACAGCGCTAGCAGTAGCAAGCATCAATCGTCCTACGCTGCCAGTAGCATTGCAAATAGTGTAATGGAAGCGTCAAACGAACATCAAAGAGTTGTTTGTTTTTTGACAGCGGAAGGACTAGGAGGAACGGACATTCATCGACGAATGTCACAAGTGTACAGCGAACGCTGCATGTCCCCTGCAAAGGCCAAGGCGTGGCACAAGCGCTTCAGGGAAGGACGGATGTCGTTAGCTGATGACGCACGGTCTGGAGCGCCACACTGCATTACCAATGACTTCGTCCAGCTGGTGGATGCACTGATTACCCAGGACCGCTGAGTGACACTGAAAACCATAGCCGCCGTCGTCGGATCCACACCGTCATGATGTAAAGACAGCACATGCGCGAAGTGTGTGCCCAATGGGTGCCCCACATTCCTCAACCACACCAGGAAGCAAGTAGAATGGTTGATTGTCTTCCTCATCTGTAGTGCTATGCTCTTGAAGGGAAATGCGTTCCTGGCACGAGTGGTGGCTGGAGATGAGTCATGGTGCCATCACTTCGAACCAGAATAAAAACGACAAAGTCTCCAGTGGAAGCATCCAGGGTCACCACCACCAAAAAATGCTAAGGCCATCCACGTGAGTGCAGGAAAGCTTATGCTGACGTTCTTCTTTAATCAAGATGGCCCCCTTCTGATTCACTTCCTGCAGCAAGGGGCAACAGTGAATGAAGCGTTACTCGCAAACTTTGACCACCTTTCGCCAAGCGATCAAATCAAAACGACCAGGCAATGTCACCTGTGTGGTCACTCTGCTCCATGGCAATGCAATGCCTCGTACGGCTAACACAGTCGCGGCACTGCTGCAGAAATTCAAATGAGAGGTACTCCGCCACTCTCCATACAGTACGGAACTCTTTCCCAGTCATTACGCCATTTTTGGTTCCTTTAAAAAGGCTCTGATGGGCAAACGATTCACCTTGGACGGCGATGTCCGGCTGTACGTACGGAACTGGTTACCATCGCAGCCCCGGGAATTTTATGAGACAGCCATTCACCGCCTTGTGTCACAGTGGGACAAGTGTCTCAACAGTCAGGGTCAATACGTCTAACATACGGGAACTGGTTTCCGTAATTATGCCTCTGGCTCGTTTCGTTTTGAACACCCTTAAACATACCCAGTGGTAATGATAAAGGAGAAACTAAAATTACACAATACTGAAAAGGAAAGGGGAATATCCTGTACAACAGGTACAACAAAAAGCATGCAAAATAAGATGTTCTCAAATTAGAGTTCACGACAACATACGGAAACCGATGAATAACAAAGTGAAAATATTGGAACTGAAAGGAAAGAATAACATGGAAAAAAGAGGGGAAAGAGGGGACGTGGCTGGAAGAGAGATATTGGGAGTGGAGGAAATAAGGAACTGCAAATAAGGCATGGGGGGGGGGGAGGTCAGGTAGATGAGGGGTGAAATAATGAAAACTGAAGAGAGAGTTAAACAAGATAAAAATAAGAACGTACGCCAAGCCTCAGTCGTTGGAAAAATAGGGGTCTGCCAGAAATAGGGAGTTATTCACATTTCTTTTTGGAATACTGTTGCTGCTCCAGGATCACGGAGTAGAGTGACAAATTCTTTTGTTTGGCTCCTGTCTCAAAGTAATAAATAAGAGTATGCAGGGTGACAGTTACTGAACTGTATGAGAAAAGACGTAAGTTAGTTAAAAACTACGGCGTGCACACGCTTTATTGCACAGGTAAACGTCACTGCAGATATTCGGACTTATTCTACGACATGTTCGATATGCCTGCTATCATTGGCGATGATGTGCGCAGACGAGTAGCGAAACTCTGCATGACCCGCTGAAGTGTCGCAACAACGATGCTGTCGATGACCACCTGAGTGTTTTCACCGCAGCAACGGTTTTGTGGTTATTGCTGTACACCTTGTCTTTAATACAGCGCTACAAAAAGGAGTCGCCTGTGTTAGATCCGGAGAATAGGGCGGCCAGTCGAGGCTGCTGCCAGCGGCCTCTGGGTGCTGCAGAGCCAGCGTGCGGTCCCCAGAGTGCTCCTCCGGGGCATCAAACACTATCCTGGTTTCATGGGATAGAGCTCCGCCTTGTAGTAACCACATCTTGTCGAAATCAGGGTCACTTTGGATAATGGAGAGGAAATCATCTTCCAAAACCTTCACGTACCTTTCGGTAGTCACCGTGCCGTCAGGGAATATAGTACCGACGTTATGTCAGCAGCAAGTTTTAGAATTTATTCGTGTGTGTATATGAGTGTGCCTATTTCTGTCTGTGTGTCTCTCTGAGTATGCACTCGTCGGTAGTAGCTCTTAGGTAATACCGGCCAACGATGGAAAACCTCTTTTGCTGAAAGTGCCTTATTGTTATGACTTTTAGAGTGGGAAATCCTAATATCATACTTAAAAAACTGTATCACCCACGATTTCTTCACATTTTACAATTAAATTTATAAAATTCAGCAATTTTTAATGATTTTAACATCTATTATATATAGTTGAAATAATTGAAATAGGAGGCGTAATGAATGTAGATGACGTTGGTAGCAATGATGAAAAACATTTGCTGGCAAAAAGAAAACGTCGATTCTATTTTTGTGTTAACAGATGGTGTATTGTTTACTGTCAACCCAACCTCACTTTCCAGTTTCTTGTACATATGCTCAGTACAATATCTTCTCGTGGTTGTAAAAACTCTGCTGACGGTTTTTGTTATAACTGTATTCACTTTGTGATTAAAAAAACACCAAAGAAACATTACAGACTTTGTAAAAAAGGTTTATATTTCACATTTTGGATCCAAACTTGGTGATAAAGATACATCTTGGACGCCAAATAAGGTTTAAAAAGGAGAAAAAAGCCTTTAGAATTGCTGCTCCTATGATATGGAGGGAGCCACGAAATCATTTCTATGATTACTACTTTTGCAATGTTGGTCTTACTGATCATAATTCCGTCCGCCATCCGACCAGTAGAGCATGGTGTTGATTTGCCAGTTCCAGAACCACCAGACGATTTAAATACTATTCCAACAGAAGCAATCTCTGATATACAATGTCATTTAGATGAACCAGACGTCGATGAATTCCATTGTAATACAGAAAGTTTAGAGCCAAATTGTTTGCTCAGACCGAGTATAACGATTTGCTTATGGATCTGGGCTTAAAGAAAGAAAAAGCTGAATTGCTTGGCTTTAGATTGAAAGAAAAGAACTTATTGGCAGTTGGAACAAACATATACGTGTACAGAAAGACAGAGCAGCAATGTTCAATAAAAAGGCGATTTAGTGTACTTCTCAGACATTCCCGGTCTGATGAATGAGTTTGGTATTGAATACAAAAAGAAATGTTGAGGGCTGTTTATTGATGCACTAAAACTCGTTTAAAGGTTGTTTTATGACACAGTGGTAACATGAATGCATCTGTATCTGTTGGGCAGTCTGTACATATGAAAGAAAGCTATGAAAACCTAGAAATAATGCTACATGAAATAGGCTGTTCTGCTCATGGTTGTATAACATGTGGCGATCTAAAAGTAACATGCATGCTCCTTGGTCAGCGAGGTGGCTTCACCAAATTTCCGTGTTTGTTGTGTGAATGGGACAGTAGGGCTAGGGATCAACACTGGTGCAGAAAGAACTGACCTGTGTGGGAGTCTTTAAAACCTGGTGAGAAGAACATTATGCGCAAAAACCACGTAGATCCGAAAAACGTAGTCCTGCCACCTCTACATATAAAGTTAGGCCTAATGAAACAGTATGTAAAGGCATTGCCTAAAGAACGACCATGTTTTAAGTATCTCTGCCAAAAGTTTCCACACGTTTCATAAGCTTAGGTAAAAGAAGGCGTCTTTGTCGGACCTGACATTATAAAATTAATGTTTGATGTTAACTTTGAATCCACAATGACCTTAATTGAGAAAGTACCATGCGTATCATTTAAGAAAGTCGTTGCAAAGTTCTTGGGACATGAAAAACACACAGAATATGGTTCTATTATAGCTGCAATGTTAATGAAGTTTAAAACTTTACGATGTTTTTAACAGTCACCTTACGTCCTGGACTATATGGGAGATGTTGGTGAGGAGCAAGGAGAGCGTTTTTACCAGGACATTAAAGTGATGGATAAACGCTACCAAGGCCGCTGGAACACCAACATGATGGGGGACTACTACTGGTCACTTCACCGAGAATCTCAGCAAGCGACCAATAGTAGAAAGAGCGGTGCGTGCCAGTGTCAAATGCCTTCCTGAAGTCAGGGAACACGGCATCAACCTGAGCGCTGTTGTCTAAGGCGTTCTGGATCTCGTGGAGGAACACAGCTAAGTGAGTTTCTCAGGATCTCTGTCTGCAGAATCTATGTTGATTTTTATAGAGGGGGTTTACGTTCTCCAAGAACGTCATAATTCTTGAACATAAAACATGTTTCATAATTCTACAGCAGATGAAGCCAACGATATAGATGTATAATTGTGTGCATCTGTCCTACGGGCCTTCCTAGAAAAAGGAATGACTTGCGCTTTCTTCCAGTCGCTAGCACCCTTCTTTGCTCAAGCGATCTCCAATAAATTATTATTAGAACGGGAGCACGTTCTTCCGCATAATCTGGGTAGCATCTTATACTTATCTCATCTACTCCTGACGCCTTTCCACTACTAAACGAATGTAGATGTTTTTTATTCCTTGATCGTTTATCTCAATATCTGTCATTTCGCCGTTTGGACGTCAATTGAAAGGAGGGACCTGTTAATATCTTCCACCGTGAAATATTTTCGGAAGACAGAATTCAGTATTTCAGCTTTCTCTCTGTTATTTTCGATTTCGGTGCCAGTGTGATCACTGAGTGAATAAATAGATGATTTTGATGCACTTACGTATTTTACGTACGACCAAAACCTCTTACAGTTTTTACTTAGATCGCTTGATAAAGCTTTACTTCCAAAGTCTTTGAACGCTTCTCTCATCGCACTCCTTACGCTCATTTTCGCTTCGTTCATCTTTTGCTTCTCACATAGGTTTTTACCTCTCTTGAATCGGAAGTGGAGTTCTCCTTGTTTACGCGCGTCTTTCCCATCTCTTATGACCTTACGCGGAACATACTTGTTTTCCATATCTTCCTTATCATCGCCGAATATTTGAAGCTGACTGCTCAGGTACTCTGAAATTTATATCCTGTCACTCTTGCTAAGCAAGATTACCTTCATAACTCTCTTAAAATTCTTTATAGGACCAATTGTCATAGATGCTATCACAGCCGGCCGCGGTGGTCTCGCGGTTCTAGGCGCGCAGTCTGGAACCGTGCGACTGCTACGGTCGTAGGTTCGAATCCTGCCTCGAGCATGGATGTGTGTGATGCCCTTAGGTTAGTTAGGTTTAAGTAGTTCTAATTTCTAGGGGACTAATGACCACAGCAGTTGAGTCCCATAGTGCTCAGAGCCATTTGAACCATTGCTATCACAGCCTTATGATCACTGATACCTTCCTCCAGGGTCACTGATTCGATAAGTTCAGGTCTGTTCATTGACAGAAATTTACGACATTGCCCTAAAGAGTTGGTTTTCTAATTATCTGCTCAAAGAAACTTTCGGACAAGACATCCAGAACAATAACAAACGAAACGCTGTCCCTGGCACCTGTTTTGATAGTATGACAGTCCCAATCAATACTAAACAAGCTGAAGTCACCGCCTATTTACAAAGGCATGATAAATAAAAACCCTAACGATATTCTGCAAGTTCTGTCTGAAGCGCTCACACAGTTCTAATCTGCCAGGAAGTTTCATTCGATTACCTTTGATACTTAACTCGCCCAAGATTAATTCACAATCGAAATCCGTGATAGCCTCGCTAGATTTTATCGAATTCTTTAGTGTAATAAATACGCCGCCATCTAATCTCTCCTTCCGTTAATTTTCCCCGTCTAAACTTAGGATTTCGTTGTCGTTAACATCTTCTTTCAATGAACTTTCTGTTTTTTCTTCGTACTATCTGCTCATTTTCAACAACTTTCTATTCCTAATACTGTCTATTCATTATAACATTCAGTAAGCGATACTAATTCTGGGACCATTCCTTGGATGCTACTGCAGTTTACTAAAATCAAATACACCTTTTATATCTCTGATCTATGGTGACGAACATTCAATGAGGACATTGTAGCTTACTTATGGGCACCTCATTTTTGATCCCAAAGGAGAATTTCTCTATCCTAAAAAGGCCCACGTGCATGCCACAAGTACTCCGCTACCCTCGTAGCCACTTCCTGCCTACCAGCAGTTAACACCTGACCTATTAAATTCTGTACCCTATAGCGGAGGCCGAGAAATTCGCATCCGATATCGTCGCAGAGCTGTCTGTACCGCTGGTTTGGATCTGCCTCTCTGCTCCAGATCAGCCCTGGGTACGGTGCTACAAATAGACAGCATAGCCTACATCCCGTGCGCGATGCTAGTTGCCTTTATCAAATCAGCTATCCGCCGAAAGAAGCAGAGGATGCCCTCAGAACCAAGCGGCAGTCTTCATTCATGTCGACGAGTGCCGCTGGTTGCACCCAGAGCTCTTGATAGCTGCCTTCAGGGCCTCTCCGACATCACGGACACGATCCCCCCCTCCCACTAGCGGCAAACGTACCGAGTGCAGACTGCGATTCTTTCCCGCCTTGCCTGATACTTTGCTGAGGACTCCATCACCCGACTACCATGAAAGCTCCCAATGGCAAGCATACCCACAATGTGCACTTGTTCAGACTGGACAGGAAAATAGGCCGCTGGCCCAGGAGGTGAGACTTCTCGTGCTGCCTCAGAATTATCATCAACACTGGATAGCACCTCGTATCTATTGCTGAGACGTAGGGAGCAAGCGGCGCTACCACCTCCCTCTTTTGCCTTCCGCCCAGTGACTCGCGAACCCACCACTGCCTGCTACCAACTCTCGAGTGAGATGGTGCAGCAGCACCCGTGTCACCAGGGGATGTCAACGGCATCAGAGTGTCGCCGCAACTTCGAGTATTACCCAGAAACTTGTGGAAGGTAGCTAACGCTGCTCCCAGGTGTTTGCTGATATCAGACAATTCTCCTTTTGTCCGCTCACAACAACCACGGCACCAGACATATCGCAGTCTGTAAAAACAGATGTAAGATACTACATGTAAGATCTCAAATGGCGCTTCCGAGTTTGGAATGCACGCAAATATGACGACGAGAAGAAGGAAACAGTAAAACGTGTTCCTAAGATTTCTCACTATGCCCTGAGACGGGAAGCTCTTAAACAGAAATAAATTTCTCTACTGAAGTGGATGTGTCTACACTTACCTGTTACTGGAAACTCTGCTTACCCAAAAGCTACTGCACGAGACAAGTATGCAAATTAGAATGCATCTTCGTGTTAGCCCTACTGCGCATGCCCACCTTTCAATGCAACACATTTATCCCAAGACTTTCGGAGATCTTTGCTGTAAAAGTCTGTATTATGGCCGTTCAGGAAACGACGATTCACCGCGAATGTTACCTCCTTGTCGTTCTGGAAATGTCTGATACGCTACGGCTCCATCCGAGGAAAGAGGAGGAAGTCACTGGATGCGAAGTTTGAGTGTGGGCGGCTGTAGGGGCGGAGGGGAAGGTGATGCTTCATTTGATAGCCCAAAACTTCAGCACGTATGACTGTGTACTGTGACTGTGAGAAATTCAAATTCAAATGGCTCTGAGCACTATTGGACTTAACATCTGAGGTCATCAGTCCCCTAGATTTAGAAACACTTAAACCTACTAACCTAAGGACTTCACACACATTCATGCCCTAGGCAGGATTCGAACCTGCGACCGTAGCAGAGCGCGGTTCCGGACTGAAGTGCCTAGAACCGCTCGGCCACACTGGTACTGTGGAGAATCTAGGGCGTTGTCGCACAGCTAAAGCGCTCCATAGGATGACTTCACGTGATGTTTCGTCCTTTCAGTTTCCCGTGACCTTATTCGGAGACTTCGGTAATACGATCCAGTGATGATTTTCTCCCTTAGAGATATAATATATTATCACCACATCATGGCAGTGTGAAAAAGAAAGAAGCATCAAGCAGCCCGGTGATTTGTGTTCGAGGTCTTAGACGGTGTTTAGTACACATAGTCTTTGATCCTTTGTTTCTGGTTCATACTAAAATAATAAGTATTCGTACACGGTATTTAAGTTAACAAGAAATCATTTGGGTTCTCATTATACAGTTGCAACATTTACGCTGCCTTAGTCTATGGTCCTTTGGCTAGAGACCTTTTTAGTGTTCAGAACATCGTGCAAGGTGATGAAAACTGATTCGTGTCTCATTTGTAGAGCTTTGACCGTCACTTCGATTGTGATTTGATGGTCTAAGAGAATGTGGGCACCCACTTCTCTTGCGAAACCCAATTCTTCACAGAGATCTGGTCTGTTATTTGGCTCCTTGCCATTCAGACTTGTTTCGCTATACTTGAAACGACTGTGTCAAGTGGTCTTGCATTTATCTGCTACACTTCCAACAGTTCAGCAAGAATTGTTGCTACGTCGCTGAATTCGCAATGAACAACACGAATAACCGCATTATACGCCACTTCATCAATGATCCGCTGTAACTGGCTCACCCTGGTAGCTCAGTGATCAGCGCAGCTGACAGCCATGCGGGAGGCCCGGATCGATTCCCAGTACTTCAGGCAGTTTTTCTGAGTGGGAAGACAGGAACCAGATACCAACTCAGGAGCAACCTGGCCGAGCATCAGTGGCACCAGGTCTGCTAACCCGACAATGGTCAAGAGAGCGAGTTGCTAAACCAAGACCATCCGTAACACATCTCTACGACGCCGTCGGCTGAGGAGGACACGGTGTTCGGTCGGACACAGCTGACCCTTCTGCTGCCAGAATGGCAGGTCTTCTCATTTCCTGTTGTTCTTCTACCGCACATTCACATGAAAACAGCGTTGTGTACTAAGAGTGCAGACATCCGCCTACAAAGAAACAAATCGTTGCTTATGTAACTGTATTGATTTGGGGTTAATGTAATTTACTGGCTCGCTCATTTTTTATTTCATATGTTACACAACTTTAGGCCTTTCGCCTTACACCAGCACGAGTATCACATATGCTTTCAAACGGTACACCTTAGTACGTTCGTGCATTCGAATTCTAATGAAATAATTTTAATTGGTGCCCTCTTAAAGTGGGTCTGATTTTGGTAGAAGTAGAGGTTGTGCAGTCAATAAAATTCCTCTGGGTTTGAGGCCGCATTGTCATTTAGAAAATTCCGACATTCCGGCGACTGTTGCAAGGCGCCTTCCTCAGGGTGTATTGCAAACTGTTAGCAATACATTATAAGGAAGTCGCCTTGCAACACTCGCCGAAACGTCGGAATTTTACAGATGACAATGTGGCCTCAAACCCAGAAGAATTTTATTGACTGTGACAACGATTGCGGAAGCCTACTTTTACATTAGAGGTTGTGCAATCTATAAAATAAAATAGCGGTGAAGACAAAAAGTTATATTAATTCACAGATATCCGTACTAATCTCTTTTACGTTACACTCTTTAAACGATGGTAAGCTTTAAGGTCTCAGGTGAGAGACCTTGATCTCTTAGAAGGTGCCGGTAATTCCATTAGCAGTGACTACCGCTCTTTCGCTTTTCGTGATCGATGTCCTTTCTTCCCGGATTCATGAATCACGGAAATGTCGCTTGGGGGAGGAAGTGAAACACGACGGGTGTCTATTCAGGGGCACTGGGGATTTAATTCGCCTATTTCGCTCCAATTCTTTTCCGATTTTTCAGCTCTCTAATGACATGTGTCAGTGCGATACAGCATACATGCCTTACGGAAGAAGAGAGTCCATATTAAATTCCAGCACTGACCTCATCAGTAATTCATACACATGTAAGATTTTAATATCTATGTGACTGCAGCAATCTCGAGAGTAGTTTTCACCTGTTTGAGAAGAACTGCGAAAAGGCTGAAAAGCTTTTTTTTTCGAAGACTACTGCCGAAATAAACACAAGGACAAAGAAAAATTAAATATTACGAAACTGAATTTGTGAACTGCGAATCTACATTAACTTCAGCTGTAACCTTCATCAATGAAATATGAAAATTTGTGCCGGACCAGAATTAGAAATGGGAATTCCTGCTTATGTGAGAACTCTGTGAACTGCGAATCTACATTAACTTCAGCTGTAACATTCATCAACGAAATATGAACATTTGGGCCAGACCAGAATTAGAAATCGGAATTCCTGCCGATGTGAGAACTCGCCGTAACAACTTTCCTTTCTTGCTTTATTTTTTCACCTTCATCAATACCTTTACCCCGAACTTAAAGTCGCCACGCATTGCCTTCATCGGTTACCTTCCTTCAGCTATATTCGTATTTTCCTTAACGAAGTTTTTCTTCGTAAAATTAACTAACTACCTCTGATACTTAAAATCGATACTTGGTCTTAATAGGCTGTCGTTCTTTTATTTATATTGCTATTTTTAATGCACTTTTATTTACACTTATTAAATTTCGAAAACCATCTCGTTAAAAGTTCATTCCTCATATCAAATAAAGTAATTGTACTTTTGTAAATTAAATGCTTCTTTATACTAAACGGATAGTAATTGAATTACTGAGGAATCCGCTGTCATCCATTCCTTAGAATCATTATTTGAGGTCGTATGGCTGCATTTACGTAAGTATGCATAATATAAATCACAGTTCTTGCTGTTTTAATAAGAAGATAAATTAAAACTTTAGTTGACACTATTCTTAACACCTTGTGACGTGCAGTTCTTCATTCAATTATCATGGAATAGAAAGAACCCATTTCTATTGAGCTAAAGAATAGAAAATCCGTATTCTGCTTCTTGTGATAACGCAACAAATAAAACTCACCGAAACCATCCTTGGTACTTGCGATATTTGGCCACACGACGGTGACATTACAAGATGTACGATACGTATTCTGAGATGTTTTAATATATTCACAGCTATTGTTGAAGGTATTCTAAGCTGTTGTAATGACATAATAAAGATAGTGACCGAAGAGACAAATGTAACTGTTATTCTCTGTAGTAGGGAATAATGGCCGTTCTGGTTTTCGACCACTACGACGTCTCCAATGTCCGATTAATAACTGCCAATTTTTTCCTAGGTCACTTGCATATACAGTTTTGATGAAGCGACGAGGTGGCACTTTCACAGTCTGGACTGGGACCGAGGTTTATGTTACACAGCTGATCACCTGTGGGAACTGCCTCATTTACCACCTCGTACCACACTGCCCCTACGCTTTTAGCGTGGGACAGATAATGTTCCCCCATATGAACTTCCAGTTTCTGTGAGGCTACTTCTCTTCAGTGTGGCTTGACACTCCGTGAGGTCATGATAAAGTTGTCACTCTGCCTGGTATTACGCTTTGGCATGTCACTGATTTCCGCGAGGTATCGATGAAAGTATTCCAGTGCTGTCTCGATGAGGCCGATGCTCTATGTCCTGTGGTTAGCATTTAAGATATCAGACACTTGCTTCGTAAAGTTTGGCTTGTGATGAAGATTACTGCGCACCTTGACTGGGTAGCTTTGATCACCTAGTCCTGCAGCTGATTTCGAATATATTCCCTCGGGAGATATGCCAACAAGTGAGGGTTAATATTTTATTTGCTACAGTCGTTATAATGGTAAGTATCGCATTCATGTTGTATACTCTGCAAAACAATGGAGAAAGGTAACACGCTGCATTCGGTGACAATTCCACGTGGTATGCTTTTTGATCGTATGCCGTAATGCGGTAAGTTTCATTTCCCAATTCGTTCTGACTGTATCCTTCGGATTCTGGGTTATCGTGAACCCTACACGGTTAATCACTTTCGTGTGCTGTAGCCATGTTTGGTCTATGTATTCTGTTCGTGAACCTAGGAGTACTATTTTTTATTTGTTCGGACTGAGTTTCGTTTCAGTTGCATCTTCATACTTCTTTATTATGCGTCTAACTATGTCGAACTGCTCCCTGGAACTGATGATCACACTCGCGACATATGGGTAAGCCTGACCTCCTCTTTTTGTATTAAGTTTCTGAAAGTCTTGTAGGGAACTACGCGAAAAACGTTGTATTGCTTTCTCGAACAGCGCCGTGAGGAGGGGACACCCCTGTAGTACTTCTCGTTTAATCGGAACCGGAGCCGCCAATTGCTCATTAATCTTCAACCTCGATCCTATATCAACTATACATTTTTATCAGCTTCATAATGGGCTCACTAATACCCATTTTATCCATAATTCGAAATGAGAACTTGTGATTAACGCTGTCATAGGGTTTAATAAAATGTAGAAAAGCTATTGATAGTCTCGTTTTGCATATCCATGTTAAGATACATTATCTCTGTACACGGATATAAGTTTTATCATTAACGTCCCTGTACATGCACTGGCTTGGTACTGTCTACTTTCTTTATAGAGTAATTGTTTCATTCTGTTGTTTATAACGCGCGTTAGAATTTTAAATTCGTCGGTGAGTTCCTCTCCTATCATACCCGAAGTCGTTCGTAAAGTTCATAGGGAGTTCTACTTCAGCAACTATCCACTTCAAAATGTTATTGAAGATATCTCTTCTACATTCGCTTCTGAATAGACGTCCTTACCATACCTCACAACATATTCCTTGGTCGGTATTTGTTTAATAAATTCATTTCCACCATCATCTACTGGTTTAGTAATCAATTTTTATTTGTCTGTTATAGTTTTTTTTTGTTTCTCTTATTATATGACGACAGATGCAATTTCATGTTTGGTGTCATCGATATCTCGAACCCGTACTTTAATACCAGGTAGAGTTTCGCAAACTTTTGCTGTTATTTATCCTTTACTTCTTAAGATTTCAATTAGGTTGGCAGTTAGAGCGCCGGGCTGGTTGTATAGTTCTCGTAAAGTTTTAAAGTAATAATACTAGGTATTTCGCCTCCAGTACGATTTATTCTGTGCAAAATGTATGACGCGTTTATTTTTTATTTGTAGCTTTGTCCAGACCAACCACCACTGCCCTTTATCTCGATATCTAAACATATCTTCCAAATGTCATCAGTCTCGTGCCTTACTGTATTATCGTCAAGCAGTAACACATTCAGTTGCCATACCCCACTCCCCGGGGAAGTTTTCTATCTGGTGTGTGTAATGGTTAAATGGCAAGCTCAATAGTCGCTAATGTTGAGAGCCATATCTCAAATTCTTGTAAGTTATTGAACATGTTAATTAACTTTTCATAACTGGGATAAACAGTCATGTGAAATTTCTTGAAAGACATCGTGTTTACACAAGCTACTGTTAAACTTTTTATTACCACTATTGCAATTTCGGCCTACGCCATTCTCAAGTGCAGATGTTTTGGCTTTAAGCCATGTCTACTTTACACGAGTTGAAATATTTATATGTCGTTGCCATTTGCTGTTATTTACATTGGTAACGCTGCTAATTAGTGCGAGATTTAAACTCAGTCTGGTCTACTGCGTGATTGACTATTGGCGTATGTGTAGCGTGCAACACTGGGGTGGAGATGGATACAAGTGTCTTTGAGGTCAGAGCAAGCTGCTAAGCTATTCTTTCGTCACTATGCAATTGAAGTCTCCTCCTGATACCGTGTTTCGACGTGCAATTGTAAGAAGTCTGCGAGTCCGCCTGGAAATAGTCACCTGTCTCTCCACTACTGCTCGTACCAGTTGGGGCGTACACAGTATGAATCAGTTGCCCTTACGTCTGGGTCTGGTGCAACCCACAATGCCTTCAGAAACCACACGCGAGACTGTCGTACTCTCTCGCTCGCTACACGTCAACCATCAGTCCTACAGGTTTTATGCTAGTACAAAATTTTACTACTAAATTTCCTACAAAAAGGATTTGCTCATTTTCTCCTTAGGAATAACAGTTTGCACGCAGTGGAGAGAATGTGAAAATCATGCACGTGGTATTAGAAGACGTTACTGGTTGTAGAAAACCCACAGGTAAGGACAGCTGAATCACCGTGTATGTTGAGGAGGAGCACATTCCCTGTCATGGCAGCAGTCTCTTTTCCTGACCCTAGGCGCGATTGAAACGTACATTGTTATCATTTTTGCATAGTTCTTTGATCAAAAATATCGCATGAGGTCCAAATAAATATGAAATATATGACGTGATCTCTTCTAGGAGAAGAGCTACGTCTGCATCGCGGAATGTAAGTAATCGATTAAGTATTTTAATTTGTGGTCTGAATTCGGTTGATGTAGATAGTCACTATTTTACATCACTGCTCGCTCACGTCCAACAATTCAAAGTCCTTGATCACATAAAGTTGTTTTCTACGTACTATAGGTGTGTCATTGCCTAAAGCTGTTGCTATCGCTCATGTACGTCCATAGTAACATCTTAACTTGAAGAGATTAAACACTATTGTATTGACCACTGTAAATATGTTTTTCAGTTTTGATTGTCCTTCTGAATCCCTTAATTTAATGTTCTTGACCAGAGTCGTTCCCAGTAGGCTGACTACCTTTTCCTCCCTTCTAGTCACCTTTGTATTCTATTTCCGCATCTTTCTTATTTTTTTCTACGTGCCACATTTCGATTGAATTTGACTTTATTGTTTGGTGCCTTCGTAACACGTTGAGGTTTGTAGCCTTGTGGTTGCTGATATATCATTCTGTTCCCCTTACTGAGTGTTTCTATGATTTTGCGAAGATTGTACAATTTGGTTCAGCTATATATACCACTTTACCTCGCTGTTCACATGTTTCAATAACAGCTACTGTGGTTTCACCCTGCTGTTCCCATGTTGTGGTTGTCTGGCTATAGTTGCTTTCTGTATCGTCTGACATTTACTGTTCTGCCGAGAACGACTCATGGTGTTCGCCTCCTCTGATTATCGGTATTAGGGAACAGCTGTTTCTCCATGATTTTTCGTTTCCATGTCGGATCCACCCTGTTTCGCGGCAACTATAATGGGTTTGTGTATACTAGAATTCAGTGTAAGTTCTGCTCAGGGTCCTCGTCGAAACTCGTATACTCCTTCCCAGTGTTCACTATTTATGTTTTTGATACGGACAAGAACTACAAGAGCTTACATCACTCATATCTATGTCGTCATCTTGGCGGTGAACTGAAATTTCCTGGGCTGTATAGCTGTATCCTAGAAGGTAGTTTTAGCACCGTCATCTTCGAAAGTGTTGTGAGATTTCTCCAGTAATTCAGGATTTGCTAGTCCTTTATTGAAGCGTAGGAATTCCCTTGTAGCTAAAACAAAGGTTTGATGAGTGGATTACAGAAGAATCTTGATAATACCTGCTGAATCTCTTATGTAGATATTTCCTGTGCCTTAAACACTGTCCGCTGTTGCAGGTTATCTCGTAGATCAAACCCAGTTTTCCCGACTACCTCCCGGTTCACTGCATAGGTGGCATGTACGAGTATGCCCTGCAGACATTACGTTTGCCTTGCAACCAGCTACACGACAGTGGAACACGACGTCGAACGTATCAAACATTCGGACAGATGTAATCTCGTTGTAGCACCGAATCTTGTATTTATTAGAACACTTCTCGAATTGTATTCTTTTGAGCTGTCCATAATTAGAAAGTACCTGTCTCAAGCTGTTGTCTAGCTCTGGGGAAGCATTATCGTTCTGACAGTTTTGAGTTCACGTTTAGCGTTACTTATATCATTGGTACCGACAGGGTCATCCCGATGACGGAATTTAAATTTGGTCTGGAGTATCAGTGATAATTTGACAAACATAACAGATGAAATGTAGCAAAAACGAAGTATTTCTCAATATCCATTTGAATGAACTCAGTATTGTTACCAGAAGTTACAAACTTGTGATGCAATCGGTAATGAATTTCGGAAGCCGCAGTTTTGTATTCATTCGGAAGCATTTTTCCGGATCGAACTCATTAGCGTGGTTTATAACTAAGAAGCGGAAAGACCACGAACCATACCCAAAGACGATGGACAAGAACAATTACTATTCGCAAGTCCAATGGGTGCGCAGAGAAACGCGGCATACGCGAACAGTAACCCTTCTTCACGTAACCCGTGACCTACATCACGGAGCGCCGCACTGCTCATCAACACAGGCTGAGAACTCGGCTGTGAGAGGCACGCACGCTGTATGATTTCCCACCAGAGGGCGACATGCGATACGATCCTCGTTTTAAATCGTCAAATCATGTAATAGGTGTCACGTAATGCATGCACCCATGTCAGAAGAAACATTGTTGCAAGTGAATTGTCAACACAGATATTGTACAATCTATATAAATACAAATGTAAATGTTCGTTTGTAGAAGATCGTGGATTTCCGAAAGTTATTGACCGACTGCTTTGAAATGTTGATACAATGTTTCATTCTAACACTGGCGTGTTTTTAGGTACCGATTTCTATAAGTTATGTATGTAACCTTTTGAGACATTTTGTAACAATGTTTCACAATTATGAAATTCATAAAAAATTATTTATTACTTATATTTGAAAAGTATATAAATAGAGACATACTTGTAGTCTAATTCACCGTAGCGTCAAAATTTCAGAGCATTCGGTCAAAATCGTTCGGAGATATGCCGATTAAGAAAATATATTGTTTCTTTATAACTAGAAATGTAGATGTTCGTTTCTTCAAAATATCAAATCTCTGAAAGTTCTTCGAGGACTGCTTTGAAAATTTACACAACATTGCATTCGAAGAACCACGTGTTTCTATGTACCTACTGGAATGCCATCTGGTATAAATGTAATATATGTGTAATGAAAAGGTAAACTTATAAAAATGGGATTGTTGCTCAAAATATGTACTCCCGCAAGTTCTCGACCGATTGCTTTCAAGTTTTGGGACAACTTTTATTCTATTAAGTGCGTGTTTTTCCATAGCTGGTTTTCCAATATGCGGAGTATAATATACGTTCAAGTAACTTTTTCAGATCTTTTGTAACAAAGTTTCCCCAATACTAAATTTATATAAATTTATGAATTAGAAATATTTCAAAAACTACGCAAATAAAAAGAGACGTTTCTACCAATGGAATGTCAAAATTTCAAAGCAATCAGTCAGATCTTTCGGAGACTGGTGATAAGCAACATCTACATTTTTTTCTATAAAGTACAAGGCCAGATGTTCATGTCCTAATTCTCAAACTTCTTCAGGGATTGCATTGAAATTATGCCACAAGATTTTTTTCGGGTACTCAAGTGTATGCACCTACTGGAACACCATTTGGCATATACAGGGTGTACATAAAGTCCGGGAGACTTTCAATTATTCATTGCACAAGAAACAAACATTTTAGAGATATCATACATATGTCACTTTGAAGAGATACGCTGAAAGTTTTTTTTTCTTTTTGTTCATGTGTACCGCGACAGCGTATTTTGGTAATTTGCCGATAGTCAGCCCAAGTCGCAAACATGGCGAGTTCAGGTGCTGTGCTACAGAAGGGGACAGCTGTTTCATCGTGAGAATAAGGCGAGGCGACTAACACAGTCGATGATGTCATGCTGGCACAGGTATGGCAAGAATTCCATTAATTTGTTGACGTTGCCAGGTCAGTCAATGTTCGCATATCGAATGTTAGTTAAAAAATAAAAACTTTCAGCATTTCTCTTCAAAAATCAATATGTATGACATCTGTACAACATTTAGTTCTTGTGCAATAAATAATTGAAAGTGTTCCTAGACTTTATGTACATCCATATATATGTATATTCGAAAGGGTTTGAAATGTCCTCGGAACTGGATAATCACTCCAATTGTTTTATTTTTCATTGTAGTCTCCTTGTAGATTAGTGCACTATATTCAGCGATGTTCCAGTGCCTTGACCTATATCGAAAATGTGTTACCTCCCGGCCTGCAAAATACACACACCAGAAAAAAATTTTGCATCACCCCAGTTCCCAGAACTCCTCAAGATAGATGTTGACTGTGGATACTGTATCACAGACACGGTCCCTTTGACTGTTCAGGGATGTCACTAAACCCATACAAGCGGCCCTGTGACCGAGTGGTTCTAGGCGCTTCAGTCTGGAAACGCGCGACCGCAATCCTACCTTGGGCATGGATGCGTGTAATGTCCTTAGGTTAGCTAGGTTTAAGAAGTTCTAAGTTCTAGGGGCCTGATGAACTCAGATGTTAACTCCCTTAGTGCTCACAGCCATTTGAACCCAACCGACACAAAGATGTAAACAACCATGCATGAGCAGCGCCCATTAGAAGGAGGGGGTTCGACAGCCGATCACTTCCAGTCATTCCACCAGGAAGAAGGTACAGGGCTCGTGTTGTCTGTAGTTAAACCAAGCTTAGACGGTCAATACCGCGGTTCGATTGCATCCGCGTTGTTACTTTGTACCAGGAATGGCTGACAACAAGGGAAGGGTCCAGATGACACGGAGTTGGTCCGCAACTCATAGTGGTGTGGTAGCGTTCTCGCTTCCCACGCCCTGGTTCCCGGGTTCGATTCCCGGCGGGGTCAGGGATTTTCTCTGCCTCGTGATGACTGGGTGTTGTGTGATGACCTTAGGTTAGTTAGGTTTAAGTAGTTCTAAGTTCTAGGGGACTGATAACCGTTGATGGTAAGTCCCATAGTGCCTAGAGCCATTTGAACCATTTGACTCGGAGTGAACCAATGCGATGTTGTTCGCACTTGGAGAAGATACAGAGAGACAAGAACTGTCGATAACATTCTTCGATCAGGCCGCCCAAGGGCTACTACGGCAGTAGATAATTGCTACCTATAGATTATGGCTCGGAGGAACCCTCACAGCAACGCCACCACTTGAAAAATGCTTTTCGTGCAGCCCCAGGACGTTGCGTTACGACTCAAAATGTGCGCAATAGGCTGCATGATGCGCTACTTCACTCCCAACGTCCATGGCGAGGTCCATCCTTGCTACCACGACACCATGCAGCGCGGTACAGATGGTCCCAACAACATGCCCAATGGGCCGCCCAGGATTGGCATCACGTTCTCTTTGCCGATGAATGTTACTTATGCCTTCAAACAGACAATCGTCGGAGCAACCCGGTCACGCTGAACGCCTCAGACCCACTGTCCAGATAGTGCAGCAAGCTGGAAGTTCACTTCAGTTTTGGGGTAGCATTATGTGGGGCCGACATACGCCACTGGTGGTCATGGAAGGCACCGAACGGCCGTACGGTACGTGAATCCCGTCCCGCAACCTGTAGTGCAACCAAATAGGCAGCGTATTGGCGAGCCATTCGTCTTCATGAACGACACTTCGTGCCCCCATTGTGCACATCTTGTGAATGACTTCCCTCAGGATAACGACATTGCTCGACTAGAGTGGCCAGCATGTTCTACAGACATGGATCTTGGCTGGGATAGATTGGGAATGGATGTTTATGGTCGACGTGATCCACCAACCACTCCGAGGGATCCACGACGTCGCCGTTGAGGAGTGGGACAATCTGCTCCAACAGTGCCTTCATGAACTTTTGGATAGAATGCCACGACGAATACAAGGATGCAACAATTCAAGAGGACGTGCTACTGGCACTGAACTACTTAAACCTAACTAACCTGGTGTGTAGAGCAATCTGGACAACAACCTCTGAAAGTCTCCCTGTATGGTGGTACAACATGCAATATGTGGTTTTTATGTGCAATAAAAACGGCGGAAATGATGTTTATGTTGATATCAATTCCAATTTTCTGTACAGGTTCCGGAAGTTTCGGAACCGAGGTGATGCAAAACTATTTTTGATGTTTGTAGTTGTCAACCCGGCTATCAGTTCTTCGTTTCAACTGAATCTTCGTCCACCAAGAAAAATTTTCGTTTTTGGGAAGAAATGGAAGTCTGAAGGAGCAATATCAAGCGTAAAGGCCGGTGTGGCAACAAAATGGTTAAAATGGCTCTGAGCACTATGGGGTACCTGCTGAGGTCATCAGTCCCCTAGAACTTTGAACTACCTAAACCTAACTAACCTAAGGACCATCCCATGTAGGCTTTCACGGCCGACGTCTTCATCAGTAAACACTTCCGGGCTAAATTGCCGTGGTCGATCTGTAGAATTTCTTCTCTCTGACGTTTCGTTCTCAACTACGGAGAACATCTTCCGAGGTAAGTCGACTCACCTCGGAAGATATTCTCCGTAGTTGAGAACGAAACGTCAGGGAGAAGAAGTTCTGCAGATCGACCACGGCAATTTAGCCCGGAAGTGTTTACTAACCTAAGGACATCACACACATGCATGCCCGAAGGCATGATTCGACCTGCGACCGTAGCGGTCGCGCGGGTTCAGACTGAATCGTCGAGAACCGCTCGGACACATGCCTGGCTGGATGTGGCAACAATTCATATCTTAGTTCGTGTAGTTTTGCCATGGCGACGGCACATGGGTGCGGGTGCACGACACGAGGCACGGCACCCATCTTGTAGATATTTTTTAAATTTCTTATTTTCAGTTAAAATGTGATAAACCTTTTCAGATGACATCTGACAAGTGTGAGCAATTTTGCGCACTTCCGATCGGCGGTCAGCCATGACCATTTTGTGCACTTTTGCAATGATTTATGGAGTAGTGACACATCTTGGCCGAACACTGTGCGAATCATCATCTAAGCTCTCCTGACCGAATTTAAATTCATTTTGCCACTTGGTAACAGTTGAATATGAAGAAGCGGAATCCCCAGTGTATTCTTTACAAAGTACTTAGTCAGTGCTTTCATCTCGATTCTTTCAGTCTTCGCAAATCACTACACGGGAACAACAACAGAATCATGTCACCGCCACAGCTCTATTCCAAGAGCACTGAAGTGGCAAGTGGCATGTGTTTACAGGCAACAGTCCAATGAATATCAAGTGAAGAACTCGTTGCGCTAGCGCTGTCGTCTCGTGGTGATTCCGAGAACTGAAATATATATACCAGTGCGAGCGAGAGGAACCAAGAGGAGGTAAAGAGGGGGAGGATATGGAAAGAGAGAGGTTGGAGGAGGTGGAGAGAGTGTGGGGTGGGTGAGTAAAAGATGGACTGGAAAGGGGGGAGGAGTTAATGAACTGACAGAGGGGGGAGAGAGAGTGACCAGGAGAATATGCAGAGAGAGAGAGGGAAAGAGACAGGGGTAAGAGGTGATGGACGAGGAGAAGTGGAAGGAGGAGAAAGAAAGGGAGAGGGGGAAATGGGCAGGCGAACGAAGGGAATTAGGACGTATATCTCAACCCCATAGTATTATAAATGTGTGTTTTATCTTTTCTTTCTTTTCCATTTAAGCAGTCTGAAACACAGTAAACTGTGGCAAGGTACAGCTACTCAATTTTTTTTAGTCATCAGTGTTCTGAATGGTTTAATGTGGCCCACGACTAATTCCTCTTCTGTGCCATCCTCTTCATCTTAGAGTAGCACTTGCAACCTACGTCCTCAATAATCTGCTGGATGTATTCTAATATCTCCCTTCCTTTACAGTTTTTCCCGCTACAGCTCCCTCTAGTACCAAGGAAGTCATTCCCTGATGTACCAACAGATATCCTGTCATACTGTCCCTCCTTGTCAGTGCTTTCCGCGTATCCGTGTACCCTCTGATTCTGCACAGAATGTCCTCTTCTCTTACCTTATGAGTCCACCGAATTTTCCAACGTTCGTCTGTAGCACCACATCTCAAATGCTTCGATTCTCTTCTGGTCTTTCCACAGTCCTTGTTCCACTACCATACAATGCTGTGCTCCAAACGTACAGTCTCAGATGTCTCTTCCTCAAATTAAGGGCTGTGTTTGATACTAGTAGATTTCTCTTGGCCAGGATGCCCTTTTGGTCAGTGTTAGTCTACTTTTGATGCCCTCTTGCTCCGTCCATCATTGATTATTTTGCTGCCGGGGTAAAAAATTCGTTAGCTTCATCTACTTCATCACAATCAATCGTGATGTTGACTTTCTCACTCTTCTTATTTCTGTGACTATCATTACTTTTTGATTTACTTTCAACCCATATTCTTTACTCATTAGACTATTCATTCCATTCAGCAGAACCTGTAAGCCTACTTCATTTTCACTGATGACGGCAATGTAATCAGTGAACCTTATCGTTGATATCCTTTCACCTTGAATTTCCATCAATTCTTTTGGATGTACAGATTGTACAGTAGATGTGAAAGGCTACACTCATCTTAATCTGAGCACTTGGTCTTCCATTCTTACTATTACCTCTCGACTATTGCACGTGTTGCATATTAGCCACCTATCACTATAAGTGACCCTTGTTTTCCTCAGAAATGCCAACATCTTGCACCATTTTATGCTGTGGTGGTGGTAAGCTCCTACGGGACCAAACTAGGCTTAAACACTACTTAATGTAACAGACACTAAATTACGCTAAGGACAACACACACACCCATGTCACAGGAAGGATTCGAACCTCCGACGGGGGGAGACGGGCGAACTGTGACAAGGCGCCTTAGACCACCCGGCAACCCCGCACGGAATTTTACACTGTCAAACGATTTTTTCAGGTCAACAAATCCTGTGAAAGCCTCTTGATTTTTCTTTAGTCTTCTTTCCATAATTAATCGCAACGTCGGAGTTCCCTCCCTGATAACCTTCCTCAATGATATTTTTATTTTTCTGTTTTTTTTTTTCCTTCTAATCAACTTGAATGCATGAGTTTTGAAGCTAATTGTGCGATAATTCTGTTCTTGCAGTCTCAGGAATCGTGTGGATAACATTTTTTCGAAAGTCAGATGCTATGTCGCCAGACTCACACATTCTTCACATCACCTTGAACAGTCGTTTTGTTGTCACTTCCCATCAATGATTTTAGAAACTCTGATGGAACGATATCTACCCCATCTGTTTTGTCTGGTCTTAAGTCCTCCGAAGATGTTTTAAATTCTGATTCCGCTACTGATTCCGCCATCTCTTCTAAATCGTATCCAATTTCTTCTTTTATCGCATCAGACAAATATTCCCCTTCATAGAGGCCTTCAATGTATTCTTTCCACTTATCCACTCTCTCCTCTGCTTTTAACATTGTAATTCCCGTTGTACTCTTAACGTTACTACTCTTGCTTTTAATTTGTTTTTACATTCCTGTATGCTTAGTCTATCCTTCCGACAGTGATTTCTTTTTCGAGTTCTTCACGTTTTTCAATCAGCCATTTCGTCTTAGCTTCCTTGCATTTCCTATATATGTCATTTCTCAGCGACTGGTATTTCTGTATTCCTGAATTTCCCTGAACATTTTTGTATTTCGTTCTTTTATCGATCAACTGAAGTACTTCTTCCGTTACCCATCGTTTCTTCGCAATTATCTTCTCTGTACCAATGTGATTGCCCTATTTAGGGATGCCCATTCCTCTTCAAGAGTAGTGGTGCTGGGTACGCATTACAATCCAGTATCTGATTTACGAATCTCTGTATGACCATGATGTAATCCATATGAAATTGTCCCGTGTCACCAGGCTTCTTCCAAGTACACCTCCTTTTCTTTTGATTTTTGAACACGGTATTCGCTATTACCAGATGAAATTTATTACAGAGCTCTTTTTCCTCTCTCATTCCTTGGCCCAAGGTCATATTCTTCTACTCCTTCCCCTACGACTAACAGATTTTCATCTCCTTTTACACACTGCATACCGTTTTAGTATCCTCATATAGTTTCTCTTCGTATTCAGCTTGTGATGTGAACATGTGTACCTGAACTACCGTTGTGAATGTAGGTTTGTAGTCAATTCTGATAAGAGCAACACTGTCACTTATCTGTTCACTGCAACTCACTCTCTGCCGTACCTTCCTACCCACAGTGAATCATGCTTCCGTTATACCATTTTATGCTGCTGTTGATAATACCCTATACTCATCTTACAAGAAATCCTTGTCTTCTTCCCATTTCCCTTCACTGACAGCCGGCCATTGTGGCCGAGCTGTTCTGGGCGCTTCGGTCCGGAACCGCGCTGCTGCTACGATCGCAGGTTCGAATCCAGCCTCGGGCATGGATGCGTGTCCTTAGTTTAGTTAGGTTTAAGTAGTTCTATGTCTAGGGGACTGATGACCTCAGATGTTAAGTCCCATAATGCTCAGAAACATTCGAACCATCTTAACCTTCGTTGATCCTTACAATATCTAGATTGAGCATTTTCATTTCCCTTTCAGATTTTGCTTCTTCTTTACCACGTTCAAGCTTTTGATATGCCACCCCCGACACGTACAATGTTATCTTCTCGTTGGTTATTCAGTACTTTTCTTATGGTTACCTCCCCTTTGGCAGTCGCCTCCCGAAGATTCGGAATCTTTATGGAGAGATCACAACTACACTTTTTCAGTTATAGGCCACATATCCTGTAGATACTCGTCATGTGCCTTTAATGCAGTGTTTCCATTGCCTTTTGCATCCCCATGCCGTTGAACATCTCTGATTCTTCCGTCTTTATGGGCAGTTTCCCTCCCCAAAGACAAGAGAGTGCCGTGAAGGTCAGTCCGCTCCTCCACCGTCTTTGACGAGGCCGTTAGCAGAATGAGGGTGACTGCTTGTGCCGGAAGTCTTCGGCCGCAATGCTGATTACATATCAAAATTTGAGCGGTTGCGGCTTTCGAACCCGGCACAGAAAGCATTTTTATTAGTAATCCATGACGCTGTCCCTAGACCACTTTTTTATTTTATTTATTTTTTTATTTGTTTTAGAAACGGAGTGGTCGCTGATATGAAACTTCCTAAACTTCCTGGCAGATTAAAACTGTGTGCCCGACCGAGACTCCAAACCGGGACCTTTGCCTTTCGCGGGCAAGTGCTCTACCAACTCTTTTTTTATTTTATTTTATTTTTTTTGGGAAGGGAAAATAAATAAACATGTGCTCCGATTTGTAATGAAAATAGAATGAACATAGTATTTATGAATTCTAGGCTGCCGTTGCGCAGTATAAGAAAAGAAAGGAAATGTCTTCTTGAGGTGCACAAAAGACTATCACATCATTGTCGAAAGGAAAGTTGCTCCGCTGCTCTGCGAGAGAAGGAAATGTTGAGAGAAAAATGGGAAGGAAAAAAAAATGCCTTCTGCATTGGTCAGCATCTGAGTAGTATCTTAAAATTCCGGCAAGAAATAAAGTCCCAGGAAGCGAATAGGATTCAGACATACATGCAACTGGCAACCTCTACTATCCAAATATTGTATTTGAAGCATTTAACCGTTAATTATGATTTTCAGCATATTTCCAAATATCCTCCTGTAGTCACAATGTTGGCTTATTTTAAAGTGTTCAATTTCTATGTAAGAATAACAGTCTAGAAAAGTAGCATGCCTATTCTGCATAATAAATGATGCTGTGTGGCCCATGATCCACGTTGTAGCGTTGTTTTTTTGCTCGTGGATACCTCAGTTTTTGTGGCTGAGTGATCTCTAAAAGTTCTACACCACTGGGCGTCGTACGGTCTATCACTGACAATCGTTGACGAAGAAAGGTTGTAATTTCTTCTGCATGTCCGCAAGTGAACCTATGAAGGAGCGTATCGACTCTTCCACATGCGTCACAGTTGGGCGTTGGATGAAGGCCTATTTTATGTAGCTTTTCATTCGTTGCTACTTTATCGTTGACTGTGAGATACCAGTCTGCTATGACGCGTGATGGTAACATGTCGTTGTGCACATTCCGCCATATTATACTCCAATGTATATGTGGATATTTTTCTTCGAGACGATTCCTGTGGTTTGTTGTCATGAGAAGGTCATAAAGCTTCCTGTTCGTCAGGCTTCCGGTATCGACGATGTTGTGTCGAATGTAGCTCATTTCCATGTAGTATAGTCGCACATGTCGGTAAGAAAGTGGAATGCCGGCGATATTAACGGGTGGGTCCAAGCTATGAGGTTTCCACCGCTGAATGAGGTTTCCATGAGACTGGTCCTCCGGGTACGAAACTCCTTCCTGATGCGATTTAGGAGCAGGGTGACACATTTTTTGTGTACTTTAATGAGGTTAAGGCCACCTTTGGACGAAGGTAAGGTTAAGGTATCGAACTGAACTTTGAAAATATGCCCCCTAAAAATAAACCAACATAACGCTTGTTGTATACTCTTGGCTAGGTGGTCGGAGATTGGAAGAATTTGCGCCAAATAATTCATCTTGCTCGTAATGGCGATCTCGATGGTCTTAACTTTCTGTAGTATGTTCAAGTCACGGTGGGAGTGAAGCATCAAAGCAGCACGTAATTTATGAAGCATGTGTGACCAGTTCTTCGTCAGGAATTTGTCTGGTTTGGCTTCAAAGGTAACACCGAGGGTTGTGTGAGAATCCTTTACCTTGCACCAGGTAATATGGGACATGTCTCCGATACCGCCACCGATTTGCAAAACTGTGGTTTTATTTCTATTGAGTATTGCTCCTGAAAGAAACGTGAATGTTTGTAGAAGAGTTGCTGCTGACAGAAGTTGTTGCGATGATGACACAGTTACGCATATATCGTCAGCATACGCAATGCATGGGATAGTGACAGACTCGACGCTAAGCCCGATCCCGCTATGCACTAAGTTGTTCAGGAGCGGCTCTACTGCAATGGCGTACAAAATCATTGAGAGAGGACATCCTTGGCGGATGGACTGCTAGATGGAAACTTCTTTTGTAAAATGGCCATTAATGAGAATCCGTGAAGAGGCGTTTGTAGTAAGTTTGCGAATTAATTCTATGAGATGAGGTCCAAATCCTAGTTTCTTCATGCTTTGAAAGAGGAAATCATGACGTACACGGTCATAAGCCTTCTCAAAATCTAGAAAGATCAGAGCGCCCTGTCCTTTAGTTTCAGCATATGAACAGATGAAGTCCCTCAAATCGCAGGCAGCTGAGATTGCACTTCGACCTTGCACTGCACTGTACTGGTAACTGCCTAAAACCTTGTACATAACGGTTTGCATCCTTAGCTTAATCGATCTGGTGATGATTTTGAAGTCGGCATTCAGGAGTGTGATGGGTCGCATGTTTTCAACCTTCCTGCTGTTCCCTTTTTTCGGTAAGGGCAGGATGATACCTTCCGTAAATGCCTTGGGTATGACTTCCAGGTGCCAGAGTTCATTCGCTATCTCGAGGAGTGTCGGACCGAGGACGTTCCAGTATCGCTGGTAAAACTCAGCGCTGAGACCATCAGGTCCTGGTGATTTCCCTTTCTTAGCACTGTGAACCGCCAGTCGGATTTCGTCCTGTGTGAAAACAGATTCCAACTTTGCATTATCCTGTTGTGACAAGCGACAGCTCAAGGTCCTAAGAAAATCCTCGCACGAGTGTTCATCAACGAGTTGCTTCTTGTAAAGTTGACTATAATAGTCGTAGACGTGCGAGATGATGTCACGTTGCTTCGTGATGGCATTCTCAGCGTCATCAACGACGGCTTCAATCAACACGGCTTTACACCGTTTCATCGTTCTCAGGATGTGATACAGAGAGGCCCGTTCTTCGGCGGCAACGTCCTTAGGGTGGGCTCGCACGATGATGCCATGCATGCGTTGGCGTTGTATCGCCGTGATTTTCGCTTTATATCGTTTGATTTTTACGTCGATGTCTCGAGAAGGATTGTTAGTGCGACTGTACAGTTCTCTCAAACAGCGATAATCAAATTCAATAGTCTGTTTCTGCCAAAAGCTTTTTTGTCGGGCGTAGCTCATGACGGTCAGGCGTAATTTAGGCTTAGCACACTGGATCCACCACTGTAGAACGCTAACGTAACGACGTCGGTGCCGCTGGAGCTGTTGCCACGTTATGTTCACCTCCTCTTCAAGTTGGGCATCCTGCAGAAGTCTGACATTCAATTTCCAGTAGCCCTTCCCGCGGTAAATTGGCTGGCGGTGTAGGTTGAGGTAACACTGATATGCACAATGGTCGGAGATATTGACAGGAGCTATGTCACAGTTCACAGTGTGTCGCTGGAGGGCATCGGACACATAGATCCTATCCAGCCGACTGGCAGAATGACTGGTTACGAAGGTGTACGCTACCCGTTCACCGTGCTGTTGTTCCCATGTATCGTGAAGACGCATGCCATGAATTAAATGTTCAAGTTCGATACATCTGTTCGTGTTAGGAGTTTGGTCTCTGTCGTTGAGCACACAATTGAAGTCACCACCAAGGATGAGATGTTCACGATAACCGCTAAGAAGAATGGGAACCTCGGTTTTATAAAATTTTGAACGATCTCTCTTATGAGTGCTACCTGAGGAGGCGTACACGTTAACAATCTGCACACCATTCACTCGAAGAGAAATGCCACGACCACTGGGCAGCCGCTGCACATCCGTAAAGGGTATACCGTCGCGCAGAAGGATGGCAGTGCCTACAGCATCCTGAAGATTGATGTTATCAATAAGAACGTAACCGGGCACTTCTAAGGCTGTGACTACCTCCTGTAGGAGGGCAATGTCAACGCTGGTACCATACAAGAAATCATTTAGCGAACGGAGTTTCACCGCACTTTGAATTCTATTGACGTTAAGTGTGGTAATGTTGTAGGTTTGGCTGTCACCCATGATGGTTCAGAGGACAATGAGCTGTGAGTTTCGCATCGTCCTTCTCTCCGGCTTTGAATCAAACTCGTTGGTAACGTTTGGAGTACGAAACGAAATGTCAAAACCAATAACGGACCAGGGAGGGGAAGGTCGCAGCGCGATGGTCATGCGCGAGAGCAGCTACTGCTGCATCTCCTCGTTCTGCTGCCACCACGGCTCATTGCTGTCGGGGTGCTGCGCGGTGCGCGCGCCGCCCTGCCCGCCACCGCCGGCTGAGTCTGTCAACGTGGTCGCATCCGCCTGGCCAACACGCGGGGCTGCCACTGACGTCAGCGAGTTCCTGCGAGATCGCTGCTGCAGCTGCTCGCTGCTCTGCTCGCTCTTCCTCTTGGTCGTTACGGTGCTCTGATCCCTTTCAGCGCTCAGTAGTGCCTTCAGGTGTTTGGTTTGTTCACGAATGCGTTCTTGCCTCGCGGTGTCCTCGCAGCGCACGGGGCAAGAAGATTGAGGTTCAGTCTCGCTGCCACTTTCTGACATGTGCACGGGTCCTAAATCATTCGACTTTTCCTCTTTGCTACTATTCCCTTTGCTTCTCCTTCGGCGGCCTTTCTTCGTGTCTGCTACAGTCTCTACCGATAGGGGTGGTTCAGGCAAACTGATCTGCACCCGCTCCTGTATCTCACACGGCTTAGTTTCAGAGGTGGCTGGCGCATCGTTGGTATCCAGCGGTAACTGCCCCGGTGAAGATGACGGTGCCGAATCGACGTCCGTCCTACCGCGAATGTCTTTGGCACTGCATTCCACCTGAACTGGCACCTCCGCCTCGCTGACATGTTCCGGCTGCCGGGGTGATGGTACAGTCCCCGCGACCACCTCACTCAATAGTGGTACTAGCTTTTCACTACCGTCTGCAGGACGTTCCCGTGGAAGTTGAAATGGACGTCTACGTGTACAGTTCATCCGCAGATGTTCAGTTGAATGGCAGATCGAACAGGTAGGGGGTTGACCAATGTAAGTTACCTGTGCACGACAGCCGCCAATGGCAACATACGAAGGTATATGCTTTTTCAAGTGTACACGTACACTGCGCACCCCGCTGTTAACTTGGTAGCGATAGGCACTCGACCATTTTTCATTTGTAACTGACAAAACAGCGCCGTACAGTGACAGAGAACGTGCAATCAGATCATTAGGGCACTCAGGTGGCACATTAAATACCCTGACGGTTCTTACTCCGTATCCCGAAGGCACGATTTGGACATTACTAATACTGCCATCATTATGACGGAATGGTCTCACACCAACATGCTCCTCAGCGAATTTCTCGTAAGTGTCACTCGAAATAAATTTGATAAATAACGAGTACTGCACAAAGTCCAACTGGAATGTGTCGACTATATCTTCAGGCAATTTCAAATCCTCAAAGATCCACTCATGAATTTCAAACGCCGTCGGTCGCAAGGCAGCGCGATCGAAAACACACTGAACGCTGTTCGCTCTGTTAATTGTCGACATCTTACTTACATCAGTTATACAGAAAGAAGCGGTAACAGCGCTCGCACACGCTGCTCAACTCTCCACCTCAGCACTGCTCGCGACGTAAACACTGACCCGCGCTACCGCCCGTCACCGCGCGATGTGCACTGGCCGAGTGCCGGAACACGACTGTCCACGGGTGCGTATTACATAACAAATACAAATTGCTTATATTCAAGACAAATCAAAGGAAACATCGTGTAACAACACGTTCATCTTTAATAACGACCTCAATTCTGTCAAGAAGAGAATCCACGCGATCTTCAGGTGTTCCATATCCAGCTGAGGCTTCTCATGAGAAGCAGATCATCCCACAGAGCGTCTAAGTTGCAGAAATTATAATAGCTACATTTCACCCACTAGTCCTAATATTACCAGACGCTATCTGCGGGATTAAGTGAGATTTAGTCAGCCAATAGGCTGCCTGAGTGATCGCACAGCGAGGACCGAATAAATGTGACCCTGCAAACACTGTGTCATCATCTTGGAAGACGAAAACGTCTTCTGAAACACGTCACGAGGATGTAGCATGATGGGTCACAATGGGGAACAACGGATGACAAAGTATGCTGTAATATACATAATGCCTCACGTCCACTGTGCGCTGAATGAGTGAGCACATGTCTTGATTCACAAAAACTCCGAGAATACCAGGGAAAGACGCCTGGCCTAAACTACGCTCTACCCACAGACACTTCACTAGGCGGCACTCGACGTCTTGATTTAAACAGAATTCGTGACTACCTGGACCACTCTATACCCTTGAGGACAGATACTGCCTCGTTTCTATGCTGCTTGGCCCATGGTAGAGTTGTAGCTTCATAGCCGCTGTAAGCGATGGCCTTTTGCTAGGAACACGCATCCAAATGCCTACTACTTACAGTTTTTCTTCTCAGTGTTCCCCCGAAGCTGCACTCACTGGCATAAACAAGGAGTGACTCCTGAAATGAATGTCATGTATGAGTGCCAGAAGTTGTTCCTGTCCTAGATACATCAAGTTGTTATTAAAACTGCAATGTAAACGGATACCACAGTGGCAGGCAAATTTACTTCTGGAATTCAGAAACCGACAACGGATACAAGTTATGTTATTTATAGCAATAATAAGTCAAGATCATCTTCTGAACAAATACATAATTAAAAGCCAACCATTTTCTATGCGTTGCTGAATTCGAAAAATGTTGTAGTGATATTTCTAAAAGACCTATGATTCTATTGACAGAGTGACCGTAGATAAAACAATTCCTTGGGCAGAACTTTAAATTATTACTACATTACAGAAAAACAAAAAGTGCGAAAACTGTGTGTAACCTTTATATACAACGTAGAAAATGTAAACTGTTTATGTAGGCTCTTCATAATGACCTTGTTCCATTTTTGCGCAATGTAATATCTTTACGCTCTGCTAAAGTACATTCTTTTCTATTTTCAGTACATTTTTGTAACTAACAATTTTATTCCTTTTGTGCTAGCAACTGTAGTAGCCACTTTTTATCAAAAAAATTACCTTATTCCACTTGTATCCTCTTTGTCGTTGCTTTTACATTGCGTGGGATTTATCGTGATTAAAACATTAAATACGTATGATGCAGATGTAATACTGCTTAAGTAACGTGACCACGTCTATTTGCCCTCGTAATTAGTTGCCACACGCTTAGTTCAGCGTCTGTTCTTACACCAAGCCGCACCGCTGAATAATTTTTGCTGTTTTTCGTGGAGTACTTTATCCATGCTTTCTGCTATCTTTTTAGCTCATAATTTATGAGTACAACTTTCATGTAATGTAAGATGTGTTAGCACGATATTTACTTCATGTACGTCTTTCCACTGTTGTACGGGTATATATAATTTGTTTGACTGGTTTATTTTGTAATATGTTTAAAATATTGTATGGAACTTTATTCCTTCAGTGCCCTTAGTGGTACTGAAACCTGTTCAAAGCTTATTACAAAAAACTTTATTCACTGATTTGGTTGTGCGCATTATTAGTTAAAAAGGATATATGTTTAAAGAATTATTTACGTCAATATTTATAATTCAGGTATTATTAGCCGGCCACGGTGGTCTAGCGGTTCTAGGCGCTCAGTTCGGAACCGCGCGACTGCTACGGTCGCAGGTTCGAATCCTGCCTCGGGCATGGATGTGTGTGATATCCTTAGGTTAGTTAGGTTTAAGTAGTTCTAAGTTCTAGGGGACTGATGACCACAGATGTTAAGTTCCATAGTGCTCAGAGCCAATTTTTCAGGTATTAGTAACATAACACGTATACGGGGTTTACAAAAAGGTACGGCCAAACTTTCAGCAAACATTCCTCACACACCATGTTAGAGCTCATTTTATTACTCCTCTTCAAATCACATTAATAATGGAATGGAAACACACAGCAACAGAACGTAGCAGCGTGACTTAGAACACTTTGTTACATGAAATGTTCAAAATGTCCTCCGTTAGCGACGATACATGCATCCACCCTCCGTCGCATGGAATCCATGATGCGCTGATGCAGCCCTGGAGAATGGCGTATTGTATCACAGTCGTCCACAATACGAGCACGAAGAGTCTCTATATTTTGTACCGGGGTTGCGTAGACAACAGCTTTCAAATGCCCCCATAAATGAAAGTCAAGAGGGTTGAGGTCAGGAGAGTGTGGAGGCCATGGAATTGGTCCGCCTCTACCAATCCATCGGTCACCGAATCTGTTGTTGAGAAGCGTACGAACACTTCGACTGAAATATGCAGGAGCTCCATCGTGCATGGACCACATGTTGTGTCTTACTTGTAAAGACACATGTTCAAGCAGCACGGGTAGACTATCCCGTATGAAATCATGACAACGTGCTCCATTGAGAGTAGGTGGAAGAACATGGGACCCAATCAAGACATCACCAACAAAGCCTTCCCAAACGTTCACAGAAAATCTGTGTTGATGACGTGATTGCACATTTGCGTGCGGATTCTCGTCAGCCAACACATGTTGATTGTGAAAATTTACAATCTGATCACGTTGGAATGACGAAACTATAATAAGCTCTAACATGGAAATTAAGCGTTTCCGGACACATGTCCACATAACATATTTTCTTTATTTGTGTGTGAGGAATGTATCCTGAAAGTTTGGCGTACCTTTTGGTATCACCCTTTATATCCAGCAATGTAAAACGAATATAAGAAAAAGTTACATTCTGATAATGTAATTTCCAGCTTCTCGTACACTTTTTATGCATCTGAGTAACTAGAAATATTTACTACTACTATTATTATGAGTATTCTAATGGTATTAAACCTGGCTATTGAAATAGTAAACTAAAAAGCCACTCATGGAGGTATATTCCGACTTTGGAATTAAATGAAACGCAGTTTGTTTTATACGAGTTTCGCTTCTTTTATTTACAGAACATCTTCAGTGGTGATTTACAATCTTGATAGTTCATGTTGTCGTCCAGGAAATGTATTTACTTGGTTTCAATACCCCATATGCCCGGTTTCCTACGTTTTCTCTCCTACATTTATTACAACACTTCGCTTGCACATTTCATTGTGTGTTGAACGTGTGTGTCTTTACAGATTGGGGTCAATACACACTTATGTGTAGTTACTACACAAGCATGTATAGTCACTATAAACTGTAATCACACAAACGTTCAACAAACAGTGAAAAGTGCAAGTGAAGTGTTGTAATAAATATGGACAAGAAAGTGTTGAAAACCAGTCATCTGGAGTATGGAGACCAAGTAAATATACTTCCTAGATGATACACATGAAGTAATAACACTGTAAATCACCACTGAAGAAGCTTTAAAAAAATGGAGCGAAATGCGTGTGCCAAGAACAAACTTCCTTTCGTTTAGCTGCAAAATCGTAAATACATCCATGAATTTTGATGTAACTAAGGAACTACGGGAAAAAGATAAAATGACTATAAATAGAAGTCGTATGTGAAATACTTATTACGTGGTTGTCTTTCGCATGTAAGTGATACTTAGGACGTTTCGACGTTTGCATCCCATTGGCGGGAAGAAGTAAAGTTACAATTGGACGATTGGAAGTAACTGTTTGTGGAGTATGATAATGCGTCGTTGCTTATGGTTGTGATTGTCGGTGAAGATCGCTATATAAAATGGAAAAAAAGAAGGAAACCCCACTATTACACTTCAGTTTACAGAGCAAATAAAACCAAGCTGGAGCCCTGAAATTTGTTTGGCAATCAGGGTTATACCGCTAGACGTACTATGCTAACAGCAACAAAGAAATGGAATAATTAATCGACAGGAAATAGAAAATAAGTAAAAGCAAGATCATTTCCTTCAATATTACCTTAAAAATATTAATGAACAATTCTTTTGCTGTCTCCTGTATTTACTTTCAAGACACTTAGGGGTAGCTATGCGTATAGATCACTGTAGGAGTTAGTGAGGTTTGCCAAGTAATTCTATCTTTAACTATTTTCGCTACAAACTAAGATCAAGAGATAGGTTAGACTGTCTAATGAAGTGTGTAGTCCGCATAGTAAGCAAAGATTATCAGAAGACGACTTCGAAAAGTAGTTACCGCTACTGGACAGAAAAGATTGGGTAGAACGCCGAAGAACGGTCCTCAAGTCTTCACAGGACTTTCCATTCCTCTGAGTACTCTGTAAAGGCGGTCGCGACGTAATGATACGAAGGTGCTGAATTTTGAGAAGGCAGGGACTGCATCTGTACTTAAGGTTGTTTGTGCCGCATTTCCAATTCCTTCTGGTGCTTCACATCCGACCGTCATAACTGTTGTTGTTTATTGAAACAACTACTGCTGCCGCTCTTGTAAATAGTTTTGAAGACATTACGCATTAATAGCTATCAAAACTCTAGCACCATGAAACAGAGCAAATAACGGAATTTAGTTTACTATGCCTAAAAAGTATAGAAGATTAGGAGGCATGCAGGCAGTGAAAGGCTGTTTACCACTTGTACAGTGACCAGACGCATTTCTAAGTGTAGAGGGGCGTCAAAGGGCAGCAATGGTTCAGAAGGGAGTGAGAGAGGGTTATAGCCTATCCCCGGTGTTATTCAGTCTGTACACCGAGCGAACAATATAGGAAACCAACAAAATATGCGAGTAGGATTTTAAGTCCACGGAGATGAAACAGAAACTTTGAGGTTTGCCGATGGCATGGCAATTCTGTCTGAACCAGCAAAGGCCTTGAAAAAGAATTGGATCGGAATGGACAATGTCTTGAAGGGATGATATAAATTGAACAACAAAAGCAAAACAAGGGTAATGGAATGCAACCGAATTTAATCAGGTATTTAGGTTAGAAGAGAAGATACTTAAAGTAGTAGATGAAGTATGATATTTGGGTAGCGAAATAAATTATTATAGCCAAAGAAGTGTGGATAAAAAATGTAGACTGGCAATGGCAAGAAAAGCGTTTCTAAAGAAGAGAAATTTGTTAACTTGAAATATAGGTTCAAGTGTCAGGAAGATTTTGTTGAAAATATTACTATGAAGTGTGGCTATGAATGGAAATAAAAAATGGGCAGTAACAGTTGATACACAAAAGAGAATAGAAGCGATTGAAATAAGGTGCTACAGAATAATTCTGAAGATTAGATGGGGACGAGGTACTTAATTGAACTGGGGAAAGTAGAAATCTGTGACGCAAACTGACTGCAACAAGGGACCGGTTGATGAGACACATTCTGAGACATCAAGGGATTACCGCTTTAATCCTCGAGGGAAGAGTCAGAGGTATAAATCGTTGTGAGTGACCATGAGACGAATACAGTAAGCAGATTCCAAAATATGTCGGTTGCAGTAGTTATTCAGAGCTGAAGACTCTTGGACAAGATGGTGTAGAATGCTGCATCAAACCAGTCTTCAGACTGATGACCATCATAACGCAGGAGGTATACAGGATGAAGAGCTTAGTTTAGAGCTCAGTTCATCAGCCATGGTGACTGATGGGTGGTGCAAGGATATCTCCGAGTAACCCATGACCAGGTGTTTCGAATTTGTGAGAGATGTTGATTACGTGCTACCCAGAGCAGCAATTGATCACTCTCTGCATAGAGGCTGGGCAGGGCAGGAAGTGTATCATGTGGTCTGTCGTTATCTTGTTGAGAGGTAAGACCACGGCGTCCTCGAAGATAACACAGCCTCCTACCATAACACAATAGACTTATAATAGCTGCTGTCCAAACTACGTGCCATGAGAACCATAGGTGACCGTACTATGTAACCAATAGCACCCTGTTCATCACATCAGATAGCTAATCGTGGGACGATGACAAATTAAATGTGGAATCTCGGTGCTCCTTGGAGTCTCCACACACAGATACAGCCGTCGAGATGCTGGAAACATGACCGAAAGTGAAAAAACCAATTGGTACCTACGTTGAGAGCGTTGTTGTCCTCGATGTACCACTGTCAGTGCGACTATGCTGCCACGTTAAGGTAACTTGCAACAATGGTTGTCGAACTGATAGTCCATGGAGTTGGATATGTAGTCACTCTGTAAGCGTGCTCATCACGGGACTCAAAATACGTGGGTGTTCGACCCTGCACGGGAGAAAGGGACATCGCTGTCGTTTTTAGAGCTAGCAGCGCTGGGCTGTTGGGATCCTGCATGACGCTGAACACGGTCCTCCAGAATCCGCCTATACCATATTCACATGAGAGTCGTAGCATCCCAATCAACGAGTTTAGCAATATCGTGGCACTGCTAATCACGTCGTTGGGAAGCTACGATCAGAACGTTGTTGAATTCCACACTCGTTGGCACATATTTCTCATTCTTAGTCTCGGCTTGACACAATCTTATCAGAAACAAACAATATTCAGATCGTTTTCGCAATGAGAAGCCCACTGTGTATTGTTTCTATACATGCAGAATGTACACACGACTGTTCAAAGAAAAGTGTCAAATACTCTGAGAGGTGGTAGTCATTAATACAAGAAAAATAATCCCAATAAACATGGGTCGTGCGATGCCTAATTTCTGTGATAGGCACATGTTCATGAGAGGTGTTAACGGGGCATCAATTGATCACAATGCACCTCTCTACCCTACGCGCCGGCCGCGGTGGTCTAGCGGTTCTAGGCGCTCAGTCCGGAACCGCGCGACTGCTACGGTCGCAGGTTCGAATCCTGCCTCGGGCATGGATGTGTGTGATGTCCTTAGGTTAGTTAGGTTTAAGTAGTTCTAAGTTCTAGGGGACTGATGACCATAGCAGTTTAGTCCCATAGTGCTCAGAGCCATTTTTTTTTCTACCCTACGGCGTAAGGAATGATGCTCCGTATGAAATATACCAGTTTGCTGTTGTGCACACGCCCATCGTTAATAGTGGTGGTTTCAGGCGAATTCCTTGAAGTGTCGCCATAACCAAAAAGTCAAGGGGACTGAGTATTGGGAAACAAGCACTGCAAGGTGTAACCTCTCCTTCCCCCGACCAGTCTAATGATCTTGAAATGTCTGCGTCAGATGTTCGTACACATTGTGATGAAAGTGTGCTGGTACGCCATCCTGTGTGAACCACATTTTTATTCGCTGCTGAAACTGCTCAGCCTCCAGCGAGGCAGGCAATACATTAATGTCCTGGTAATTTGTAACAGTTAACCTTCTTGGTAACATGTGTGACTCCAAGTACATATTGGCGACTTTGGATCACTTAGGACAGTGCCAGTACGTTACTACGGTGGATTTGACAAATAGTTATCATCAGTTAGAGATTGCTCCAGAAGATAGTCCAAAAGCTGCGTTCTTTACTCCTGGAGGTCATTAGCAGCACATTACAGTGCCATTCGGTTTGAAAAACGCTCCGGCAACGTTTCCGAGGTTGCTACATAGTGTCTCGAGCGTTTTGAAACCAGGGAAGTGTCTTGTCTATTTGGATGACATTATAGTGTTTTCAAGTAGCATGGAGCATCATAGACAGCGGTTAAGGGAAGTCTTTATGAGGTTAAGAGCAGCTCCTTTGACGGTGAGCCTGGAGAAGTGTCATTTTGCATCAGAAGAAGTAAAATTGAGCCGTGTGTCGGCTCTCAATATATATATATATCAAGCTATAAAGATTGTTCTGAGTCCTTCCATTCCATCATTAATTGATTCTTTCACATTTATCGTTCTGCTGCGTACGATTCTGTTGAGATTCTTCTCTGGCGGCGTGTCTGGTTTTATCGATCTTCGAGTCGTTGCTTGCTGTTAGCCTTGTGTAAGGGAATAAGATCTTTGGGGGGATGACCGGTTGGTTGCCTAGCGGTGACGAGTCGGTCGCTCGGTTTTTAAAATCGGGAATTAGAGAATGTCCTACGATGAGACCGCGGCGTGGCGTGGCGGTGGAGAGTTGGCTGTTGCTCCGAGGAGCCGCGTGGTCTGTTCTCGCGGTGCGAGACAACTGGGGCGAGTTGACGGTACAAGGCTGTGAGCGCCTGCTGTGAGCGCCCGGGGGCCACGGCTGTAGTTCCGAGTCACTGCTTGGTGGGAGCGGCAACGGATGTCTTTAAATTCTCCGTCTGGAGGCGGGAAAGATGGACTAGTAACTCTCCTGACCTGAGTAGTGGTTTTCGCCCCCGTGGGTGCAGAGAAGACGAGGGCTCCGGTGACAGAGCGCGTGACTGCGTGACTGTGCCCGGTTGAGTACGCTGGCGACGTGTACACGGTCGGGTGTGAGGAACCTTTCCATCGTAGTTCACCTGCTGTTTCTCTGATAAACTGTAAGTTAATATGGTTAAAGGTATAGATGTTCATTGAAGAATTTTGGTTTGTGCAGCTATCATCTTTTCTGCCTTGTGGCTTCCTGCGTTCGGGTTTCCTGTCCCTGTCGCCGGTGTCATTATAGACAGTGATCTTTTGGCTTCTTATTAATACTGTCTGGGAGGAAGTGTATTTTTGGACAGAGACTATAGTTCCTGATTTGATTCCTCCTCCTCCCCTGGCCTCGCGTAGGGCCGTTGTCATTGCTGAATGTGAGGCGTTGTGGGTCTCTTAGTCCGCTTCTAGCCTGAGCATCCTTTGGGAGACAATTGTGGCCTCACTTACACCCTGTCGGTCAATTATTTCTATCCCAGGACATTCTGGTGGCAGGACATGGCATTAAAGTTGTTAGTTACTGTAAAATGTTAAATGGTTGTATTTTAATCTGATTTATTTTGGCCACTGTTTAAAAGGTTACGTTTGCCTTCCATTGGTGGCTTTTTAAAATTATGTGGCTTTAAAATGGTTAGTTATTGTAAAAGGTGAATGTATCTTTACTTTGATTGTTTTAATCTACTTGGCATCCTTTGAAACAGCTAGTTATGCGTCCCTGTTAGCGAGACCTTGTAATTTAATATCTTGTTGTGCCAAAGTTTAAAAGAAGTTGACTCCCTACATGTTCGGTTGCGAAACTGTATGCAAATTGGTGGTTTTTTGTTTCATTAATTGGAAAGTTATAATTTTGTTATTACATGCTTTATCAAAGTCTGTTTTAAGTAAATTGGCTTGACCGTTAACTGTATAGTAAATTGTTTTCAAGAGGCACTCATGCCTACTATCTTTTTTGGATCTGTTCCTGATCAAGTGATAAATAAATGACTTTTAATGGTTGAAGTAATCAATAAAGAAATTGTAAATTGCAACTCGACAGGAACCAACTAATTTTCGCCCCGTTACCCAACTGGGGGTTTTCCTTGATTAATTGTAACACCCGTCTCAAAAATATTTGGGTCATATTATCAGTAAGGACGGAGGGCGAACAGATCCGTGGTTGGTACTGGGAAATCGAAAACAGTTAAGGAAGTGCAGTCATTCATCGGAATTTTCAATTTCTATCGAAAGTTCGTGAAGGGTTTTGCATATTTAGCACAGCCGTTGACGGTATTGTTACGGAAGGGTGTGAAATTTGAGTGGACGGAAGAGTGTCAGAAAGCGTTTGACAAACTGAAAGAAGTGTTAACATCAAGTATGTTTTTTGTGTTTCCAGATTTTGAAAAGGAGTTTATACTAGCTTGAGACGCATCGAATCAAGCATTAGGGTGTGTTCTTAGTCCGCAAATTGATAGAAAAGAACAGCCTGTAACCTAAGCGTCTAGGCAATTGCATGTAGCAGGGAGGGAGATGCTTAGCGTAAACTATGGAATCACATATTTTAATTGTTATTTATATGGGAGAAAAAAAAAGGCTCTGAGCACTATGGGACTTTACACCTGAGGTCATCAGTCCCCTAGAACTTATAACTACTTAAACCTAACGACATCACACACATCCATGCCCGAGGCAGGATTCGAACCTGCGACCGGTGCGGTCGCGCGGTTCCAGACTGCAGAGCCTAGAAGCGCTCGGCACACCGGCCGGCCGTTGACGTGGTTTTTGGGGTTGAAGGATCCATCAACTAGACTTGCTAGATGGACTTCGAGGCTTAGTGAATTCGACCACGAGGTGTTGCACAAGGCTGGGAAGAAGCACGGTAATGCGGATGCCCTAAGTTTTTTTCTTTTTTTTGTCATCAGTCTACTGACTGGTTTGATGCGGCCCGCCACCAATTCCTTTCCTGTGCTAACCTCTTCATCTCAGAGTAGCACTTGCAACCTACGTCCTCAATTATTTGCTTGACGTATTCCAATCTCTGTCTTCCTCTACAGTTTTTGCCCTCTACAGCTCCCTCTAGTACCATGGAAGTCATTCCCTCATGTCTTAGCAGATTTCCTATCATCCTGTCCTTTCTGCTTATCAGTGTTTTCCACATATTCCTTTCATCTCCGATTCTGCGTAGAACCTCCTCATTCCTTACCTTATCAGTCCACATAATTTTCAACATTCGTCTATAGCACCACATCTCAAATGCTTCGATTCTCTTCTGTTCAGGTTTTCCCGCAGTCCATGTTTCACTGCCATACAATGCTGTACTCCAGACGTACATCCTCAGAAATTTCTTCCTCACATTAAGGCCGGTATTTGATATCAGTAGACTTCTCTTGGCCAGAAATGCCTTTTTTGCCATAGCGAGTCTGCTTTTGATGTCCTCCTTGCTCCGTCCGTCATTGGTTATTTTACTGCCTAGGTAGCAGAATTCCTTAACTTCATTGACTTCGTGACCATCAATCCTGATGTTATGTTTCTCGCTGTTCTCGTTTCTACTACTTCTCATTACCATCGTCTTTCTCCGATTTACTCTCAAACCATACTGTGTACTCATTAGACTGTTCATTCCGTTCAGCAGATCATTTAATTCTTCTTCACTTTCACTCAGGATAGCAATGTCATCAGCGAATCGTATCATTGATATCCTTTCACCTTGTATTTTATTTCCACTCCTGAACCTTTCTTTTATTTCCATCATTGCTTCCTCGATGTACAGATTGAAGAGTAGGGGCGAAAGGCTACAGCCTTGTCTTACTCCCTTCTTAATACGAGCACTTCGTTCTTGATCGTCCACTCTTATTATTCCCTCTTGGTTGTTGTACATATTGTATATGATCCGTCTCTCCCTATAACTTACCCCTACTTTTTTCAGAATCTTGAACAGCTTGCACCATTTTATATTGTCGGACGCTTTTTACAGGTCGACAAATCCTATGAATGTGTCTTGATTTTTCTTTAGCCTCGCTTCCATTATTAGCCGTAACGTCAGAATTGCCTCTCTCGTGCCTTTACTTTTCCTAAAGCCAAACTGATCGTCACCTAGCGCATTCTCAATTTTCTTTTCCATTCTTCTGTATATTATTCTTGTAAGCAGCTTTGACGCATGAGCTGTTAAGCTGATTGTGCAATAATTCTTGCACTTGTCAGCTCTTGCCGTCTTCGGAATTGTGTGGATGATGCTTTTCCGAAAGTCAGATGGTGTGTCGCCAGACTCATATATTCTACACACTCTAAGTAGGAAGTAGCAAAAGTAGAAGTAATAGGTTATGACCTAGTGGGATGGCAAGAATTACAAGATGTGGACAATGACAGTAAATTTTATTGGACACAGCCACAATTTAATATGTACCGTAGACTTCTGTGCAGGGAAACGAAGTTAGGTCAAAGGGTAGTAGTGCCAGCGAGACTGAGAGATGAGGTTTTAAAGGAAGCACATGATTACGTGTTATCTTGTCATGGATGGCGTAGAGCGACGAATAGGAGAGTGGCGGAGAGGTATTGGTGGAGAGGTGGGAAAGGAGATGTGGATCAGTATGTCAAGAATTGTATATCATGTGCGCAGAGAGCATATTTGTCGGAAACAGATACAGCTTCAACGATTGCAGGAAGCAACATGTCCATTCTCTAGTTGGCAATTGATGTCTTATGACCTATCAGGTGAACACCATCGGGGAACAGTTTCGTTCTGACAATAATAGACCATTTTTCGAGGTATGAGGAGATGGTATCTTTGCCAAATCAGCAGGCAACAATGGTCGCGCAAATGTTAGTAAACAACTGGATTTTGAAGTTTGGTGTACTGGAGACAATAATTAGGGAGCAAGGGACCAACTTCATGTCGGATTTAATGAAGGAACTGTGTAAATTGTTGAATGTAAGGAAGTTGCGGACGAGCACGTTGCATCCACAGGCCAACGGAAGGACAGAATAGGTACACAGCACTATAGGGAAGATGCTGAGTTTTGTGAGGATTCTCATCACCATCAGTGGGACGAGTATTTGAAGCATATTGTAAGCGCTTATAATGTAAAAATCCATACATGTACCGGTTTGTCTCCATATGAGGTAGTGTACGGTCGAAAAATGCCGTAACCGTTTGATTTGGTGAGGCTACAGAAAGGAAGGACCTGTGAATCTGTACGTCAATTCGCAAAGACAATTCGGGATGTTAGGAAACGGTTACAGAAGGCGAATATAAAGGTTTGGAAAGACTGGAAGACGCAGTAAAGTGGAGAGGAAGTTTACCGCGGTATACAGTGGGCCAATGGGTAATGCTGTGCAGCCCTATACGCAAAAATGGAAAACGGAGAAGTTTCTCACGAGGTATCAAAGGTAACGGCACGGTAGCTCAGCGTGTTCGGTCAGAGAGCTGGTTGGCCTCTGTAATAAAAAAAACTGAATGAACGGATCAACAAAACGGACTTGAACGTTTGGCAGGTGACGTCCGCAACGACCAAACACAACGATGAAAAAAAAGGGCCACACCAAGTTGCTTGAAACCACATCCCTCGTTAATGGTAACCTTCAGCTGCCAACTAGAACAACAACAGTACACATTCGGCGGTTACGGCCATTTAAAGATTGGCCAGGCGTGTCACTGGAAGGAAAAGGGAAAAAAGAGAAAGCGAGGTGCTAAGCACAGAGAAAACCCGGAAGATAGATTGCAGCATGCTTTGCAATCCAGAAACTAGCAGAGTATTTGTAGTTTCTTTTGGTTTCTTGTTATGTATCATTGGGTTTGCGTAGATTAATTAGGCATTGTATTTTCGTATATGTATTTTCGAGTAACCCTGCTAGGTACAGCAGTCTTTTTGAAGAGGGAGGAAGGGTGATTCTGATCTCTGTCCTCAGGTCACTGAAAAAGGGAGCATTGAGCTATCTGGTAGAAGTAGAAACTGAGGATTTATTTCTGACCTCGGCAGTTAACAGCTGGTACCCCGAGATGACAAGGGAGGAATTACGGAGCTCCCATAGAGTGAAATTAGCGGTATGTCCAGCCAGAAAGATAAGCACCAATCTAGACACGTGCATGGTGCAGGTATTTTTAGCCAGCAGGGAAGAAATAGACTGTCCAAGGGACATCATGTAGCCATAACTGAGCTTGCAACTGATCGGCGTCGGGATGCATTGGATCTTCTCCACCTATGAAAAATTAGTAGTAGAAGCAAGTTGTTTTAAGCAGGGAGTATTTGCCGAAGCGAAGCGTGTAGAGCTCGAGGGGAGAGATATTTTAATTAAACGAACTAAGTGTAGCATAACAGGACCAACCTTTCCACCTGCCAGCTTCAGTTTCAGGTGTTACGCACTGGAATGTTACGCAGCCACAGCTGTACTGGCCTGAAGCCGGTTTAGAGTTTTTTCCATGGCAGAATCTGACCTTGTTAAATCAAACTCTGGAGCCACGTATTTTGAGATCCGTTAACCAGATCATTTTAGAGCAAGAGGGGCGCATGTCAGCCGAACAGCTTGTGCAACATGTCGCTCAGTATAGGGAATGACAACGACAAATGACGATCATTTGGAACACTTCTGTGAAAAGTGTCTTCGCAGCATTAACATTGCTATGTGTTGTTTTCATTATGATGAGGCAGAGAGTCAATTTCAAGAGGGAACCAAGGGTAGTCCAAGACCCAGTGGTTTGGATACCGAGGGTGTGAGACGAGTAGGTAAGGGGTTGATCGAGCAGTGGTCGCCCAGTAAGGAATTTTTATGTTTTGTTTCACGTCAAGTGTTTTAAGGGGCACTAGACAACATTTAAGTTTTCTAAATGTAATGACGTGCTTACTCAAACAAGTTAAGAGTTGGTCGAAGGTCGACTCGGCGACCAGGTCTTTCCGAAGGGGGAATAATGTAGTGGCACTACCGTTTGGGATAGGAAAAGTCAGTTTTGGTGCAATATTTCTGAGCGCACAAGTTACAGCAAGGCGCAGGCCTGTTTACAACGAGTTACGCTCACCAGCAGTTGTGAAGTAAAATAGAGGCCACACGGGCACACAACTGCCAGAAAAAGTACACGCAACGGTTTGCATGCTGCAAGTCACAGGCAGAAGAGGCCCATTGGCCAACCTACATGTTACAGAGTGGCGCATTTAGCAAAATTGAGGTGCACAGACCCATATAAATAGGTGCCGGTTCACTAAAAAAGCATTCAAGTGCGGCAGCTCTTCTGGACGGCAGGGTGTGTCATACCACCAGCTACACACAGCAGCAGATGGGGCTCAAATGATTCAAATGGCTCTGAGCACGATGCGACTTAACTTCTGAGGTCATCAGTCGCCTAGAACTTAGAACTACTTAAACCTAACTAACCTAAGGACATCACACACATCCATGCCCGAGGCAGGATTCGAACCTGCGACCGTAGCAGTCCCGCGGTTCCGGACTGAGCGCCAGAACCGCTAGACCACCGCGGCCGGCAGCAGATGGGGCACCAGTGTTCTAGTCCACAGTGAGTTGCTGGTTCGACCCTCTGAGGCCAACACGGGGTCCACAGCCAGCCAGCACCAGGCCATGCCATGGATCTCTATCGCTGGTAGGCATCTTGGGTAACAAGATAACACCAGAGACATCCAGGGCGAGGTCCACAGATTCACCTGCCATACTGTGTGCTCTTGTAGTCGCCGCAATCCAAGCCACACTGGCAGGGATGCACAGCGCAGGCCAAATTGCAGTTGTAACGTGGGCTGCACGGAGGCAGCGCAGGATGAAGGCTGCTGAGTCAACTGCTGGCAAAGCCCTGATGTCATCATACAACTGCGGCTGTACAAGGCTGACACATTAGCAGAGTGCTTGGCAGGTATCTGAGATGGCGACCTCAGCAATGTGGGACCCGGTGACGCAGACCACGGGCAACGCGGCACTGTATTTGCAAACAATAAATCAATTGGAAATCTTGGTTGAGTCTTAATACGGTGCTTTCTACCTCTTCCCACCACAATGGTGTAGCTACTATGCCAGGTACGATACATAAGGGATGCGGATATAGATTTGAGTGATCAGTGTGATTGACGCAGATATGATATTCACTCTAGTGGCCTCCACTTAGACGGCTGGTTGAATTGTGCAATATCCAGATTTGTAGATGTGGCAGTGATACAGCGGGGAGGTGCAGGCGAAGGTCATGGCGACCACAAGGGAGCATCGACATATTGGGCACCAAGCACATCCTAACAATGGTAGCTACATACGTCATCCGAGAAAAAGTAATGGACCACCTCAAAACAATCTATGTCATCCTGCACCATGGTTCACATACTAACAGCAGCCAGACTAGGATATTACCGTTCAACGCATAAGCTACTGTTACCACTGGTAAACAAATAGCTGCATAAGGAGTATTGCCATGACTGGACTCTTGATCAATGACGTCGCATTGTCTTCGTTGACGGATTGCGTTTCTGCACGACTTTAGGTGACCATCGTCGGCGAGTATCGGACTAAATGAGAAGAGGTACAGCGGTGTTACTTCTGGAGGCATGGTGTGGGTAGTCATTGAGTATGTCTTCAGGTCACAGCAGGTATTGATTGATGGTATTCTCACAGTCATCGGGCATTCTCATTAGTTACCTCTCATACGAAAGCAAAGTGGTGCCACTTTTTGGCAGAACAATGCTAGTCCGGAAATCACACGTGGTTATGAACAGTCTATGTGATGCTGAATTCCTCATACCTTTCCCCGATAGCATACCTGTTTGGCCATGTCAGACATCAACCCCATCCCAGTGCCAATATCCAGGTTATAAAAGACCTATTACAACAGCTGCGGGTCAGCTTATCTCAGTAACGTATGGAACGTCTCTATGAAACCTTCCCCAACAGAACCTGTGCTTGCATGAAGGCCAGAAGGACCGCAACGTCATGTTATCAATTGCAGCTGTATTGGCAGTTTCCATGTAAATTCGACTCGCTTTTGTGATCACTGCAGTAGCATCACATACAATTTCAGCCTATGATGTTTCATTTCGTTTCCTCTTTCCCTTCTGGAAGCTTAACTTTTTCTGTCAGGTAGTCTATTTCCACTGCATTAAGTTGCGCAACACTATGATGGGTCCCGAAGATTTAATGGCTAGACAAGTTTTTGCTTTATTTTAGATGACCAAAAGTCTTCAAAATATTTGATAGTGGCAAGGGAATTGGACCGTGTGTGGCTCGTGTTCGTGCCGTTTATTCCTCGTCATCTTGCCTTTACCGTACTGCCCCCTCTTTTCTTATTCGATTTACTGGCGTCATTATGTTGCTGGCTTGCCTGCCAATGAGTGGCAGCAGCAGTGCTTATCAAAATGGTTCAAATGGCTCTGAGCACTATGGGACTCAACTGCTGTGGTCATCAGTTCCCTAGAACTTAGAACTACTTAAACCTAACTAACCTAAGGACATCACACACATCCATGCCCGAGGCAGGATTCGAACCTGTGACCGTAGCAGTCGCACGGTTCCGGACTGCGCGCCTAGAACCAAGAGACCATCGCGGCCGGCAGTGCTTATCGATAAGAGCACTGTCGTAATATCTTTCTAGCGACCGGGGTCGTCGTGAGTCGGGAGTTCAGTCGGGATGGAGCTCCAGTGAGCTTCGCACAGCCAGTACTCGCCGACCACTGGCGATACACACGCACTGCCCTCGAAAGGAGACTAGGACGCGCCTAGAGCCGCTCGGCCACTCCCGCCGGCTTGAATTAAGGTTTCAAAATTAAATTGTTTAAAACATATTTTAAGAAAGGAGATTTTTTTCTATTTCAGATCCTTCTTATTCAGGCTTTAAGCCCTCATTTCTTCTATCTCCTTTTAAGTGAATTTGTGATTAAGTGTTTTAGGAAAATAAACTTTGTAAATTTTGTGCAACTGACAGCAACTGATTTGGCCCCCTTCCACAACTATAACCTGATTAGCCCTGTCCAGCGAACCCAGATTTCAGGAATGATGTGATGTGGTTGTCAAGATGATGACAGCAGGCAGACAATGAGATAATCTGTTCGTACAAACCCATTAAAAATATTTTGCTGTGTAAAATATTCTGATTTATTGTTACGGCAATTGAAAGATTGCTTACGTTGTCATAAAATTGCTTTACTTACTCTGTGTTGTATCACTTCGAATCTATTTCCACGTAATAATATACAATCTGTAGTGCATAGTAACTGATTTGAAGCGAGCGCGTTGACCAAAATCATCAATTCGATAAATCATTGGTCAGTTCAGACCTTTATTTGCTGTATTATTGTGTGCTCCCGATTATTACTATTCCCGGCTCATTACAGTTTCAGACGTTACTGTCACGTATTGCTACGTGATATCCATTCACGTTTTGCTGCTACTTTAATGAGAGTACTGTAGCCGTGTGCGTGGAAATGTAGACGTGCGCCTTCCGCGGTCTATGGCCCCTTTTCTCCGGATAAGGCAGTCTGTGAATCTCATTAGGTGAAGAGCACCTCCTTTGTGTGTACGGACTGTTTTCGTTGAAGTCGTGTAGTGACCCGCTGCACACCTTTTGAAAGGCAGGCTGGCAATGGCGTCTCCTTTGGCCAGTGAATTCAGCTGCCAGTCTAGACTCTCCAGAGAATAATTAAGCATGACCTGTTTGCTTTTCTGACCGAATATCAAAGAGCAAGACACCGTGGCATCGCCAACCAGCGGCATTCGGTCTAAGAACTGCGTTCAACCAATATAATTGTTCTTGCTGCACCTATGACCTAGATTCTGCACCACAACACCCATAGTGTAGGGCTGTAGTCTTTGACCAGTAATCAAAGCGTCCTCGGTCCCGGATTCGTGGCCTGCCACCATTAAATTCTGTATAAAGCTCAGAGCTTTGGCAGCAGAACACTGAGGCTTAAGAAGTCACCTTTTTTCAGACACTTTTATTGACAAAGAGGGAGGAGGAGTAGACGATGATTAGGGCACTCACGTGTCCTTGGTGTGAACCTGGGTCATATAACTTGGAAGTGAAAACAATCGTCCAGTGCTGAGAATCAAATCTGTGCGAGAGCACAGCTCTGATTCCGCACGAAGAAGCTATCACTGCCAAAACCACAAGCTTAGCGTGATCGAAATGAGCAACGTATCTGTCACTCAACAAGGCATTTTTAAGTTTCTGGAATGCAACCTTACACTCTTCAGTCCGAACAAAACGCACATTCGTGAGGCGCAAACTATGCAACGGGGCCGCGATCTGCGCTGCAAAGGGTATATACCGGATCCATGTCATGTTCCCGAGAACGGACTGCAATTCCCTCAAATTCCGCGGGGTAGGGAGGTCCAGCAAATTGTGATTGAAGGGGATGAATAGATTGGTTGTATAGATCATGGCCTAAGTATTGAATTTCAGTCTGAAAAAAGCTATATTTGTCCAGGCGACACATCAAATCTACATGAGAAAGTACCTAAAAATCGTGCGAAGGTTGATGATATGTTCCATAGGCGTACGTCCTGACATCGCTATATCGTCCAAGTAATTTGAACAGAATGGAACTTTTGCAATAAGCTGTTCTATATAGCGTTTGAATATGACAGGCGTGGAGTCGCTACCAACGGGTAAGCACACAAACTTGAACAACAATAAAAGGGTGTTAACCACAAACACTTACTGAGAGTCCTCATCTCAAGGAATTTGCAAAGATGCATCGCATAAGACAAGTTTTGAAAAATAGCAGCTTGCATCAAGCCTGTCCATTAAATCCTCAGGGTGAGGCAATGGATAAGAATCAATTATTGTTTGTGGATTCTCCGTTAATTTAAAGTGAACACAACGACGAAGTATTGCAGAAGGCTTTGATAAGATTACTAAAGGGAGAAGCCTGTTGACTAGTTTGCTTGGGAGCAATAACACCATTGTCTTGCCATCTTTAAGGCCACTTGCAACTTTGTCTCCGTGTATGTCCAGTTTCAACATTTTACTACGCCAACTTTCGGCCCCTGACAGACGTGTAGTGAGGTTCTACCTCTGCTGTGATCAAAACAGAGGCCAGCAATATTTGTATCAGTAGATTTTTGCTGTAGCTTCAGTATCATCTGTTGACTGTTAGATAAACATTTATTCATTTTATCAAATGCTGAAACTGGATGCCAAATAAAATAAGGTTGGAAATTAGACGGCTAGGAGGTGTTTGATTTGACTTCCTTTGTCTCTAAGTGCATGAGGGGTGGAATGCTCCCGAAGAAAACATACGCTGCACATTGTCCTTTATTGAGCGTGCGCCACAAAATTATTAGCTAGTCCTTCAGAAAATAAAGAAGGAAATTCTACAATCAAATGAATTGTTTCGGGTTGAAAGCAGGAAACAGAAAGTGTATTGTCCTGAATGCGCAGGTCAAACAAATCAAATGAATATTTTCGCAGTCCCACAAACGCAAAATCGTAAATATCACTGTTCTGCTATGAGACTGGAATGTGGCAGGCAAACTACATGTACCAAGCACTGAAATGTCCCGACCATGGAAGACTTTGCCACATGTGTCGAGTCCAACTGCCCATAAGTGGGACGGTTATGCATTGTAACGGAAGCCCCAGTGTCTAATTGAAGTCACAGAATGCATATGGCAGTTACTGAGTTCATACGCGGTTTGCTTGACTGTCGTTGTATAGCACTTGGGCAGGGAGACAGCGTAACCTGAATCTGGTTAGTAATAGTGCCGGTAGCCGGATTAAAAGAAACTGCGTTCACTGAGTGAGAAGGTGATCCGCACTGACGAGAGCAAATGTGAACAGAGTGGTTTCTGTTGCAGCACAGAATGTACGTGACTTGGCTTTCCTCAGACAAAGCAAGTCGTGTTCCGCGAAGGGCAATTTGTTTTTATCTGTGTAAAACATTGGGGACATGATTTCACACTTGTTTGCTCTGTCTCCAGCAGGGTGGCCTCTTGTGCACAGTGGTCGGTCGCAAGGCCATACCTGTTTCTCACTTAGCATTACACTGCAGATCCGACACATCTCAAAGTTTTCCACGGCAATATTACATGAGTCCTGGCGGTAATTTGTAATACTTGTTTGAAAATAGGGTCAGAATACTTGAGAATTTGTTCACGAATTGTACTGTCTGTCAAACTGTACAGTACTGCATCACGATTCATTGTGTAACTATGGTGTTGTCCGCAGCTACATTGGAAACAACGCTGTCATGTCCAACCCTGAAGTCCAGTGTCCCACTGATGGTATGTCTGTTCGTTTTTTTTCTACAATCGAAAGAACTTGCAACATCCTGCGGCAAGCTGTACCTGAGGGCAGAAACTCTATGTTCAAAAATTAGCGCCGTGCTGCGTAGCCGCGTGGTCTGAGACGACTTGTTACGGTCCGCGCGGCTCCCTCCGTCGAAGATTCGAGTCCTCCCTCGAGCATGGGTGTGTGTGTTGTCCTTAGCGTAAGTCAGTTCAAGTAGTGTGTAACCCTAGGGATCGATGAACCGAGCAGTTTGGGTCTCATAGGAAATTACCACAAATTTCCAAAATTATATTTAAAAAAACTAACGACTCCAGCCTAACAGTCGAGAATAACTTCTGAGCGAGGCAGTAAACTCCTGTGCAGCCATTGACCAGAAATATGAAAGTCTCATACTACCATACACCTGCTGTGCAGCATAATGAGCTTCAAACTGAGAGTAGTACTCGTTCCATTCCTCTTGTAGTCCACTGAAAGCTCGGGACGGTGGAATGGACGGAGGCGCTGACGTGAATGTGGTTGGATATTGTCGCGGAAATGATGCAGCAGCGGCTTGTACCGTAATGAGCTGCTGGACTACCGTCATCAGCTGCGACATTATTTGTGGTTCTGAAACTGAATAGACTGCCTTACATCAAGGCCAGCAGCAGCCAGAGGCGTAGGTGCCGGTGGTGTAGGAAGCGGGTTAGAGGCCATTTTAGTGAGAGGAGCTCTGCAACAAATTGTAAGCTAGCAAAGACACAGTAGTGGAAGCATTGCGGCCAGTCTGAAAGAAAGAAGAGAGAAATATTAGCGACGAGCTGCGATGGAGCGGCGCAGAGCGAAGGCAGCGTTGGTTCTGGAATTGGGGGCGCCAGATGTTGTGTCGGAGTCAGCATCGACACAAACAAGAATGGAGAGAAGGTCCGATGTCCGGTGGCAGGAAACCCAAATTATCTGTATATTCACATCCAAATCAATAGAACACTTAATTTTGAAACAGAAGAAGAACATAATTTATCTTCATGTTATGAAGTTCCTTCCTTTGCGTTCTACATGCAACTACATTTCTCTATTACTGAACCGTATCATCTTCATCTTTGCCCAGGTGTGGTGTGTCGTCTTCCGGAGCCTTGGCTTTGCTCTGCCGCGATTGGTCCCTTTGCTTTTAAATTTCGGACGGCTCTGCGTTCCGGGGAGAGACCTGCTGACGACGAGAGTATCGAGTGCTGCTGCCAGAGTGAGACGGGGAGTTTAGTTTCCGGTTGTGTGGCAGCGCAATGTTGCGGGAAAGGTGGTATAACTTCCTGTGAACGCAAGTGATTGCTACGAGCGCGTGTACTCGGGACGGCGGCAGTCGTTCTGGACGGGCTGTGCGATAAGGAAGCTCGGCGTGGCAACTGTTGAGGCGGCGTGTCCGCGTTGCTATGGCGGAACTGGATCGATTACATAACTCGAGTTGGTGCTGGCTGCAACCTGTCGCCGAATGCTCGTCTGCCTTCTGGACTAACGGTGAGAATTACTTGACATGATGTGTCTCACTAAATTTCTGCCCGTGTCGTTGGGTGTGTTTTGCTGTAAGGTCGTGTGCTATGGTGTTTCGCAATTTTAGTGGGCTCAGGCGTGCCCGAAATCTCGATTCAATGACCTGCTCTTATATTGTCAAGTGTAACTATCACTAGAAAAGAGTGTTAACTCTCTGTGCCTTATAACTGAGCCTAAAATATTATCTGTGTTTGAAATTTTATTCTGACCCAATAGCAAATAACGATCTTGTATTTTACAATTTGCTGAGTGGTATTATTGTTTAGTACTCACCGTCACATTTACTGAGTCGAAGATTTACAATGGCCAGTGGGCGTCGTTAACAGTTGCTGCCTAGATAGGCGTTATATTTTGAACCATGTCTTTCAATGTTTAGTAATTTTTACTTTATGTGTTACAGAGAGTTGCTGTCAGGCCCTGTGTGGACGATTCGCCACGCTCGTGAAGTTTCTAGTTGTTCTGCTGGTCTGTGCCATATTGCTAAAGCAGGAAGTCCTGGCACAGCTGATTGTAAATTTTTTCCTGGTGGCGAGGAGCACGGGCTGGTTCTAAATGCTAACTCACTAACTTCAAGCATTCTCAAATATTTATTTCTACTGATATTCAGGCCCTTCAGGCCGAGTGGCGACGTCACTACCCTTTTTGGTTATTAATTTTGTATCTTATTACCTTGTTTCATTAAAAAAACCTTTGTTATATGATTTTGTCTTTTGGTCTTTACTGCTCCTTTGGACAAAGTAAATTAACTGTTGGTTTTGCATTCTTGTAGCATTATCAAAACAGCATTTGTGGTTCTATTTAATTGGTCCTTTTGTCCGAATGATTGAAGTCATTCTTTTCAGTAACTTAATGTATTGGTCAATAATTAATCAAAAGTGTTGCGTCCTTCAGATCGTGATTATCTCCTTATGTTGAATCATATATATATATATATATATATATATATATATATATATATATATATATATATATATATATATACAAGTGTTTTGTAATGTTTAATAAAATTAAATTGTGTTTGAAACTGTAACCTCATTTGGGTCTGCTCTTTCACTCCCTGCACACTTTGAGCTCTACTTACCTTACGTTTTGGTTGTTTTCCCATACCACGACGTATCAATTACCATATCCAGAATGCAGGCTAAATATCATCTTCCAATTACTCAGTACTGTTGCTCTCCATGTCTGCGACAGAACAGGTGCCGACCAGCGATGGGCGGCTCGTTAAGCCAGCTAGCGTTGACGGGAAGCGTTGAACTCTATCTTTCTGGAGCTGTGGCGCTGCTCGCTCTTTCCATTGGTGGGCGTGTCAGCGCCCTCTTGCTGCCATTTTGAGGCACTGCCCTGGTCGGTCTGAAGTCGATGCTTAATAACTGCACAGTTATAGCGAATACTTCGTTCAAAAACCACATTAGGAGAAGGCATGCTTGAAATAGTCGAATAGATACGAGAAGATTTAAGTTAGATTACATCACGGTCAGAGATACTGAAATCAGATACCAGATTGTAAGGCATGTCCATGGGCAGATATAGACTGAGATTGCAATTTAGTGATGAACAGCAGACTGAAGGCTCAAGTTTACGGCTAGTCAGGAAAAATCAATACGCAAAGAAGTGGGATACGGAAGTTACTGAGGAATAAAGAGATACGCTTGAAGTTTTCTAATGCTATATATACTGAAGTAACGAACAGCTCAGTAGGCACAGTAGGCAGGTCAGATGAAGAGGAATGAACACCTCTAGAAAGGGGAATCACAGAAGTTGGAAAGAAAGACATCAGTACAAGCGAGGTAAATGCCGAGACACCATGGGTAACAGAGGAAATACGTCATTCGATCGATGAAGGAAGGAAGTGCAAAAATGTTCAAGGAAGTTAACGAATACAGAAATAAACGTCGCTTGGAAATGACGTAGACAGGATGCGCAGGGAAGCTAAGGCTAAATGGCTGCAAAAGAAATGTGAAGAAATCGAAGAAGATTATCAAAAGAATTAAAGGTAATCTCTGTAGAGAGGAACTAAAGTAGAGATAGGGTGTATGAAAATGACTCAGCCGATTTCACATTATACGTTCTATCTGTGTAAGGGCAGAAACTACGGCTGTTCAGGGCTCTTGCTTACCTCATGCACTCCCCATGTGACGCTCGACGTGGAATTTCCACGTCGCCGTGGCGTGTCTAATTCTGCCGGCACGCATGAAAGCGAACACAAGGGCGGCTCTCTCCGGAAGGACAACGCACAGCGCCCACGCACTCTCTCCGTCCTTGTAGACATAAACGACGTTTCTCCCGAAAGGGCAGGAGTGTATTCTGGCTCAGGCGCACACACAGCAGTGAAGCCCGTTTAGCGGTCGAACAACCGTGATGCTGGCGGGCTATATAACCGCTTGAAGTAAAGGTGCTAAAAATGAATGACGTACATTTTACTTCTGGGGCTGAAATACTGGAATAAATAAGAAAGGAAATTACCGTTTAACATCCCGTCTACGACGAGTTTATTAGAGATAGAGTGCAAGTTCGTATTCCTGGAAGGATTGGGAAATAACCCCGGTGATTATCAAACGTATTATAAAGGCATTAGTGTTGCGAGATTTATGAGTACTGTGTGACTACCGAGATACGGATGGCATGAAGTGCGAACTACTTTACACCTACACCTATACTCCGCAAACCAAACCATGGTGTGTGGCGGAGGGTGCATTGCCTAACACCGTGTGTTACTGCGAGCTGGTCTCCCCAGGAAATTTTCGCGAGATTTACGCAGAAGGAAGCTATACGAGAGCTGTTCGGAAAGTAACGTCCAATCGGTAGCGAAATAAAACCCACAGTCAAAATCGAAAATTTGTTATTCGCAATAGTCATCCACACCTTCCTGCTACCTCTCTAAATGCTCGTCGTTATGAGTCTGAAAATTGTCGTAGAGCCGTACAAACTTTCCAATACCCTCCTCACAGAAAGCAGCCGCCTGCGCTTTTCACCAATTTTCTACGCTGGTCTGCCTTTCGTTGTTTGTGCAAAAATGTTGTCTTTGTAGCTAGCGGTTCATGTGAGCGGAGATGAGCAACGGAGGGAACCAATTGACGGGCCGGCCGGTGTGGCCGAGCGGTTCTAGGCGTTTCAGTCTGGAACCGCGTGACCACTACGGTCGCAGGTTCGAATTCTGCCTCAGGCATGGATGTGTGTGATGTCCTTACGTTAGTTAGGTTTAAGTGGTTCTAAGTTCTAGGGGACTGATGACCTCAGATGTTAAGTCCCATGGTGCTCAGAGCCATTTTGAACCAACTAACGGCTGTATTGTGGGTGGTCAAACACTCCCATCGAAACACCGCAGGACGGTTTTCATTGCCCCTGCAGAATACGGATAAAAATGATCTTGAGGAAAGAAACGCACGGCATTCATGTTATGTGGGGTGCATAGCTCCAGATGAAATCTCTCAGTAGATCGACATACTTGGCAGGAGACGCTGTTGTTTTAAGCATTCGATCGACAGACACACTAAAGACACTGCCCAACATTTCTGTGTAAAGTTCGATCAGATGTTTCCATTTCGCAGCTAATCGGACCTTAATTTCCGAATACGTCCAGTACATTCAGTGATTCTTCATGTTTCGCAGGATCTCGGAATTTTAACGTTAATTGATGCTCTGATGCACGACGACTCTGCTATTGGCAGAGCGTCTGTAAGATGGCGAGATACTGCCATGAGATATGAATAATTTTGACATTTCATATTTCACGTTTACTTTGGCTGGATAGTATTTTTAGGTGGGGTTATCGAATCATTAATCATTTATTGGTTGATAGTGGGAAACCTGATAATAACATTTGTGTAGAATTGCATGCTTTGAAGACAGTTTCTCGCTAGCTGGGAGTGGGAGAACGAAAGAAGTCTTCAAAAGCGGCACGACCGAAGTCCTACCCGGTAAGCAATAATAAACTGACGTTTAGTATTCAAGTAATGCTCTAACTGTTTTGTATGTTACCTCCTCCGAGAGGGGACTAAATCTGCTTGATATACGCGCTTTTGATGTAGTAGTTCCACTTTAAATTGATAAGAATGTCTTCGTACATCCATATTTAAATTGGATGAAGGTGGGACACAGCTGGTATAATTTTCATTAAAAATGAGATTCCTTCAGCTGTACTTAAGACTTTATATTTACTTCGCTGCCAGTTTCGACGTTGCGTCAACGCCATCTTCAGGCCCGTACACTTTGATGAAATCAGTTGTGTGTAGCTCAGTCTAGAAGTTCGCGATGAGACCAACACGTGCTCCACATGGATGGTTGGCAGTAACTAGTGTGAAGTTTAAACCAGTCAAGCGCTGACGCCACACGGCAACACACGGCCGTCGGGCTGGTTGCCAGCTCAGCCCCTACGACTACACAACGTTCCTACATCGTCAACTGCAGCGCGACCTATAGAGGGCCTCCGCGTGCACCGGTCTACGGTACAGAGGACGTGTGAATCAGCAAGAGAGGTAGCACTTACCATGAACCTTTAGCCCCATACGCCAGTGTCGAGGGCAGAAAGTCGTGAAGATGTGTACGCCTGCAGTGCGGGTATTTATTGAACAACAGTTACAACTCAATTCGCCAAGGAAAGCAGTCTGCTATGGAACTAGCACCACCGACTGCGCGCAGCCGTAGCCGCCAAGGGACTTCGGAACCTGCTAGCGGGCCCATCGGTATACTGTCAGACTCATTTGGCAAGACTTCGAGACTGTGAACTCGTACAGAAAGCAGCCTCGTAGTTTGAAAATCACTTTAGCCAGATATTTCTTCGGTTTATCGAACATTTGGAGACTTCCGAGCATCCCCCTGATCTGCGCGGCCTTGATCGAATTGTGGGCAGAGTTTCACTACTGCCTGGAGCGACATTGCATGTGGTCCACATTCATTTCCATTTGAATTATACACCTTTCTAAAATCTGATCAATCCTTGAAAATAAAAATTTGACAGTGCTGTGCGTAAGGAAATATTTCTGTGTTAATTTACTTAGAAGTTACACTCTTTTGTAATAGTATGAATCCTTTTATAATACTTACGATGTACATCTACACTCTGAATGCCAGGTTACGGTGTGTGGCGGAGTGCAAATGCTATACTACCGTCACCTTTGCCTTTCCCTGATCCCGTCACGAACGGTTCGCGTGAAGATTTGTTGTTGCTACGTTCCCTTGTAAGCTCGAACTCCTTTGATTCTACTGTCATTGTCTCTTCGGAATATACACGTGGGAGGCAGTAGTACGTTGGTTGACTCTTGGAGGAACGTAGGCTTTTGACACTAATATAGACATCGCATGTACTTACGGACTTCACTTAAGGTGACTTCTACACTACCATGTTCTTTCACTCAACATATCTGTAAAAAATTTTCCGAATAAATTACGTCAACATGATAAATCTATTTATGTAATTTTAAAAGCAATGTTCTGCAAAACTACTGAGATGTTAAGACACCCATAAGGGTGTAACGATTGTGATAATGTAAAACATGGAGGGAGGGCCGCCGCTCCGAAAACCGCGGGAATGGAATAGGTGAGCTTGGCGGTCGAACTGCAAGGCTCCTTTGTGACAAGAGATAGTAGGTGGCTAACATTCAAAGCATTAGCAACCTGTGTGTCGAGTGAGGCTAGAAGGGCAGCAAGATTATGTAGTATGGCCTCGGATGTGGAAAAATTTGTGCCCATTATTTACGGCATGCATCGATTAGCTGTGTACTACGAAAATCCTAAGCTAAAAACAGAAAATTTTCAGAGTTTGGTGTACAGCAAGAGCCTTGGATACTCTTACCGCCTTTTTGAGTAGCCACAGGAAATCGCCACTGCTACTACCTTCGTCTCAAATATAATTACTTAAGTACCGTATAACTGCATAAACCAGTTATGAGGTTTCTTATTCAGTAATAAATTTGGGTTCCTTAAACTCTTTGTTGAGCACCCACATTTTGTCCACAATAGATTTCTTTACCATTCAGTGACACATGTATTTGAAGTATTACATGTGTTTTCGCATATGTGGAGTCAATGTTTTACAAAATTAAAATTACAAAGAAAAGATCCGAAGTCTTTTGGTAAAATGTTGTCCTTATTGAAGTCTCAGTACAGCATTTTAACGTTACCTGCATAAAACTAATTATTGAGCGTAGCAGTTACTGCCTAGAATACCTGAAGAGCCAGCATAAAGAACAATTATTATAAAGGTTTGCAATAATATTCATATTTCAAATATTTGCAGTCAATAGTGTGTTTTGTATTGTGTGTTAGCCAAACATTTGTGTGCTGAAGTAAATGTCTACAACTGTCCAGACTGCATCTGATCTGGGGATTAAATGTTTTATTTTAGTTACGCAGTATTAAGACGTCAGTGTTCCTTGAGAAAACAAATAGCAATCAGAAAAGAAAATATGGCTATAGCGAAACGCTTTAGGATATGACTCCACGAAAGCTCTTTCAATGACAGTGATTTTTAACAATTTAACTTATATATGGACCTCATGCAGAAGTTAATAGGTTTCCACCAGCAGTAATCCAGAGAATGTAATGGTCAATAACTTACAGGTAATAAATGTTACCGAGAGGCAGTTGTTGCCAAAACGCTTAATATTATTATCTTATTTTAAGCCAAACCAGTGGTACATTGCTTGTGAGACTGTCCTTCTGTCCTACAACCAAAAATAGAAATTAATTATCAAGTAAAGTAAATATCATTAGGTAACTTTTCATATGAATACTGTCAGTATTTGGTACAACTTCACCTAATTAGTCTGAAGACCTTTTGCTTTTATGTAATTTCAGTTTACGTTATTAATATTTCTTTTAATAGAAATGATTCGAGAAACGGAAAACAGTGCGATACCTTGTCCATTTACACTCGATAACAGTCAAATTACCATCCTTTCACAGGAGTAATATTATCGGCGAATTGATCATTTAGTACTAGCCGGTAATGTTATATTCTCTCGGAACTTTCAAATGGTTCTAATAACCTTGAGCACTATGGGACTTAACTTCTGAGGTCATCAGTTCCCTACAACTTAGAACTACTTAAACTAACTAAGGACATCACACACATCCATGCTCGAGGCAGGATTCGAACCTGCGACGGTAGCGGTCGCGCGGTTCCAGACTGTAGCGCCTAGAGCCGCTCGGCCATTCCCGCCGGCTCTCGGAACTTAATCAGTAAAGCAAAACGTGGCGCAAAATGCCTCCCTTGCAGCGTGTAACACTGAAGTTGGTTGAGTATCTCAGTGACGGTTTCGCCCTCTCTAAATAAAGATTTAGCGAAACGTGCTGATGTTCATTGGCTCTTCTCTGTTTCCCCTATCCCAGACTACCGAACAATAAGCGAATATTGTTCCAACGATGGTTTAGAAAGTTGCCATCTTTGTGGGTGGGTTACAGTTCGTGAAGATTCTTCCAGTGAACCTCAATCTGGCATCCGCCTTACCTGCTATTAGTTTTGTGTCGTAGTTCCACATGACAGTTTTACGTTCGCACACTCCTAGATATATTATGGGTGTAACTGCTTCCAGTAGTTTATCTGCAGTCGTGCAATCACACAATAATGTTTCAAAAGAAAAGTCTTTTGAAATAAATTCGTAGCGGCTGTTGTACAAGCCAGGAAACAGTGGAAAAGGTTTTACTTACAGTAATGGTATTTCTCCCTATTAGTGACTAACACATTATATTTATTGATGTTGAGGATCAACTGCTAATCCCTGTATTAGCATCATTCCCGAATTGCCTCATGGGACTTCCGAAATTGGTCACAGAGTCTCACATACACACACACACACACACACACACACACACACACACACACTGCTGGAAAAAAGATGTAATACACCCTTCTATATGCTTCAAATTCAGTCAAGATTTATTTTTGCAACAGTCAATATCGAATACATGAAATGTTTATATTTACAGCTCAATAACCTAAGTTGACTTGGTGTTCGATAGTTGGAGACATATCATCGTTGCTACAGGTACTCTGCGGAAACCGGTTCCTACAAGCACACAAAGGGTTCCAATGGCTCTGAGCAGCATGGGACTTAATTTCTGAGTTCATCAGTCCCCTACAACTTAGAACTACTCAAACCTAACTAACCCAAGGACATCACACACATCGAGGATTCGAACCTGCTACCGTAACGGGCGCGTGGTTCCAGACTGTAGCGTCTAGAACCACTCGGCCACTATGGCCATCCATCGAAGTACACGATTGAAGTTCACCCCCTTAGTGCCAGGTAAGGGCTGAAGATGATGTACTGAGGCACCGAAACTGGTAGCCATATAATAAATAACTTCGTAAGGACGTTCCATTTTATTACATAACTGAACGGCCGAGATCTTTCAGACCTCCAGTCGTAAGGATGGACATACAAAAAATACCACAGACGGTTCTGTGGTACCAGGTATTGAACCATGCTGATACATCCTTATCAGTACGTGGTGTAGCCTCCATGGGCTGCAATGTAGTCACTGACTCTGGCAATCAGTCGATCGTGCAGACGGCGAATACAGTCCTGGGATACGCTATGCCACGTCACCTTGACCTATGCACATAGTTGTGGAAGAGTTGTTGATTGACGAGTCCTATCATGCCACACACATGCTCAATTAGACACAATTTTGGAGGCAGTGTTGGCCGGAGAAATTGACGGACATCTTGCAGAGCCCGTTGAGTTTCACAGGCAGTGTATGGGCTAGCATTAACTTCTTGGAACAGCAAATCACCTTCCTGTTGCAAGAATGGTGAAACAACGCGTGTAACAACTCTCTGCACGTAGCAGAAATACCTAAGGTGAACGGGAGTTGTATCCTATCGTATCCCAGACATGGGGTGGGGCCAATGTATCTTTAATGAATGCACTCTATGAGACAAGGCAATCGTTGCTGGAGGCAGAATGTACTTTCATAGCTGCAGACAATGGCGCTTCATTCCATATTCTAAACTATCCCTTACGTAACCAGTCGAGCTCTACACATCGAAGCTGTGGCGAGGCTAGCACTGAGCGTCCCACTTTAAAGTACTTGTTAGCATCAGTTGGTGCTGACACGGCTAGGCTCTGTGTAGCTGTATGATCTGCCATTGATGCCCTTACAATACGACGATCCTGGTTGGCGTCTCCGCCGCTTGGACGTCCAGTATCTCATGTATAGGTGTGAGAATGTTCGCGTGACCACTGATACCAGCATCGTTGCACAGTTGATGCAGTACGTCCTACTTGCGTAGCAATTCTCCCAAAAGACTATCCCGCCGTTCGGTAGGCCACAATTTGACCTCTTTCAAACTGGCTCCGTTGGCTGATGAATGTATGAGTGCCTCTCTGTGGAATGATTGCCTGTTTGTTTGCCAATTTGCACCACACTCAGCCTTCTGGCTGTGAGCACAGGGTAGACGCAGATGGCGCTCTGGTAGCTATGGCGCTACGCTATCTGTTGGCGGACGGCGTTTAAACTATTCGCAGTACATTTATTACCGCCAAGTGGCATATGCCATATCGGATCAAAATCGTCGTCGGCTTTCCAGGACGACTAATTGTTTTCCGGTAATATGTACATGTGTGTTGTGAAAAGTAGCGGTCCTATAACATTGTTGTTCACTGGAACTGTCATTTACATCTGAAGATTTCCCTCCGTTTTCAATAATAGTAATAATGTCGTGTGACGAGGGCCTCCCGTCGAGTCGACCGTTGGCCTGGTGTCAAGTCTTTCGATTTGACGCCACTTCGGCGACTTGCGCGTCAATGGGGATGAAATGATGATGATTAGGACAACAAAACACCCAGTCCCTGAGAGGAGAAAATCTCCGACCAAGCCGGGAATCGAACCCGGGCCTTTAGGATTGACATTTCGTCGGGCTGACCACTGAGCTACCGGGGGCGGACTCCGTTTTCAATCACACGCTGTGTTGCACTTGCTAGAAATTGTTCAGTCACACAGCTTCCCTGACATTGCCGCGCCCGTATTTTGGTCGTTAGGTGGCAGACCGAAACACTATCGAACGTCTTCCGGAAGTCAAGGAGCAGGGCATCAACACTGGCTTTCTGGGTCTCGTGGACGAAGAAAACTCGTTGGGTGTCACACGATAGTTGGTTTGGAAACCCATGTTGGTTACACACTTCTATGACAGACCGATGTCAGAAATATAGGCATATTGTTTAGCGAAATCATTCCACGTTTCCTCTTGAAACGAGATCTGTGCTTTTTCTCTTGTAACTTACGGTACGCTAGAGAGGAGCATGTTCTTTCGCATACTTTATATAAAACCATATTGGTATCCCATCAGATCCAATGGCCTTCCTCCGTTTGAAAGCTTTCAGTTGATTTTAAACCCCGATATTTCTTATTTAGATGTTCTTACGATGATTAAAAGGAGGAAAACACGATTTCCTCAGTTTGTATTTCGCTCTTTTCCTTTCCTCTTCTGCTGCGATGCCATTATGGTTACAGATCAGATACAGATTAGGTCATTACTGATTTGCGCTCTTCTATCATATGCTACCCGTTCAAGGTACTTTCAATAATAAAACAGGCAACAGTGTTCTCTTGGAATGTAGTACGGACATTGAGCTTCCAGAAATGTCCCATACTATTTTAGTTCTTAAAGTACTATCAAGCACGTAGTGTCTTACGGATGGAAGACGTTCTGCTTCTGTCTTACATTGATCTTTACTGGTCGTCTCAGGTTCTCCTTTTTGATTATGTAGTTGTCTATTCACGCTGAGCTTTCTGGTTAGGCGACGACTGTTATTTCGGTCTCTGCGAGAAATCCTTTCCCTGTTCCCGTATTTCAGAGGGCTTACCTTCCGGATTATTCTTGGGGCAACGCAGGCGAGCGTTAATCCCCTCTGTATGCTCATCCGACCGAGATAATTGACCAATAATCAAATTCCTGCTCTGCATGCAATTAAGCTAATTAGTGGGGAGCAGGCAACCTGCTTTGGTTCTGTCCACGCTGTTCAGAGCATGCAAATTGTGGTCGTTTCATGAAATGGAGATCTTACCGGTGCTGTATTGCCAGTGCCTGCCTTATGCTCTAACTAGGATATGTCTAATTAAATACCGGAAGTGCTCACTGTGAATACGTCACAGTCTCTGCGGTACTGCAATGGAACTCAAGAAAATATACAGGTGATGAAATGGAATTACTGTATGGAAGTTTGTTTAATATAGGATAAAAGCAGGACACAAATCTTCAGCGTTGGCTGAAACTTAGCTTAACAATTGGCACAGATTTAATGCTTACGTGAACTGAGGACTCCTTACAGAACTGCGCCACGACACGAATTTCGGTTCTAAACAGATGGGTGCCAATTTTCTCATGAATGATACAGTTGTAATTTTTTTTAATCTCCAGAAAGAAAAGTACAACCCAGTTTCAGAACCTGTGTCCCATCTTCAGGAGCGTCTAGAAAGTTACAAATAAATGATGAAGACTGTCGAGATTGTTGGCATTAAAAATACCTGAACAGAAGTTCTACTAAAATTCTTAGAAAGAAATCCCATAGGTTCCCTCTTTAATGCAATACGCTGCTTTTTCTTGTTACCCAAACATGTTTCGCAACCTATGTGTCAACATCAGTGTTTTTTTTTTTTTTACTGAAAAATTGTTAACTCGCTAACAAAAGTCACATGTACATCGTTTGGTTCTCAGATGACAAGCTATCAGTGCAGGACAGCATACAGATGGTATTGCAAACCATATAATGCGCAATCAGAGTAAGAACAAAAACGAACAGAAAGTTTCTTTAGATTTCATTTTGTTAGATCAGTTACAACGCAAAATATGTTCGCTTTTTACAATTTTTCAGTAAACAAAATCCACTGATGGTGACACAGAGGTGGTAAAACTTGTTTGGGTAACAAGAAAAAATAATGTTTCCATAAAAGGCGGAACACGTGATCTGCAAATCCAAAAGATGAATATATGTACATAAACGATAACTCCTCAAAAGTACAATAACAGAGGTTAAATGAGGTTATAATAGTGCAAACGTAAAATGAGGTTATAATAGGGCATGCCTAGTACATGTCACAAAACAGGAGACCCTCTCCATTCCTAGGTGTACCGGAAAACCTTTTCCAGAGTGCATTCTCCATTCAAGTACAGGTCCCCAAATCAGTAGACTGGATCACCGCAATTCAAATGAGAATATAAATTATTGTACGAAATAATATCCCATAATCCCCATTCCAAAACTTACAAAGGCCTGTCTTAAGGGAGTGCTAAACACGAATACTCACGAAGTTACATAGATCGAATGCTAAAAATGGAGTAATGTATAGTCTGTACAGCTGCAGATCGGTGTGAATACACAATGTGACCCCTCACTAAACGTTCACCTCTCGTATTTGTACTTAATTTAATCTCTGTTATTCCCCTTTTATGAACTCTGATTTTATGCGTATATATGGTGTTTCTTCTTAAGAACTGTAGTATAAATTCTAATTACCTGTTTTAATGCAACCAGTTTTGAGAGACATTATTTATTTTTAACCTCATAGATGCATCGCAAGATGGGATACAGTTCCCGAAACCCTGTTGAGCTTTACTTTTAGAAAATAAAGTATTTTACATATGTAGCGGATCTTATCATTGATGATGAATAACAACGGTTGTGAATGCTCCGACAAGAGAAACATACGTCATTTTTCTGTATTTCTCGTGTTTCTGTACAGCCGCCATACAAGGCCCTGGAGGTGTTTAACAATAAGGCACACTAGGGGCGTTCAATAGATAATTCAATATATTTTTTTTATTGACATGAATTGAATTTGTTGTGGGACATTGTAAGGTGTCAACATCTTTTTCGGGCCTTACATAAGCTGCATAACGACTATACCAAATAAAATCCCCAGCAAATAACGATATTATTGACAACAGAAAATAATTAGAGCCATCTCATGTAGGGAATAACAAATGATTTACCCTTTCAACGACAGGGGCGTGAGTAACATAACAAAGTGATGCAGCTTGGAAATCAACAGAGCAGGTGGCTAAAGACATTGGAATGACTCAATTACATTAACGAGGGGATGATAATATCATATAAAAGCACATTGAAGACTCGGTTAAGACACAGAGACAGAGAACGGGCGCTCATGTCTAGCGGCGGGCCACATACCTGCGCGACTCTGACTCCACATTACTTTGAGATAGGGCCAGAATTAACAGCTATGTTGTATGTCTGTTTACCACCATGGGCTTGAGAAGACAGTCAGAATGTTATCCTTTTCCGCATTCAAAATTAACGAACCCAGCGACAGATTACAACATTGTGGAATTTTGCCTCTTCAGCCCCTTCAGTTTCATTAAATTCCGATAGGTATGGCACTATGAGTGGCCTTCAAAATGACATGTGTAACGGAGGAGATTGTCAAGCACACAGATGTTTTTGACATAGCTATTCTTAGACGCTTGCAGAATGTCTACTGACATTTGGCAGTGAACAAAAGCATGGAGAGTCGTTGAACGAGGCTTCTGTCACTAGAGCAACAAAGCCCCTGGGTAACCTGTTCCATCTCCTGCATGCCAGCCGGCAGCACACGGCTGTGAATCCTGCTGTGCTAGAATGTGTCGACATTTCATAGTGCTCGTCGCCACAAAAAGGGAAATGAACTTTTCCTTCTCCCATAATGCAAGACCCCACGTAAGTCTGCGCACCAGAAAGAATATCACAAAACTTCTTTCGATTGTTCTTCCTCACCCACCCTACTGTCTTGATCTCGCACCTTCCAACTTTCATCTGTTAGACCCATTGAAGGAATAACTCCGTGGGATGCAGTACGCTGGTGAAGGGGAGGTTGTTGCTGCAGTTGGACTTTGGCTCCAACGCAAACCAGTAATGGTACCATATGGGCATTTCAGGCTCTCTCAGTAAGGTGGCAAAAGACCGTCAGATTGATGGAGATTATCTTAAGAAATTACCTTTTACTGTCAAGGGAGTGGGGTGTAATAGGAGGTATTCGATTCCGTCATAAAACCAACTTACTTTCACGAAAAAAAGGTCTTGCGTCACTCATTAAGCTTCCCTTGAGTATTTAAATAGTTTAATTTCTGTAATATGTTATGTTTTAGGCCAGAGGTAACAAACTGATTTACTCTCTAATCTTACAAAACAAAATTACAAAACAATTTCACCTTTCCATCACTAGATTACAAAGAAAGAAACAGAGAGAGAGAGAGAGAGAGAGAGAGAGAGAGAGAGAGAGAGAGAAGAGAAAGAAGAGATACGCAGTATAGGTTAATGAAGATCTAGCGATTGCTTTCCCTGGGTTTTAGTTATTGCACTTAGATAAAAGAACACTGGAAGGAATGCTGTGAATGGATTGCCTTAGTGTCCATATATTCACGTAGAGCCTGCTGAATGCTCAGGATGACTGCACATGGCCGGCAAGAGTGCTTGAAGGCTTTTCGTGGTGACAGGGCGAGGGTGAACATTTATGGTTGTAACTCACGGGGGTAACACAGCAAGTGCCATAATCTACTTCGTTCAGTGGAAGAGTAGTTCAAATAATCAAATACGTATATGTAGATACCCGGCAGTTTGTGAGAAAACAGCTGTCGAATTTTACAAGACATTTAAGATGAATGTAGCGGGTAAATCGTTCAGCCGAAGTGGTGATGTAGTGGTTAGCGTCGCAGCATCACTCTTTTGTGCCCTGTGTTCGAAACCCGATTATTGGTTTTACTTTTTCTACAATGTACCCATATACGTAGATATGCACAGATATTTTCAGTGTAAGTTGAAATAACAGCCCCCTTATTGTCTATAAACTATACGTCCAATGAATGAATTTATATATATGTAATTTTATCATTCATATATTTATATACACTGCTGGCCACTGAAATTAATACACCAAGAAGATGACGCGTTACAGACGGAAAATTTAACAGACAGAAAGAAGATGTTGTGATACGCAAATGCTTAACTTTTATGGCATTCACATAAGGTTGGCGCACGTGCTAACATTAGGAAAGTTTCCTACCGATTTCTCATACACAAACACCAATTGACCGGCGTTGCCTGGTGTAACGTTGTGATGCCTCGTGTAAGGAGGAAATATGCCTACTATCACGTTTCCGACTTTGATAAAGGTCGGATTGTAGCATATCGCGATATCGGTTTATCGTATCGCAACATTGCTGCTCGCGTTGGTCGAGATCCAATAAGTGTTAGAAGAACATGGAATCGGTGGGTTCAGGAGGTAATACGGAACGCCGTGCTGGATCCCAACGGCCTCGTATCACTAGCAGTCGAATGACAGGCATCTTATCCGCGTGGCTGTAACGGTTCGTGCAGCCACGTCTCGATCCCTGAGTCAACAGATGGGGACGTTTGCAAGACAACAACCATCTGCACGAACAGTTAGACGACGTTTGCAGGAGCATGGACTATCAGCTCGGAGAACATGGCTGCGATTATCCTTGACGGTGCATCACAGACAGGAGCGCCTGCGATGGTGCACTCAACGATGAAACTGGGTACACGAATGGAAAAACGTCATTTTTTCGGATGATTCCAGGTTCTGTTTACAGCATCATGATGGTCGCATCCGTGTTTGGCGACATCGCGGTGAGCGCACATTCGTAGCGTGTATTCATCATCGCCATACTGGCGTATCACCCGGTGTGATGGTATGGGGTGCCATTGGTTGCACGTCTCGGTCACCTCTTGTTCGCATTGACGGCACTTTGAACAGTGGACGCTACATTTAGGATGTGTTACGACCCGTGGCTCTACCCTTCATTCGATCCCTGCGAAACCCTACATTTCAGCAGGATAATGCACGACCGCATGTTGCAGGTCCTGTACGGGCCTTTCTGGATACAGAACATGTTCGATTGCTGGCCTGGCTAGCACATTCTCCAGATCTCTGACCAATTGAAACCTATGTTCAATGGTGGCCGAGCAACTAACTCGTTCAATACGCCAGTCACTAATCTTAAGGAACTGTGGTATCGTGTTGAAGCTGCATGGGCAGCTGTACCTGTACACGCCATCCATGCTCTGCTTGACTGAATGCCCAGGCGTATGAAGGCCAGAGGTGGTTGTTCTGGGTACTGATTTCTCAGGATATATGCACCCAAATCTGTGGTTTGACGCGAAATTGTTGCGAACATATGTAACCTTCAGAAATTTTAGCAAAATCTCTTTTCCGAGTGACATTCATATGAAATGTGACTGTGGCAAACGTGACTTCGCTCGATGCTGGTAGTGTACAGAACCTTTTTCGAATGTTTCCACTATCGGTGCCGTCCAAGGGAATGAACCATGTCTACCTTAAGGAAAAAACACAAAAAATATAGGAATTGATATAAGAATTTGTATAAGAATGAAATATAGACATAAGAGAATTTAAAATGATTGCAATACCTGAAAGTACCTTATACAATAATAATATGTAGTAAATATATGGTACTTATTGTGATAAGCAGTTGTAATTTTACAATAATATTATGCTCTTTTGTCTCCTAACTTGACAGAAAATATTCGTGCAGTAACCTTCTATGCACGTGCGTAGACAAATGAAAAAAAGTGAATGATTAAACATGAAATGAATAAAAACTATAATCGTGTTTCGAACACGGAGCTCAAAAGTAAGTGCCACGACGCTAGCCACTGCGACACCCCTTTGGTTGTGTTTAGTGTTACGGAGTTAAACACCAGTCGAGAATGACAGGGAAGAGAAGGCTGTGAGAAAAGACAGACTATCGCACGCTGACCGGACCTCCCTCCAGGACGACAACGCGAGAACAGTGGTCCTTATGTGTAAAGGACATAAGCGCCGCGACTTACTGGTCATGGCCCACTTCAATAGCAAATTCAAGGTTAGCGACTTCTACTCTCTATGTAGCACTGACTTGGGATAGTCTATACTGAAGAACATCAGTTATATTGCACGTCACCCTTTGCTTGCGACACATCTGGATAATTTCAAAAGGTAAGTATTGTAGTTTTCTTATTGTAATAAAACTCATTAATAGGACTGGTTTGATTGTTTGTCTAGTGTTCCGAGTATGCAGGCTTCCTAGACACCACAAAAGGTATCTAAATGACGCTGAAAACATTTCTTTTCTCAGAAACAATCAAATATCTGTGGATAACATAAGACAAATGTTAAGTTACTCGGAGTCCTCCGGTGTACTGATTGACCTCTGAGCCGTACGTAAAGTGTCACAGTGCAGGCCTAAAAGAAAAGTGTGTTTTATAAAGGCTTAAATCGAAGGATATCTCTCTTAGCGTTCAGTACAGTTGTTATAGTTTTATGACGTCTTACTGGCCAGCTTGGGTTGTTCGCCTCGCCCATCTAATAGTAGGAGAGCCTCATTGATTGTGCTCTCATTAACGCGGATTATCTTCCAGATATCTCTTATAGTACAGCGACTTTTTTGCTGCGACTTGCAGTCCAAAGACTGGTTTGCTGCAGTGTTCATGCTAGTCTGTCTTGTGCAAGCCTCTTCATATGTACATAACTACCACATTCTTGATACATCCCGAGATTAACACACACACACACACACACACACACACACACACACACACACACACAAACAGATGAAAAGTTCTTTCACGTTTCAAATTGTTGGCTCAGGATGTGTCCGACCAACTGAACCCTACTTTTAGTCAAACATGACTGTGTGAGGTGCCGAGGTGCAGAAGAGTTTGTACCTCTTATTCTGACGAATTTTGTGTGGGGGCTAGATATGAACTTGAGCCCCTCCTTACCTACCACCTAATTAATCAAGTGGGCAACGGTAACGAAAGGAAATGATGGTGGACCCTGCTAGTTGGTAAAAGAAGGAATGCACACTCAATAATTTAATAAAAATCGTAATCTACTAAACAAAAGACAACTTTATCATAATAAACAACAAGTAATGAGATTCTACATCTATCTACGAAATGATATGTCGATTAAGTATTACAATGAGATTTATTATACATCAGAACATAAAGACAATTGATTGTCGATACAAACAGCAGGCTAAGGTATAGTGTATACTGAACTATTATGAGAATAAGAGTTTGCTCTAGAACAAGTGGCTCCTACTCTCTGTGAGGCAATAGATTGACGATGATGAAGTCCTAATGAATCAAATGTCACTCCGCCGACTACAATGTAGTGTTGCGATTAGTAGTGAGACCTCAAATGGGAACACATGGAGAAACAAACAAGGTGGACTTGTAGCAAATCAAGCACTTGTGCTGCTGAGGACTTCAGTATAAAAATGGTCGGTCCTACAATGCCGGAGCCGCCAAATTACGTTACCCGACCTGAAACCTGCAGCGCGTTCTGATGATGAAGGCGCCGACTCCTGCTATGCAGAAACTCTGTTTCAACCTGTGGCCTCGAATGCTGTCCCATAATTCCAAGTTCTCCTCGTGTGGCCGAAGCAGAGAAACTCCTGGATGCACAAGGCTGTATCTCCAGGAAGAGACACTGAAAAACTGTCTAAGCTCACCCTGTCGATACATGTGAGAAAACTCAGAATAAGAATCTGGGTCGTAAGTCGTAGAATGAAACTGGAGTATGACCAAAGTCATGCTCCGCAACGGTTGCGAAAAATAGCGAGTAAGTCGCAAGACCGTCCGATTCCGACCAAGATCAGATCCCGAATCCTATGCACCCGTGCAAACCATTTGACATTTATCACTCCATATCTCCTAAACTAAGTGTCGTACAACTACATAAAGTCATAGTTACCTTCAATAGCATATGGCGATAACGTTTGCGAAAGTTCTGGCCAATAGAGTCGGTAATAGTATTAAATTAAAATTTAAAGTCTGACACGAAACTTTTACCAAATCAACGTCCTAAATGTAGTAAGCTACAAACTTTTTCCCATTACATTTTTTGTGGGGTCGAAAGCGAGAAAAAGTTACGAAAAGGTTTGAAATGCAAGTTTGTCATATGATGAGATGATGAGACCGTGTCTTTTGTTCGAAGACAAATGTTGATGATGTTAAGGCAGCAACCAGCCACAAATTTACTTTCAGTTCCTTTATTGAAAGGGTGCCGCTACCGGTTTGGAATCGTTTGTGATTCATCATCAGACGGTTTACACGCTTTCTTTATAGCATGTGGTGTGTTTTTTACAGATTAATTGTCGTGAAACGTCGGTTTGGCGTGTTTGTTTTCATCAAATGCTTCCAACAGATGTAAATACATTCCCACTGCATAGATACACGTATCAAAACATGTGGTGCGTGGTAGAAATTTCCTCAGTGACAAATCTAAAGTGTTCAGTGAGAACAGTAAATTGTTCACACCGGCCAGACCGACGTCGTGGGTTGACTCCTGTTGCTCTCGTGTCGACCGCGAAGCCACTACCCCTCGCTATACGGCGCGGCCCACTGGACTCACATGGCGACCTCCCCTACGCCGACGCTCAAGACGGTCAAGTCATCTTGTGTCTCAGTGCGTGATTGACCAACCGATCGATACAACCGCCAATGAGCAAACTAAAGCAGACTGGCGGCCTAAAGCGCAGGCTCAGATACAGGAACTAAGCCCAGACCGGGAGACCACTCGCTGAGTTCTCTTACTGCTTTAAAGATTAATCCGAGCGAAAGACATACTACACTCCGGACGACAGAAAGACGCTCACTGCCCCACAAATTCGGACGAGAGAGAGACTAGCAAGCTGGGGACAAGAGACTGACCCCAGACTGACCGACTTAGGAGCTCATAGCGGCCCTTAAATGCACGTGAACAGCAAACTTTCCCCCTTTCCCACCAGAGGGAGACACCAAAGCTGCGACTGCCACTGTCATGTGTTCCACTCTCAAAGTTTTCTTTACGCCCATAAATATTAAAGTTTGAATCTGTAGACAAAGTCATTTCAGTTTGTTGCTGCTTGTGCTACAGTCGCAGGTTCGAATCCTGCCTCGGGCATGGATGTGTGTGATGTCCTTAGGTTAGTTAGGTTTAAGTAGTTCTAAGTTCTAGGGGACTAATGACCACAGCAGTTGAGTCCCATAGTGCTCAGAGCCATTTGAACCATTATTGTTGCTGCTTGCACAACTATCTTAGAGAGGAATACCATTCCCCAGAGCCGTACAAAGCAGATGTATCAGGAATTAATGAACTGGCCAAGGACAACATGATACCCTTTGCAGGAGTTGGCAGTTAGGCCAAACCCAAGGGATTCACTGTGAGAAGCGGATTCATTGTTTACTTCAACGGACAGAATTTTAATCGACGTGACAGTACTGATCACTCTAACAACCTCCAGCTATGGTAAAATAAAACAGTATAACTATATTTATAAATGTATTACATTGGACATAGTAAAAGACAATTCTACTTACTTGTTTTATTTATTTTTCTTCCGATTTCTGCCCAAATTAAGTCCTTTTCCATTTGATTTTTCAACTCGGCATCTGCCATATTCCACAAAAATTAGCTTATCGGAAACCATTTTGATACGTTGCTCATACTCTGAAGCAGAGAAGCGGTCAGCTGACATTTCTGGGGATTTTTTCTGTAACAACTGTGTTAAAAATTGTCTGTTGTTGCGCGGGCGCGCGGAACAAACAGTGCAGCTTTCGTACCGCTGCTGTCCAGTTCAGACTCCTCCCGAAACACTCAAGCGTTCCTCGCAGGCGGAGCCCGCTGCGGCGCTGCTTTGTCCGCACCCTAGGAAAACGGTCTCGGTGTCGTGTATGTTAGCATCGTGCGAGTGGGCAGTGGCGTCTCGCACGCGTTTTTCGCAGCACGCTTTCGGAAATGTCCGCAGCTACCAAAACTCAGCTTAAACACGTAAACTGTGGCGATACTCAGACGGCTCGCAGGCCGCTTCGCCCACCATACAATAGGCGAAACTCGATCGAGGCCAGTCGCCCCGCCAGGCGCTCAAGCCTATTGATGTACGACCCTGTCCGTATTCGCGGAAGTGCAGACCCCCCACGAAAACGCAGTGTGTTGTATCCTCGGGTGCTCGTTTCGGAACGAGCCACCCAGGGAAGTAACAGGGAAAACTAAAAGCAAAACCACAAACAGTTCCCAACATGCATAGGAATCAAGTGAAAAGTAAGACATTATCACACATACAGAACCAACAACGCAGTTAGAACAAAATAATGGTTTACGCATTTGGAAGGTCAAGCAGAGACAATTTCGGCTGAACTGATGCTGCAGAAACACCTACGCGATGTTGCTGCACATAAAAGACGACAATGACGAATAACGTTTTTGTTTACATGGAAAGAAATTTAACGTAAGTGTTTACCGATTTTAAACAGTTTCTTTGTAGCTGTTCCTAATTTACACATTTTTCCGAATTTTCCAGGTGAGCTACAGTCTCAACAAGTCCAGAAAGATGCGTTTCTACTGCTTTTGAAAAAAAAATATTCCGTTTAAGGGGATTGATGATTCAATTATTATGAAGTTCCATGCATGTTTTACACAATGGCCATCTTTAGATCCTACAGTGTGAAAAAAACTCTATATATTAAGACCTTAAAACAATTAGAAAATTTTTTACTGAGTCTACTGAACAATTGCAATACACATGGACCATACACGTGGGCGTCATTTGGTGAAACAAAGGTTCCAGCTTGTAAAATGCAAACTTTCACTTTCAGAAATCTCGTGCTTTTTAAAATACATCGGGCCGTTACACGAAGGCGGATGAATTACGAGTTGAAACCCAATAAGAAATTCATAAGGCGCGAAATACTTTAAGAAGTGTCACGCGTTCACCTGTTGTCAAATCGAACGTAACACCAAAAATGAGAGAGTAATCTAGACACAACTAAATGTAAATTTTCTTTCCTTTCTCCTTGCGCTAGCTGCTCTCGTCCTATACAAGATAAATCTATAACTGTAAAAGTTATACACTGTATCAATTTTATGGTCAATGGTGAATCTCTTACTAATAAAATAGAAAACTAGAATACCGGTCGTATCATAAAATGACATGGAGTCAAAAATAAACAGTGTTTTAATTATGAGGTTCCCCTGTGTGTTTGTTGCTCTTCTGCAAAGGCCGAATTTGCCACACTTACTAGCTAGGAAAGTACATCTCTGAGAGCTTTCCACCTTCATTTATACTTCCCTTGCTCTTTTCTCGTAGATAAGCGTGATTTTCATTATCCAATAATCGCGGTTCGCCGCAACCAAGCAGCATACCTTGCGTCCAAATCTGGGAGACAATTGCCCATCATACCTAAGTCACTGGAGGCACAAATAATGTTGCACTGTGACTTTTATGCTGGCAGGCTCATTGCTTTACTACGAGCGCTTGCTGAAAAGAAATGCCTCGGAATTTTTTATGTGAAACCTCTTAAAGCTTTTTAAATGAAGAACAACAACTCTATTCCTCATCTGTGCAACATAGTCATCCTGGCGATGAACACATTTCTCCCAACGAGGACCAGTTCCTTGTTAGCCCCACTGTAGAATGTTTGACATTGTTGACGGAGACGCAACCTCACCTCTCATTCCATCGCATCATCACTATCAAAGTGAAGTCGTCGAAGGTGTTTCTTAAGTTTTTGTAAGATGGAAATCGGATGGGGCCTGCTGAAGATGTCACAGAGCTCGTATGTGGTCTGACACAGTTGTGCTGAAGGAGCGGGCGGTTCATGTGTAGGTGAATTCTTAGAATGCAAAGACTAATTACAGTACGCTAGAATGAGATTTTCACTCTGCCGCGGAGTGTGCACTGATATGAAACATCCTGGCAGATTAAAACTGTGTGCCCGACCGAGAGTCGAGCTCGGGACCTTTGCATTTCGCGGGCAAGTGCTCTACCATCTGAGCTACCCAAACATGACTCATGCCCCCTCGTCACAGTTTGACTTCCGCCAGGTTCGCAAGATAGCTTCTGTGAAATTTGGAAAGTAGGAGACGATGTACTGGCGAAAGTAAAGCTGTGAGGAGGGGGCGTGAGTCATGTTTGGGTAGCTCAGATGGTAGAGCACTTGCCTGCGAAATGCAAAGGTCCCAATCTCGAGTCTTGGTCTGGCACACAGTTTTAATCTGCCAGGAAGTTTCATACAGTACACCATTTCTCACGAACCGCCATAGTTACGGTTCACACCTCCATGTTGCAGGCTGCTGTTCCGAGCTCTATAGCCGCACAGCACTGCAAATGAGTAGCCATGGCGGATAAAGATGAGAAAACAGCGTTTGTTCTATTTATAAAGCATCAGCAGATTTCATATAAAAAAATTTGGAGATATTACTTTTCAGTACGCCACTGTACAAGTTGCATTTATTTCTGTAAAAGGAAAAGCACGCTGTCAGAACAAAAAATTGACGTATTAGGTAGCTAACACTAAACACACCTGTACGACTTGGGAACGAATACTGTATGTCATTTCGTTGCGCATAATTATGGTATTCTGCTTCTCATTTCACTCTTGAAATTGCGACAGAGGCATCTGACCACTGCTGACTAATGACTATGCAGGAGATAGGAAAGAAACATTGGAGAGGCACATTCCATGGTTAGTTTGGTATCGTAAAACAGGTCAACTTTGTCACACTTTTAGCACCTTTTGTAACCTAACCTTGGACAAATATATACTGCGATATTTAATTTCCACATAGCTTATGAGGAATTTTTTTAACTTTTAACCTTTTATTGTGATAGCCTGATAGAAATCTAAGACATAGAAAGTAGAGTAAAATTCATCTTCCACAAAAATAGATTGACGTCGTGTTTCTTTGTGACACAGTCTGTTATTAGTTTGTTACAAATTTCCCAGTTTTACGCGTTTTGTTTTACCCTTTATAGAGCAAAATAATTGTCATCAAGTTTCCCAATTTCATGAGCTTTTTCCAGTGTTTTCTTAAAATTCAATTGATTATAGGCCTATCCACATTAAAACAAATAAGAATAAAAAACTAAATTGCATTATTCAAGGTAATTAAACAAAACGTTTACACACTTATATACGTGTCTTTTTAGTGGAAATGTATGACTAAAGAAACAGTAGAAAAACAGGCCACAACTGACTTTCATTTAACACCGTTTCCTCTATACATGGTAATTACTTCAAACTGTTACACATTTAAAAGTTCAATCGTATGACAAAAGACAAAGTCTGAACACATTTAATACAGCATTCTGAGCAACTGCATGTTATGTTCAAATGAAAAGGTATAATGTGAAATAAAACCGCCTTTTTTTATTTAACTATTCACTTTTATCCTTAATTTCATTAATGAAACTTGTTTTCTATAATTTCAATCATTACACTTGTTTCTGCACGTATGTGTGGTGTCACGCGTAATCCCTATAATCTACAGGAATAACTCTTTTACCATTCCAAAAAGTGAAGAAACTGTTTGTAAAAATTAACTCTTTTTGCAACTGGCTTCCGCATGTAACTTCTCAACTTACCTTCAGTTAGCCAACTCTTCAAAGCCATTCGTAGTAGCAGAAAATTTGAAAGGAATCTGCAGACATGTTGTTCCACCCTCAAAGAAAATGGCTTTCTGACCAGCTCAGGCGTAATGGACATGATTTTAGCTTCCCTAATTAATTGCAGCAATAATGAGCACACTACAGCACAGATTCATGTTGAACATTGAACTCACAGGGATTATATAAGAATAGAAGTTTAGAGCCTCTTCAGTAACTAAACTGATTAGTTTCAGGGCACCAGATAAATAAATAAACCGTAGAAACTATTCTGATGTTTCGATTACTAATGGAATTAAAAAAAATGGAATAAACTAAGGTTCCCTTCGTAGAGAGCATTCGACAAAGGAAGATTAAATGAGGAGATTCAAATTCCAAGAACCACAGGTACATGATCCTGAAAAAAGCTATAAATATAAAAATTAGAAGATTATTGTTTAACTGAAAATACAGAAATATAATTATGTTTTAAGAGCCGTCTAATGCTTCGCTCTAGTTTATAGGCAGTATTGGTTCGTCTTTATCTTGAAGAAGACGACGACGTTTGATGGGGAGAGTGCTGGTACTCTTGGACGACATGGTCTCCCTGACGTAGAGCCACGATGGCATACTAGCCTTGTAGGTTGTAGCAGACATTGTATCTAACGCACGAAATCGATTAGGAATAAGTGAACCTAAGCCGAAAGCTGTGACGGAGAGTAGATACGCTAACTGCAACTTCATTAATATTAATTTTCAGAAAATCACAGTAGTAGGCACAAGAAGCAGACAAGAGTCGTCCATCTAGAAAATAACATTCCTAAAGTCAGTCAAAGAAATGAAAGTAACGGAATTACCGCGACACAGGAGAAAAATGTTTCTGGTAAAACTGCAATGAAAATTGACATGGAATTGTGTAAAAATTTGCTGAAGGTGCACGTCTGTTGTAGAGCATTGTATTATGGAAAAAAAGTAGGAAGTCTGAAATATAGTGTTCCGACAAAGCTACTGTAAAAACAGCAAAGTCTGTGTTTTAAATCAAACTCGTAAAGCTAACATAACTAGATATGTGGGAGTCACGGAAAATTAAGGTGATTGGTGGACATGAGTCCAGTATGCTAACAATAGCGACACCTCTTTCGTTATTACTGTCTCTGTCTGTCTGTCTGTCTGTCTCTCTGTCTGTCTGTCTCTCTCTCTCTTTCTCACACACACAGAGACACACACACACACAAACACACACAGGGTGTAACGGGCGTAAGTGCAATTACGTTTGTATTGTTACCTTACTGAGTTCACACATCAGTGTGTTGGTTCTTTTTCCTCTGCGTCGAACAGTTGTCCCACAAACACATCACAGACTTTGCGACGCAATGTTTTATAGATGGGCGTTACAGCACCACTAAGTGAACTACACCTGGCAGTACAGACTTAACTTTTAGAGTCCACGCATCCAGACTTCAACATCTGACCTGCTGCTCATGGAGAAATAAGCATTGATAGCTCGCTCTTGCCACACATACTAGGACTTAATAACCAACCTAAAATTGTAATTCATATAGTTATTAATCTACAAATGACGTATATATTGATATAAAGTTGGTCAGTACACAGTGCTTAGTCGCAAATAGAAATAGCTGTACTGATACCTTTTACACCATTCTTATATAGGATAAACTCATTCCCAAAAGGATCGAAACCCCAAAGAATTGAAAAATGAAATAACAGATTGCAGCACTACGTAGAACCCTTACTTATGTAAGAAGAACGGTTATCCTGTTACGAATTGCAAAACATACCATATCCGTTATAATTTCACCTTAAGAGTTGCTGCCCGTGGCGAAGAGTAGCAAATCCTGTCTTATTTCGTTTCCAAGAAGTACCGTGTCCCAGCAGCCATTAGTTGATCCTCCTCGTAATGATGTTACATACAACATAGCTGATATTTCCTTACATGACATTCTATGTTGTAAAAATTAGTCTGACGTTTCTTTTTATGTTCATTGCGAGTTACGAATTACATTTTGGAGTTCAATCGATCAGATGAATACTGTGAATCACGACCATAATCTCCAGAAAAACAGTTACCTAACTTAATACAGTTTGCTAAAGAAAAGTACTAGATTCGCTTTTATGCACGCTGTAACAATGGAATAAATAAACACTTAGCTGGGACACATGGCGTAATATGTCACATTATCTGTCTGAATATAACAACAAAGCTAAAAATCATATTCTAATGCCACTGTGGCTGTAAAACCTTTTTTTCCTCTGCTTTTAAATTAGATTTCAGGGCTTTGGAACATTTTGGAAATGAACATGTCATGTGTGTGTGTGTGTGTGTGTGTGTGTGTGTGTGTGTGTGTGTGTGTGTGTGTGTTTGTGTACGCGCGGTTGTTAGGTTAGGGAGCTGAGTTGTACGTTCTCTCGAACGACTTCCATGAAAGCTGGCCACCGCTACTCTCGTTGAATTCATTTCCTGGCAATCGTGTTAGTAGTTAGTCTACTAGAGCATTAGCTTAATCACAATGATACATTAAGTCCAGCATAAATTTCGGCGAATTATGGCACGAATAATTTCACAATTAATTCTGCGCCCATCGGTACATTAACTTTTCGCTTACGCTGCTAAAACACGTATTGAATTTTTGGTCAATCGTATTTTGAGCACTTCAAGGCGAACGTGATCGAAACGAACAGACACAGGCGGGAAACAGGCGGTCCGCAGGCCAGATGAGACCCGCGGTTTGTTTCAATTCTGCCCGAGGTAGAAATTCGTGGTAGAGCGAGGCACTCGCTCTGCATTTCGCCCGTGACGCTTTCAGATAATCGCCATTCTGCTCTTCTAACTCTTGTAGTTGGCTTCTGTCTAATACAGCCGATATACATTGAGCTCAAGAGACTGTTAAACTTTTTAAGTTCAACAAAGAAATTAAGGCTTCATGCACTTACTATTCCAGAAATGTCCCGGACTTGTGCGATCGGTCATCGAAATTACGAGGGTGTGTCAAATGAAAACCTCGGATTTGTAATAACAAATCGAAATTTGGCGCCGTTATTCTTTAAGTTGGTAAACGTGCTACAAACAGCGTGCAGAATGGCCTGTAGGTGGCAGCATGGTGCATATACACACAAACCGTCCTAGTATCAGTATAAAGATGGCCGCCCCACTTGCGTCTTGCACCAGGGAAGAACAGCGTTCTGATATTCGGTTTTTGCGTAGTGAAGGTGTGAAACCTATTGAAATTCATCGACGAATGAAGGTTCAGTACGTGATACATGTTTGTCACAGCAGCAGGTCTACGAATGGAGTAGGAAGCTCGCAAATGGTTTAACGTCAGTGGAAGATGCTCCTCGCCCAGGTCAGGCACAACGACTTGTGACTCCACAGAACATTGCAGCAGTTGAAGGAAAACCGTCGAGTGACACTGAATGACATTGCAGCATGTACACAGATTAGTCATTTGTCAGCACCCCACATTGTGCATGATGTGCTCTAGTTTCACAAGGTGTCTGTAAGATGGGTGCCCCGGCAGCTGACTCCTGAAATGAGAGGACGACGTGTTGATGCTTGTGAAGAACTTCTCCGGCGCTTTGAATGAGAAGGTGATGGCTTCCGTGCAAGAATAGTTATTGGGGACGAAACTTGGGTTCACTTCCACCAACCCGAAACGAAGAGAGCGAGCAAGGAATGGCGCCATTCCTCATCACCAAACCCAAAGAAGTTTCGAACTATCAGCAGGGAAGGTTATCCTGACTCTCTTTTGCGACGAAAAAGGCGTCATTTTGGAGCATTACATGTCTAGAGGGACTACTGTCACCAGTGTATCATACACAGATCTCCTAAAAAATCATCTGCGGCCTGCAATCAAAAGAAAGGGACGTGAATTGCTGTCAGCAGGTGTCCTTTAGCAACCTGACAATGCAAGACCCCACACTGCCCGTACAACAGTTACAACAATGACAGACCTGCATTTTGAGTGTCTTTCTTATCCACCATACTCACCAGACCTTTCCTCAAGTGATTTCCATATGTTTGGACCACTGAAAGACGCAATGGGAGGAAATAAGTTCCGTTCTGATGAAGAGGTACGCCACGCGGTGCATGAGTGGTTGCGCGAACTAGCAAAAGAATTTTTTTCTAAAGGAATTTATGCACTTTGTAAGCGGTGGAGGACTTGCATTGAGCGGGGGGGGGGGGGGGGGGGGGGGAGATTATGTTTAAAAGTGATACAGCTTTGTACCACTTCTGCATAGTAAATAATGTTTAAAAAATATTAAAGTTTTTCATTTGACTCACCCTCGTATTTTTCGAGAAATATTTAGAAGACGACTGCTAATAGTGTTTGTGGATATTAACAGACTAAATTTCAAAAACTTCAAAGACCTGTCTGTGGCCAAAACTCGCCGAGTTACTCCTAAGTGCTGGTCGACTAGGATTGTGTACCCTACAGCAGTATTTCGTTTTTCTATTGTTTGTCGTACTAACGTTGTCATTGTGGACATATTAGAGCACTGCAACTGTGGAAACTGAAGTTAATTTACAATGAATTAGCCGCAAACAGTTGCTTTCACAGACTTCATTTTTTCTTGATGACGTTTCAGAATGATAGGTACCCAATCTTCATAAGTTTGTATTCATTTATGTGCTGTGAATACTGTTTCTGTCACCTCGGTTCAGTGCGTGTAGCCTAGTATGCTCAGGTACCTCCATACGTGATGGCATCGACGCGTGTAAGACGCGAATGGTATCCTGTGGTGTAGGTGCCTATGTTCCATTCCCCTGGTTCCAAAGCTGATCTATGGTGGTTGACACTGGGTCACACTGGTGCACAAGTCGTTTCACAATACCCCATGCATTTTCGATTGGCGATAAGTCTGGTGATCTGGTGGTCCACGGGAAAAGGCTGACATCCTGTGACACCAAGAAGGCACTTGTTCGTGCGTCAAAATTGTCGTGCTGAAAAATGGCATCTGGGGCTTTGTCCAGACAGGTTAGGACTACAGGTCGAAGGATGGCACTCACGTGAGTCACGTTGGTCACAGTGTGATGGACACATGCCAACTGTGATTTGAGGTTGTACCCAAAAGCACCCCGCACCATAAGGCCTTGAGATGGCGCTGTATGTCTTGTGCGAATGCAGTCAATGTGATCCCACTTCTCCTGTCTACGGTGAACCAAAATTCACCCATCATTTCCAATCAAACAGAACTTGGATTCGTCCGAAAGCGCTATCTGATACTATTCCAGTCCCCATTGACGTCGTTCCAAGCACCATTGCCGTCTAGCATACTTCTGCACATTCATCAATGCTAGGTGGAGAGGTGGACGACGCGCACATATCCCTTGCCTTAATCAAATGGAGACGGACTATCACTCCTGATAGTGTACGACGTGTTACACTGTTAAACTGTTGCACTAGAGTCGAGGAGGACGCAGATCTGTCCTGCAGTGCTTCGGGTGACATGTCGAGCTTTATAGTGATGATCTGTGTAGTGCAGCCTGAACCACATCGTCGTGTTCTACGGACTGCTGAAGTCATACTGATCCATTACCTTTGGTGGATAGTGACATCGAGAACTACAGCCACATTTTACCGGTACGTGGCGTAGCGCCGCGGTATCGATTTGACCTTGAATCCGCAGTCGAACCTGGTTCAAGTGCTAATAACTTCTGCACAACATACGAATGTGTACGTCTAGTGAATATCAACGTCCTACATCTAGTAGTTGAAGGTGCTCTGTTTTTTTTCTGAACAGAGAGCGTGTTTAGGACGTAGGTGACGTAAGTATTGGTGGTGTCTGCGTTCCACAGTCTGTTAGCCTTCTGTCGTGCAACGCTAGTGGTGGCAGCAATTGCCCAAGTTTATATTTTCCATAGATTCGCCGGGTCATGGCAGAATCGCCAGATAAATTTCTCACAGTTAAGATTACGGCTCCTGAAGAAATGTAACCAATGTGCTTGTAGTGCACTATCCATTTGGCTATGCAAATTATTTGCAGTTCAGTGCAACCATACAAAATTCGTAGGATTAACGTGCAGCTACATTTCGTATATAAGAAAAGGTTAAGCAGCGGGTTTCTCTTTGGTAAAGCGCTTTTAAATATTGAATGTTTGTGAGAAGCGCATGCGTCGGAAGTCGGCAATGGCAGCATCGTTGAAAACGTGTTCGCATTAGCCGGCATTACTCGATATCACGCTAATATGTGACATCGATAACTTCAGGAGGTTCACACGAAACATCATGTAGGATTTCAGCGAATCTAAGAAATTAGCCTTCAACAGGGCAATCATAACGTTCGCTCTGCCCTGGAGGATTGTTTTCGGCGAGTCAGTTACCCTCATGGTGAGGGTGACGAACACAACGTACGGTTAGCACGACGGCTATTGTTGCTGCCGCCAGTGAGAGGCGCGCCCACGACAATAGCTGGCGACAGTGTGGTGCCACGTCGTCATCACAGACTAGTCCCTGTTTCACGTAGAGCATCAACGTGAACGTATCCGTGTGTGGGCGTTCCGAGGGTAGTTGCCTTCGTCATCGTAATATGAACCCTGCATGGATGGTGTTGCACCTCTGTTCTTTACAGCCTATGATTTGGACAGCAGACCTTACGTTTCTCGCGTGTAAAAAATAGTGATGGTGCCTTAACTTCGAAGTAGCTATTATGTTACATTTCAAGAACTCAAACCAACACTTTGTTGTGTTGTCCTCACCTACCGCGAGACAGACGCCATTCGATTATTACCCTCTCTCGCTCCACGTTTGCCATGTTACTGCTGTGCATATAACGTGACAGAGAATAAAATGTACGTTCTCAATAAAACTTGGCTCGTAAAGCTTGTATAGGCGAACCATACATCATTTTACGTCCTGTTGTTGTATTAGCAAAATAAGGTATTAAATGGTGATCCTGCGCTCTAATAATTGAGGGTAGACGTGTTATGCGAAAGATAGATTAATGAACATAAACAAAAACTTGTAGTAAATGTAGGCAGATTTAACTTTAAAGAACAGATGGCCTATTCAGAAAGATTAAGTTTTTACGTAAATTAAGTTCTTTTCCTGAAATACACTACAGCCATTTTATTCTCTAGAGTGACATCGCACAGGACAGAATCCTCAGTCAGATCCACGACATGTACTCAAGACTGAAACATCTTCACCTATATTCTCAGACGCCGGTAGCTTAGATCCTGTATGCGATCCGACGCGTCTCTCCATATTTTCAATAACGTCACTCTGCTGTGTTCTTCGATGTCAGAAAACTAGCGTCTCTCCTCTTTGATCCATGTCCCGAACTGTTCTACCTTCTCTTTGTCCGTCCTCTTCCCAAGAGCACCTCTTCCACCACCAACATTGACCCGTGTCATGACACTTCATCCAATGAGAGCTCAAGCAGCTCTCCACCAAATTACACACTTCGCACAACACTTTGACACGTATACAAATGGACCATCATTCCTACATTCATGATTGTATAACTGAAATATGTATTCCAATATCTTAAGCAACCAATTAACTTCTGACTCGAGTTATTGTCATTATCAATTAATATCTTATTAACAACAGTCTATTTGTGCTCCTAGCGTACCCTCATTAATATTGTAATCAGCATTGGTCATAGATTAATAAACTTGATTCGCTACTAACTACATACTGCCTCATTCTTTTGTGTAATTGTGGAGAACGATGTGACTCGACAGCCTTATGCATATAACCTTAACTTTACAGAATATTTAGCAACAGTATTGTAATATTCGCCGTTTGTCTCACAAGGGGAAGGCCTCAGACACGGCCAACCGATTCGGCTCAGATTTCGCAGGTCGCTTGTGTACAACTTAAAACGAAAGAATCTAAGATATTTTTGGTCAAAACCCCAGCGTTTTTGAGAAAATCACCCCTAAAAGTTATGACGAGCAACCGACGCAAAAATGGTGGGATCGATAGATAATTGTAAACAGAGCATGTTTCATCATCAGGTGAGGGGTCCGAAAACGCAAACTTTTCCAGAAATCGGGGTAAGATACCATTACAACTGCCGCTTCTGTACCCACATGGTAAACGCTTATTCACCGGCAGCACCGACAGCGCAACGGCCTACCGGCACGATAGCTCAGCGTGTTCGGTCAGAGGTTTAGCTGTCCTCTGTAATAAAAAAAACGGAGTTAATCGCTCAACAACGAACTTAAACGGATGTCTTACGCCGTCCGCCCCGAGCAGATGCAACGAAGAAAAGCGTACACAATGAGATATAAAAAAAACGGCCAAGGTAACTGGCTGGGAATCGGTGAACCCGGGTTCGAATCGCGAAGAAACCTAACGGGTGTTTTTCGTTTGTATTTTTCCATATCTCAATTCATAGGGATAGGAGGATTAATAAGGTAAGTAAATCAATAAGGAATGATAATAATAAGGCAGGCAAATAAATTTCTCAAACCTCTGGGGGTAATAAACAACTAAAATGATACTCCAGGTCAGGCTCTTCCAGTCGCCGTTACGGGTGCTCACTTTTCTTCGAACGACTAGATGGATGGTACTTATATGAACATTCGAAACAAGTATACTCACGGCACCAAGAACATCTAATGAATGCAGTCTTCCTTTCCTTCCGAAGAGTCGGCGGAAAACAAACTTGGTTTATATTTGAAAACATGTCTTTTTGGGGAATTAATTTTTATGCGTACCACGTATACGATATCATTGCCTGAAAAATCGGTGCTGAAAGTTGGTTATGAATTACGTTGTGAATAGTTATTGCATCCGTACGGTTGTGCAATTCCCACTTGGTTTCCAGAAGCACACTGCAATTCTGAAGACTGGAAATAAAGTTTTTAACCTCGCGATAGAAATAAACATCACACGATTGGCATACAGTTGTGCAGTTTGGCGGTATTAATTTTACTGTGCACGTCGGCTGACCCTCGCCATCCATAAACATTGTGCCATATATTGTAGTATTAACTTGTCCAATCCAGGACTCCAATGTTACACAAAACTTGGTATCAGAAACTATGGTTTTAAAACATTATCAAGAAATGTTTTGTAAATCGCAATCGTCAGTTTCCCGGATTTGGAGCAGGTAATGTAAACATATTTCAACGAGTCGGTTAAACGATTGACCTCTTCTATAACCCGAGGACAAAATGGAACATTCGTTTCTTGTAAACGCAGGAAAACCTTAGGCAACACTTTTCCAGAGGCTTTGATGGCATATTGCGCCGTGTTCAAATGTGTTAGTTTGTTTTTACTACCAACTGCGACAAGGGTTAGTTTTTCTCCCTTATGCGATAACGTGCGTCGAATGTTCACCCGATACTCACATCCTGTTTGATCGGTGTTGATTACGTAATCCTGCTTAAAACCGGTCATATGGGACGGAGTTTGCGTGCTGAAAAGACCCGCCACTTTCTGTATATCTACTACATCTTGTACCTCTTTATGAGAGACGTATTTAGTGACGTGCCGTTGACTAATTTTATGCTCCTATTTTAATTTTCTTGCCCACGATAATGATGCAGCAAACGTAAAACCCTTGTTAGCTGTATATTGAAGCGCTGCACCTGCAGCCCACTCCTGAAGTATTCTCGTTGTTACATTCACGTTACGGCAACGATATTCGACAAAGCTGTTGTATGTCCACTTGTTTATCGCCTGGTATTTGTCGTATCTTGTCCCTCCTTTAACGATATCACTTTCCCACAATTTTAAGTACTCCTTCCTTTTCAGGGCTGTTGTTGCTCCATTCTTTTGCAATGTTTCTAAGTTCCAATTTGGATGATTCCTGACTAGAGCTACCGCCTTTAGTTTTGCTTCAAGGTGTATAGCGCCGTAGTTCAATCGTTTAGTAACCGGTGCGTAATGCTCATCGGGAACAGATGAAGTACATATTCCCAGTGCCGTAGAGATTTCCTAAGTGTTATGACCAGTTTGCGATTCACTAGTCGGGTATCTTCCACTGAATAATCTTCTGCTTCGTCTTCATGGTATAGTACTTCAGTATCAACAAAAGTCATTTCGTTAGTCAGCTCCAAAAATCGCTAGACGATAGCCGCTCATATCAATCTGGAACGCCGAGAAACAGGACTGCCTGCTTCTGGTAGTGCATTGATAATGCATCTGTCTTCCTTTTACAAACCAAAACACAGCGTCGGTAACTTCCCGCTTGCCATCGTCTGTGACAGGGTCCCATCTATATATTACAGCGCTAGTCGAAGGGTTGTACATCCTACATTATTCAGATTATGCACCTGAAAGATATGACACAGCAAACAATAACTAGCAACTACGGCATAAACACACGAGCTAATTACTACAAACTACATACAGTACTCGTCATATGTTGCTTACGAACGAACACTGTACTCATTCACAAAACGTATTTCATTCGGCGCATTAAGGATGGAATAATCACTACATGCATCCACGAAGTTCGTGGCAGCCTAATGACGGAAAACAACTCTTTCCGATTGACTTCTATAAGGCTCGTGCTGGACACCTTCCCTCTACCAGGTTCACAACTATGATATGACGAAGAGGCAACCGGGACAACATAACTCTCCCCGCGTGCATTCCGTCCCGTGCCTCGTAAAAAAGTGTCGCGTGGTTGGCTATCTGTGATCCCTCGTGAGTAATTCGTAGCACTCTTACTCGGAATGGTTTTCATGTGACAAGGCTTAAAAGTATAATTCTTTACCAACACACGGCGTTTCGAAAATTAGTTTGCCTACCTTATTATTATAATTCCTTATTGAGTTACTTACCTTATTAATCCTTCCATCTCTATCAATTGGTATATGGAAAAATAAAAACGAAAGGAAAAACAGCCAGTAGGTTTCTCGAGATTCGAACCCGGGTTCTCCGATTCCCAGATAGTTACCTTGGCCTTTGCGCTATCGCCGCTGTCGGCGAAAACAGTTTACCATGGGAGAACAGAAAGGGGCTGTTGTAATAGTTTCTTTCCATTCTGGAAAAGTTTGGGTTTGCGGACACCATACCTAATGATGAAAAATGCTCTATTTACAATTATCCATCGATCCCTCCATTTTTTAGTCGATTGCTCGTCGTCACCTTTAGGGGTGATTTTCTCAATAACGCGAACGTGTTGACCCAAAATATCTTAGAGTCCTTGGTTTTATGTTGTACACAAGCAACGTGCAAAATTTCAGCCGAATCGGTTGGCCGTGTCTGAGGCCTTGCCCTTGTCAGTTGGCTGCAGCGCAGTTCCATTAAGGGCCATATGGTTTACTTTGAATCATAAAAGTATTTATCGCTCAGTAAGTGTCAATGTCTGTGGTGGGATGAATCGTTTACAGTAAATATGTTCATGGTTGATATAGACAATTTTTATGTAAAATGTTTGGTAACACTTTCGGACAACCGTCATCTAGTAAGCCATATAAAATTAATGAAGAACAGCGTAGATCACAATGGTTGTTGTGTCTAAAATGCTGACTGACGTTACTGACTGTTGTGGACATCGTCGACTTCGCCTAATGGTGCTGTTATGAAGATGGCCTAAGGGTAGATCCAAACCATTACGATATAGTTTTTCATTAATTTTATAATTTCTTACACGGTGCTCTAGCATTCACTATACCGATCTTCCTAGCTTAATTTCATGTTGTTGACCGTTAGCCATTCGTACACTGCAGGGTCCTACTAAGTATTGTCCTAACCGCCGTCTGCTTCACGTGTGTTGTGCAGCGAGCCACCTTAATTTATTAACTTTATTTTACTTACTTGTCACTTTTCTTCTGGGTGTTTTTGCTTTTAGGAAGCTTTAATTGTCGAGTGTTAGTAATGGCGTCCCATAGATTTCGTGTTTGTTTTGAATACAGTCAGAGAGAGTCCCTTTAGTCAGCCATAGTGCCAGTAGTGCTAGTGTTTGTTTTCAATACAGTCCAGAGAGAGGTAGTGCTATTTTCATTGTTTTCTACAAGAAGTGGCTAGCAATCACAGTTTAGTCAATAATTAGCCGCCTTTAGTGCATTAGCAGTCTAGTGAAAAGTTGATTTAGTTCTAAACATTCATTGTGGTGTCTGTTTGTTCTATATCATGTCTCCCTACCACTTTCGCGCAACGACGCTCTGAGCGTGTTTTTTTACGGAATTAACTAGTTTGAACCTGGGACCTGTTGCTGGTAAGGAGACGCCAGGCCACACATGACATGTAGAATTCAGAAGAGTTCAGTGAGACTAGCGATGATATAACCAAATACTAAATGATCTCAGTGCCAGCTCCACTGCACTCCCTGTAAAAGAATCTTAATACTAACTAAATTTAGTGGAAGGGGTTGAAGGCTTTCCTATTTTTACTTAGATGGTAAAATAACGTCGAAAAGCAGTTAAGTTTACCATTGGAAATTTTATTCTACTCACAAAACATTGTTTATAAATCGCACTATTGATAAAAGGCGATGTTTTAATACAGGATGGTAAAAACCAACTGCATTCAACAAAAATGTGAACGAATATTCCCTGAATGGGTTTCCAAGTTCTACAATCGATCGAAGGATGACCTATGCCATATCACATCTACAATCTAGGTTTAATTTAAGTTTCACAAAAGAGAAAACTATCAAAATTGTCTACAGTGACCCTCAATTATCTTTAATTACTTATCTAACTTGTCGTAAATTACAGTGGCTGATGTGGCTCCTCAGTAACTATATAAAAGAAAAATCATCGCGTTTCAGATCTGTTCATCAAGTGACAAATGTGAACACCATGAGTTTTAATTAACGATCGACACTAGTATTACGCAAAAAAGGGGGTGTAACAGATGAGACTTCTGCAGTTATGAGGGAAAAAACTATCTGGCTGTGTTTTCATCTGACCAATCAGGGTCTCAATGTTAACCTTAAGCTCCACCTAAAAAAATTCTGTCTATCCAATGAGAAACGTTATACTTTTCGTGGTGGGGCAATGTTTTCAAAGATTGCAACGTAACAGAGACGCTAAAAAGTGTCACGCTAAAACCTGGAGCTGGTGTGGTCCTTTTAGCGTTATCATAAGATCTATACTGTTCTTCTGGAGGGCTCTATCTTTTATATGTGCTGGGGGGTAGTCCTTGACGTACCTGAGACGCGAAAAAGTCTCACGCTAAACCTTGCGGGTGATAGTGGCCCTTTTTGTGTTATCGTAAGATCTATACTGTTTTTCTGGAGGGCTCTATCTTCTAACATGGGCTGGGAGGTGGTCCTTGACGTACCTGAGACGCGAAAAAGTCTCATGCTGAAACGTGCTCGTGGTAGTCTTAGGGGAGGGCTGGCGACGTGGGTGTCCAGTCCGTCCCTTATCGTAGGGCCTTCTAGCTTAACACGGTTCTCCTCTCGGCTTCTGTTCTCGTTTCTCCCCTCGGAACTGCGTCGGTCTCTCGGTGGGAAGGTACGACATGCATTTAGGTATTCGTGTGTTAGTCTGTGGTAATCCATTTGCTCACTCGTTACTCGTATTACTTTGGTTAATTTAATGTCACGATTTATTCGGAGCTATATGACATACTACTGGATTTGCTTATCATGTCAGGGTATTCATGGAAGGTGTTGGGTTTGCTTGACACCTTACAAAGCCTCTTCAGTAAATTGATTCCTTAGGATGGATAGGATATGTGACTGCTGTGTACTGACGCAGGAGGAGCTGGCCACTCTTCGCGAACAGCTGAGCGTGTTGATGGCCGCCGTCTGCCGTGTTCAGGTTGCTGCCTCGGAGTGTAGCGGCAGTGGGGAGTCTGGTGCGTCGCAAGGTACACCCCAGGTGTTACATGCTTCCCTGCTGTCGAGACATCTTCGCGGGTACCGGGTGCGGTTGTGCCACCCTCTCCCCAAGGGGAGTGGCGGGTTCAGTGGCGTTCGCGGCGCACGAGGCGGAGGGTAAATGTGGAGGCTGTCCGTGTGGCTGTCCGCTCTGCCTGTGAGTGGACATGTGGCTGCTCCTTCAGCAAGGTCCGAGCAGGCACACGGGGGGAGGGGTTTATTAGTTATTGAGAGCTCCAACGTTAGGCGGGAGATGGAGCCCCTTAGGGAAATAGCGGAAAGGTCGGGGAAGAAGGCTACTGTTCACCCTGTCTGCTTGCCGGGGGGTCTCATCCGAGATGTGGAGGAGGCTCTGCCGGCAGCGATAGAGAGCAGTGGGTGCACCCGACTGCAAATTGTTTGTCATGTCGGCACCAATGACTCCTGCCGTCTGGGTTCAGAGGTCATCCTTAGTTCGTGCAGGCGGTTGGCGTAATTGGTGAAGGCGGAAAGCCTTGCTGGCGGGGTGGAATCAGAGCTAACTATTTGTGGTATGGTTCCCAGAACCGATCGCGGTCCTCTGGTTTGGAGCCGAGTGGAAGGTTTAAACCAGAGGCTCAGACGATTCTGCGGAGTTCTCGGGTGCAAATTTCTCGGCCTCCACTTTCGGGTGGAGAAATGTAGGGTCCCCCTGAATAGGTCAGGCGTGCACTACACGCCGCAAGCGGCTACAAGGGTAGCGGAGTACGTGTGGAGTGCACATGGGGGTTTTTTTAGGTTAGAGAATTCCCTCCCTAGGCCCGACAAGACGCCTCCTGAGACGCGGCAAGGTAGGAGTAGGCAAAATGCAACAGGGAATAACAATATTAATGTGTTAATAGTAAACTGTAGGAGCGTCAATAGAAGGTCCCAGAACTGCTCTCATCAGTAAATGGTCACAACGCCTATATAGTACTAGGGCAGAAAGTTGGCTGAAACCAGACGTAAACAGTAATGACATCCTAAACTCAGATTGGAATGTATACCGCAGAGACAGGCTGGACAGTGAAGGGGGAGGCGTGTTTATAACCATAAGAAGTGCAATAGTGACGAAGGAAATTGACGGAGATCCGAAATGTGAAATAATTTGGGTGAAGGTCATGGTTAAAGCAGGCTCAGACATGGTAATTGGATGTCTCTATAGGCCCCCGGGCTCAGCAGCTGTTGTGGCTGAGCACCTGAAGGATAATTTGGAAAATATTTCGAGTACATTTTCCCACCATGTTAATTTGCCGGATATAGACTGGGAGACTCAAACGTTCATAACGGATGGCAGGGACAAAGAATCCAGTAAATATTTCTATGTACTTGATCTGAAAACTACCTTGAGCAGTTAAACAGAGAACCGACTCGTGGCGATAACATATTAGACCTTCTGGTGACAAACAGACCCGAACTGTTTGAAACAGTTAATGCAGAACAGGGAATCAGCGATCATAAAGCGGTTACTGCATCGATGATTTCAGCCTTAAATTGAAATATTAAAAAAGGTAGGAAGATTTTTCTGTTTAGCAAAAGTGACAAAAAGCAGATTACAGAGTACCTGACGGCTCAACACAAAAGCTTTGTCTCAATTACAGATAATGTGGACGATCAGTGGACAAAATTCAAAACGATCGTACAATATGCGTTCGATGAGTTTGTGCCAAGCAAGATCGTAAGAGATGGAAAAGAGCCAACGTGGTACAACACCCGAGTTAGAAAACTGCTGCGGAAGGAAAGGGACCTTCACAGCAAACATATACATAGCCAAAGCCTTGCAGACAAACAAAAATTACGCGAAGCGAGATGTACTGCAAGGAGGGCTATGCGAGAGGCGTTCAATGAATTCGAAAGTAAAGTTCTATGTACTGATTTGGCAGAAAATCCTAAGAAATTTTGGTCTTATGTCAAAGCGGTAGGTGGATCAAAACAAAATGTCCAGACACTCTGTGACCAAAATGGTGCTGAAACAGAGGATGGCAGACTAAAGGCCGAAATACTAAATGTCTTTTCCCAAAGGTGTTTCAGAGAGGAAGACTGCATTGTAGTTTCTTCTCTAGATTGTCGCACAGATGACAAAATGGTAGATAACTAAATAGACAACAGATGGATAGAGAAACAATTAAAATCGCTGAAAAGAGGAAAGGCCGCTGGACCTGATGGGATACCAGTTCGATTTTACACAGAGTACGCGAAGGAACTTGCCTCCCTTCTTGCAGCGGTGTACCGTAGGTCTCTAGAAGAGCGTAGCGTTCCAAAGGATTGGTAAAGGGCACATGTCATCCCCGTTTTCAAGAAGGGACGTCGAACAGATGTGCAGAACTATAGCCCTATATCTCTAACGTCGATCAGTTGTAGAATTTTGGAACACGTATTAGGTTCGAGCATCGTGACTTTTCTCGAGACTAGAAATCTACTCTGTAGGAATCAGCATGGGTTTCGAAAAAGACGGTCGTGTGAAACCGAGCTCGCGCTATTCGTCCACGAGACTCAGAGGGCCATAGACACGGGTTCACAGGTAGATGCCGTGTTTCTTGACTTCCGCAAGGCGTTCGATACAGTTCCCCACAGTCGTTTAATGAACAAAGTAAGAGTATATGGACTATCAGACCAATTGTGTGATTGGATTGAGGAGTTCCTAGATAACAGAACGCAGCATGTCATTCTCAATGGAGAGAAGTCTTCCGAAGTAAGAGTGATTTCAGGTGTGCCGCAGGGGAGTGTCATAGGACCGTTGTTATTTACAATATACATAAATGATCTGGTGGATGACATCGGAAGTTCACTGAGGCTTTTTGCAGATGATGCTGTGGTGTATCAAGAGGTTGTAACAATTGAAAATTGTACTCAAATGCAGGAGGATCTGAAGCGCATTGACGCATGGTGCAGGGAATGGCAATTGAATCTCAATGTAGACAAGTGTAATGTGTTGCGAATACATAGAAAGATAGATCCCTTATCATTTAGCTACAAAATAGCAGGTCAGCAACCGGCATGCAGCTTTACTGTATGACTAAATGATTATGGCGTCCTCTTGGGTAAAATATTCCGGAGGTAAAATAGTCCCTCATTCGGATCTCCGAGTGGGGACTACTCAAGAGGATGTCGTTATCAGGAAAAAGAAAACTGGCGTTCTACGGATCGGAGCGTGGTATGTCAGATCCCGTAATCCGGCAGGTGGGTTAAGAAATTTAAAAACGGAAATGTATATGTTAAAGTTAGATATAGTGGGAATAAGTGAAGTTAGGTGGCAGGAGGAACAAGACTTCTGGTCAGGTGACTACGGGATTATAAACACAAAATCAAATAGGGGTAATGCAGGAGTAGGTTTAATAATGAGTAGGAAAATAGGAATGCGGGTAAGCTGCTACAAACAGCATAGTGAACGCATTATTGTGGCCAAGATAGATACGAAGCCCACGCCTACTACAGTAGTACAAGTTTATATGCAAACTAGCTCTGCAGGCGATGAAGAAATTGAAGAAATGTATGATCAAATAAAAGAAATAATTCAGGTAGTGAAGGGTGACGAAAATTTAATAGTCATGGGTGAATGGAATTCGGTAGTAGGAAAAGGGAGAGAAGGAAACGTAGTAGGTGAATATGGACTGGGGCAAAGAAATAAAAGAAGAAGCCGCCTGGGAGAATTTTGCACAGAGCGCAACTTAATCATAGCTAGCACTTGGTTTAAGAATCATAAAAGCAGGCTGTATACATGGAAGAAGCCTGGAGATACTGACAGGTTTCAGATAGATTATATAATGGTAAGACAGAGATTTAGGAACCACGTTTTAAATTGTAAGACCTTTCCAGGGGCAGATGGGGACTCTGACCACAATCTATTGGTTATGACCTGTAGATTAAAACTGAAGAAAATGCAAAAAGGTGGGAATTTAAGGAAATGGGACCCGGATAAACTAAAAGATCCAGAAGTTGTACGTAGTTTCAGGGAGAGCATAAGGGAGCAACTGACAGGAATGGTGGAAAGAAATATAATAGAAGAAGAATGGGTAGGTTTGAGGGATGAAGTAGTAAAGGCAGCAGAGGATCAAGTAGGTAAAAAGACGTGTGCTAGTAGAAATCCTTGGGTAACTGAAGAATTATTGAATTTAATTGATGAAAGGAGAAAATATAAAATGCAGTAAATGAAGCAGACAAAAAGGAATACAGACGTCTCAAAAATGAGATCGACAGGAAGTGCAAAATGGCTAAGAAGGCATGGCTAGAGGACAAATGTAAGGATGTAGAAGCTTATCTCACTAGGGGTAAGATAGAAATTGCCTACAGGAAAATTAAAGAGACGTTTGGAGATAAGAGAACCACTTGTATGAATATCAATAGCTCAGATGGAAACCCAGTTCTAATGAAAGAAGGGAAAGCAGAAAGGTGGAAGGAGTATATAGAGGGTCTATACAAGGGCGATGTACTGGAGGACAATATTATGGAAATGGAAGAGGAAGTAGATGAAGATGAAATGGGAGATACGATACTGCGTGAAGAGTTTGACAGAGCACTGAAAGACCTGAGTCGAAACAAGGCCCAGGAATAGACAACATTCCATTAGAATTACTGACGGCCTTGGGAGAGCCATTCCTGACAAAACTCTACCATCTGGTGAGCAAGATGTATGAGACAGGCGAAATACCCTCAGATTTCAAGAAGAATATAATAATTCCAATCCCAATGAAAGCAGGTGTTGACAGAAGTGAAAATTACCGAACTATCTGTTTAATAAGTCACAGCTGGAAAATACTAACGCGAATTCTTTACAGACGAATGGAAAAACTAGTAGAAGCCGACTTGGGGGAAGATCAGTTTGGATTCCGTAGAAATGTTGGAACACGTGAGGTAATACTGACCCTACGACTTATCTTAGAAGCTAGATTAAGGAAGGGCAAACCTACGTTTCTAGCATTTGTAGACTTAGAGGAAGCTTTTGACAATGTTGACTGGAATACTCTCTTTCAAATTCTGAAGGTGGCAGGGGTAAAATACAGCGAGCGAAAGGCTATTTACAATTTGTACAGAAACCAGATTGCAGTTATAAGAGTCGAGGGACATGAAAGTGAAGCAGTGGTTGGGAAGGGAGTCAGACAGGGTTGTAGCCTCTCCCCGATGTTATTCAATCTGTATATTGAACAAGCAGTAATGGAAACAAAAGAAAAATTCGGTAGGTATTAAAATCCATGGAGAAGAAATAAAAATTTCGAAGTTCGCCGATGACATTGTAATTCTATCTTAGACAGCAAAGGACTTGGAAGAGCAGTTGAACGGAATGGACATGACTTGAAAGGAGGATATAAGATGAACATCAACAAAAGCAAAACGAGGATAATGGGATGTAGTCAAATTAAGTCGGGTGATGCTGAGGGAATTAGATTAGGAAATGAGACACTTAAAGTAGTAAAGTAGTTTTGCTACTTGGGGAGCAAAATAACTGATAATGGTCGACGTAGAGAGGATATAAAATGTAGACTGGCAATGGCAAGGAAAGAGTTTCTGAAGAAGAAAAAATTGTTAACATTAAGTATAGATTTAAGTGTCAGGAAGTCATTTCTGAAAGTATTTGTATGGAGTGTAGCCATTAAAGTGAAACGTGGACGATACCTAGTTTGGACAAGAAGAGAATAGAAGCTTTCGAAATGTGGTGCTACAGAAAAATGCTGAAGACTAGATGGGTAGATCACATAACTAATGAGGAAGTATTGAATAGGATTGGGTAGAAGAAAAGTTTGTTGCACAACTTGACCAGAAGAAGGGATCTGTTGGTAGGACATGTTCTGAGGCATCAAGGGATCACCAATTTAGTATTGGAGGGCAGCGTGGAGGGTAAAAACCGTAGAGGGAGACCAAGAGATGACTACACTAAGCAGATTCTGAAGGCTGTAGGTTGCAGTAGGTACTGGGAGATGAAGAATCTTGCACAGGATAGAGTATCATGGAGAGCTGCATCAAACCAGCCTCAGGACTGAAGACCACAACAACAACAACACCTTCACCGAAGAGACAAGCAGTATATTGATCTCTCCTACGTATATCTTGAGAAGAGACTATGAGGATAAAATCAGAGAGATTAGAGTCCACACAGAAGCATACCGACAATCCTTCTTTCCACGAACAATACGAGACTGGAATAGAAGGGAGAACCGATAGAGGTACTCAGGGTACCCTCCGCCACACACCGTCATGTTTCTTGCGGAGTATGGATGTAGATGTAGATGTAGAGATCTGTGTGCTGCGGCCGCCTGTAATCCCCTGCCGGAAAAAAACCCATTAGCTCGCTTGCACAAATCTTGTCTTCTTGCCTTTTCCGGACGCCCTCCCAATACCTGCTTACAGAAAACCATTTCCAATCTTGTGCACTATTGTTCACACTTACCCAGACATAACTCCCTGTTCGTTTGACTGCAATATTAGGATTCTCCCAAGACTCGTTAAGTTTAAGTCTACCATTGTAAGTGCGTCGTCGACCGCTGTATAAGATTTAGCTGTTTGCTATGTTCAGTTCCTCAAAGGCTGTCTCCCTAGACTCTAAGTTACAAGCTGTCATTACCTCTCGTCTGCCGCAGCGACTGATACAACGATGGATAACACCTATTTTTCCTCCTAGTTCGGTTCAATTCAAATCACAGTGGGTTTTTGGTCGTTGTTGCTGTCAAAAGTAACTAATCTGTATGGGAGAGTGTTGTCCCTTGCTGACAGCGTATTTACGGACGTTTCCTAGTCGGCGTTTAAGTCTAGCAACCAACTGAGGAATCGCACCAAGATACGCGCAGTATAGACCCCATAAGCAGTTTCCGACATTTTCTAGTGTTTTTATCGTTGTGAGACAGTAAATGTTAAATATTTAAAGTTCTACATATTTAAGTGCTGTATAACACGTTAAATCTATCTGTAAAATATTATAAATTTTTACAGTTATATAATCTTATGGTAAGTAAAATTTACATATTTTTAAAACTAGTTACTTAGGAGAGCGAAAGTTTACTCCGTACTTCTTCGGCCATGCATCATCTAGTACATTGAATCGGAAGAAAGGATTCTAGCGTGGGACATGCGATATTTGCTGATGAACAGAGTATCTTTAACTTCTTAACAGTTTTTCCTGCCATTGAAACGGAAATTTCTAATTGATTTCAACAGTTTCTCTTTGTTTGTTTTGAACTGGAGCTGATTTTCGATCATACTTCTAGATAAATTGTTTCCTCTAGTTGATCATCAATACGCAGTATAGTTATCTAATATGTGCATTTTGGCAAGATTTTATGGTTTGCAAAACCTGTTAAATTCCTTGGTACACGCCCATGTAATACCTTGGAGCAGATTTTTTCATTTAGAAAAACTTGCATTTTACGTAGTAACTTTGTTGACTTCAGAAAAAGACTCCAGCACACAAAAAGTGAATTCTGTCGTTTAAAAATGGGATAAGGAAACAGGCGGAAGTCTGGAAAGTCTTCCAAGGTACAACACTCTCTCCCAACACCAAATTTCGCACCGTGCATACGCACAAATCACCTAGCAATCAAATCAACATTTTTCATAAAATAATATGCAAGTACAAAAAGTGAAAATATAGTTGTTTGTTATCTGTATCTGTATTCATACTCTGGAAACCACTGCAACGTCCATGGTTGGGAGGACGCACCCTTTGTAGCGCTCATCAGGACTTTTCCCGATGCCATTCACAGGTGGAGAGCGAAAGGAAGGACTTCTTAGATCCCTCTGTGGCAGCATCCTTACGAGAATGAGACGTTGGAGATTGCGGTGCATTCCTGGATTTGTCACTTGTTACTAGTTTCTGAAACTCGTTACGAGAGCTTTCGCGACACAAATTGTGTCTACCTACAAGCGTTTGTTTGTATCTCTGTGACATACTCCCGTAACTATAAACAAACCAGGGATCATTCGTGCTGCTCTTATTGTTATACGTTCAATCAGCTGTTGGTCGTATTTGGTATAGGTCGAAAACACTTCAGCAATATTTCAGCAGTAGTCGCACGATTGTTTTGTAAGAAAACTTCTTCATGGACTAATTACATTGCTCTAGCGTTCCATCAATGAACTGAAGTCAGTCACCTCCCTTAGGTACGATTTACGCTATGTTATCGTTCATGTTATATCCATACGCATTGTCAGCTACACGTCTTTGTATGAGGTGATTGTTTCACATTGATACTGATTCATAGGATACAACATTCTTTCTTTCTATAATGCGAAAATCTTAACATTTTTGAAAATTTAAAGCAAGTTACCAAACGATGGACCATTTCAAACCCTTTTAAGAGGAAACTAAAGGTTTACGTGATTGTTCCTGAATGTACTTCATTACAGATAATCCCGTCAAGGTAAAACAATCATCGTCTCCGAGATGTTCGTTTACTATACGCAGTTCGCAACGCTGCAACCGGGGTTTAAATCCTTTCACTTGTAGTGTGTTCATAATCTCAATGAGGGTACCACACTATAACCACTAAAAGTTCACCTATATTGTAAAATAACAGCAGAAAGCGTTCTCCTGGCATTCGCCAAAGCCAAACCCATCCATTCTATTTCCAGAGAGTACAGCAAGATTTTCCAGTCCAAATCACTGGTTTTCAGTCATCTACTGTCCCTTGGCGTCAATCTTTACCATCTTAAGCATTACTTAACAATGACTACAGGAATGTGTGCCACATGAGGAACTGCTCGACCATCGTATCCCAATCATTTTATGTCCATACGCACATTCATTGTGCTACATGAGCTACTGGTAGCACTTTCGAACTCACGAGTGATTCCTTCCCTGATTTAATGCAAGTTTTTACAACCACCAATAGTAATAAGGATCCCTGACGTTCACAAACAATTGAAACATATGAAAAAAAATCATGATTTCGAAGTGGAATCCCACTATCGTTTTACAAAGAGTACTCTATGGCTGTTTTTGGATAGGGTCCACCTTCAGAAAAACACAAATTTGTTTTTTAACCCAAACATGTTTCACTGCAGTTGGAGCATCTTCAGTGGGCTTTTATTTATCATCTGTTAAAGATAACGAATGATATTTTACTGTTTGTATACATGTAACAATTAGTTTGTAAATCGTGATTACAGATAGTTGAAGAAACACGGAAATTGTGAGTTCATACCTGTTTACCACATCGTGTGGTTTTTCCGATACGTTGGATTTCTACAGTGATACATCAGAAAAGCTACACCATAGGTATGAACTCACAATTTATGTGTTTTTTTCAAATATCTGTAATTACGATTAAACAACTAATAGTTACACGTATACAAACAGTAAAAGATCATTCTTGATCTTTATCAGATGAAAAATAAAAGACCAATGAAGGTGCTGCAACTGCAGTGAAACATGTTTGGATTAAAAAACAAATTTGTGTCTTGCTAAAGGCGGACCCTATCCAAAAACATACGTATTGTTAACGCAACCACGGAGGAAGAAAAAAAGAGCTTCAATCCCAAGATGAGTAGTCTACGGCATTTGCCCCTTACGCAGCGAGCATTTATCGTGAATCTCTCTCCCAGCACGTAGTCCCAAGCGCGTGAAAAAAAGGATAGGTGATTCCATTATATGAAAAGAGTAAAAGAAAAGACCTACCAAAGTATAGACCAATATCCTTCGGTACGCTGCAGAGCCTTTAAACATATTCTCAGTTCGAAACTTTGTTGAGATTGAGGAGCTTATGTCCCTGAATGAGTATGGTCTTAAAAAGCGTCGCTCGTCCGAAACTCAGCTTGCCATTTTCTCACATGAATAGGTGATGCTCCAAAAACGACCAGTAATACTGTGCATTCACGGTCTGTCGTGGAGGAACGTAATGCGTTATGATAACACCATCACAGTCGTACACGAGAATCACCATAACTTTCACCATACTGGTGCTATCACGCACATTCGTCCTTCGAGGTGACCCATAATGCTTTGCAAAAGAAGCGGCGACACTTTCTGGGCAACCCACCCATAATTTTGCACGACAATGCGTGGGCGCATACAGCGCAAGCTGTGGCTGCTCTGTTCGCTCGATGGGACTGGGAAGTACTGTACCAACCGCCATACTCTTCGGACTTAAGTCCTTGTCACTCTGATTTGATTCAGAAGATGAAGGAACCACTTCCTGGTATAGGCTTCAGAACTGTTCCAGAGGTTCTTACAGGCAGTAGACCGCTCCATTCGCACCATCAACACAACAGGCTCTGCTAACTGTATTCTACGCTTTCCACATCGCTGGCAACGGGTTCTGCACAAAGCTGTCGTCCCGTAGCGTTGTCGCTGCTGGTAGCCAGGACGCAGCAATCTTACGTCTCTCATCTCTATTCATGTTGGCGCGTCGCTTCACTACCTCTATCGCCTCTCTCATCTTCTTGCTCAATATAAGTAGCTGTTTCGCCAGTAGGCGGGCTTCACGGAATGTTATCTCCTTATCGCACTCGTTCTCGTGTTCTGCCACCGCTGACCTGATACGTTGTCCCAGATGGACATATGTTTCATGCTCTGCAGTCCGTGTGCTGATCGGCCTCTCCGGCTCGCTTAGACACACCTTTCCACATTTGCAATCGATTTCATAGACTCCCGCGGTGTTTAGCTTTACCACAGCGTCTTTAACTGCCCCTGAAACATGATTTGTTTTATTATTTCTCCGAAAGATTGGCTTGATGCCGGCTGGGTGGAGAATTTTCCCCACACGTTCAGTGATCCTTAGTATATATGGTAATAGGGCTAAGCTCCGGTTTTATTCTGGTCTTCCCTATTGCCCTTATCCTTTCTCGTCATAGTTTTATCTGTTATATTCCTGCCGTAACCATTGTCTCTAGGCATGAATCTGCAATTTTATAGTTCCGCCTTTAGGTGTTCGTTATCGCTCGTACTGTGGGGCTTCCTGGTTAAAGGGTGAAGGGAGCAATTACCTTGCTTAGGATGATAGTGGGTGGAGGCGTGGAGGTACCTGACCGTGCTGATGGCTTTCCTGTATACTCTGCGGCCACGTTTACCATCAGGCTTTCGGTGAACTTCCACGATGACGAAAGGCAGCATCCCATTTTTTTTTCAATCTCCATATATAACAGTATTTTACTACGCTGTTAACTGAGATGTTGGTGTAACCATGTGACCGATGATAAATCTATTATCAACATATTGGAGCCAGTAATCAGGGCGTAATGGTACGGGCTGGAGAGTTGTTTCTTCAAATGCCCCCATGAAGATGTGTGTTGCACTATGCGAAAGCAGACGCCCGTAGCTACACCGTCCGTCTGTTCAAAAAAGTTCTCTTCTCCTTCTGAAATAGGTGGTCGTTAAACTGTGGCGCACTACCTCGGAAATTTCAGGTGCCACACATTACTCTAAGATGATCGTGGTGTCTGACACCCGTACATTCGTGAATAGAGACTTCACGTCAAAACCAACCATCAAATCCGTAGCTAAGAGACACGTTTCTTTTGAAAGAGTCACAAAACGGATGGAGTCCTTGAAATACGAATCTGTGTGGTTCACTAGATCTCGAAGTTTCGATGACAGTTCTTTTGCTAGTCTTTTAGGACGGTGGATTAATACTATCCACTATAGACCTTAGAGGAAAATCCTCTTTGGGGACCTTCGGTCCTCCATGTATCTTTGGCGCCTGTGGAACTTGCGGCGTGAATCTTTTGGCCGTGTCCATATTCATTCTACTTTGCTTGGCCCTCTCAACTTGTCCGTCTGATCATTCTTAAGTTTCCTATAAACAGGTTCTCTAAGGAGATGCTCCATTCGTTTCTTGTAGTCCGTTGTGTCCAGTACCACGGTTGGGACGTAATTGGTAATTCCTGGAGGGAAGGCGAAGCTCTTTTCGAGGAACACTATCCAGAAAATTTAGAGAAGTGGCATTTGAAGCTGACTGCGAAACTATTCTACTGCCGCCACCATACATTACGCGTAAAGACAACAAAGATTAGATACGAGAAATTAGTGCTCAAGCAGAGGCATATAGACAATCGTTTTTGCCTCGCTGTATTTCCGACGAGCAATGGAAAGGATATGACAAGTAGTCATCAAGAGTACGGTGACTTGCGGGGTAAGTATGTAGATGTAATGCTCGACGATTCCTGTGTGCCTGGTCCTTGTTTCGCTGTTGTTTTTCCTTAACTTTTGTAGAACAGTCAAATCGAATTACGAAGCCTTAGAGCGGTTTAAACGTCGCTGATGAATTTGTTACTCATGTGATATCCAACGGCTGTTCCATCTTCGAATTCACTGAGCTCTCCTGAACGACACATTCTGCTGTTCCTGCTTCTGCACTCCCAACACAGTACTGCCGTCTTGTTTCTGTAATGGTGTTTCCGTCTCTCCCAGTATTTATCGGTCAGTTACGCATTACACTGACTTGCCCGGAAACCTTTAACCAAGAAGTTTATGTGTTGGTATTCCTCCTCACTTGTAAACACGGTAAGACTTGAGGTAGCTGCGGAAGGTCGTCCACCTTTGACTCTGTGAGCAGCGAGGCAGTGCTGAGTCGCTGTCTCGCGGACACCCGATCCCACCTGCCCCGGTAAGGGGAGCCGCTTTGCGCCGCTGCCGCTCGCATTTCACGCCTGCTCTGCTGGCTCACATTCGTTAGCAGCCTGCAGATCCACTGGAGGGTGTCGGAGCTGCCGGCGCTCCACTTACCCGGCGAACGCCCAGGGCAAACAGCCGTATGACAGCAGCGGGCGTCGTACCACAGTACGAGCGCTCTGCTGGTACGGTGTTCGCTCTCCTAACGGAGATGTACTCCAGCCTGACGGTTAAAACCGAAAATGTATCGTTTTCAGATGGCCCCAGCCTAGGTCTCTGCAGTACAGAAAGGTGAATGTTTGCACTTTAGTGACTATAAATAATTATTTTCTGGTCTTTCTTTTCTTTTTTGATTGGATTGATGCGCACCACACTGAGCAGATATTCAATGGCGATTTTGGGAAACAGGACGATAGCAGCATCCACTTTGGACCCAATTTTAGCTTTGACCTTCACCTTCACCTTGAAGTGCTGCTATCCCACTGTCTTCTCACCTATACTCTCTGATCTAACCTATCCCACCAACTATCCGCTCCCTCTCCCAGTAGCACTTGCTGCTACGTCGTTCCATATACACTCCTGGAAATTGAAATAAGAACACCGTGAATTCATTGTCCCAGGAAGGGGAAACTTTATTGACACATTCCTGGGGTCAGATACATCACATGATCACACTGACGGAACCACAGGCACAGAGACAAAGGCAACAGAGCATGCACAATGTCGGCACTAGTACAGTGTATATCCACCTTTAGCAGGAATGCAGGCTGCTATTCTCCCATGGAGACGATCGTAGAGATGCTGGATGTAGTCCTGTGGAACGGCTTGCCATGCCATTTCCACCTGGCGCCTCAGTTGGACCAGCGTTCGTGCTGGACGTGCAGACCGCGTGAGACGACGCTTCATCCAGTCACAAACATGCTCAATGGGGGACAGATCCGGAGATCTTGCTGGCCAGGGTAGTTGACTTACACCTTCTAGACCACGTTGGGTGGCACGGGATACATGCGGACGTGCATTGTCCTGTTGGCACAGCAAGTTCCCTTGCCGGTCTAGGAATGGTAGAACGATGGGTTCGATGACGGTTTGGATGTACCGTGCACTATATAGTGTCCCCTCGACGATCACCAGAGGTGTACGGCCAGTGTAGGAGATCGCTCCCCACACCATAATGCCGGGTGTTGGCCCTGTGTGCCTCGGTCGTATGCAGTCCTGATTGTGGCGCTCACCTGCACGGCGCAAACACGCATACGACCATCATTGGCACCAAGGCAGAAGCGACTCTCATCGCTGAGGTCGACACGTTTCCATTCGTCCCTCCATTCACGCCTGTCGCGACACCACTGGAGGCGGGCTGCACGATGTTGGGGCGAGAGCGGAAGACGGCCTAAAGGTGTGCGGGACCGTAGCCCAGCTTCATGGAGACGGTTGCGAATGGTCCTCGCCGATACCCCAGGAGCAACAGTGTCCCTAATTTGCTGGGAAGTGGCGGTGCGGTTCCCTAAGGCAGTGCGTAGGATCCTACGGTCTTGGCGTGCATCTGTGCGTCGCTGCGGTCCGGTCCCAGGTCGACGGGCACGTGCACCTTCCGCCGACCACTGGCGACAACATCGATGTACTGCGGAGACCTCACGCCCCACGTGTTGAGAAATTCGGCGGTACGTCCACCCGGCCTCCCGCATGCCCACTATACGCCCTCGCTCAAAGTCCGTCAACTGCACATACGGTTCACGTCCACGCTGTCGCGGCATGCTACCAGTGTTAAAGACTGCGATGGAGCTCCGTATGCCACGGCAAACTGGCTGACACTGACGGCGGCGGTGCACAAATGCTGGCAGCTAGCGCCATTCGACGGCCAACACCGCGGTTCCTGGTGTGTCCGCTGTGCCGTGCATGTGATCATTGCTTGTACAGTCCTCTCGCAGTGTCCGGAGCAAGTATGGAGGGTCTGACACACCGGTGTCAATGTGTTCTTTTTTCCATGTCCAGGAGTGTATTTTTTTTTTTTAAATTATGTTGAAATTTATCACAGTAAAGCAGAACACGATGGGGGAGGAAATTCAGAAAATAAAGCAGTTATATGACAGTACGCCGTCATTTCTATACAGTAGCGTGGGCTCGTGCAACGTAACTGCATAATATCAGTGTTGATATGATGTGTCACATACTTAGCTTCTCTGTTAACAGACAAGTCCTTGCATGTGCACTCGTTTACAAAGCGAGCCATCTAACGACAGCTATAACGTCTCTGCAGTGCATGAACTAGATAGAGTATTACGTCTGCATTGCATGTTAGAAACCATGATAGATGAGATTCTAATGCTGCAGACAACTGAGCTCAGGGTAAAGTTGTGATCCTTGACTTTAGGAATGCATTTGACACCGTTAGTCAATGCCTTTTGTTGAAAAATTACGAGCTTACCTAGTGCCAAGCGAGAATTTTCAACTGGATTCAACACTTACTTGCAGATAGAACTCAACACGTCGTTCTTAATGGAAGAAACTTGACGGATATGGTGGTTCAAATGGCTCTAAGCACTATGGGACTAAACATCTGAGGTCAACAGTCCCCTAGACTGAGAACTATTAAAACCTAACTAACCTAAGGACATCACACATATCCATGCCCGAGGCAGGATTCGAATCTGAGACCGTAACAGCAGTACCTCAAGGAATTGTGACTGGACCTTTACTGTTTACAACGTATGTAAATGTTTTTGTAGAAAGCCCTGGAAGCTGTTTCAGACTGGTCGCAAATGATACGGTTGCTTATAAGAAGGTACTAACGTCAAGAGAAGATATTGATTTGCAGAGTTACGTAGAGAGGGTTGATGAATGGTGCCGAGACTGGAAATTGACCCTCAGCGTCAACAAATGTAATATTTCGAATAGGCAGAGGTCCCGGAAGAATGACGAAAGCAGGATTGAGCGAAACGAACGACAAGGTGTGCGACAGGAATTACGGGGACCACGGCTACAGAGCTGAGAAAGCCCATAGGTCTGGTAGAAACTGGCCAGAAATAGTGCATTGGTAGTAGAGACAACCGATGGGGGATGACAGAACCATAACAATAACAACGGTGACAGAATTGGAATTAGGGCCCCGAACTCGTCCAATGGACTGCAAAAGCTAAGTGACCATCATAACTGACGGCAGACACCAGTGGAGACACTTCGGAATAACTCCACAACAAGATTCGGTCAGAACCGCATAAATATAATTGGTTATAAAGACACACGGGAAGTGCGTACGGAGCCGGCCTCGGTGGTCGTGCGGTTCTAGGCGCTCCAGTCCGGAGCCGCGCTGCTGCTACGGTTGTAGGTTCGAATCCTGCCTCCGGCATGGGTGTGTGTGATGTCCTTAGGTTAGTTAGGTTTAAGTAGTTCTAAGTTCTAGGGGACTGATGACCACAGCAGTTGAGTCCCATAGTGCTCACCGAAGAAGATCTGTACCCAGTAATTAACTAGGCAATATTGAACTGAGCAGGTCAGTTGACAGCAGGAGAAATGTTATCGCCATTTCAGAACAGGCGTTTCGTCGATCTGCTGCAGACAGAAACTGGCCGACTCTTGCAATGAAAACACCCAAAATAAAAGGTGCATTGGTAGGAGGAGGGAGTAAAGCGAACCCGTAGACTAGACTCTGCCGACAAATTTCTTAGTGGTTCCCAATCTCTCGACTCAAGTTGTAATAGGACTGAATTTTCTAAAGGAGCACCAAGCAGTTCTTCACGTGGATTGTCTGTAATAAGCAAACGGACATGACCATAAAATTTGACAAAAAATCTATTCGAGCTCAGTTACCCGCTGACAATTTCACACAAGTAGACCACAACAGATATGATGTTGTTGTTGCTGCTGTGGCCTTCAGTCCTGAGACTTGTTTGATGCAGCTATCCATGCTACCCTATCCTATGAAAGCTTCTCCATCTCCCAGTACTTACTGCAACACACATCCTTCTGAATCTGTTTAGTGTATTCATCTCTTGGTCTCCCTCTACGATTTTTAACCTCCACGCTGCTCTCCAATGCTAAATTTGTGGTCCCTTGATGCCTCAGAACATGTCCTGCTAACCGATCCCTGCTTTTTGTCAAGTTGTGCCACATACTCCCCTTCTCCCCAATTCTATTCAGTACCTCATTAGTTATGTGATCTAACCATCTAGTCTTCAGCATTTTTCTGTAGCACCACATTTCGAAAGCTTCTATTCTCTTCTTGTCCAAACTAGGTATCGTCCACGTTTCACTTCAATGGCTACACTCCATACAAATACTTTCAGAAATGACTTCCTGACACTTAAATCTATACTTAATGTTAACAATTTTTTCTTCTTCAGAAACTCTTTCCTTGCCATTGCCAGTCTACATTTTATATCCTCTCTACGTCGACCATTATCAGTTATTTTGCTCCCCAAGTAGCAAAACTACTTTACTACTTTAAGTGTCTCATTTCCTAATCTAATTCCCTCAGCATCACCCGACTTAATTTGACTACATCCCATTATCCTCGTTTTGCTTTTGTTGATGTTCATCTTATATCCTCCTTTCAAGTCATGTCCATTCCGTTCAACTGCTCTTCCAAGTCCTTTGCTGTCTCTGATAGAATTACAATGTCATCGGCGAACTTCGAAATTTTTATTTCTTCTCCATGGATTTTAATACCTACCGAATTTTTCTTTTGTTTCCATTACTGCTTGTTCAATATACAGATTGAATAACATCGGGGAGAGGCTACAACCCTGTCTGACTCCCTTCCCAACCACTGCTTCACTTTCATGTCCCTCGACTCTTATAACTGCAATCTGGTTTCTGTACAAATTGTAAATAGCCTTTCGCTCCCTGTATTTTACCCCTGCCACCTTCAGAATTTGAAAGAGAGTATTCCAGTCAACATTGTCAAAAGCTTCCTCTAAGTCTACAAATGCTAGAAACGTAGGTTTGCCCTTCCTTAATCTAGCTTCTAAGATAAGTCGTAGGGTCAGTATTACCTCACGTGTTCCAACATTTCTACGGAATCCAAACTGATCTTCCCCCAAGTCGGCTTCTACTAGTTTTTCCATTCGTCTGTAAAGAATTCGCGTTAGTATTTTCCAGCTGTGACTTATTAAAGTGATAGTTTGGTAATTTTCACATCTGTCACCACCTGCTTTCTTTGGTATTGGAATTATTATATTCTTCTTGAAGTCAGAGGGTACTTCGTCTGTCTCATACATCTTGCTCACCAGATGGTAGAGTTTTGTCAGGGCTGGCTCTCCTAAGGCCGTCAGTAGTTCCAATGGAATGTTGCCTACTCCGGGGGCCTTATTTCGACTCACGTCTTTCAGTGCTCTGTCAAACACTTCACGCAGTATTGTATCTCCCATTTCATCTTCATCTACATCCTCTTCCATTTCCATAATATTGTCCTCAAGTACATCGCCCTTGTATAGATCCTCTATATACTCCTGCCACCTTTCTGCTTTCCCTTCTTTGCTTCGAACTGGGTTTCCATCTGAGCACTTTATATTCATACAAGTGGTCCTCTTTTCTCCAAAGGTCTCTTTAATTTTCCTGTAGGCGGTATCTATCTTACCCCTGCTGGCCGCGGCAGTCTCGCGGTTCTAGGAGCGCACTCCGGAACCGTGCGACTGCTACGGTCGCAGGTTCGAATCCTGTCTCGGGCATGGATGTGTGTGATGTCCTTAGGTTAGTTAGGTTTAAGTAGTTCTAAGGTCTAGGGGACTGATGACCACAGATGTTAAGTCCCATAGTGCTCAGAGCCATTTGAACCAGACTCTCGTTAAATCAACAAGTTGATACAGAGACCGATAGACCAGAGAGGCAGGAGGAACTGCTCCATAACTTCCACTATGGGTCAGTTTTCTCGTCATTCGACCTACGCAGTAGCTTCCAGAAAATTGAACATGACGTGGAATGTAGGAAAACACAGTATTCCTCGCGTTTGGGGAGTGTTATCAGTTCAAGAGGCTGCCGTTTGGTCTGAATATCTTGTGTCCTGCGTGCCTTTATTGGAAGACTAAATGTTATCCTCCGTGTATAACACTCGCGTGTGCTTCTGCTGCACCATAACCTTAAAGCTGGAAGCAGGTTGTGAAATTAAACTATTTTATTAATGCAATTATGGTACAACGCAACAGAGCAGTGTTACCCTCTGGGATGAATTTTGCTATGTTCACCTTGTTGTACCTAACGGAGGTGGCTTATCGGAAGTGAAAGTCAGAATTACGGAAATATTTGAACAGTAACAAACAAAATTTTGCCTACCTGCACTGTTTAACAGGTAAATAAAACGGTCGCCAGCCTAACTAGGCAAGATAATGATTAACATTCTCGTTCAAGAAAATAGTTATTAGTAACTTTAATGGATAAACATAACCTATACTTTGTCTCACGCGAGTGCAGTGAACTCTTGACACATGCATATGTTTACGGTAAGATTGAAACTAACAGTTAGAGCAGCACAAGCTATTTGCAAAATTATAACAGGTACCGAAACACACTATTACTTTCAGGGCTTACACAAACTGAATGGTTTTTTATAACGTTATTATTATTATTCACTGCAGAATCATTAACTGGATACTGTTTAAAATGAAAGTTAATTGGAATCCCCTAACAGGTTGCTTCTCATTATCATTTGAATAAAGAAATAATGTTTTTCATAATTAGTGGTTTTCCCATTACTTGTTCTCTAGCATTAACACAATAGACAAACTGTGGGTCCTGTTATATTATTAATATGCACTTCTAATACACAAGAGAGATAAACACTTAGCAAACATGAGTATATAACGTTTCACACTGCAGTTTTCCACCTTTACTACATTGAGAGACATAATTAACATATATGTAAGATACTGACTCACCTTCTGCGATTTACAACAGGCAGTAGTGTGATCATTTACTAAGCAAAACTTTATAAGCCTCAGTCTTACGAACTCTTAATTTGAAGTTGGCAACAATACATTAACAAGCAGTTTTATTAGGAAAATTACTTTCAGCAAGTATTATTAACTTTAATTTTCTTTTTACTATGTTCAAGAGGCATTAATTAGCAAAAACACTGGGCTTTAATGTTCTTTCAGTAAGGACACTCGGAAATCACTTTAGTTCAGACGGAGAGGAACCTGAGAGGTGTTATGACAAGGAGAAAAATCAAGGTAAGTACATAAACTCAGTTATAAATTACCTTGTATTTGAGCACACTAACACATCCATTAAGCTGATCCTTCACTGTACATTGCTATAGTGCTCCATTAAAGTTATTGCGCAATGTGGTGGCGATTGCATATCGGTAGGTGGAATTACAGGTAGAATTGCTGGACTCTGTCATTTCTTGGTGGCGATGATAGATACAAATTCCAGAATAGTCCCAGCTATTTATCCATCCATCCGAGGCATTGGAAAGTGGCAGAAAAAAACCTCTCTCGGAACCAGCACAATATGCAATTACTACATGGCAGTGCACAATTTGGTAGCTCGTCCCCGACTGGTGGCTCGTCCCCGACTGACTCTTGTTCCACCTTTTCTACCTATGCCAACAACAATTTGCGCGCGCTACACAGTTCTGTTCCCGAGGGGACCCACTACACCTTTTATATACTAAAGAACTAAGAACCCTGAGTGAGAATCAGCAGTTTAAATAACAATAATCAAATACATTAAATAAAACAAAACATTTGCACATATTGACATTTCTACAAAAAATTATCCACACAGAAATTACAAATATATACAGTAAGTTTTGTTCCCTCCAAATGGGACAAAGAATTTAAATGACAGATATACTACATTGCATAGAATCAAATCAAGACATTAAAGTTTTTACAAAGAAAGGAGTATACATTTTTGTGTTATCTATTCAATCAAACACATTTACAGAAGGGTAATGATATAACATTAAATGAAACAAAAGCCAAAATAAATCATTGGAGTAGTAGAGCTATGGTGTTACAAGTGGTTTTGTGAAGGTGAGAGTAACTAAATGTGTCGATGATCTCTTATAGCGGAGAAATCGTGCCAGCAACAAAGTGGGGTCCTACAAGGATTACTTAACACCGTCAATGACCACTGTCTTACAGTCAAGAATGAAAAGATGTCTTCAACAAAAGCTGACATTTTGGGAGATGTGATTATGGGAGATGGAACATCACAAAATAAAAAAAAAAAAAATTAAAAAAATTGTGAAGTACCCTCACCTGACAAAAAAGCGACAGTACTCCAGCTATAGAGACTATTAACACTGATGTGTAAGACTCTTCGTTATTTTCTTCGTGTTCATCCTTAAAAATATTGCTTGCAACAGCATGCCTATGCGAATAGTAAATAAATCAAGATAGTGGACGTATCTCAACTGTGCCACTGGGAAACTAAAAACCATTCCCCCTTCCTCTGTCTCCAAAAGTCTACTGTGACGTATTAAAAATAAATCAGCCCATAATGACGAATTCAAAAGTCCCCTCTTCCTTCTCTTCCAGCCGATCACAGCGAAGAACTAAAAATGAGAAATGTATGAAAATCATAGATCAAAGATGGCTGAAATAGCTCAACTGTGTTTTATGCCGTCACGCCTCATCCCTCTTCCCTTCCCTGGCAATCCGATTTTAATATTTCCGGAATCCAGAATTAGTTAGAACTGGATTAGTGTATGAAATTGAGAATAATAGCTCATCAACACCTGTGTTAATTAATAGTAAGAGACTATATAAGTATCATTTTACATCTTTACTCACGAAGTATGGTGGGAAACAAAGGTACATGAGTCTTTAAACCTATTTCCACTCCTTAACTCGTCTTGCAGTATGCTAAACGTTGGTTTCAAATTTTCAGCCTCCTAACTAACGAATACCCATCGAGAAACAACACGTTTCATCTGTTTGAATTCTTCTACAGTCCTTTTTGTACCCATCTGAAACATAATAATATATACCATTCACTCTATGACAGTCAATAGACATTGAAAATCAGTTATAAATCACGATCATTGTACAATGACAATCAGGGGTCATTGATGATTAGTGTTTTGTCATGGTGAGTGGGAAATTAATAGTAAATTGATGTGATGATCTTTTGACAATAATAACAGGTGGTCAATAGAAAATGATGGTCAGTTTTTAGGATAATTATTGTTATCCTACATGTTGAAAATCCTTAATAAACAACTATGAGATACAAAGTACAGCTTACCTTGAGGCTGTGTAATCAATAGTGAGGTAATTAATTTTGAATTGTACTAACATTCTTCCTTGCTTGCCATCCAAACAACTATCCACAAGGTTGCTCAGAGTACGTTTTTAAATACAGAAGACACACTGGGCTTCTTTATTTTCCAAACACACCAGTAGTATATCATTCTTTCTGGATATTACAGCAAGTGGCTGCAGTCATATTCTCTTTGGACTTCTCTCTAGAATTTCATATAGTAATACAAATAAACCTTGATGTTTGGATCTAGTTTACTTTTTAATGCACCATGCTTCCTCCAAGGGCTTGCTCAAATGCCAATAGCGCTTTAGCCACCATATTCCTGGGAATTTGGAAATGAGGAAGAGATGAGAAATTCCACAGGGGAATCGGCTTCAGATGTTTCATATTAAATACGAAATTCTGAAAAATTGTATCCCCACTATTTCAGACCCTCTTTTCAGAGATTGGAGCAATTTTTCTGAAATAAGTAAGATAGTGAAGTTAAAAACAATGAAAGCATTAAGTGGACAAGTGGATGATTATGATGAGAAAAATGATGACGATGATTATGAAGAGGAAAATGATGACTTTCACGATTAGAAGACAGTCTCTGACAAATCGCCAGAGGATAGTGACACGAATGAATTGGTGGAGTGGTAAGTTGTCTCGCTGGCTTAGAAAGCAGTGGGTATTAGTATACCTGGTAACGAAATAATATCTATTGACGAGAAGCTTCACGAAAAATCGATTATCACATAAAGTTGTGCGAAACAAAATTAAATACTGATAAATTGTCTATGAGCTCATTAAATCTTACCAAGACTGTATAAAATGCTAATGTATGCGTTGACAAACTTCGGCTACAGAATGATCTGGAGTAAATATTTTGGATACTTTTGGGCTTCATTGTGACTGGCTCTTTTATTATAATGATTGTTAAAACATTAGGCTCTGTTTGTGGAAAAGACGAATTAAGCTGAACGTTATGTAGTGGTCTTTACGAAGTAATTTAATGTAAATATCACGGAAATAAATTAATTGATTATGGAGGTGAAATTTTATATATGACTGACGCAATTTGGGTACATTTTAATATACCTTTGTCACAACATGTAATCCAGTAGGTTTGAATAAGTTTCTGTATTCGTAATGAGATGTTACTGTAACTTTATATGTATACACCTTAAAATATTTTCAGCGTTAGCTAACTTAGGTTGTGTTTCGGTCTGAAGAAAAAACCGGTTTTAGTAAACCTTCAAATTTTCAACTGATTGACTGTTTACTATTTCTACAAATTTCATTCAACGAGTTCTGCTCCAGCTATGAAGACAATTTTGAAATTTTATTGCTATACTCAGACAGGCTAGAGAGAGGAGTGGGTGGTATAAAGGACAATTGATCCAGTTTTTCCATCTTGGGTTCACGATCGGCTACTTCATTATTAATAGTTCACTGTAACTGGCTGGAAGGAGGAGTGGTAGGGAAATTTTACGTTTTCCGCTACTGACTGTTTAAGTTGTATGAGTCTGCAGTGATTGGCTGGATATAGGGGAGGAGGAGATGGTCTTTCCAACGATCATAGATAGGTTATTTCTATGCTCTTCATCTTTCTTTGAGTGCCTGTTTTATTTTAATCCTACGCTATGGTTAGTTGGTGATGAAGGGAGAGGAGGGGAATGAGTTTTAATTTTCCACTAACACAATTGTGTTAGTCCCAGGACTTGAATTTTTGGCTAGCTGTTTCATTTTCTGTTCTTTGTTGCAATATATTGTGACGGTGGAGGAGGAGGTGGAGAGGAGGGAGGTTAGAGCGGGGTAGTGGCATGGATTTCAATAGTGATGACTTCACTGACGATGTCACTGCCCCTGCGTGTTGTAGTCCCAATGCGAAAGTCAAATTGGCCTGAATAGTTGCAACTACTACTGAAAGAATATATAAACCACAAGTTTACGTCGCACTGACTCTGTGGCGATTTTGTACATTTAGTGACATAAATTTAACCTTAATTTTTTTTTTATATAAGATGTACAACTCGTCACTCTGTCAAATAGTTTCGCTTTATTTCTAAGAATCTAAGAAGATGAGTGACTACGATAAATCTTCTACACATATGGAAACAATGGAGGTTATTTGTTTTATCTTCTGGTCTCTCAATTGCGACTTTTTTCGTAACGTACGTTTAATCTATATGTTCTAACCATCAAATTTCCCTTACTCAAAAACACACCGAGCTCTTATTTCAATTTTAGTACTTTCCATTCTTCGCCGTGATCTCATCTTACATGTTCATGTTAATACGTTAAGTGGGATCCATCAACTTTTTAATACCAAATGGCTCTGCCAGAAAAATGTGCAGCACCTTCAACTGTCACAGTCATATTATTGACACGTTAGGTGATTTATCATTGCAAGAGTGTGCAACAAGAAATTTGTCACGAATGAAACACACAAGTTACAGTAAACAGTGTCGGAAGAGTTGCATCATCACGTTGTGCAAACTCATCCGGAGGCTACGCAGAATTGTATTCCTGCATGCAAACGATTATAAACTCAGCGAATAACATCCTGCGATAGGTTGTCCAAACAATGAGCACTTTTTGCAACACTTCGACAATGGTTCTTGTTCCCGGTTTATCATGTCCCATACTCGTTCAAACTGCGAGAGATTTGGTGACATCTTTGGCCAGGGCAGTTGTTATACTCATTGTACTCTGCGAAGAGCACTTTACGTCGCAGGAGTTTTGTTGGACTTGCCTTTTCCTACTGGAAAAGAGCTTCACCTCCTGTAGAAGAAATGGAAGTTGCACGGGGATAACAGTTTGTGCAATGTAGCAGCTGCTTGTTACTGTAACCTGCAGAAACACCAAATGTAACTTCATTTTGAACCTGGTGCCTCCGCTCCCACTGTAAGGCCTGTGATGGGACCAGCGCGTCGTTGGCGAATGCACTCTGGAGCAACCAGCACTCCAGGTCTACGCTGTGGACGTGGACGCCCATCACTCGCACACAGACAGAACCCATTCTCATTGCTGAAGACGATAGGCAGCCATCCCACGTCTTCAACTATTACACGACACCACCGTAGCCATGATTAGCTGTGGCGTGCTGTCGGTGGTAGCCGGCCTCATTCACCCATGGTGTTAGTCCTTCTGCAAGCACATGTTCCTAATTGTTTTCTGGTGACACAGCAAGTTCACCATGTGCTCAGATTTCGTCCCCGGATGATCGTCGGTCAACAATCACTGATTGCACCTGTGCCTACAGATATGGGCATATCCCACAGGTGACTGTTGAGACCAGTGACACACCACCGGTATATTGAGCGAATCATATGCAGTACTCCAGCGATACGTCCATCCAGATTCCCGCAAACCCACACTGCGAACACGTTCACATGGGTGCACTGACTCAACAAGAGTATTTACTCTTCGGAGGGGAATGGCTGTGACCTGGAATGATTGTTGCAGTGTTCATCTCTAAATTCAGCATAGCTATTGACAAGTGAGTCAAGTCAAATGCTGCACTACACATTGCTTCCGGGTGCTGTACTTTCTTCCAGTAGTGTACAACCGCTCCATTCTGCAACAACGCGTGTAAGCCTGCACAGTTTGTCACAGGCTAATAACAGACGGGCTAGCGAATTACAGTGCCGCCATGATTAGGCAGCTCAAACGGCCACATCTGAGTCGTGCCCTGATTGGGAAGCATGGAATGCGACCTGCGGTGGTGTTCCGTTCTTCCGACTTTCTGGAGACTTATAACGGTGTTACTGCGGGCGCCATGATACCACCATGGAACCACCAGATATAACCTCAGCTGGTAGTCACTGAGTAAACTCTGACAGCACAACGATGTATCACAGACTTGCTGCATGCTAATATCTCATTCCATGCGACAGTATCGTGCTGTCATTTTTCAACAAGACAAGGCTCATTCACATGTGGGACATATCACTATAAATAATTTCCATGGCGTTGAAGTTCTCACGTAGCCAGCAAGGTCCCCATATCTGTCCCTGATAAAACGTATGTGGGACCAGCTCGGACGTAAAATCCGTCCCAGTATTAGCATCCAGAATACCTTGGTCTAGTCACAGGAGTTCTGGACGAGCTTGCCTCAGGAGCAGAAACAACTGCTTTATAGCACCTGTACTAACGAAGCAAGGTCAGAGCAAGTGCGGAGTTATACTGATAAGTGAGCTCATATAGCCAAGTTCTTTGCAAATTTGACTAGATTTTGTAATCACATGTCCTCTCAACTCCTGATGTTTCATTCAGCTTCTTGCTTCCCTTCTGGATGCTTCCCTTTTTTGTCAATCAGTGTTAAACTGGCCCGCAATTGATGGAACCTGGAGACAATTAAAATGCGTGCCCTAGCCTGGACTTGAAAACGTGTCTCCTTGCTTACTGGGCGCGAATGCTAGCTGTTACGCCATCATAACATTATAGATGACATGCCTGCTCGGACTACCCTTGTACAAAGCCATCCCTAACACAAACTTCAATTCAGATCATCAGTTTATTTTCTCCTTCTTAGATCGTCACTATTGCCTAGGCTCTCCGGTATTGGAATAGCACCCTAGCATAGGACGTATTGGGGAAATCCTGCCAGTACCCCAGGTGTAGGTGATCTACAGATCTCATACAAGTAAATTTTCCTCGAGACATTGGCGTCTGATGTCAAATTGTGAATTTCAGGTAATGTTAGGGAGGGCATTGGACTAGGGTAGTCCATGCAGCAACATTAGAAGCAGTGCTGTTGTGTTGTAATGGCTAGCATTTGTGCCTCAACAGTAAAGACACATGGTTCCAAATCCCGGCGATAGTACAAATTTAATTCATTTCTTAAGCTTCGATCATTATCATAGATAAAGATGATAAACAAATGTCTCCGGGGAAAATTTAATTATAAGTCCTGGAAATACTTAATGCACCTTAAGGCAGTTAACACATACAATCTTCCCCCCCTCTCTGCACTAAAACGGCCTGCCAGATCAAAGCTCTAACATAATCCTATGACAGTGTTTAGGATCGCCGACAGCTGTGACCGAGCGGTTCTAGATGCTTCAGTCTGGAACCGCGCTACCGCTACGATCGCAGATTCGAATCCCGCCTCAGGAATGGATGTGTGTGATGTCCTTATGTTAGTTAGGTTTAAGTAGTTCTCATTTCTAGTGCTCAGAGCCATTTTTTTTTGTTTAGGATACAAGAAACTAAGAAAGCCACGAATAACCGGGTACTGACTTTGGAACAAATAGCATGACATCGTTAGAATAAAAATTACGTTCATGAAAAAAAAGTGTGATGATGACCGTCAAGTCTACGCTGTAGGGTCAGAGTGGTATTCGGATGGAAACTTGGTGCGTTGAGGTTATGTCTTGAATGACCTGTGCTCTCTAACAGTATAGGTAGAGCACTGCAGCTCTGTCTTCTTGCTAGGAATCGGAAAATCGATTCAGAGCCACGGGAGAGGCAAGGAGCCTCTGATGCGTGCCAGAGAAGCGCTGACGCTGCCCAGAATAATCAGCAGCGATCGATCTTGGCAGTCGTCTTGAGGATTCGCTTGCGTAATTCTGCAGAGTTCCACAGGCAGATTACGAAGTTCGCGCCAGGGCCAACAGAAAGCAACGTGCTGGTTCTGGGTAGGAAAGTGACAAAGCATGCTACGCACCACGGAAAAAGTCATTGCATCAAAGGATGTACTAAGACTGTCATCTAGAACTAACTAATTTTCAGTCTTACTATTCTTTGGAAGCACAGACTGAGACAGATAAAACAATCAACCTGAAACACAAAACACTGCTTGTCAGGAACAATGCTAGGTACAGCTATGCAGTTTGTTGGAAATGGAAACTTCCACGTGTGTATACGTTTGTTTATATGGTACCACAACTCAATATTTTATAGATAATATTCTTTATGTACTCTGACAGTTTCTTTTCACTCTGTCTCTTGTTACAGGTGGCGTAAGTTAGGAGTGTTGCTGTCGGACTAACGTCTGTAACAAGGCAAGAATCGGCGGACCGTGGGTGAGTGCTTATTGATGAAGTGCGTATAGCACTTCAACGCAGTCCGTGGGAATCGTGTCGTGTTTCCAGAGAGACAGGCGTTCCTCAGAATAATTTGGTCACGATTTTACACAAAGAGCTGAATTTCCATGCATACAAAGTGCATCTCTTGTTGGTAATTCAGCGATATGATACTGCAGATGTGCTCAATTTACTATAGACATTGTGATGCCAATCGTTGCAGTCAATTACTACCGTAATGAAAGTTCATTCTTCCGAAGACGCGACTTTTCACATAACCGGGAATGTAATCAGGCGCTCTGTCCCGATCTAGGGGTCGCAGAATCCACGTTACCTCGTGCAGAAGATAAGGGGTAGCTTGAAAGAAAATGAATGGTGCTACATAATACGGAACAGGACAATTTAATACTTTTCTTCTCTGAGCCTACCATTACGGCAACAGTTCAGCTGGGCATGTTAGAACTGTACCCTAAACTTCATTTCCTGCAATTTCAACCATGCGTGATGCTTCAAACAGATTGTACATTCTCACATCAGGAGGTCATTTGTTCGCCAGTTCTTTGATGGAAACTTTCCTTACAGATTCATCGGTGGTGACGTTACTATATCATGGCCACCACTTTCACAAACATAGCCACTCATGAAATATTTTGGGGAGTCACGATGTTGAGGCACGAATACGAGATAGTGCTGAGGTTGTGACGGAAAAGATGTTGGCAAAGACGTAGAGAGAAGTTGAGTATCGCGTCGACATCCTGTAGGCAACAAACGGATTACATGTAAAAGTGTATCTATAGATATTGCCGAAAATTTGAATTAAAACAAGCATATTACTGAGCATCTCAAAACAATGAAGTTCGCTGATTTTACTCTTCGTATAACTGCAAATCTTAGAAACGAACGCATCAGCCCTCTGACATATTATGCGTACTTCCATTCAATTATATCTTATGGAATGATTTTCTGGTGTAACTCACCACTTAGAAGGAAAGTACTGACTACACAAAAGCGAGCAATAAGAATAATACGTGGTGTTATCCCGTGATCGTCATGTAGAAACCCCTTTAAGAAGTTAGGCATTTTAACGGCACCACCACAATACATAAATTGGGTAATGAATTTCATCAAACATAACCTACCGCAATTTGAGAAGAACAGCAAATTCCATACCTATAATACTAGAGGAAAAATGTACGTTCATGTCCTATAATTATAGCTGTCAGTGGCTTAGAGAGGAATATAGTATGGAGCATCAAATAGTCTTTATCATATTCCCAAAAAACAAAAGACCTCCGAGAGAAAGCAAAGAAAGATTTAAATCCAACCAAAAATCATTTCTTCTTCTGCTCAATGGACGAACTTCTATTTAGTAACTTATAGCCTGTGAAAAGAAAGGTAGTTTCTAAGTATACTGCCATGTGTACGACTAAAAAGTAATATGTTTATTTATGTTAACACTTACGGTGTACATGCATGCATTCTCACAACAACAGTGGGAACCAAGAAGGTGCTTAAAACATCAATGAAGGACTGGTGTGATAGAGTTACGCGAAACAACAACGCAAGTCCCCTCCATGAAAAACACGACCACGCCTTAGCACCAACGCCTCCGAATTTTACTGTTGGCACTGTGTTCGCTGGCAGTGGACGTACACCGGGCATTCGCCATACCCACACCCTGCCATCGGATCGCCACATTGTGTACCATGATTCGTTACTCTACACAACGTTTCTCCACTGTTCAGTCGTCCAAAGCTTACTGTCGTTACACTAACCGAGACGCCGTTTGGCACTTGCCGGCGTGTTGTACGGCTTATGAGCAGCCGCTCGACCACGAAATCCAAGTTTTCTCACCTCCCACCTAAGTGTCGTAGTACTTGTAGTGGATCTTGAAGTAGTTTGGAATTCCTGTGTGCTGTTCTGGATAGTTCTTTGCTTATTGCAGATTACGACTCTCTTCAACTGTCGGTGGTCTCTGTCAGTCAACAGAGGAGGTCGGCCTGTACGCTTTTGTGGTATACGCGTCCCTTGACGTTTCCACTTCTTTATCACCTCAGAAACAGTGGACGTAGGGATGTTAAGGAGCGTGAAAATCTCGTGTACAAACACAAGTGACACTCAATCACCTGACCACGTTCGACATCAGTGAGTTCCGTGAAGCGCCAAATTCTGAGGTCTCTGTATTGGAGTACGTGGCAGTAGGTGGCAGCAAAATGCACCTAATATGGAAAACGTACATTGTTGTGGTTGTCCGGATACTTTAGAACACATAGTGTACATTATATAGCTTAAGGAACCACTTGCAAGAAAACCACATCGCCGTAACTAGCATACTTCCTTACAAACAAATTTTGGCACTCATCGAAAGAATGCTCTAACTGTATATATAATAGGTTAAAATATATCAATGTGTGCAGACGCTACAGCGATGGACGGTGGAAGTGGTGGTGGCTCACTTGCGAAGTGCCACACGTAGTGGGGGAGGTAAGGTTATGGCAGCTGAGTTCAAAGTATACCTCACATAACGTGTATGCTACAGCTAGGTGGTGTGCATGCGACTGTTTTAAATGATATGTCAGTGCGACGAATAATTCGATAAATTCGAAATTTCTAAACAGCATCATCAACCGCGATAACGGAGCTACTGGGAAAACTGGGTACTGATTTCTATTCCAGTCATCTAATACAAAACAGAAAATAGCCGTTATTCAGTCGAGCTGCAATTCAGCTTCATGCATGAATTTGAAGTGAAAAGTAATAGCTCAAATAATTATAATGAAAAATTTACAGCATTGGTCATGATAATAGGCCGTTTCAATCCCTGAGTTGTACGTTAAAGCGCATTTGGAGCAAAATAAGACTTTCCTCCTGAATAAGACTCACTTAGTTCTTTCAAGCTATGAACAAACTTTTGTGTTCTGCACAACTGTACATTTATATGATATTTGATTTCTACCTGTGTGTATTGCGGCGAGGAGCTGTCCTTTTGAAAGTGTCTATTTTATTCCTTTCCTTGATTCATCTGACCTCTCGTTGAGTCTAAAGTGAAAATCACTACTGCGAAGTAAAATCGGAATACCAAGAAAGAGTTATGCGAGATAATCGAAATGACGCTCGTGTTTTTATATCTGAAAGCTGACGTCTCTTCAGATTTCGTGCCAGCTGTATAAGCATGACGCTCGTACCGACTTCTTATACTCTTTGGGAACCAATAAGTCAGTGTGTGGTGGTGTTGAGCACATTAGCCCTGGAATCTCAATGAGTGAAGTAGAATTAGCTTCAGTGATGACTTCCCCTTGGAACTGAGCCCGAATGACCAGCGAAGACTTGTCAGGGGGCGCTTGGGACAGCAGTGGGATACCAACCTGACTATCGCCCGCCATACAGCCAGAAAACCAGGAGTGATGGTTTGGGATGCTGTTTGAAATCATCCTTTGGTTGTTATCCACGACTCCCTTAGAGCCCAGCGGTTCGTCGACTATATTCTACGCCCCATTTTGCTGCCCTTCATGGACAGCTGTCCTGGGCTTACATTTCAGCCAGACAATGTTCGCTCTCACACGAAGAGAGTTTCTGCTATTCGTCTTCGCCCTTGCCAGAACTAACCTTGGCCAGCAAGGTCACCGGATCTCCCTAAATGAGAACCTTTGGAACATAATGGGTAGTGCCCTCCAACCAGCTCGGAATTCCGACGATATAACGGTCGAAATGGATAGAATTTGGCACGATGCCCCTCAGGAGGATGTCCAACTGCTCTATCAGTTGATGCCTAACTAAATAACTGCTTGTACAAGGGCCATAGGAGCACCAACGAGTTATTGAATTGCTCAACTTGTGGAGATGATTCTCTTGAATACAGATCGAATTTTCTGATTTTGAGAGGAAATAAGAAGCGATCTGCTTTTTATTGCTAAAAGCTTTCAGTAGCCAGGATCGACCAAATATTTCTTTTTAAAACAACCGGTTTCGACAGAGTTCGCTGTCATCTTCAGGTCTTAAAAAATATGTTCAGTTTACGTTGGACCTCTAACTGAGTTATCAGAGAGTCTAATGTTCATTCACATGGCAGCCTGCCACGAGATCCAATGTAAATGAACACGTTTTACAACAAAAAGATTTTTTAAGACCTAAAGATGACAGCAAAGTCTGTCGACACGGGTGTTCTAAATAACGAAATGTTTAAGCGATCTTGTCTGTTGTTTTCAGTAATTCTCTCGTATAAATTACATTTTTTTAAATTTCAATCTTCTGTTTCTCTGTACGTGTGCATCAAATCTTTCGATTTCCATTCCATTTGGTTTCGTGTTTGGGTCACTCTTTCTTTTGTTTTACAGTGTATTTCTGATGTTCTTTGCTTTTGCTGGTTTTGCGGTTTATGTGGACATAACTTCTGTCAGGCGCTGAGGAATAGAAAGAGATCAATCAGCTCAGTAAGAATATTATGAGTTTAAAAAAAAACACCTTGCCTTTCACCCGTTGACGACAGGGCCAATTATAGAGATAGGGCAGCGAATCCTCTAAGGTTGAAGGTATACCATCTGCTAGTCTCATGTACACATCACGCAATCGTAACGTATTTTGAAGTGTCGTGCATTCTTTTCAACCTACTGTCTTGCTGCTCAGCTTGAGTTCGGAAGATTAGGTTAATTGTGAAACATCTTAGGATTTCGCTGACTGAACACTCTGTACTTTGAGACTGACAAAGCAGTTAAGTTATGCAAAATAAAGAAAAAATGATCCTTTTTTAGATTAATTTTTTGTATTTTTAGTCTCAACATTACAAGCACCGTTAACATTTAATCTTTATATCAACCATTAGAGTGAAAAAAAATTTGGTTTTCTAATTTTTTCACTAAATTAACCTATGTTACCATATTAAGCAACAAGTACCAGAAGCAATGGAAAAAGCAGCCAGTTATTTAGGAGCCACTGGGACATCCAGTGTTCAACTATCCAGGCTTTCACGTGATATATTTAAAAGGAATTTCACATTTTCCCTAGAGACGATGCCACATCTCTAAACTTCCATAAATTCATAATGTCTAAAACAAATGGTAGTTCTAAATAAAAAGCATATACTGTGATAGTGGTCTCATCTCCAAAATACTCGTAAAAATAACAGCACACACTCAAATTTACGTTCCAGAGATTTAGATATACTTTCTTTCAAATTCGTACCGACTACTGCTTTTAAAGCTAGACATAACTGCTATATTTCACTATATTGGTAGAAGTACGGAGCCTACCTGAGTGTACCACTAAATGTGTCTGTCTCATATAGCATCCGTGGATTCATGCGAAAGACACTGCTACTTAAAATAGTCGTTCATGGCAGAAATCATTTATGCTTTAAGGGTTAGACTATAATTTATAGTTTTACATTAAAATTTTGCTGTGCCCATCTCTCTTTAACTTGAAATTAGTCTGATTTGTGTGTAATACTAATGTCATGTAAACTTGATATCGCCCGTCCGGCTATCAGCGCAGTCTAACGCGCTGCTTCCTGAGCGGGAAGGCGTTCCATTCCTCAGCAGGAATCCGGCCGACGGATTAGTGTCGAGGTGCGATGTGCCGGACAGCCTGTGGATGGTTTTGAAGTCGGTTTTCCTTATACCTCGGCGAATGAGGGCTGGTTCCCCTTAATCCGCCTGTTTCACTACGTCGACGTTCGCTGCGCAAACGCTGCCTCCACGTACGCGTACACCATAATTACACTACCACGCAAACATTCGTCCGGTATGAGAAGTTCCCGGAGGGGGGTGGGGGAAGGTGGTTTCCGTTTCCACTGGGGGGACCTTGTTTAATACACAATACACTAACTTGATGTCATAGTTTTTGTTACTGAAAATCGTTTCCACAGCAATATAGTGAAACCAGTTGTTTCAGAGGTGCCATGTACATAAAAATAATTTTCGTGCCTGAATAACAATCGTGAGCGCTGCATTTTTTCTGCAGTTGAAGTTATGACCGTCATATTTTGTTTAGAAACATATGTTCTTACTCGCTGAGAAATTATTTCATTCGCTCTATTTCCTGTTAGCCTACAGTCCCTCGTCCTTGATGATCTGGCCCATTTATTTCGCATTTCATCATACTTGATGAACACACCCAAAACACACACACACACACACACACACACACACACACACACACACACACATATATATATATATATATATATATATATATATATATATATATATATATATATATATACCGAAACACGAATATTTCGTACACACCACTAGCCAAAGACTACTGGATTCTTTCATAGGAGAGATGGTTCGGCTTCGCATATTGAATTATCATCACAGAGATCGGCCTACATTAAGTAAACTTCATACAACATGGAACTTCATACTGTTCTAAAAACGAACTTTTTGAAGGCAGAACTGATCGTTGAAACTGGTTCTATAGACAAACATACAATGTGAATGTGTTCCAAAGCAGAGTGGTAACGACACAGTCTGCAGTGCAAATGGATGCGGGTTCAAATATCGCCAGGAGATTGTATATACAATTCTCTTTTAAATCTTTACCAAAATGACTGTTATTATTTTTGATTAATTGCTTTCAGTCCTTTTTTAATTTTAATCCTCTGTTGCATCATTTTCATCATCGTGCTGATATTTTTATTTGCTGTTGTTTTTCTTCCTATCATTCTTCTTTCTTTTGGAATCTACCTGTGTCGCCTATACCTTGTCAATGAGTTCCAAAGAGGAGTGGTTATATATCGGTACCGCTTCAGCTCGAGTAGCAAAAGCGAGAAGTAGCAGTACGCTTTCAGCGCTGAAACTGATTTATCTTCTGTCTTGAGTTGCCTCTATCCGGTCAGCTGTAATCGCCATGAGCAAAGCAATCGTGATTTTAGTTTGGCTACAGATTGTTGGCCGCCGTTTCCTAGGCTACGTCGCACATCACTATGATGTGGTTAGGTTAGGACACGAATGTAAATTGAGGGCTACAAAACGCATCCTATGCCGCAGTTCAGTCACTGCTCGCTTAAAATCAGCTTTGGCCTTAGCATGTCGCATTCCCGCCATACCCGATCATAACAGGTCCTCGTTACATGAACAGCACTCGCGAAGTGACCAGGTGTGTTTGCGTGCTGCCTTTAACCGAGCCGTGTTTCATGTGGCAACACTGTAGCGCCAAGTGACAGACGTCATCATCAAGCAATTTCAAACGTTCTTGTGCAACGCAGCTCGCTCTTTATTCGCATGAGGTAATAGCCGCTATCGACAGGGGATCTCAAGTTGATACCGTATTTCTAGATTTCCGGCAAGCTTTTGAGCCCGCTTCTCACAAGTGACTTCCAATCAACCTGCTGGCCTATGGGGTATCGCCCCAGTTGTGCGACTGGATTCGTGATTTCCTGTCAAGAAGGTCGCAGTTCATATTAATAGACGGCAAAATCATTGAGTACAACTGAAGTGATATCAGATGTTTCCCCAGGGAAGCGTCCTGGGACCTCTGCTGTTCCTGATCTATATAAATGACCTGGGTGACAATCTGAGCAGTTCTCTTAGGCTGTTCGCAGATGATGCTGTAATTTACCGTCTAGTAAGGTCATCCGAAGACCAGTATCAGTTGCAAAGCGACTTAGAAAATATTGCTGTATGGTGTGGCAGGTGGCAGTTGACGCTAAATAACGAAAAGTGCGAGGTGATCCACATGAGTTCCAAAAGAAATCCGTTGGAATTCGATTACTCGATAAATAGTGCAATTCGCAAGGCTGTCAATTCCACCTGGGTGTTAAAATTATGAACAACTTCAGTTGGAAAGACCACATATACAATATTGTGGGGAAGATGAGCCAAAGGTTGCGTTTCATTGGCAGGACACTTAGAAGATGCAACATGTCCACTAAAGGTACAGCTTAACACTCTACTCATCCGCCCTCTGTTAGAATATTGCTGCTCGGTGTGGGATCCTTACAAGGTGGGATTGATGGAGGACATCGAAAGGGTGCAAAAAAGGGCAGCTCGTTTTGTATTGTCACGTAATAGGGCAGAGAGTGTGGCACATATGATACGCGAGTTGCGATGGAAGTCACTAGAGCAAAGACGTTTTTCGTCGTGGCGAGATCTATTTACGAAATTTCAGCCACCAACTTTCTCTTCAGAATGCGAAAATATTTTGTTGAGCCCAGCTTATATATGTAGGAATGATCATCAAAATATAATATCAAGAGTTCGAACAAAAGGTTTAGGTGTTCGTTTTTCCCGCGAGCTCTTCGGTAGTGGAATGGTAGAGGGATGGTATAATTGTGGTTCGATCAACCCTCTGCCAAGCACTTAAATGTGAATTGCAGAGTAATCATGTGGATGTAGATGTAGACTATAGTGAAATAGCAGTATACTTCCTCTGGACGCGTGCACCTGAAAGCAGACTACTCATGGGCTCTTGATAATGGTAGAAGAGACCGATCCCCCACCAAAACCGGGCCGGAAAGTGCATGCGCTCGGCTGCATTCCCGAACATCGGCGCGCATGCGCCCTAGGACGGGCCGCTTGACGCCCCCTCCACGCGATCTCCAGCTGTGGCGACTCCCAGCAGCGGACGCAACATGGGGTCAGTTGCTCCGTAGTCACTGCGGGGTGCGGACACAGAGGGGTACGTCCGGCGGCCCCCGGTTCGTATGCCGGAGTCGAAGCGCTCCGCTGGCGGCAGAAGGCCGGTTCGTCCTGAGACCCACTGGCCGGTGCCGTGCATCTCGAGTGCGGCGGACTACTTTAACTAGGATACGTCATTTAGATTAAGTCTGCGTAGCTTCTGCATTTGATCCTTCGAATTACCGGTGCTACATCATGTTTATATAGAGACAGCAGGTAAGCCATCTGTCTTATCCTTCCAGTTTCGCATGTCGGTATTCTGCCAATGTGAAAATTGCACCACGGGAGCATACTATGAAATAATTGCCCGTATTCGTGTACTGGTTTACTTCAGACAGCTCGACAAGCATATGTTTGTGACTCAGCCTTGAATGCACAGAAGTAACAATTTTGGGCCCGTTTTTGGTGATCGTCATAACTGTGATATCACTGTCTCATCTTTTGGCCTTGTTTTCCTGTTCCAAGTACTTTTTCGAATGTCAAGTAGATACAGTGGAGGTAATGTAGCCACGGTAAGATTATAGGAATACAGACCTATGAAATGAGAAACTCTAAGTGTTCTCTAGACATGGCATCTTACTTGTCGCTCTATTTTCTTATCTGGCTTGAATTATTCTTCCATATAACAGAGCTACATTAGTTATTCGATATACATTCGGAGCATGCCGTTAAGTAATTATTAATAATTCATTTTCCTCATAGATTATCGTCGAAAATATATTTCTCGACGCAGCACATCTGACAAGCCTTGTAAACGGAAGCGCGTAAAAAGTTTCGCTCGTTTTAAATGATAAGAAAACTACAAATAGGCAGTCCCAGTCAAGACTATTTGTATCTATGTGCCAAAATCCGTCCCATAAAATGCCTTGGCGCATTACTGAAGTTATTGTGATACCACTTATGCGTCTTAAAGCTTTTTCTCATTTCTCACTGATCTCAGCGTCGTTAACAGGGGTGGTGTTTGAGTGTAGGAATAGACAGTTTCTGAGAAAGGAGACGTTAATGAGGGAAAGTTCGTAGAGACATAATACATACCCAATGACAGTTGATCACACGTCGTCGCTTTCAGTATTTTTTTGAAATGTCCAGAAAGCATAGGTTAAAGAACAAGGTTCCTAGAAAACATATTTACTGACAAACCGCTTTGCCGTATACCACTGAGAAATTTCTTTGAATGAAACGACAAAGAACACTGGAGTTGCACACTTGAGAGTTTAAAGTAAAGGCCAGTACTAAGACCTATATACTATCTGCATCAGAGGCTACAATAACTATTAGTGTTACCACGGATAATGCACACAGTCAACTGTATGTTATTTCTGAAGTGTAATATTAATCATTTTTCACCAGAAAGTGATAGGTCATTGTTGTTGAATGCACCAATACAGTATCTGGTTTGATGCAGCTCTCGATGTTAGTCTATCTCAAGAAAATCTTTGCAGAGCTAATGCATCCTAGATCACTTACATTTCTCACTCACTACTTTATTCGAGCCAGATATATAATTTTCTCTAATATTCTGTCTCACTACTTTTCAAAAACTTATTTTGTACATTTGCTTATATTGTTTATCGCCCACGTTGCATTTCCATATTATGCTGCAGTTCAGAAACTTTCAGAAATTCGATTCCTTGCGCTTAAATGTGTACCATGCGTTAAACCTTTCTTTTTCCAGGTAAGTTGTTTCGCCATTGGCATGTCTGTTTGCATCCTGCTATGTACTGCAGCCATTTTTTATTTTCCTACGCAAATAGCGAAATTAGTTTTCTACTTTCATGCCTCATTTTCTGATCTAATTCCCTCAGCTGCATTTAACTAAACTCCGTTACCTTTGCTTTCCATAGGTTGATGATCTGTAATAATCTCTTCTCAAGACACTGTTCATTCCATCGTTGGTAACTGTTCATTCACTTTATTTCATCCCTTTTAAATCCAGAGCCCATAGAGTGTATTCCTATCAATATTTTCACATGAGCGTATTTACAAAACAGTTGAAGTGCGCAGTTGATGATAAAATGGGCCCATGGGCGCTATTATTTAATTGGGTGCAGTTGTTATTTTACAACGAAAATGTTGCACTCAATCATGTTATGTTGCTAAGACTCGTAAAAGAGCTCCCAGAAGTAAAGGAAAACGAACGGCAACTGCCAGCCATTCTTCAGCTTCTTCATTACACACAATTGTGGAATATGGTTCAGCAACAAAACGGAAACAGCTTCCTTCAAAAGCTGCGACTCTCGTTCCAAGGTATGCTGCATAAAATGTCTACTTTTTAATCAGTAATATGAATTATTGTGTACATTTTACGGCCTATGTTAATAAGTAGTGACGAATAACTATATTAGCGTCGTATACTGACTGGGCTGTTGGTAGTTCCTTCTGCACTGAGTTACTGTTCTTCACGGATTGACAGAAGCAAGGGACTGGGCCCCAAGGCGATTAGCCATTGCGGTACATTTTTCCGTATCGTCAGGAGTGCCGCAGGCAAGTGTGAAAGGACGGCTCTTATTCTCTGTGTACGGAAGTGATCTGAAGGACAGGACGAGCACCAGTCTGCAGCTGACGATACTGTGGAGTACAGAAGGTGTCGTCACTGAGTTACTCTAAGTGGACACAGGATGACTTACACAAACCTTTCTAGTTGTTGTGATGAGTGGTAGGTTGCTCCAAATGTAAAAAAAAAAAAAAAAAAAAAAGTACGGAAAACGATACCTTAATACATCTATACAGCGTTAGTAGTGTACTGCTTGTCGTAATCCTACTATCATATTGATTACAGGCGAGATGTTGCAAAGCGATATGAAATGGAACGAACGTTGGAGGACTGTAGTAGGGAAGGCGAATAGTCCATTTCGGTTTCTTGGGAGAATTTTAGAAGGAAGGAAGGAAGGAAAGGAGATTGGATTTAGCTTCCTGTTGACATCGACGCCATTAGAGATGGAGCACAAGATCGGATTTTGTCAAGGATGGGAAAGGATATTGGCCGTCCCCTTTGAGAGGAACCATACCGCCATTCGCCAAACCTAAATGTGGATGGCCGTTTTGAGCCGTCGTCCTTCCGAAAGCGAGTCCAGTGTGTTAACGAGAATTTTAGAAAAGTGTGGTACCGCAAGGGGTCACATACTGGACTATAGTACGATCTGTTCTTAATTAGATGTCGAGTGTCTGGCTCCACATCCGGTCGTATTATAGTAAGATATTGAAGTATCTCAGAGACTAGCTGCTAGATTTGTTACCAGAAGCTTCGAACGAAGGTATTACGGAGATACTTCGAATCCAAAGGGGAATTCCTCCAGGGAAGGCGACGTTATTTTAGAGGAACACTAGTCAGAAAACTTAGAATGAACATTTGATGCTGAATGCAGGAAGATACTGTTGCCCTTAACGTACATTTTGCGTAACGACCACACAATAGGGAGAACTTTGGGCTCTTGTGGGGGTATACTAGACAGCCGTTTTTCTCTCTCTCTATTAGCGAGTGGAACAGGAAAGGAAATGACTGATAGTGGTACAAGGCCCTCTTTGAGAAGCACCATACGGTGACTTGCGAAACATGTAGGCCTATCTCGATGTAGATGTAGAGGTGGTCAGATGCGTAGACGTTACTTAAATGGAAAATGAAGAAGGCAATGGGTACGACTGTCTAAAAACTCCCGTGCAGCGATTCGCTTGATTTGATGCACTGCAAACACACACACACACACACACACACACACACACACACACACACACACACACACTCCTAGGTGTGGCTCAATAGCCGGATCCAGTGCTGCCCTCCTTCCGCATAGTAGGTCATTGTCCTGGCCACAGTGCCACTGTACGCTCTGGAAAGGGATTTTCGCCTTCGTGGTATAATTTACGGACGTTAGTACTTGAAATGATATTAATTTTTTTTCTTGATAAAGGTAATTGAACCGTTCGTTTGAAACCAATCGACAGTGCACGCGTGTTCACTGGAGGGGCAGCTGTTTGCGGAGTAATATTACTGATATTTGCGGCGCAACGATAAAGCCGTTATTTAATTTCATTCATTTCGCGTCGGTCGTAGACCCCTGGAGTAAAATTAAAAGTCGTGTCACTTAAGCTAATAATTTTGGTCTTTCAAGCATTAATTGTGGTAATATCGTGTCAATACGACAAGTGACAGTTGTAAACTCATGTGTTCTTAATTCACATTTAACAAAATATGGCTTTCATCAACATATAATTTTTTGTGTGAGCGTGAAGCTAAATTCAAAATTCCTAAGAATTTTGTATTGCGCTTATGAGACTACCATTCTGTTTCATAGAAAACATACTTAAATCGTAGCTACTACGAATAGCCTTGACGAGCAACTACCATGGTAATTCGTAGCCAGTTCGCTTTCATATTTATCCTTGCAAAAGGAACAGTACGTTGTCTTCCAGAAAAGCTTCATTCCACTAGAAAAATGACAGAGTGCACTTCATCACAACTTTCCTTGGTATCATTCTGTCTTCACGGATTCAAAAGAAACTGTTTAACATCCCGACGATGGCGTGATCACTGGAAACGTTGCACAAGTCCCAGTTGAAGAAGGACGTGAATGGTAAAGGCCAAACCTTTCCTAATGGCGTCTCAATATGGGGAAATTATGAATAACGTAACTCTGAGTTTCATCATCCGTTCTCTCGAATACGAGTACAATGCGTTACTGTTACAGCGCTATCACTGTGGGTTTGGCAGAGATGTCGTGTGATCCTAAATCTTCGGTGTGACGGTGAGGGAAAGAGGGGGGGGGGGGGGGGGGGTGAGAGGGAGAGGAAGGGAGCAGGAGGATGGAAGACAGGTAATAAATTGTTTATTGTTCCGGTGACGTCGACTCAACAAGAGATTGACCACTTTATGATTAAAAAGAGGATAGATACGTGAATAATGAAAGTGTTCTCGTTTCTAGAAATGAATCTTAGCGGCATCCATCTCAGTGGGGTAAGTATGTGACATATACGGTCTTGCAACAGTAATATGCGTAGCAGCATTACAATCTGACAGCAAGAATTTGTTGTGACATATTTTATTTTGATGTAAGCTTATAGCTTCCCGCTTTCTTTTAATTAAAAAAATAACTAGTCACTATTAGAGACAACATTGATCTGTAGATAGTACTGAATGATAGAAACTAGTCGTAATTTAAAATACACCATTAATCCAAGCCCTTCCCCTGCTCCTCCGAGTCTTTAAAGAATCGAAATGCCATTCGTAGATCAGCTCCACGACTTTGTATGTATCTTCAGTGGCATATGCGAGTACTGTCTACAAAATAAGTAGCAAATAGAGTTAGCTGTCTAGAATTATTAAATTGGAACATCGTGTCTGATGCTTAGTTTTTGTGGCATGAACTGTGAAATGTCGATAAATCCTTCGCCATTCATATTTTTGCGGATCACTAAGCGAGACAATCTTTAGAAAATTCCTGAAATTATGTTTAAACTTTGTTGCAAGTCGTTAAGTGCTCCCATCATCCAACACTGGATGTGTATAACTTAGGTAATTTGTGCTCCGTGTTAATTAAAGCCGGCCGCTGTGGCCGAGCGGTTTTGGCGCTTCAGTCCGGAACCGCGCTGCTGCTACGGTCGCAGGTTCGAATCCAGCCTCGGGCATGGGTGTGTGATGTCCTTAGGTTAATTAGGTTTACGTAGGGGACGGATGACCTCAGATGTTAAGTCCCATAGTGCTCAGAGCCATTTGAACCAGTTTTTGTTAACAAAAGCTAGTTTCTCACGAAACCCAGTTTCTATGACGTCATATCTCTTGAACTACGAAGGAACGTCAGAAAGTATATTAGACATGTCGTTCTAAGCTTAGACCGCTGTGCAGCGGTGCACATTGTCAGACTGCACAACGAATATCGGGTTCCTTGCAGACATATTTCTGTTGCGGTACGGATAACAGCTGCATCGCAGTATGAATGTGAAATGGCACATAGACTGGAAACGTACTCCAAACTTGCGGTGTCCCTATATTAATATTGTGCGCAGGAACGTCTAAGCTGCACTCAAAATCGAAGTAAAATTTTCGTGGTGTATGAACCAAAGGCAAGGTTGCGTCCATCCGTAGAGAAATAGTGCCGACATTTCGGGCGAGGCCACACAGACGTAGAGATGCGGGTCGGGAAGACGAAGTCTTGCACCACACGATTATCATCTTTTCGGCAAGGTGAATGAACAGCTGCTGCGGATGAGTGCGTTCACACACAGTTTCTCGAATGGCTCCATGACTAATGAGCGTATTTCTTTCGTCGAGGAAATGGATGCCTTGTCTTACGTTCCAGTCATTGTTTATACAGAAGTGGTGACTATGTTGAAAAATGGTGTCATGTGTCTGGGCCACTTAAAGTGGAAACTTACTCGTCTGTAGTAATAATATGAAACTTAGTTTCCGGTGTCCCCTCCTATGCCGTACAATGATGTAATTTTGCAGGTGCTTTCAGTGACAGATGTGCTTACAGTCATCATAATGTGTTGCAAACACAGCAAGCAGTAGATGAGGAATAACTTAAAATCTAATGAATGATGATGAAGCTTTGCTGCTTAAACAGGGAAAATTTAGAAGGCAATAGGCTTTAACTTTGCATTAGTTTGTATGGGTGTCAGGAAGAAAAAGTTTCGAAAACGTTTACTTTATGTGTAGATTTGTTGGAAACAGGTATGTGTTATTCTTCAATAATAGGTTGAAAATAATCTGAGCAATATGCGAGCCGTGAGGTGTGCTGCATCAAAACATAAACATTAAAGTTACCGAAATTATAAATTGTATGTGACTTACTGCGTCAAACCTTCAACGTACGATTGTACGGAAGAACACGAGGGCACAGATTAGTGGATATCGAACGTGATACTCACGTTTTTAGAAATGAATTTTCGCAATATTAACATCACTGGAGGAAACTACGGGAAAAATACGTTCTTACAACAGTAATGAGTGAATTGAATGCTTTTTAAATTTAATGACTACTTTTATGCAATAGTGAAAGTAATTTTCTTGCCGCTCCTGGAAGCAGTTGGGCAGGCAACCTACAGTTGGGACTGGCTGACTGGTTGACAAGAGCTCGTCCCAGTAGATTGCCTGCAGACGTTGTTTAACAGCATACGTTTAGAGCACAGCGTTGTATGGTAGTGATACATTGACTGTGGGAAAACCGGAGCAAAAGAGAATCGTAGCATTTGAGATGAGGTGCTACAGGAGAATTTTGAAAATTATGTGAGCTGATAAGATAAATAATGAGGAGGTCTTCGCTGAATCGGCAAACAAAGGAATGTATGGAAAACACTGACAACAGAAAGGGACAGAATAGTGTATCTGTTAAGAAAGGGCGGAATGACTCCCATGATACTGCAGGAAGCTGTAGAGGGCAAAAATTGTATAGAAGGAAAAAGACTGCAATACATCCAAGGCAGCTTGTGGTCGTGCGGTAGCTTTCTCGCTTTCCGGGTTCCCGGGTTCGATTCCCGGCAAGGTCAGGGATTTTCTCTGCCTCGTGATGACTGGGTGTTGTGTGCTGTCCTTAGGTTAGTTAGGTTTAAGTAGTTCTGTGTTCTAGGGGACTGATGACTATAAATGTTAAGTCCCATAGTGCTCATTGCCATTTGAACCATTTGAGCCATACATCCAGGAAATAATTGAGGGCTTAGGTTACAAGACCTGCCCTAAGATGAAGAGGTTGGCACACGACAGGAATTCGTGGCGGACCGCATCAGACCAACCAGAAGACATGACTCAAATAATCAGCAAAACTGAGAGTCTAAAATGAACATACAGTCACGATATCCCTCGTGTTAGAATGCCTTCTTTATTTTTATAATCAGTTTAGCATATGTTGTATAATACCGCCACTAATGGTGATGTCTTCAACACTATCTCATCTCAGTCGGTAATGCAGCTAAATTCCTCTCCATCAGCCAACTGGGCGTCCTCCGGCTTTATCGAAACATTAAAATGTTTGCAATGCAATAAAGAAAAGACAGACAGATCATACTACGACCGATGCTGTCCTTTCTGTCCCACATCAAGAATGTTTCTGTTACCTGCCTATATTTCATTAGGTAGTAGTCAAGATATTCTCTTATCTCTTGGAATCCAATAAAGACTTCCTTCGACGTTAAAGTTTTTCGCGGCGGCGTCCTTATACAGGATCTGCAAAATAAAACTGGACCGGAAATTGCACCGTAAGATAAAAGAAAAAGGCGACGCATCACTCAGGAATTATCCGAATGGGACGGAAATCGGTAGATATGATGCACATGTGAAAATACACGTGATAACAACTTCATAAACAGTGGATAATTTATTTGAGAGAAAGAGCGTTGGTCCACCTCTGGCCCTTATGCAAGCAGTTATTCGAGGTGGTAATGGCGGATCGTCCTCCTAAGGGACAACATACCAATTTCTGTCCAATTAGTGCGTTAGACCGTCAGACTCGCGAGCTCTGCCTATAAGGCTCCCAGCTGTTTCAGTTTGGGACAAATCCGGCAACCTCTCTCGCCAAAGTTGGGTTTGTCAAGCACGAAGACGAGCAGCAGAAACCGTCGCCGTGGTTAGGTGGGTGTTATCCTCCTGATATGGACGACCATGCTGGCTTGCCATGAATGGCAACTAAACGGGGCACAGAATATCGTCGACATACCGCTTTGCTGTAAGGATGTCGTGGATGACAGACAAAGGAGTCCTGCTAAAAAAGAAGTGGCACCACGGACCACCGCTCCTGGTTGTCGGTCTGTAAGGGGGCCGACAGACAGGGTGGTACCTCACCATTGTCCGTGGCGCCTCCAAACAAGTCTTCGCTGCTCTTCGAGGCTCAGTTCGACACCAGTCAATGAGATTAGCGGCCGAAAACGTCTCTTGAGGCGCGCCAAACAACAACGTGATTGTCCCCCCTGCCGTACCACATGAGATCTTCGAATGTTGGTCTTGAGTCTCATTGGTTTTTATAGCACTTTAACTACGGCGGTACGTCGAGGTTGTTCTAAGCCCCGTTTTGTTGCTCTTATGCCGAACTAAAATGGGCTTAACCTTCAGCTAGATAACGCCTGGCCACACACGACGGGGCTTCTATTGATTGATCCTTGGCCAGCAAAGTGCCGGATTTCTCCCTAAATGAGAACATATGGAGCATTATTGGCAGGGTCCTCCAACCACTACGGGATTGGACACAAATTGGCACGGTGTCCCTCCAGAGGACACCCAACAACTCCATCAGTCAATGTCAAGCCAAATAACAGCTTGCAAAATGGCCATAAGTGGACAAACGCGTTACTGAGTTGCTCACTTTATGAAGTTTTTTCTCTTAAAATGGTTCAAATGGCTCTAAGCTCTATGGGACTTAACATCTATGGTCATCAATCCCCTAGAACTTAGAACTACTTAGACCTAACAAACCTAAGGACATCACACAACACCCAGTCATCACGAGGCAGAAAAAATCCCTGAGCCTGCCGGGAATCGAACCCGGGAACCCGGGCGTGGGAAGCGAGAACGCCAACGCACGACCACCTTTTTTTCTTAGTTTACTTCATTAACCGTAAGATAGGCAACACAGTCTACATCATCCGAGGCCGATTAAGTATGTAGGGTTGCCTATCTTCCAAGGCAAAGTAAAGCTCCGCCGTCCTGCTCTCGGACTAGTTGGAAATGACTGAACGCCGTGTCATCCGCAAGCAACTAAAGTCCTTTTGGAAACGCGATGTGTAATGGTGCGTGGTCTTCACACATTCCACCGGCCGTTATCGGATTTTCAGACGTTCTAGACTCTACTTATGATTCAAAGAGCTTCTCAATTGGCCCAAGATGCTGACAGCACCCTGTTCCAGTTGTTCCACTGTCAGTACCAGGAACTGATTGTGGGTCCTCCGGATATGAATCTTGTTGATATTTAGGATCAAAGAATGTTTTCTGGGTCAGTCTTATTTTGCTCACCCGACAGAAAATTTTAAACAGTAACTGCCTACCAGATAATTTGTAATTTCTTGTAATTTCTTCACCTTGATTTCATGTGCCCTGCCATCATATTTATAGATTTCCCTCCAGCCTGTCCTTTCATCCATTTCTTTTCTTTTTCCTTTTCCTACTTTCCAGTATGCTCATCTACAGTAATCACTGACAATTTTTGAATGGTTTCCACATAGAACGGCTATTTCTCTCTCCAGTACTTTAAAACATTTAACACGCGCTGATCGTAATCTTTCCTCTTCAGACCCATTGGATTCATACGCTTAATAAGTATTTTGTTTACCAAAAGCAATCCAGAACATTTTACCCTGTGCCCTGTCCCTCTAATTAACTCCTTCAACTACACTCCATAGAGAAACTCATCAATTATTTCTATGTTATCACTGTCAATTTTTAATTTTCTCTTTTTCTGTGCACTTGCTGTATATAATTTTGTGTCTAATGTCAAGATTATTTTTGGACTTTCTGTATTAAGTCATTCTCAGCTGGTTTGAACTAGAGACGATCTATAGGATGTAATCAGCAAAACGAATGTCGTACAGATATGTTCATTAACATATACTGCATTTTACCCAGTTTTTGGACGTATAAACTCCGCCTGAAGGAAATGAGCACAATTTTGATAATATCTTTCTCATAATCGTGTTTCACAAATCTGAATTTGTTGAAGCAGTAGGATTTTTATATACGTATTCTTCAGCGTTATAAGGGCCTTTGGTAGATATGTAAAAATTCAGTAAAAATTATGCTCAAATATTTATAAAGACTGTTTATTACAGAGATCATTAGGTTTTATGGGAACATATAGCCACAGTTTAAAAAATTTTTAAAGGTTTTGCATTAATTTAGATATCAGTGCCTACTCTCGCCACTTCATTTTACTCTTAGATTTGTACAAGATATATGTTAGTATTTACATATCTGCGAACAAAGGTAAACAGATTTTGTGGTATTGAAACAAGTAGAGCAATCGTGCTCTGAAAAGCGGAAAAAACGACTGAGGAGTGGCAGTGAAAGATGTTCTAAGTTCCATTCTTTCCCAAACTCGTTTTCGGTGTTTTCTGTTCTTGTTAATCGCTTGCATCTCCGTAGACTAGATGCTTGAGCCAAACCGTGGATAAAGTTTTTCAAAGATGCGGTAATACGTAGCGCATGGTCCTTGAAGAACCTATGTGAACATCTAGCGCTCGGACGTATAAAAGACGTGAGGAGTGGCTTTTGTTAGCTGCAGTTCTATTAGTTAAAAACATAATGCTGTATTTCTGCACTTCTATTATCACAAATAGAACATAGTACTCAGTATTAACGACATTTGGAACAAAATGCTTTTTCATAATATTTTGTTGAGAATTGACTTTCTTGAGATGGTGGCTGTATACAGAATACATGCTGTGTCGTGCAAAGGACAAGGCAGCAACTATTCACTGTTAATAAATATATTTTTATAGAGAAACATTAGATGTATGAAAGAACAGTCGACAATAAATACAAACAACAGCAAAACTGGAAACAAACGTGTTGTTTCGAAACCGGTAACGCCGCTTTATGTGTAAAAAGGTTTATTAAGAATTTCTGTTTTCTTATTAGCAGTAATTACCACATAAAACGTTCTTATTGGCACCTAGAACTAGTAGAATTTCGGCTGTGGCACTTAGAACTTTATTAATAAAGTACATAGTTTCTAATTTGTCTCGTTTTCTGGGTGATGCTGTTGTTGTTGTTGTTGTTGTCTTCAGTCCTGAGACTGGTTTGATGCAACTCTCCATCCTACTCTATCCTGTGCAAGCTTCTTCATCTCCCAGTACCTACTGCAACCTACATCCTTCTGAATTAGTGTATTTATCTCTTGGTCTCCCTCTACGATTTTTACCCTCCACGCTGCCCTCCAGTACTAAATTGGTGATCCCTTGATGCCTCAGTACATGTCCTACCAACCGATACCTTCTTCTGGTCAAGTTGTGCCACAAACTTCTCTTCTCCCCAATCCTATTCAATACATCCTCATTAGTTATGTGATCTACCCATCTAATCTCCAGCATTCTTCTGTAGCACCACATTTCGAAAGCTTCTGTTCTCTTCTTGTCCAAACTATTTATCGTCCATATTTCAATTCCATACATGGCTATACTCCATACAAATACTTTCAGAAATGTCTTCCTGACACTTAAATCTATACTCGATGTTAACAAATTTCTCTTCTTCAGAAACGCTTTCCTTGCCATTGCCAGTCTACATTTTATATCCTCTCTACTTCGAGCATCATCAGTTATTTTGCTCCCCAAATAGCAAATCTCCTTTACTACTTTAAGTGTCTCATTTCCTAATATAATTCCCTCAGCATCACCCGACTTAATTCGACTACATTCCATTATTCTCGTTTTGCATTTGTTGATGTTCATCTTATATCCTCCTTTCAAGACACTATCCATTCCGTTCAATTGCTCTTCCAAGTCCTTTGCTGTCTCTGGCAGAATTACAATGTAATCGGCGAACCTCAAAGTTTTTATTTCTTCTCCATGGATTTTAATAGCTACTCCGAATTTTTCTTTTGTTTCCTTTACTGCTTGCTCAATATACAGATTGAATAACCTCGGGGAGAGGCTGCAACCCTGTCTTACTCCCTTCCCAATCACTGCTTCCCTTTCATGTCCCTCGACTCTTATAACTGCCATCTGGTTTCTGTACAAATTGTAAATAGCCTTTCGCTCCCTGTATTTTACCCCTGCCACCTTTAGAATTTGAAAAAGAGTATTCCAGTCAACATTGTCAAAAGCTTTCTCTAAGTCTACAAATGCAAGAAACGTAGGTTTGCCTTACCTTAATCTTTCTTCTAAGACAAGTCGTAAGGTCAGTATTGCCTCACGTGTTCCAGTATTTCTACGGAATCCAAACTGATCTTCTCCGAGGTCGGCTTCTACTAGTTTTCCCATTCGTCTGTAAAGAATTCGAGTTAGTATTTTGCAGCTGTGGCTTATTAAACTGATTGTTCGGTAATTTTCACATCTGTCAACACCTGCTTTCTTTGGGATTGGAATTATTATATTCTTCTTGAAGTCTGAGGGTTTTTCGCCTGTTTCATACATCTTGCTAACCAGATGGTACAGTTTTGTCAGGACTGGCTCTCCCAAGACCGTCAGTAGTTCCAATGGAATGTTGTCTACTCCGGGGGCCTTGTTTCGACTCAGGTGTTTCAGTGCTCTGTCAAACTCTTCACGCAGGATCGTATCTCCCATTTCATCTTCATCTACATGATCTTCCATTTCCATAATATTGTCCTCAAGTACATCGCCCTTGTATACACCCTCTATATACTCCTTCCACCTTTCTGCTTTCCCTCCTTTGCTTACAACTGGGTTTCCATCTGAGCTCTTGATATTCATACAAGTGGTTCACTTTTCTCCAAAGGTCTCTTTAATTTTCCTGTAGGCAGTATCTATCTTACCCGTAGTGAGATAAGGGTCTACATCCTTACATTTGTCTTCTAGCCACCCCTTCTTAGCCATTTTGCATTTCCTGCCGATCTCATTTTTGAGACGTTTGTATTCCTTTTTGGGTCCTTCATTTACTGAATTTTTATATTTTCTCCTTTCATCAATTAAATTCAATATTTCTTTTTTTACCCAAGGATTTCTACTAGCCCTCGTCTTTTTTCCTACTTGATCCTCTGCTGCCTTCACTACTTCATCCCTCAAAGCCACCCATTCTTCTTCTACTGTATTTCTTTCCCCCATTTCTGTCAATTGTTCCCTTATGCTCTCCCTGAAACTCCGTACAACCTCTGGTTCATTCACTTTATCCAAGTCACATCTCCTTAAATTCCCACCTTTTTGCAGTTTCTTCAGTTTTAATCTACAGGTCATAACCAATAGATTGTGGTCAGAGTCCACATCTGCCCCTAGAAATGTCTTACAATTTAAAACCTGGTTCCTAAATCTCTCTCATACCATTATATAATCTCTGTGATACCTTTTAGTATCTCCAGGGTTCTTCCATGTATGCAACCTCCTTTCATGATTCTGAAACCAAGTGTTAGCTATGATTAAGTTGTGTTCTGTGCAAAATTCTACCAGGCAGCTTCCTCTTTCATTTCTTAGCCCCAATCCATATTCATCTACTACGTTTCCTTCTCTCCCTTTTCCTACACTCGAATTCCAGTCACACACGACTATTAAATTTTCGTCTCCCTTCACTATCTGAATAATTTCTTTTATTTCATCATACATTTCTTCAATTTCTTCGTCGTCTGCAGAGCTAGTTGGCATATAAACTTGTACTACTGTAGTAGGTGTGGGCTTCGTATCTATCTTGGCCACAATAATGCGTTCACTACGCTTTTTGTAGTATTTTACCCGCATTCCTATTTTCCTATTCATTATTAAACCTGCTCCTGCATAACCCCTATTTGATTTTGTGTTTATAACCCTGTAGTCAAATGACCAGAAGTCTTGTTCCTCCTGCCACCGAACTTCACTAATTCCCACTATATCTAACTTTAACCTATCCATTTCCCTTTTTAAATTTTCTAACCTACCTGCCCGATTAAGGGATCTGACATTCCACGCTCCGATCCGTAGAACGCCAGTTTTCTTTCTCCTGATAACGGCATCCTCTTGAGTAGTCCCCGCCCGGAGATCCGAATGGGGGACTATTTTACCTCCGGAATATTTTACCGAAGAGGTCGCCATCATCATTTAATCATACAGTAAAGCTGCAAGCCCTCGGGAAGAGTTACGGCCGTAGTTTCCCCTTGCTTTCAGCCGTTCACAGTACCAGCACAGCAAGGCCGTTTTGGTTATTGTTACAAGGCCAGATCAGTCAATCATCCAGGCTGTTGCCCTTGCAACTACTGAAAAGGCTGCTGCCCCTCTTCAGGAACCACACGTTTGTCTGGCCTCTCAACAGATACCCCTCCGTTGTGGTTGCACCTACGGTACGGCCATCTGTATCGCTGAGGCACCCAAGCCTCCCCACCAACGGCAAGGGCGATGCGATGATTCATGGGGGGGGGGGGGGGGGGGGGGGGTGATGCTGTAAGCAGTATAATTCTGCGGTAGCAGAACACCTTTCCAAACTTTCGAATACAAATCTGTTATGTAGAAACATAGATACGCCTTTGTCTTTTCGTTCTCCGTAGAAATGAGACATTTGGCATTCTGGCCGAGCGGTTCTAGGCGCTACTGTCTTGAACCACGCGACCGCTACGGTCACAGGTTCGAATCCTGCCTCGGTCATGGATGTGTGTGCTGTCCTTAGGTTACTTCGGTTTAAGTAGTTCTAAGTTGTAGGGGACTGATGACCTCAGTAGTTAAGTCCTATAATGGTCAGAGCCATTTGAACCATTTCGCACTTACAAGTTCTTTTGTTTTCCGTCTTCAATTTTGATTCAAATATGGATGCACCTACAAATTATCTCCTCGAAACAGTAATAAAATGTGGTTCAGTCACAGTCATTCGTTTATATCTGCTTCGTGTCGTACGTGCAGTTCGTTGCACGTAAATTGTCGACATTGTAGGCAGCAGTGGCGTACCTAACTGCTGCCCGCAGAACTGATCTGCACATTTGCTCCAGAAGGGCTGATGAGGTACTCTGTACAGAATGGTGCTGCTTATTTCTCCGGCCTTGCAATGAAACGGTAGCATCCGGCAGCAGCTGCCAACGACATTAACCCCTCTCCGCCTTTTCGGCCGCTAAAAGAGCGCGCTTGAGGCCAAATTTTATCATGTTTTTCTTTTCCCTTACGCCTATTTTTTATTTATTTATTCAGAAGCTACCACTCAGATTACCGACTCGGGTTTGAAAAGCGTTTCAGATTCTGCTCGCTCCATACACATTTTTTTTTCTTTCTCCTCTTTTGATTCCGAACAACTTGACTTTGTAAATTAGGAATCGTAGTCGTTGATCTGCATCAAAGAGAGCATCGTAATTCAGTGTGTCTGAAGCGTGAGAAAGGAAAAAGGAGACACAAAGCGTAGAAGACGATAATGCGAAGAGAGTCGTTGGAAAACTGAAACTTTCATTTCGTGGTGTGGAGTTGGACGGCGTGTGGTCACTAGGTAACAAAGCTGTTCTCCGTGAAAGTCACGCCTCGAGATCGAGTCATGTAATGACGCTCAGCTAAAATGGATCTGCGAATTACGAATCACATATGCTCATATTGTCAGCGTTTCGCTTCTTACGGCCAGAAACACCTGTATTACTTCCCTTCCAAGTGTTGCTAAGTAATTTTGGAAGTACGGAGCGATTTCTCATATCCTTGCCATGGACATGCTATGCTGCGATGACTTTTATATTGTATTTTTGCAACAGTTATACGTTACGAAACAGCAGTGCCACCGTTATTGAGAAGTACGATGCAGTGATCTCTGCATGTCCGAAAGAACAGGCACTGCTACGTCTACAGTCGTCAATATACACAGGAAATGTATTGGCATTTACGAATATGAATCACCGTCGGCTGTATATAACGACAAAGATAGTGACACAAGGAACACAAATTATGGACGTTTGTGTCTGGCCGTGATTCGTGCACGGATAGCAGAGGTGGTTAAGGTGACCTATCGCTTAAAGTGAGAAATGCATCCATGTCCGAAGGAACATGCCATCTTTCTTCTTAATAACACAGACACTGGTGTTTCGTATTTACGAGCTACAATATCATGCCCGAGACTTACAATAATTGAGTCCATCCTGGACGCGAATATACATAACGTGCGAGTGCATGTTGTGACACGAGGAAAAAGACATATGAAAGTTAGGGTCTGACCGTGATTCGTGAAACTGGTAGGCCAAGCCGTTAAGACGACGGCTCGTGTAAATCGGGAATCCGGGTTTCCAGCTCAGGCCGGCACACACTTTCACTGTCGTCTTTCTAATGAACATTTGAAGGTGATTCACAATCGCAGCTGCGAGTACATTTCCTGCAATTATAGAATAAAAAGCGGTAACCTGTAGTAACGTACTGCAGATAGTCTGTTTGTAACTGCTTAGGCTTCTTACTCATTCTAAAGCATCCTGAGACGTGTAATTCCTGTAGTCGTACCACCAACTAGCCGGTTAAGTATTTTCTGTGGTTAGAGGAAGAAAAACAGATACAACCATTAAAGTGACAAAGACTAGTCGAACCCTTTGGTGTTGGAAGCAACCTTTGAGTTGACGGCAAAGCAACCTTAGGTTAACAGACTCTATTATTAGTTTTTGCTTTTATTCCATCGTAAGAACATGAAACTGATTTCCAGTTGCCTCAACGCATGCGTGTACGCACCATGGAGTGTTCTGTCCGATACCTTCATATCGGCCAGGCTGTATCCGAACACTGTCAAAGGCAGTGCTCCATGCTCCAGTATCTCCACATCTGGAATGGGCACTGCATACATAATACTTTTTAGATGATCCCTTAACCAGAAATACCGCCGGTTGAGATTCGGTGAGCGAGCACGCAGTAGAACTAGACGCCCTCGTCCGATCCAACGACCAGGGAAGATACGACTGAGATGCGTCCAGACGTTAACGGCGGAGTGGGCTGCAGCACCGTCATGCAGCAGCCACATAACCCTTCGAATCATCAATGTTACTTTTTCCAGCAGAGGAGCCGAAATCAGCCGCAAGACACGCCGATAGTTCCTGCCAGTTGCGTGGCGTGAGAGAAAGACTGTTCCCAAAATACGATTGGCAATTATTCCGGCCCACAAGTTCCTGCTACATCGATGGTGTCACCATACCATACTACCCCACAGATGACTGTTACGAAAGTTCATGATGTAATATTGCGTAAAGCCGGTCTCATCTGTGAATAGGATGGATGACGCAAATCCTGCAATAGTAGTTGTCTGGTGAAGAAACTAGTGACATAAATGCTTCCGATGTGGAAAGTCCGTCGCTAGTAAGCTCTGCACATGCTGTAACTGATACGGGGAGTAACGATTGTTCTGGATAATGCTCCACACGGTCGCCTGGCTTACCCTGTACTGGAAGGGCAACTGCCTGGTACTGGCACGGAGCGCCGGTCGCCTTCCACAGTGTTAATACGTCTGATGTCCCAGCACTTCGGGTACGTCCTTCGTGACACTGTCTCAGACAAACGGCAGAACACTGTTGCAAATATTTTATGCTGTCGTTTTTGTCGGCGGGGACATGTGTCCCGATTCAAGCTTGCTGCCCGCCGACCGTTGCCATTTGCCTTTCCGAAAGTAAACACCATGTCGGCAAGCTCTCAGTTCGAATACGGAACTATTGTCTACAACGCTGTATCCCGTCCACTATAAGGTGAGTCAGCAAGAGAAATGAATTGGACACATCATTACCAATTACTGTGGCAGGAGACGAACAGTGCCACCTTCTGGTAGTAAACCATGCATACTGAATCTTTGGCTGCATGGTACTGCTCGAAATACACTGCAGTCGTTGTAATAAAGTATGAATGAATAAATGATCTCAAGCGTAGAAACCATGTACTTTTTGTTCCGTTTTCTCCCATCGATCAATCCCTAGGGTTAGTACAAGGCGGAAAAATTACCCTCTGTATTATCTCTTATCAGCCTCAAAAAACGAACTCATTTAATCTTTGTTGACCTAAATATTTGGTCGTGTGTTATGTGCAATTGACAAATTTAAAACCTATGGTTAGTGAGTGGAACATTTTCGGACAGAGGTGAACCATCATAACCTTCCTTCTCTTCTACTGTCCTGAGTGGACGGCATGTCGCTTATTTAATCTAGCAATGTCAGTGATTTTGGGTACCAGGTTGCCCTTCCTGTAGCCACTGATACCACGCCAGGACGGTGTACAAACCGCCTGAAAACCACATACAGGATGATTAGCGTAACGGCCTCGTCGATAATCCGCCAGGTTGATCCGATATGGGTCGGCGCACCTCCCTGGTGCCTCGGAAGCGGCGTGTCCACACGAGAGTGTTTATTCCTGAAGGTTGTCAGCAACCATGTCCATGCCGGTAGCTGAGTGGTTTCCGGCACGGTAGCTCAGGGTGATCGGTCAGAGGGCTCCTCGCCCACTGTCATAAAGAAAACTGAGTAAAGGGATCAAGGATACACTTGAACTGATGTCTTGTGATGTCCTGCTAGACCAAACGCAAAGAACAATACCGGTCCAAAACGGAAAAAAAATGTTGTTAGTGTGACGGACTGTCATGCCAATGGGCCCGAGTTCGAGTCCCGACTGGTTCGGAGATTTTTCTCTGCTCAGGGACTGGGTTTTGTGTTGTCCTCATCATCATTTCATCCTCATCGACACGCAAGTCGCCGAAGTGGCTAAAGTGACTTGCACCAGGCGACCGGTATACCCGACGGGAGAACCTAGCCACACGACATTTCATTTCATCACTAACGATAGTACCATTTATTATGCATGGTTGCATGTAAATGGCAGTTTATTTATATATTCATGTAAGTGATAGTCGGAATTAGTGATAAAAATTGCAAAAATAGTTATATGAGGAGCACATCCAAAAGCTTCATACACAAAAAATGCGTAGCCAGCAAAAAGATCCAGAATAGTGGTAAGCATAGAGTCAGAAATATGTAAATAGTTTTTTAATATGTTTTTCTTGTTTTTGTCGAAGATTCTAATCAGAATTCTTCATAAAACGCTTAATGTTCAGTGATGTGTAATTATAAATTGTTATCTAGACCGAATTGTGTTTAACAGTTTTTCCTCTTAGTTAAGGCGATACCTCTCTGTCACGAATATGACCTGCCTGTAACGCAGATAATTGTGGCATATTCGCCGCTCGAATATTTTATTATATGGGGTGAAGTGCTCATTAGCAGTTATAAAATTTCGCGATCCGAATAAAACAATACGTCTCGCTCTGATGTATATCAATTGTGTGTCAGACCACAGCCGTGTTATTCGAGTGTGAAGTGGCTCGTAAAGAGACGGTAATGTGAAAATTTGTAATTACGGTTTTTTAAACTTTTTTGCTGAATTCGCAACAACTGAAACAGTGAGTTACAAGCAATGCAATGCAACTCATACATGAACCGCTGCATACACCGTTTGGATGATATCTGAGTATGTGACCGCAGGTACTAACAGACGGGTGAGAAATGTGTGGAAAAGTAGCAATTAGTATATAAGATAAAAATGGTAATTATCTTCATCGAACCGTTTAAAAAGCACCATACTACGGAGAAAACTAAACTAGAATTGAAAAGAACCTGGGTTAAAATCCCTGTCCGGCCATTAAAAAGAAAATTTTCTGCATTATCCCGAAAACGCATAGGGCAAATACCTTTGAAAAATGGTATAAAAGGTGAAGGATTCGTTATGAATAGGAAGGTAAGGCAGAGGGTGTGTTACTGTGAACAGTTCAGTGACCGGGTTGTTCTAATCAGAATCGACAGCAGACCATCACCGACAACGTTTGCTCAGGTATACATGCCGACTTCGCAAGCTGAAGATGAACTGATAGAGAAAGTGTATGAGGATATTGAAAGGGTAACGCAATATGTAAAGGGGCACGAAAATCTAATAGTCATGGGCGACTGGAATGCAGTTGTAGGGGAAGGAGTAGAAGAAAAGGTTACAGGAGGATATGGGCTTGGGACCAAGAATGAAAGAGGAGAAAGACTAATTGAGTTCTGTAACAAGTTTCAGCTAGTAATAGCGAATACCCTGTTCAAGAATCACAAGAGGAGGAGGTATACTTGGAAAAGGCCGGGAGATATGGGAAAATTTCAATTAGATTACATCAAGGTTAGACAGAGATTCCGAAATCAGATACTGGATTGTAAGGCGTACCCAGGAGCAGATATAGACTCAGATCACAATATAGTAGTGATGAAGAGTAGGCTGAAGTTCAAGACATTAGTCAGGAAGAATCAATACGCTAAGAAATGGGATACGGAAGTTCTAAGGAATGACGAGATACGTTTGAAGTTCTCTAACGCTATAGATACAGCAATAAGGAATAGCGCAGTAGGCAATACAGTTGAAGAGGCATGGACGTCTCTAAAAAGGGCCACCACAGAAGTTGGGAAGGAAAACATAGGTACAAAGAAGGTAGCTGCGAAGAAACCATGGGTAACAGAAGAAATACTTCAGTTGATTGATGAAAGGAGGAAGTACAAACATGTTCCAGGAAAAGCAGGAATACAGAAATACAAGTCGCTGAGGAATGAAATAAATAGGAAGTGCAGGGAATCTAAGACGAAATGGCTGCAGGAAAAATGTGAAGACATCGAAAAAGATATGATTGACGGAAGGACAGACTCAGCATACAGGAAAGTCAAAACAACCTTTGGTGACATTAAAAGCAACGTTGGTAAGATTAAGAGTGCAACGGGAATTCCACTGTTAAATGTAGAGGAGAGAGCAGATAGGTGGAAAGAATACATTGAAAGCCTCTATGAGGGTGAAGATTTGTCTGATGTGACAGAAGAAGAAACAGGAGTCGATTTAGAAGAGATAGGGGATCCAGTATTAGAACCGGAATTTGAAAGAGCTTTCGAGGACTAACGGTCAAATAAGGCAGAAGGGATAGATAACATTCCATCAGAATTAATAAAATCATTAGGGGAAGTGGCAACAAAACGACTATTCACGTTGGTGTGTAGAATATATGAGTCTGGCGACATACCAGCTGACTTTCGGAAAAGCATCATCCACACAATTCCGAAGACGGCAAGAGCTGACAAGTGCGAGAATTATCGCACGATCAGCTTAACAGCCCATGCATCGAAGCTGCTTACAAGAATAATATACAGATGAATGGAGAAGAAAATTGAGAATGCGCTAGGTGACGATCAGTTTGGCTTTAGGAAAAGTAAAGGCACGAGAGAGGCAATTCTGACGGTACGGCTAATAATGGAAGCAAGGCTAAAGAAAAATCAAGACACGTTCAGAGGATTTGTCGACCTGGAAAAAGCGTTCAAGAATATAAAATGGTGCAAGCTGTTCGAGATTCTGAAAAAAAGTAGATGGTGGTGGTGGTTAGTCTTTAACGTCCCGTCGACAACGAGGTCATTAGAGACGGAGCGCAAGCTCGCGTTAGGGAAGGATTGGGAAGGAAATCGGCCGTGCCCTTTCAAAGGAACCATCCCGGCATTTGCCTAAATCAGGATGGCTGGAGACGGGATTGAACCGTCGTCCTCCAGAATGCGAGTCCAGTGCGCCACCTCGCTCGGTGAAAAAAAAAAAAAAAGTAGGAGTAAGCTATAGGGAGAGACGGGTCATATACAATATGTACAACAACCAAGAGGGAATAATAAGAGTGGACGATCAAGAACCAAGTGCTCGTATTAAGTGCCCCTACTCTTCAATCTGTACATCGAGGAAGCAATGATGGAAATAAAAGAAAGGTTCAGGAGTGGAATTAAAATACAAGGTGAAAGGATATCAGTGATACGATTCGCTGATGACATTGCTATCCTGAGTGAAAGTGAAGAAGAATTAAATGATCTGCTGAACGGAATGAACAGTCTAATGAGTACACAGTATGGTTTGAGAGTAAATCGGAGAAAGACGATGGTAATGAGAAGTAGTAGAAATGAGAACAGCGAGAAACTTAACATCAGGATTGATGGTCACGAAGTAAATGAAGTTATGGAATTCTGCTACCTAGGCAGTAAAATAACCAATGACGGACGGAGCAAGAAGGACATCAAAAGCAGACTCGCTATGGTAAAAAAAGGCATTTCCGGCCAAGAGAAGTCTACTAATATCAATTACCGGCCTTAATTGGAGGAAGAAATTTCTGAGGATGTACGTCTGGAGTACAGCATTGTATGGTAGTGAAACATGGACTGTGGGAATACCGGTACAGAAGAGAATCGAAGCATTTGAGATGTGGTGCTATAGAGGAATGTTGAAAATTAGGTGGACTGATAAGGTAAGGAATGAGGAGGTTCTACGCAGAATCGGAGAGGAAAGGAATATGTGGAATACACTTATAAGGAGAAGGGACAGGATGATAGGACATCTGCTAAGACATGAGGGAATGACTTCCATGGTACTAGAGGGAGCTGTAGAGGGCAAAAACTGTAGAGGAAGACAGAGATTGGAATATGTCAAGCAAATAATTGAGGACGTAAGTTGCAAGTGCTACTCTGCGATGAAGAGGTTAGCACAGGAAAGGAATTCGTTGCGGGCCGCATCAAACCAGTCAGTAGACTGATGACGCAAAAAAAGGGACATTCGCGCTGTTGCCCATTGCATATGTGGTAGTAAGCTAGCCGACTAAGTATACATTAGTACAGATCACATCCATCCTACTAAAACCCGTGAATGACTTGCCCACATCTGTCACATCAGACAAATCTTCACCCTCATAGAGGCTTTCAATGTATTCTTTCCACCTATCTGCTCTCTCCTCTGCATTTAACAGCGGAATTCCCGTTGCACTCTTAATGTTACCACCGTTGCTTTTAATGTCACCAAAGGTTGTTTTGACTTTGCTGTATGCTGAGTCTGTCCTTCCGTCAATCATATCTTTTTCGATGTCTTCACAATTTACCTGCAGCCATTTCGTCTTAGATTCCCTGCACTTCCTATTTATTTCATTCCTCAGCGACTTGTATTTCTGTCTTCCTGATTTTCCCGGAACATGTTTGTACTTCCTCCTTTCATCAATCAACTGAAGTATTTCTTCTGTTACCCATGGTTTCTTCGCAGCTACCTTCTTTGTACCTATGTTATCCTTCCCAACTTCTGTGGTGGCCCTTTTTAGAGACGTCCATGCCTTTTCAACTGTGTTGCCTACTGCGCTATTCCTTATTGCTGTATCTATAGCGTTAGAGAAGTTCAAACGTATCTCGTCATTCCTTAGAACTTCCGTATCCCACTTCTTAGAGTATCGATTCTTCCTGACTAATGTCTTGAACTTCAGCCTACTCTTCATCACTACTATATTGTGATCTGAGTCTATATCTGCTCCTGGGTACGCCTTACAATCCAGTATCTGATTTCGGAATCTCTGTCTGACCATGATGTAATCTAATTGAAATCTTCCCGTATCTCCCGGCCTTTTCCAAGTATACCTCCTCCTCTTGTGATTCTTGAACAGGGTATTCGCTATTACTAGCTGAAACTTGTTACAGAACTCAATTAGTCTTTCTCCTCTTTCATTCTTTGTCCCAAGCCCATATCCTCCTGTAACCTTTTCATCTACTCCTTCCCCTACAACTGCATTCCAGTCGCCCATGACTATTAGATTTTCGTGCCTCTTTACATATTGCGTTACCCTTTCAATATCCTCATACACTTTCTCTATCAGTTCATCTTCAGCTTGCGAAGTCGGCATGTATACCTGAGCAAACGTTGTCGGTGATGTTCTGCTGTCGATTCTGATTAGAACAACCCGGTCACTGAACTGTTCACAGTAACACACCCTCTGCCCTATCTTCCTATTCATAACGAATCCTACACCTGTTATACCATTTTCTGCTGCTGTTGATATTACCCGATACTCATCTGACCAGAAATCCTTGTCTTACTTCCACTTCGCTTCACTGACCCCTACTATATCTAGATTGAGCCTTTGCATTTCTCTTTTCAGATTTTCTAGTTTCCCTGTGATTATGAATCAAAATACGCTACCCCTAGACCACGGGTACACCTTTATGTACCTAGCGTAACATAATAATGGTCGTTGCCGACCTGTGCCCGTGTCTCGGTGAATGTCTCGAGCAGCTTACCATCGCTCTTGTGTAATAGGTAACGTGATTTCAGTCAAACCACGCAACACGGTCCAATGTCGACGATATCGTGCGTTTTGTTTTCGTATTTGACAATGCCGTTGGGTAAAATGGGAGTATGTATCCGGCGTCTACTACGGAGTTGCCTGTTTAGCAACTCCCGCTGGACGGTGTGCTCTGAAATATTCGCTTTCATCATCATTGTACTCAGTTGGCAAATCTGCCGCAGATCACGGCCCTGTGTTGCGTTACAGAGTGGGCAGACCTTCGTCACCCATATTTTGTGTGAGGCGTGGAGATCCATTAGCTCGTCGCCTACCCTTCTTGTTCGACCGAAGCTGTTGGCAGTCGATTTCCCCGCTAGGGGCCTGTGTCGTCATCGGAATGATACCCCATTCATGTCTGCATAACTTTTATACTTTCCTTACCTTGTCACGTGGCCACAACACTAGGCGTCATCCAAACTCCCTGCGGTCACTGATCTTAATTTTTCCTCTAACCGGTAATGTACGACGGGCGTTCAATAAGTAATGCAACACACTTTTTCGGAAAGCAGGCTGATTCCATTACACCCTATTATTCCCCAAATGTTTGGCTACAAGACCGTAATTTTTAACATATTCTCCTTTTCAACGCTATGACCTTACGCCACATTCTGCTGGCAGCACCTGTGACCACATGTTGCCACTCACTGGTCAATGTCAGAGCCACCGTCTTGCTACATCAGTAAGACCGCTTCTCGTGGAGTGCATCCATCACTTGGCCAAAGCGTGGATGTCGGGAGGTGCGAGATCAGGGCTGTAGGGTGGACGAGAAAGAACAGTCAGATGCCCTTTTGTGAACACCTCTCTGGTGTGCAGACTAGTATGAGGCCATGTGCTGTCATGGAGAAGTTCGTTTGCAGATAACCCTTCGTTGCTTAGCTCTTTACGGTCTTCTGTTTGGCGGCGAGGTACTCTCCGGGCACAGACGTTTCAACACCACAACTGTTGGAAGAGAGTGGCAGTGCTACAAACAGAGAAGTCCAGTTGAGCAGCGAGGTGTTTCATAGTGATCCATCGATTACCTCGAACGAGAGTGTCCGCACGTTCCAATACTACAGGAGTCACAACTGTACGTGGTCGGCCGACACGTGGGAAATCTGCACAAACTTGTTGCGATGATGCCAGACGACTTGCCTAAAAAAGTTTTTGTTTACTGCCAGGTCGCAGTAGACATTCTGCATTCCACATTGCGTCACACACGCCATTGTGAAGGCTTCCGCCCATATGGGCTAAAGCGGGATTAATTCACGGTGTCCTACATGTTCTATGTTTCTAACCCGAAACTACTCGAGAGAAAACGTGTTGCATTAGCTACTGAACGACCACGTAGCGCTGTACACAATGACTCCGTATTCGAATCGCGAACTTGCCGACATTGTGCTTAAGTACTGAAAGGCAAGTGGCAACGGGCGACGGGCAGCGAGATTGTGTCAGGGGACCTATCCTCGCCGACAACCACCACAACACTCAATGTTTGCAACATTGTTTTTGCCGCTTGAGACAGTGTCGTTTTTGGAAGCAGGAAATCATGAAGGACGTTCCCGAAATGTTTCGACACCAGACTTACTAAAAATGTGGAAGGCGATCGCTGTGACAGTACCAGGCATATGGCCCGCCAATGCAGTGTAAGTCAAACGGCCGCGTTGAACATTCTCCATGACAATCATTACTCCCCATATCACTTACAGAGTTGCAAGGCTTTCTAGCGACACAGCCGGATGCTGTGGCCGAGCCGTTCTAGGCGCTTCGGTCTGGAACAGCACGACCGCTACGGTCGCAGGTTCGAATCCTGCCTTGGGCACGACTGTGTGTGATGTCCTTAGGTTAGTTAGGTTTAAGTAGTTCTACGTTCTAGGGGACTAATGACCTCAGATGTTAAGTCCCATAGTGCTCAGAGCCATTTGAACCATCTAGGAACAGACATTCGAAATTGGGAGCGGTATTGTCACTGGTTTCTTCACCAAGCAAACACGATTCTGTGATTTGTGTCATCCATCCCATTCACAGATGAAGCCACCCTTATGTAATTTGGTATCATGAACTTTCGTAACAGCCATCTGTGGGGTAGTATGCAGAACCCTCAAGGTGTGGTGACAACGAATCATCAGCGTCGGTGCAACCTGAATGTGTGGGCAGGGATAATTGGCGACCGTACTTTTGGACCAGACTTCCTTCCACATTCGCTAACAGGCTGGAACTATAGGCGTTTCTTGCGGGCGTCTTTGCCTCCCCTGCTAGAAGAAGTGTCACTGAAGATTCAAAGAACTATTTGGCTGCTACAAGTTGGTGCTCCAGCCCACTTGGCGGTTAACGTCCGGACGCATCTCAATCGTGTCTTCCCTAGTCGATGGATCGGACATGGGGTCCAGTTGCAAGGCCTGCTTCTTCACTGGATCTCCACCCATTGTGGGGCCATCTCAAAATTATCGTGTATGCAGAGTCCATTCGGGATGTAGAGCCACTGGAACAGCGTATTCAGGCTTTCTTTGACAAGTTTCAGATGCAGCCTGCCCCATGTCAACGTGTGTGAGACAGAACATGCTACGGCGGGTACATGCATGCGTTGAAGCATATGGAAACCATTTTCAACACATACTATAACTGTGGCCGCATGGTAGAGCACGTATTAGACCGCAGTCTCTGTAACAATGTAATGAGTAAAGGCTCTCTATCATGGAACCCATGCATTTCCTAAGCTACGTTCATTAGACCTTCTTTGTTCCGTTTCGTCTTATTGATCAAGCGCTAGAGTTTGTACAACGTGGGAAAAATAATACTGTATAACGAAGGTACGGATCTTAGAAGCGGAGTACAGATTAAATATATACGTTATATTTCGTTTAAGTAAGTAAAAGTTCTAGAAGTAGTTGATGTTTCACTTCTTAAATACCGCAGCCCTTTTGGAGTGATAAATATACACTACGGGATTCACACTAGATGGTGTTCTGATGAGCTTTTCTATTTCTCATACCAGTTCTAAATGTAGTGTATAATGGTGTAAATAGGGTTATTTCGTTGCCTGCTACACTAGACTGTGTTAGACATCAGACACATAGTATCTTTACAATCGAATCTCCGGGTATGACACTATAGATCCTCTTTTTACTGTTACCTAACATCTTCAATATCTACCTCAGAGTGTTTTACGGTAGCACGACTGAATAACATCTCGGCATCCACTGAGTTTCAAATGCCGAGCAATCAAAGTCACCACCACTGTCTCCAGTACTTATATGGGGTATCAAAAAGGTTCAGTCTGAGAGCGTTACTGAAACGTATATGCAACGTAGTGTGTATCCGACTTAGGTATACAAGTGCCGACATGCAGACGAGTGATCAAAGTGGTATACCTGGGAATTAGAATTAAAAAGTGTTTAAGTTGGAAAACACACATAGAAAATGTTATAGTGAAGGCGAATTAAGATTGCATTTTACTGGCAGGACATCCTTAAGATGTAAGGGATGTGCTAAATAGTCCCAAAGAGTCTTCTGCTGAAGTATTACTGCCGGTCCTGGAGTGGACATCATTAAAACAATGGCACCTCCCGTTGCAGCGGGACCTTCTCACGAAGTTTCAGTCACCAACTTTCTCCTCCGCATGTGAAAACATTTTGTTGACACCGACCTACATAAAAGTGCAAGAAGCACGCACGAAAGGATATAGTAGTTCGTTCTTTCCGCGCACTCAGAAAGAATAACAGAGAATTATTTTTAACGTAGTTCGATGAAACCTCTGCCAGGTACTTAAGAGTGATTTGCGGAGTATTCGTGTAGCTATGGAGGTAGATAAAGTTTTAAAAGTGGGGTAGCTCGACAGAATAACTCCATTTTTGGTTGAAGGTAGACCGAAAATGCGAAATCACTGATAACAATTGTGAAGTCTTTATTTGAAACAAAAGAAACCACTTCATACAGGGAAACGTCATATTATGGACGATTTATACCAGATTTTTAACCTAGCATATTAAGACCGCCAATGCTTACCAACAGTATTAGATATAATTTGCACATCCGCTGTGTCATAAAGAAATGGTTTTAAGCAGGGGAACATGTGTGACTATTCGTACATTTTTCTGGGTTTGCCTTCGGTATGTGTATTTTTAATCAATTTGCCGTTCTTACTCACAGAGCCAGGTGTGTTTCTGAAGTTACTGAGTGTTTCTCATCTGTTCTGAGTAAATGAAGCTAACTTGGACTATATTTATACAAAGGTATGCTACTTGATTGAGGGCTTTACACTTCGGTCTCAACGTGAGACCTTTTTAAGAAGTACATTTACTTTCGTCATGCGTGGCACCACTAGCTTAAATGTAAACCCCATTTCTGCTTCCTGTCAATGGTACAAAGGAGATTCACGCTTAAACGGCTTGATTGATGAAAGAACTCTTCTTTGAGGTTTTGCGTGAGAGGATGTTTCCGTGTCGCAGAGCCAGTGATGTGTCAGTATTTAGTCTAGACTGTCAAGTATGTGATTTTAGTTATGTCGCTAGCTTACCTTTTATCTCCTCTTTTCCATTTGTTTTAGCTACAGACTCATTTAAAGGACTTTGTTGTGTGTCTCTGTGTCTGGCACTTCCGTCGCAGGGCGTATTTTTAGAATACCCTTTTAAACATTTGTCATTTTACATACACATGTCTTTAATGGAAAACATTTTGTATCGTCCATAAACATTCCTTTGTCGTTTGTCAGAAGGTCGCACTGTCGTCGTTGCATAAGAAATTCAGTTATGCGAGGAGTCTAAGTACTCATAAAGCTAACTTCCTCACAAATTGCAAGGGTCACTCCAAAACAAATGTGGAATGTGTTTTTTAAACATCTATCTTATTTTCCATACCTTTGATATTTTTACGGGATGTTGATGCACTCATGAGAGACAAAACGTTATTTTTCCACATAATCTCCGCCCCTTACGCTACTGTGGAATTACGGCTGGTATACTTCAACGGTATAAGTCATGACGCGAACGATTTAGCAGATTTTCAGCAGTCGTCGCAGGGGAGTCATCGTCTTCATAATTATCTCATTCTACCAAGACTATTCTTCACGGCTGCCGGGTGAACGTTTCAATGTTGTCCACCCAAACTTTGTGATCTCGGTACTTCTCACCGACTTGTGGCCGGACTTCATCATGCAAAAGCAAAACATACCGTTTTTGTCGATGTTTCCGAGCGCGAAACATTGGAGCATGAGTGTGTGGCACACATCCGACAGAATTAATAGTAATTCCGTTTGGTATGATGTCAAGAAATAACAGGCCTTCTGGCACAACGGCCACTAGAGTCATCACCGTACCTGCTGAATGCACAGTTTTGAATTTCTTTTTCTTCGGGGAGCTTACGTGACGCCTCCACAGACTGCGGTTTCGTCTACAGTTCAGAGAGGCAACCGAGCTTCATGATACGTCACAATTTCTGCAAGGAAGTACACTACAGTTTTCTGGACCTTTTCAACAGTCTGTTGCACAATGTCTTCAGTGTCTCTTTGTCAGCATGCGACAACGAACTCTGAAACCACCTGGTGCTCGCAGTTTCAAATGTCTCAACATCCTGAAGAATTTGCTTCTCCTACTTCCACTAGGACTGACAGTTCGCTCACAGTTACGCGTTTGTCAGTGGAAATCGGACTGTGCGGTGCTTGACCTTCCGCTGCCCGCAAGTTCCCCACTAATGGTGTGCCCACTGTCACCTGGTAATATGTTTTCAGGAGACTAACTATATTCCGTGCAACAGCTTCATCACCATACACCCCCTTCGCATTCTTGGAAACAATAACTTTTGAAAACATAGCTGGAAATTGGGAGGGATGTAATAGATAATGAAAATACCAATCAGTTTTGATCGCAAGAATTTGTTAGAAATTGCACGTCAGATCGTAGCCGGTTTCGGTTTTATGAAAATCGTCTTCAGACTGTTTGATCAGGTGGTAGGCAGAGACGACGCCGAAGGATTTGGAAGTGTCGGCGGACAGCAGAGCCATCAGAGCAGAGGGTGTGGAAAGTCTGAACGTGGTACGGAAGCCAGAAAATCGAAAAGCGAATGCTAAGGCTAAATCTAGTTATACTCAAGGCCACTGACGTGAAATGTAAAGAAGACACGGATTTTTCGTCAGACTAGTGTAGGATCATATCAGCAGCACCAGAAAATGGTATAACGGAAGTAGGATTCGCTATGAATAGGAAGGTAGAGCAGGAAGAATTTGGGTTTGGTACTAGGAACGAGACAGGAGAAACACTATTTCTGTTCTGCGATAAATTTCAGTTAGTAATAGCGAATACTCCGTTCAAGCATCACCAGAGGAGGAGGTACACTTGGAAAACGCAGGGAGAATATTATGGTCAGGCAGATATTCCGAAATCAGATACAGGATTGTAAAGCGCACACTGGACCAGATACAGACTAACATCAAAATGTAGTAATGAAGAGTAGGCTAGTAAGGAAGAATCAATGCGCAACAAATGGGACACGCAAGAACTAGACCATGAAAAGATGCGCTGGACGTTCTCTGAGGCTGTAGATACTGCAATAAGTTACAGCTCAACGGGCAGTCCGCCCGAATACGCATGAACACGATTTAAAAACGTGCAATCAAAGAAGTTGGAAAGAAAAACATTCGTACTAATAACAAAACTGCTAAGCATCCGTGGGTAACAGAGGAAGTACTCAGGTTGATCGATGAAAGCAGGAAGTACAAAAGGTTTAAGAGAAATTCAGGACTACAGAAATGTAAGTCACTTAGGAATGAAATATACAGGAATTGCAGGAAACCTAAGGCGAAATGACTACATTGAAAATGTCAATAAACCGAAAAAGAAGTGAATAGTGGAAGGGCTGACCCAAAATATGGTAAAGTCAAAACAACCTTCAGTGAAATTAAAACCAAGGGTTTTAACATTAAGAGTGCAATGGGAGCTCCACTGTTAAACGCTGAGGAGAGAGTTGATAGTTAAAAAAAGTACAATGAGGCGGAACACTTATCTGATGACATGATAGAAATAGAAACAGGAGTAGACAAGGAAGATGTAGGGGATGCAGTATTACAAACAGATTTTAACAGAGCTTTAGAAGACTTAACACTGAATAAGGCAAAACGATGGAAATATTCCATAATAATTTCTCAAATAATTAGTGGAAGTGGGAACAAAACGATTATTCACGTTGGTGTGTGTGTCTGACGATATACCACTTGACTTTCAGGAAAATATCATCCACGAAACACCGAAGACTACAAAGGCCGACAAGTGTGAGAATTATCGCACAGTCGGCTTAACAGCTCATGCTGAGAAGAGTAATGTAAAGAAGAATGTAAAAGAAGATTGCTGATTTGGAAGACGATCACTTCGGCTTTAGGGAAGGTAAAGGCGTCAGAGAGGCTGTTCTATCGCGGTTGATAATGGGAGAAGGACTAAAGAAAAGGAAAGACGCTTTCACAGGATTTGTCAACCTGTAAAAACCCTTCGAAAATGTAAAACGGTGCAAGATGTTCTAAATTCTGAGAAAAACAGAGGTAAGGTATAGGGAAAGGCTGGTAATACACAAGTACAAGAGCCAAGAGGGAAAAGTAAGAGTGGGAGTGTACGGATTGTAAATGGTGTAAGACAGAGATGGAGTCTATACATCAAAAAAGAAGTGACGCAAATAAAGGAAGGTTCAAAAGCGTAATTTAAATTCAAGGTAAAACAATATCGATGAGAAGATTGCTGATAACTTTGCTTTTCACAGAGTAAGTGAAGAAAAATTACAGCATCTGGTGAAGAGAATGATCTGTCTAACGAGTACAGAATAGGGATTAAGAGTAAATCGAAAAAAGACGAAAGTAATGAGAAGAAATGAGAACAGGGCGAAATTTAACATCAGGATTTTCGCTTAGGAAATAGAAAAGTTAACGAATTCGGCTACTAAGGCCGTAAAGTAACCAATGTTGGATGGAGTAAGAAAGGCCAAAAATGCAGATTAGCACTGACAAAGAGGGCATTTCTCATGCTAGAGAAGCCTACTACTAACAAACATAGGGCTAAAATTGAGGAATAAATTTCTGACATTGTGTGTTTGGAGCACAATATTGTATGGCAGTTAAGTATCGACTGGCGAAACCGCAAAAGGATAGAATAGAAGCACGTGAGACACGGTACTACAGAAGAGTATCGAAAATTAGGCGGACTGGTGTGGTAAGGAATGATTTGGTGGTTCGGAGAATTAGCGAGGAAAGGAATATACACAGTATAGGAAACAGTGACAGTAAGGAGGGATAGGACGGTAGGACGTCTGTTAAAGCATCACGGAGTAGCTTCCTTGGTACTAGAGGGAGCTGTAGAGAGCTGTGAGAAGCTATAATACACCCAGCAACTAATTCTGGACATAGGTTTCAAGCGCTACTCTAAGAAAAAGAGGATGGCACAGGAGAGGAATTCGTGACGGACCGTATATACCAGACAGAAGATTAATTATTCCATCTGTTTAGCCCAATGAAGGATGCCCTCCGTGAGAAGCTGTTCGTGGATGATCGGGAAGTCACTGATGCACCAAGCATCCTACGTCGACCATTAGAGCGCGTAAACGGGCCCTCCCAGTAAGGTGGCGTAAAGCCGTTGCATGGTGTGAAGATTATGTTGAAAAATATGGCTCGGTAGCGCAAAGAGTGCGCAATAATACGGTGAACTGAAATCCTGAATAAAAAAAAACTAATTTCAGAAAAAAAAGTTACATTACTTATTGAAAGCCTTCCGTATTGCAGTGCTAATTTCAATCGTAAATTGGAAGTTCCGTAACTCTGTCTTAAATTACCTTACGTTATTCGTTAGGGGCTTAATATGCTGCCTAGGTTCTTAAATATATGTTTACCATGTATGTTGCTAAGTTCTTAACTATTGATAAGCCCTTACCGTGCCTTTGTATAGATTGCTTTTGACCCTATTATACTGATATTTGGTGAGATTTTAGCAAAAAGAAATTTGAGTAACATCGAATGATATTAATGAAAGCAAGCAAGATATTAATGGATACAGACAACCCGCTCATCCCTGTTTCTTTAATACTCGAATTTCTGTGTATAAAGTTGCTTCAAACTTCTCATTAATTTAGATATGAGTTAACGTATTAAATATTTGACGTTATGCTTCTAAGCGAAAAAACGTTTATGAAGATGTTGATCATATTTAAAAAAATTCAAAGTGTGTAGGAAGACTCTAAATACTCTCATTATCAAACATTTTATGAGTCCATTCTGGGTAACTTTTGCTCTATTTTAAGCAAAAGATAGTTCTCCAAGCATGCAAATCTCGTTATGATGTCATATCTCTTGAAATATTTGTCGAAAAATGATACAGGTTTTTAGTTACATTCAGTTGTACTCGTATGAGTGGATACTGACCGTAAATCGTATTACGAATAGCGTTAGTTGTACAGAATTCATAAATTAAAGCGTCATACGTGATGCTGAAGATTTACTGCATGATCAGCGGATGTTGTAAGCGCTATACTATTTCCCATTGAATATTTTGTGTTGGGTGTCAGCGATAAAAATTTTCAATATGGTTTGCAAATATGTGTAAGGTTTTTAGTGCACTCATTCTCAAATACTGCATTAGTATAGCTAAGCGATATGCGCACTGTGAATTACACTGCGTCAGGACATACACTGATCAGCCAGAACATTGTGACCACCTACGCAATAGCTAGTATGTCCATCTTTGGCACGGATAACAAGGGCGATGTGCAGTGGCATGGAAACAGTGAGGGATTGGTAGACCTCTGGAGGGCCTTCGCACCACAAAATGGTTCAGATGGTTCAAAATGTTTCAAATGGCTCTGAGCACTATGGGACTTAACTTCTGAGGTCATCAGTCCCCTAGAACTTAGAACTACTTAAAGCTAACAAACCTAGGAACATCACAAACGTCCATGCCCGAGGCAGGATTCGATCCTGCGATCGCAGGGGTCGCACGGTTTCAGACTGTAGCGCCTAGAACCGCTCGGTCACTCCGGCCGGCATTGGCACCACACAATTCAACCTAATTCCCATAAATTACTGGGAGGGGTGCGATGAGGTCTGACACCATGTTCAGTCACATTCCACATGTGTTGGATCGGTATCAAATCTGGCAAGTTGGGTGGGCCACAACATTAATTGTAACTAGCCGCTGTGTTCTTGGAACCAGTCGACCGCACTCTCGGCCTTGTGACATGGCGCATTATCTTGCTGAAAAATGGGACTGCCGTCAGGAAACATGACAGATATTAAGGGGTCCACGTGGTCTTCGTCCCGCAGTACGGGCATCAAGGAGCTGTTCTACTGGGAGACGACGAACTCGTGTCCTCCTGTCAGCATGATGAGGAAGGTATTGGGATTCATCAGACGGTGCAACGCCCTGTCGCTGCACCATTATCAAGTGACTATGGTCACGTGTCCATTTCAGTAGTAGTTGCCGATGTTGCTATGTTAACATTGGCACATGCAAGAGGTGTCGGCTGAGGAGGCCCATCTTAGGAGTGTTCGGTGCGCTGTGTGTTCAGTCAAACTTGTACTCTGCCCAGCATGAAAGTCTGATATTAGTTCTCCCGGAGTTCGCCGCCTTTACAGTTTCACAAATCTGTCCAACCTACGACGTCCGACATCTGTAATGACGGGTGGCCACCCACCCCACGAGATCTAGACGTGATTTCATGCTGGCTTCGACACGTATTGAAGACATTCATCACAGCAATCCTCGAACACGCTACAAGTCGTGCAGTTTCCAAAATGTTCGTGCCTAGTTGCCGGGCCACCACAATCTGCCCTCGGTGAAGCACAGATACATTGCGCGCCATCCCTATTATACACACAGACAGCAGGCTCACTGACGCACGTGTGTCTGACTAGCAGTAACCTTCGCCAGGTGATGTTGCTATCGCATGGACGGGTTTATGTCGATAGCAGGTCGGTGGTCATAATGTTCTGGCTGATCAGTGTTCACCATCGATACTTGCCATATTGTGATACGCCTTTAACGTAATACTGTACGTGATAAAGAGTAGGTTACGAGAGCATTTTGAATTGTTACATGTGCCCAGTAATTATATGAAATACTGACAATTTTTGTGACTCTACCAGCTGTTACCTACAATTGGGACTGGATGATAAGCCGCTTCCATGTTCTCAGAATATGATCATGTAAGATGCTAAAGACAATGACGTAAGAATTGAGAGTGAGCATTCGAACAGACATTTCTACCCATCTATATTGACACGTTAAAAAAATAGTCCAAATGGCTCTGAGCTCTATGGGACTTAACATCTGAGGTAATCAGTCCCCTAGAACTTAGAATTACTTAAACCTAACTAACCTAAGGACATTACATACATGTGCGCCCTAAAACCACAAAAAAAAATCACACACATCAATACCAGAGACAGGATTCGAACGTGCGAACGTAGCGGTCTCGCGGTCCAGACTGACGCGCCCAGAACCGCTTAGCGACACGTTAAAGCAACCGTAGTTTCGTGTGGTAATGAAACAAAACACAGTAAGTATTGCGTTTCTTGCGGACCCAGTAACACTTCGCAATTGCTAAATATGTATGGGAATTTGACATAGAATCTAAATTCACCTCATCACAGTCCGCCCATCTATATTCCCCCTTCTTTCGTTATTCATCCCATCATAATCCACCCTACGTCTGCGCAACAACACCTCCCCCCCACCACTCGGTCCATCCCATCCTCCCTCTCCTCTATATCCATTTCCTCTTCCCTCTCGTCTATGCCCATTTCCTCCCCCCCCCCCCCCCCCCCGTCTCTGTCCTACTGCAAACGAGGTATTGGTTGTGGATAGAAGTCGGTGAAAATACACTCCAGGAAACTGAAATAAGAACACCGTGAATTCATTGTCCCAGGAAGGGGAAACTTTATTGACTCATTCCTGGGGTCAGATACATCACATGATCACACTGACAGAACCGCAGGCACATAGACACAGGCAACAGAGCATGCACAATGTCGGCACTAGTACAGTGTATATCCACCTTTCGCAGCAATGCACGCTGCTATTCTCCCATGGAGACGATCGTAGAGATGCTGGATGTAGTCCTGTGTAACGGCTTGCCATGCCATTTCGACCTGCCGCCTCAGTTGGACCAGCGTTCGTGCTGGACGTGCAGACCGCGTGAGACGACGCTTCATCCAGTCCCAAACATGCTCAATGGGGGACAGATCCGGAAATCTTGCTGGCCAGGGTAGTTAACTTACACCTTCTAGGGCATGTTGGGTAGCACGGGATACATGCGGACGTGCATTGTCCTGTTGGAACAGCAAGTTCCCTTGCCGGTCTAGAAATGGTAAAACGATGGGTTCGATGACGGTTTGGATGTACCGTGCACTATTCAGTGTCCCCTCGACGATCACCAGACGTGTACGGCCAGTGTAGGAGATCGCTCCCCACACCATGATGCCGGCTGTTGGCCCTGTGTGCCTCGGTCGTATGCAGTCCTGATTGGGGCGCTCACCTGCACGGCGCCAAGCACGCATACGACCATCATTGGCACCAAGGCAGAAGCGACTCTCATCGCTGAAGACGACACGTCTCCATTCGTCCCTCCATTCACGCCTGTCGCAACACCACTGGAGGCGGGCTGCACGATGTTTGGACGTGAGCGGAAGACGGCCTAACGGTGTGCGGGACCGTAGCCCAGCTTCATGGAGACGGTTGCGAATGGTCCTCGCCGATACCCCAGGAGCAACAGAGTCCCTAATTTGCTGGGAAGTGGCGGTGCGGTCCCCTACGGCACTGCGTAGGATCCTACGGTCTTGGCGTGCATCCGTGCGTCGCTGCGGTCCGGTCCCAGGTCGACGGGCACGTGCACCTTCCGCCGACCACTGGCGACAACATCGATGTACTGTGGAGACCTCACGCCCCACGTGTTGAGCAATTCGGTGGTACGTCCACCCGGCCTCCCGCATGCCCACAATACGCCCTCGCTCAAAGTCCGTCAACTGCACACACGGTTCACGTCCACGCTGTCGCGGCATGCTACCAGTGTTAAAGACTGCGATGGAGCTCCGTATGCCACGGCAAACTGGCTGACACTGACGGCGGCGGTGCACAAATGCTGCGCAGCTAGCGCCATTCCACGGCCAACACCGCGGTTCCTGGTGTGTCCACTGTGCCGTGCGTGTGATCATTGCTTGTACAGCCCTCTCGCAGTGTCCGGAGCAAGTTTGGTGGGTCTGACACACCGGTGTCAATGTGTTCTTTTTTCCATATCCAGGAGTGTAAGTAGGAAATTGGTTGGGGTCATTGCACGGTAAGTTGAAATACAGACTTAAAGAGAAGTGGTATATACATGCGTAAGACAAAACCCTTCCCTCAATAATATTTCTCTTCTTGATACCTTCTCTGTGTTGCCACATAAGACGTGTCACTGTTTTCATACACATGTCACATGCGAGGTATCTTTTTGCTTCAACTTCCCTGAGTGGAATGCGTAAGTTCTCATAAAATTTCACCAACCTGCAGTCTTCTATAGTTGTTGTCCCTTGAGAAGAAAACAACACGTAGGTGGTGAATCCATAATCTTGAGCCTGCAAGAAACTCTTAGAGGGGCACTGTTATTTTAGAAATGATAAAATTTCCAATAATTTGGCTTGTACGTCATGCCACTTGCTTTTAGTTAGCAGAACCCTAGGAACTGCAGGAATACATTCCACTTTAGAGTCACAAATAATTTCTATTATTCAAAAAATTCACGAACTGCATCTTTCTGTAACTAGTATCATACGTCCAGTTAACCACATTACTAATAAAGTCTTAACTAACACCGACCGCGGCAGTCATGTCTGTCCTCTGACACTGCCGAAGCAGCTCTCTTTTTACAAACCATGGATTACTAACGAAATCTTAAGACACTGACCACGGCGGACGATGTATGTCGTCCGACACTGCCCAACCAGCTCTGATCTTACAGCCAAAGCAACTGGCCCTCCATCCAAATAAAGCGCAATCCGAAGACCACCGAATTGCTTCTTCTGCCTTTTCGTTTAGGAGCTGTTAATCATTGTGAAAGTAATTAACTATTGCGAAATAATGGAATAACAGCACACTATTGAGAGATGCTTTAATTTGAAATTCAAGTAAATACCCTGTTCAGTTTGTCTAATATTAATACTGAAAGACTGTCATTCTAGGGCGCAACTTCGAATGCAGTAGCCAGTCGCTGAGGCGGACCACAATTTAGGCGGCTGTCATCGGTAAATCATACCACATTACGTCATACTGCCATAGCTGCCTTCTCAGCTGCTCTAAGGAGAGCTTTTTGTACCTGAATATGATGGCTGCAAAGCCAGAAACATGACTCATGCCCTCCCTGCTGAAACTTTCAAAAATTGGGATGTTTTCACAGGCCACAATCAATTTTGGAAATAAGAAAATTTTTACTCAAATTTTAAAAAGAAATTGCTCTCATGTTTGAAGAGCCATACCATTTCACTATAGTTGTAATTTGTTATTATTCTTTTAAATACTGAAACTACATTATAATTTTCCATTTTCAGATTATTAATTTAATTTATATGATCATAGACTTAATCACGTTCTAATTAGAAAACACTAACTGTTACCCTCAATAAATCTGTGTATAACCGTATATCCCGAAATCATTAATCTTAAGTAACACAGTACTAATTACATTATTCTCTTAACAGTAAAGATTTCCAGTGTAGTGTTATTCTGCAGCTTCTTGTTGTTGGTGGTCCGCTGTTTCCTAGTCAGACTTCACATAATCAGAAATTTTATACTGCTGTTAAGCTACTGTCGGCGTATTGCTGTCCGTTAAGTTCAACAAAGTATTTATTATAGAAGAATTTACATTGTTGCTCACTTTATCATGTTGCCGTTCTTTAAAGTGACCAGCTACTACACCACTATTATCGGGGGATTGCCATCCTTTCAGGTGGTTGAAACTACACTTTTCTTTTATTTCACAGATACATGGAGACAGACGAACAGTACACTCACACCTTTTACCAGAATATACTGAAGCAGCCCATACCAACAACCCATACTGATGATTCTGTTGTCCATGATGTCTTGCATTGTGAAACTCCAGACTTTCACAAGTGGTATAGAATTCTACAACTGTAATCCATTCTTCCATCCCCAGTCTCAGTATACAGCTTCACTACAATTACATGAAGACAGTGATTCATCAATGATTTTATTTTGGTCACAGCTGCAATTACCAACAGCTGGGACATTGCCCTTAGCTTTCTTTAAGAGCTTTGTGCTTGCTTGCACCGTCTGTTGCTTTGGTAATGACTCACAACGCTAGCTGGCGTCACCCGCTCTTTAAATCTTACCTACAGAGGCTTACAATTGCGATTCACAGATACACTGAGAGAACCTTTTAGTATCTTCTTTCGAATATAATTTATCAAATCGTTTGTTTAATCCTACAGTATGAGGTATCACTCCTATATCTGAGTGTCACTGTTGGTACAGACCATACTAGTGAAACTGTATTCATGTTATGATTATGTATTTTCTACTGACATTCATATATGAGCACTATGTAACTTGTAATAGTAGGGGCTACTTATCTTAATCTTAGTTTGATCTTTATTCAATATTCCTGTCATATTTAAAACCAGTGTGTGATTGACTCTCTGTCCTTCATTTTATGTGGCCTTCTATTTACGCCTCACTTGCTACGTTTATGCCTTTTATGAGATCTCCATGTCAGTGTTGTGTCCTACGTCAACAATATGTCTACTCCCTTATATTTCATCACATCGACCGTAAATCATACTTAACGGCCCAATTAATCATCGTCTTTTGCCTTTCCTCCATTCTCCATTAATGATGTGCCGAGTCTTCTCTCGCCTAAACTATAGTTCTCTGCTTCCCTCTCTTCTCTCATTCTGAATAATTGGCAGACATTCCTACCGCCTATGACCATAGCTCTCCATTTACCATTAATCTATTTGGCAGGACTATTCCTAGCCTATCTGTATATCATAATTCATTACTGCGGAAATCACTTAGACATTTCAATTCATACTAAAGAGTAATGCTATGTCTATTTTGACACAACTGGTACATCATCTCTAGACAACATTTAGTTATTTCCATTATTTTTCGCCAACAGAGTTGCTTCTGTTGTACATTATCGTATTGACTTACCTGGTTTAACGTCATCCTCTCCTCCTGCAATCTTCAGCTCATTTTTATACGTTATTTCATCTGCGTTATGTATAATGGTTCTCTTCGTGCTTCTCTGTCTTTAACGTATCTTCAAACATAAAGTTTTCTTTATCGTCGTTGTTAACATTAAAAAATCGTTCGACTACATAATTTATACAACTTTTTCGTTATGTGGATTAATAAGGTACTTTTGTCGTATTAGAATTATATACTGTGTTCTCTTGGTGGGGTATCTGTAATTTATACTTCGTATATTAGGGCATGGCTACATATGAAGGGCTTATTTCAGAAGTGGTACAGTCCATTTTTGTTCATTCTGAGATACAGAGTCATAAAGTTAAATGAGCGCTGAAAAGTCTGCAGTTGAGATACCAGAAATTTTCATGTATATTTACTTGAATATTTCTGGTATCTCAACTGCAGATTTTTCAGCACTCATTTAACTTTAGGACTCTGTACCTAAGAATGAACAGAAAAAGAAACATGTACCACTATTGAAATCGTCCCTTCCTATATACCGTCAAAAGTCTGTGTTTCCGCCCGTGCTACGCACATGTTTACTCAGCTTGGTTACTTTGTTTTTTGTCATAGCTGGTTTGTTTGTTATCGCATTCGGCGTAAATAAATTTCCTCATCTTCACCTTGATATTGAAGAATGTAACAGAAGACAGATATATTTCTCAATGAATGAAGGGGAAGAACTAAAAGGAGGAGAAGAAAATGAGGAATGCTGTCAATTTACTCGGGCACGTGGTAATCGTCTGTTACATAGCAATACAAAGAATGTTATTGTCCCGTGAAGTTTAGTAGTGATAATATTTTTTTATGTCAATATTGTCGTAGATGCCTTTGCTCGATCCTGTACTAATGTTCGCTACGTCCACTGGATTGGGCTGCACTATCCTAATGATGTTGTACGGCCCTTTGTATATCCCATAAAATTTTTTGGTCACTGTCACTGATGATCCTGTCTGGCTTACCTATATACATCCCATAGTCATTCTAAATTTTATTTGAGACTGACTTACCTGTAGCCTTTCGTAGCGCATATAGTTTAAAACGTTTTGAGAACATGTCCAACACGATGAACAGATATTTCTACTCTCTTTGCGAATACGAAGGGGACCATAGAGGTCAACACATACCTTTCCCAGTATTTTTTTCTAGTGTCATACGATGTTTTTCCGCATTACTGCTAGTATTTAAAGCTTTAGTTTCCTGACATAATTCAGATGATTTTAGAATTTTCTGTACCCTTTTCTAAATTATCAAAACAGCAACTTTCCTTAAATTTATCAGCAAATTTCGGGAACCAAAATGAGCATATGTGTGCATGATCCACACTAGGCTCTCAGTTTCATGTTCTGGTCAATAGACGTTCCATTGCTGTTTGTATGGGTCTTTTCTACCCAACAACACACTTTTATTTATAACATAGTACTTCTAACCTTGTAATTTGCTTTCCTACTCCAGTCAGCATTTATCATTTTAATAGTGTCATCCCTATTCAACTCCATTCTCAATGTTTTTTAATATGTTCATTTTTCTTCTTTTTTTACTTTTGGTATAATTTGGAGACTCCTTTTTGCCATGAATCATTAAGATTGGCTTTATCCATACCCACGGGCGATGTAGATAATGCCCACTGTATTACTTTCCCCTGGTAAGTATTCCATTGTGAAATCATGTCCCTGAGGCGCTAAAGCCCATCACGTTAATCTGTTATGACCTAGCCAACAATCCATGCAAAATAAAAGTGCCTTGTGTTCTGTAAGCACTTTCACTTCCCTTTCCATAATATAGTATCTGAATTTCTTAAACGCCTACACTACTGCACTTGTTTCCTTTTTTCTTACTGAATGTTTTCTCTCACATTTTTTCAGTACTACTCTGTATCTGCGCTTTCTACGAACTGACACAGATGAGATCCAGACCCGTATTCTGAACTGTCAGTAAAAACGCAAAAACGTACATTTAAGTTTGCAAATGACAGAACAACGATGTTACATATTTCATCTTTTATATTTTTCAAATTCTCTTTCGCACTCCTTGGTCCAGGTACAGGGGGCATTCTTCTTCGTTAATGGAAGAAGGGCTTTCACATTAATTGCCTGATTGTTCGCAGAAGAATTCGTTAGAATCCCATAAAATTGAAGAAAGCACTCTTTTGCTTTTTGTTCTTAGGTCTTGGAAAGTTTCGTATAGCATTTAACTTTTCTGGGGCTGGCTTAATAAATTCAGCCGATATAATATGCCCAAGGAATTTGATTTCCCCGTTTCTGAATTCGGATCTGTGCAAAAAATGGTTCAAATGGCTCTGAGCACTATGGGACTCAACCTAAGTAACCTAAGGACATCACACACACCCATGCCCGAGGTAGGATTTGAACCTGCGACCGTAGCAGTCGCACGGTTCCGGACTGCGCGCCTAGAACCGCGAGACCATCGCTGCTGGCGGATCTGTCCAGGTTTACACTAGTATCACTCTTCTCAAAGCTACGTAACACTTGACACAAAATGTCATTGTGTTCCTTCAAAGTATACTGTAATTTTGTTCAATAGCTGCTCTCCCAGCACCTTATCTAGATTACATTTAAAAGCAGCTGTCGAGATCTTAAAGCGAAAGGGCAATATTCTAAATTGGTAACTCTGTCTGCCATAATCAAATGTGGTAAATTTTGTGGAGTTTTCTACTAGTGGGACCTGCCAGAAACTGGTAATCAAGTCTATGCTTGTTAATATCTTGACGCTACTGAATTACTGCACAAGCTCCTCTAGTGCTTCAGGCCTATCCATCTGTGGCGAAATGACTTTGTTTAAGGCTCTATCATTCAAAGGTATGCGTACTGAGTCCTTTTTCTTTGGAGGTATTACAAGAGAACTTCAATAATTGCTCGATGACTTGCCATTCAGTCATTTCCTTTATTTCTTTATTTACTGCTTCACTTTTTGCCAACGGGATGGAATGTACGCAAGTTGGAAAAGAGAGAGTTAGAGAGTAGTCAATAATATTGCTCTTCTTCATACCTCTTCTGTGTTACCACACAATAGGTATCATGATATCAAAGTGCGTATTTGCCTCCACCACCCTGAGCGGAATGCATAAGTTCTAATAAATGTTCACCAACCTGTAGTCTTCTATAGTTTTTGTCCCCTGCGGAGAAAACAGAGCGTAGGTGGTGAAACCGTAATCTTGAGGTTGCAAGAATCTCTAAGGGGAAATGTTATTTTCGAAACAATTAAATTTCCAATCAGTCTGTTTATTCGGGATGCTCTTCCTTTTTAGTAGCAGAACACGGAAAAATGCACAGTCACATTCCACTTTAAAGTCACTTATAATTTTTATTTTGCCACAAATTAATTAACTGAATATCTCCGTAATTACTGTCCAAATGTACCAAATAATCATACATTGTTAATAAAGTCATAACTAACCCCGGCTGTGGCAGACAACATGTCTGTCCTCCGACAATGCTGAAACAGCTCTGATCTTACAGCCAAACAACTTCTCCCTCAATCCAAATAAGGCGCGATCCGATGGTCACCGAAGTGCTTCGTCTGCCTTTCCGTTTAACAGCAGTTTATTATTCTGCTGGTTATTAATTCTTGTGAAACAATGGAATGATAGCACAGTATTGAGAGATGCATTAATCAGAAATGCAAGTAAACATTGTTTAGTCTGTCTAATATCAAAAGAAGATAGTCATTTAGCTTCGCAACTTCCGAATGCAGCAGCCAACAGTGGAGAATGACTAAAATTTTGGCGGTCTTTCTCGCGATACCCGTACCTCACACCACGTTATGTCATCTTCCCACTTCGGACATCTCAGCTGTTCTAAGGAGAGCTTAATGTACCTGAATATGACGGCAGTAAAGCCAGAAATATTGCGAATGGTATACGGGTGTAAGAGACATATCTTCTGTTGCTGAACCTGTAAGAATAGTAGCTTCAATGACACTGTTTAACACATTTTTAACCTGTGAATTGGTAGGATTATAAAGTTTGAGGCTATGATTATTCTGCAGTACTCTAATCCTAACCTCATAAGCTATAAGTACAATTTTTCTGTTATCTGTTAAATGTGTATAACGAGAATGATTACGTATGTGAGAAAGACTTTCTCTAATGTTTTAAATGTTCTACTATTGTCGTTAAACCTGTTTGCGAGGAAGAAAACAAAATCGCACGTATTCACAGTAGATCACACACAGAATAATCTTCCTTGCAGAGCAGAAGACCTGTACATTGTTGTTCTTAAAAAGGTGATAGCCTACGTTCGTATGAATGTTTATTAGAGCATTCTGTAAAACATCGAAGTTAATCGCTCAAGAACCATTTTTGGTAACAACGTTTTCCCTCTATAAGTTACGTTTTCATTTATGTATCATATGCATTTACAGGTATAAAGCCTACTTTTATTTCAATGTCCCTTGAAATATCCCGTAATGTGATGTAAACGGATGAAGAAATAATCGAGATTTCTGGTACCAACGTTTCGCCAGCATGTATATATATCCTATGTCTGTCCGAACGTTCATTAGATACAAATTTTTGAATTAAATCGGTCAAGACCTTTTCGAGATTTTTGCTAGCAACCCTTCCCATTTACATAAAACATATATATTTGTGTACCACATATATTTAAAAGCATTTCGGTTATGTCTGTCCGAAAGTATATGTAATCTTCATCTTCTCTTCAGGAATTAGGCAGGAATTGCCGGTTACGGTACCCATCTCTGTTGCGGTCTTCCTCTGTTTCTTCTCCCATGGCGCTTATAATTCCTCGCCTTTAAGGGAAGTCTCTAACTCTCCTTTCTTTATAGATATTCATTCCATTTTCTTCTGTAATCTCGAATTTTGTCACTGAGGCTAAACGTTTGCAGTTCTTCTCTAATATCTTGAATTCTTAGCCTGTCTTCTCTTGTGCAGCCTTTAAAACCTCTAAGGAATTTCATTTCTTGTGCCTGAATCGGGCTTTCTTGCTTCTTGGTAATCACCCTTGTCTCATTTCCATAGACCAGTGTGGGAACTGCAACAGTTTTGTAAAATTTAATTTGAGTGTCTTTCCTGGTTTCGTTTTCTAGGTTCCTGTTGATTGTTCCACATACCCGACTGAATATACTAAGCTTAATTTCAATATCTCTGCTGTAACCATATGTCATTTCATATCCGACGTAACTGAAATAGTTTACTCGCTCTAAAATCTTCCGATCTATCACTATTTTGGTTCTGACTGGTTCTTTCCCCACGAAGACCATTGTCTTTGTCCTTTCTTTTGAGATTTACATGTTAAATTTTGCACGTATTTGTTGTAGCAAGTAGATTCCTTTCTGAAAGTCATCTTCCTTGTCTGCTAGAATCACTGCATCATCAGCATATAGTAAATTATTGAAAAGAATGTTCCTATTTAGGTAGATGCCTTTCTGAAATTCTGATTTCCATGTATGTATTATTTCAATAATGTAGATGTTGAACAAAGGGGGAGAGATGCAGTTGGTATCTCATTAGTTGTTTTACCACTGAGATATAGAGTGATATTTGTGTCTTGATATAAACTTTCTATCGCGTTTACTAGATGCTTTGGATATCCGCGATTCATCATTATTTCGCAAAGTTTCTGTCTATTGACATTGTCAAAAGTTTTTTTAAAAGTATTAAAAGCAATGTGTGTTTCTTTATTATACTTTCTCCGTTTTTCTATTATTTGCTGTAGAATAAAACTGCATCTATTGTGGAGCGTCCTTTCCTAAAACCCATTTGTTCCTCATGCAGTACAGCTTCTGCTATGTTTTGAAGTCTTGTATTTAAAATCTTAGCATACACCTTGTATGCTGAGTCTACTAAACTTATTCCTCTGTAATTACTGCGTAGGCTTTTATCCATTTTTTAAAAATTGATGTTACTCTAGCAGTTTTTCTATCTTTGAGAATACTAATCTTCTTCCAAAATCCATTGAAGAGATGTAGCAGTCGTTGGTGTAGCATCATTCCTCAGTATTTTAATACTTCAGCATTATTGCCGTCTTTTCCTGTCGTTTTTCTGTTCTTAAGTAATGTTAGTGCAGATGTTAATTCTTCAGACTGTATTTCATCTAATCCTTTCTCGTCTAGTTGTTCAATTTCAGTTTCTTGTGTTGTATGATCATAGGGCCTACCACAGTTCGCTGTAATGACTTTTCCAGTGTTATTCAATCTTCTTTCTTTCTGTTGTGTTGTGTTTAAGGTTTTTAAAAACTTTATATATATATATATATATATATATATAAATTAAATTTTTTACTTATTTCGGCCTTGGCACACATTTTCTAAATGCAGTGGGTTTTTAAATATTTACTGAATTCTTACCCGGCGTTAGCTATGGAACACAAGACTGTCTCTGTTTGCATAAAATGGTAAAATATTGCCAAGCCGACCTCAACGTTTAATCATCATTGACAAAACACACTTCACTATACGTTTAAGTTATTTGCTTTAGAAATTGAAAGAACCAACAGATTAACAACTTCAACGTTAATTATCCGCCTCTGAATGCACAAATGTAAAATCAGTAATAAATTCAGTCAGCCTCGGGATCGCTGTAAAAGAAAAATATTTCCTAATTCACTGCTAATTTTTACTGGTCCCGATTTACGGGTTTGGTTAATTTTAAAGCGGAACAATTTTTTTTAAATGTGCCGCCGCTGCTAATCGTTCGGTCGCGGCACAGCCCAGCAACACCAACGATAATCGCTAAAAGTGCTGAAAATTCTTTAAAGAAATATTATAGATGACATGGGCAATCTAATTTACATTAGTAATACACAATTTTGATAAACTATAATGTAGTTAGACCACAACAATAATTAAAATTACACACCTTTATAATTTCTCCTCTAATGCCGGCTAAAGACAGATACAGACAAAAGAGGTGTACTCATGCATATAATGCTACGTCACAGGTTCCTCTCTGTCTCTCAGCTCTCGAGGAAGACGACAAAGAATGCACATTATATAGTACTATTTATACTATTGCTGATTATTAATATCTCTTTGTAATGTTACATTATTTTCCTCTGTGGCTATATTTTACATTTTTTCATCGCAGATATTAACATATTTGGTAATTACATTATGAGTATAGAAATATTATAATCATAAATACATCTAGGATATTATTACAGAAAATATTACAATAATAATCAACGTCCTTTATACAAAATTAAATAATTTTTAGTTAAACAGTTACAGTACATACGAATTGCTTCATAGCGGCGTACATAGCACAATTAAACGTCGTTTCAGATTATTAACAGTGTGTGTGCTGCCAGGAAACGTTACAATCGTTATTTGTTTTCTCTTTGTAGTATTGTTTGTTCTCAGTAGTGGGGTTGCTTAAGTGTTTTATATATGCATCCTTTTTTTCCTTTGACAGCTTTCATTATATCCTCATTCCAAATATTTAGGCCTTTTCGGTATTCTTTTCTTTTTAGCAAGAGCCTCTCCTGCTACTCTGCATACAGTATTCTTCAGAGTTTGCCATTATTCCTCTATATTGTCTTTATTTTGAAAGTTTGCTAGTTCTTCATTTAATCTCCTTTGGTACAGGTGTCTGATACTGTCGTCGTGAAGCAAGTATACCTTATAAACGCTTTGATCTTGTTAGTTTGTTACTTGTTTATTTATTTTCTTCCATTTTGTTAAAATATGTATTATAGAGATTAGTAAGAAATAATCTGATCCTATATCATGTCTTCTATAAACTCTTGTATCCCTTACTTGGCCCGGTACCTTGTCATTTACTAAGATGTAGTCAATTATTGACCTAAGATCTCTGCTGGACCAAGCATAATTGTGTATATCCTTATTATTAAATAGTGAATTTGTGATTTTTAAACTGCAGTAAATGGCCAAATCACTTGGTAATTTTCTATTTTCATTGCATATTGGTTCTCCAAACGGACCTGTGAAGTTTGTTACTGGTATATTTCCTATTCTGGCACTGAAGTCACCCATCATAATCATCTGATTAGTAGCACTATATTTACTCAGAGACTTCTGTTGTTCTTCATAGAAGCTTTCATCAGACTCATCATTTTCTTCTCTTGTTCAGGTGCATATACACTTATAAAGGTGGCGTTACCCCTTATCAGTTTCAGCCTGACTGTAAGTGTTCTGTCACTTACGTATGTGCAGTCATGAAAGTCTTTTCCCCATTTTTATGCAGGATTATTGATACAACATTGCTTGCTCTTTTATGTTGTTCAACACCACTATAGAATATAATGTAATCCGCTTCATATTTATTTCCTCTTTATATCTTTTTAGTTTCTGTGAGTGCTACAGCATCGATATTCATTTCGCTTACTATATTTACTGATTCTAAGTCCTGTTGTAAAATTCCTCTCACATTCCAGGTTGCTACTTTGATGTGTGCATTTATCAATTTTCGTCTGTTATTTTTTTACAGCCTTGTCATTTACGTTTGAGACCATCCAGTTCGTTTGTGTACTGGGAGTAGTCTGTTTTCTGAGAGTTGGTCACAGCCATGTCTTCAACCCCCTTCTAGGACAACCAGGATGTTCTTTCGAAATTATCTCCGTTATTTTAATATACATAGTTTGTATAGTTTATTGAAGTATCGTGTTAAAATCTGGAGTAGTGCGGTCAAGAACGTTTCGAGATTTTCTGTGTATCATGTACACTCAATATATAGCCTACATTCATCTAAATTGTCATGAGAATATCGTGTAAAAATTTTAAGTAAAGTACTTTTTCAGATTTTTGCTAACAACTCTTCCCATTTATATAGAAAATACAGATTTATACACCATATATATTTTAAAATGTAACCTTTGTACGTTCGAATATTTATTAGAGCATCGTGTAAGAATCTGAAGCAAATTGGTACACTGGTTCCCGAAATTTTTTGTAACTACCATAAAGACAGACCTGTCTCTCTTATACACAACTATACATGAATCAACTTATTTTCCTGATAATACTGAATCAGGGTGATATACTCCATTCCTGGGATATTTATAAATCCATATTGTCTTGATTCTTCCAAACATTAGAAGGAAGAATGGAAGACACCGTTTTCGGCGTTGAAAACAGATGTAAGAACAGATTTCCGTGCACTGTGCAGTTCGTATATTTCGCGAAAGTAATTAAAAACCAGCAAGTACTGAAGATCCAAGAGAGATAAGCTCAGAGCATGCTGCTTTGATACTCTCCACGTATCTGCAGCAGATATTCCGAAAGGTGGGATACGCCCCCCCCCCCCCCTTTACCTTTTTTTTTAATCGTTGCGACTCCTAATCGCCTCCATGCAGGCGCGTCCTTTTTAGGACGGCGAGTTTTCCGCCAACACTTATGCTCAGCCGTATCCCGTCGTGTTCGGCGTTCCTGTCTGCTTCCTCTCCATGTTAGCGGTGTCCACATCGCGCTTGGATGACTGAGAGCAGGAGAATGGGACGCGCCACACCAAAGAGAGGTAGAAAGAGAGAGATAAAGAGGGGGAGAGAGAGAAAGAGGGAGAGAGAGAGAAAGAGAGAGAGAGAGAGAGAGAGAGAGAGAGAGAGACAGAGAGAGAGAGAGAGAGAGAGAGAGACAGAGACAGAGAGAGAGAGAGAGACAGAGACAGAGACAGACACAGAGAGAGAGAGAGAGAGAGAGAATGAGAGCAAAATCCCTCGCGGAGTTTGTGCCACGAGCGTCATTAACGGCGGCTAAGATGAGCAAAAAAAAAAAAAAGAGAAAAAGAGGCGAGGATGGGGCTGGTGTGGTGTGTGGCTCGGGGCGCGTGGTGCCCGCTGGCCCAGCAGCGGATGAAATGTGAACCACCCTCCCTGCCGGCGAGAGGTTGCGCGAAGCCCCACGGCATTCTGTCGCGCACGGCGTCCCCTCATAATGCGCGATTCTTCACCGCAGAGCTCTATAATCCGTAGGGTAGTCCACAGGCTGAGGCAGCTACGACAGGCAACCTTAAATACGTCCACATCTGATAAGAAGTTATAGAGGACAACACAGCGAATTTTCTGAGTCGCGCTGAGGGAAAATGGTGCTTTTTTTGTATGAAGGGCGCTGAACTACTAAGGTCATTAGCGCCCAGTCACAAACGTTGGTGCACTCATAGCGTAGAAAAACGCAAGGGGGCAACACCAGAAATTACTTACAAAGACGCAGATAAACAAAATAAGAGCTAGATCTCTTTGGACGAGTCCGTCAATGTAATAAAACTAAGGACACGGGCAGCTGCTCGAGCGTCATCAGCTAAAAGTTCTTGTAAGGTAGACGGCAGACACAGGACAACACGATAGTAAAGAAAACGGGACGCGACAATACAACTTGGTGTACCGTCAATGGTGCATCGAGTATAGATTTAAGTGTCAGGAAGACGTTTCTGAAAGTATTTGTATGGAGGGTAGCCATCTATCGAAGTGAAACATGGACGATAAATAGTTTGGACAAGAAGAGAATAGAATCTTTCGAAATGTGGTGCTACAGAAGAATGCTGAAGGTTAGATGGGTAGATTACATAACTAATGTATTGAATAGAATTGGGAGAAGAGGAGTTTGTGGCACAACTTGACAAGAAGAAGGAACCGGTTGGTAGGACATGTTCTGAGGCATCAAGGGATCACAAATTTAGCATTGGAGTGCAGCGTGGGGGGTAAGAATCGTAGAGGGAGACCAAGAGATGAATACAATAAGCAGATTCAGAAGGATGTAGGTTGCAGTAAGTACGGGGAGATGAAGAAGCTTGCGCAGGATAGACTAGCATGGAGAGCTGCATCAAACCAGTCTCAGGACTGAAGACAACAATAACAATCGTCAATGGATGACCACAGGGGCACTGTAGGGCGGGATCACGGGGTCACCGGACAACAGGTAGCAGTGGCTAAATTGGCAATGCCCAATGTTGTGTTGGCAGAAGAGCCAACACCGTGTTACGAGAGAAGGCCGAAATGCACGTGTTTTAACTCACACAGGCTGGCGTGAGGAGGGAAGGACTATACTGAGTTGAGGTCTGGAACATGACAAGGAATTAGAATTCAGAAAGCGGACTTAATTAACTTTAATCCGTTAATGATATACGTCGCTATTTACGGTACATGATTCACAATGTTATCTGTTCAGAATACATTCATATTACTGAATATGGTCCCATGCTAGGTCGTAGCAAATGACGTAGCTGAAGGCCACGCTAAACTGTAGTGTCTGCAAATAAGAGCGTATGTAGACAGTGAACCATCGCTAGCAAAGTCGGCTGCACAAGAGGGGCGAGTGCTAGGGAGTCTCTTTGGACATGCCGTGTGGCGGCGCTCGGCCTGCAGTCACTGATAGTTGCGACACGTGAGTCCGACGTATACTAACGGTTCGCGGGCGATTTAAAGTCTACCACTTAGGAATTGTGGTGTCTGGCGGTGACACCACACCCAATCCGCGACCTGGCCAAAATGGCCTCCTCTCGCCGGGAAGGGCGTAAGGAGGTTGTCCAAGCCTTCCGGATCGGTTTGATGGCCCTAAGCTTATTTTCATTTAGAGAGGACCAAGCCTCATGCCACAATGATGAACCGCGCCGACAAAAAAGCCCATTAACATCAATTGATGGGACACAAAAGGAAACTGTTAGAGGAAGGAGAACAGCAGCCTTGGGCGCAGCATCAGCAGCTTCGTTTCCAGGCACACCAACGTGGCCAGGAATCCACAAAAAAGTACACGAGCGCCGGTATCATCTAGCGACTGAAGGGACCGTTGAATGGTGCTCAAAGAACCACAGCAGATGGCATAGGCAGAATGACGATGGCGGCGGATATACTGAACAGCCTGATAGAGAGCAAAAAGCTCAGCTTTAAAGCTTGAACACTGGTCAAGGAGCCGGTATTAAAAAGTATCATCCCGAACGACAAAGGCACATCCGACGCCAGCAGTAGTATTGGAACCATGTGTGTAAACAAAGACGTTATTAGCGAGCCTCGAATGAAGTTCGACAAACCTCGAGCAGTATAGGGAATCCGCAGTCCTCTCCTTTGGGAGCGAGCTGAGTTGAAGGTGAACGCGAACCTGAGCCTGGCGTCGGGCTCTCACCCATTCGAAAAGTCGTAGGGAGGGTAACATCAGGTTGCTGAAGCAGGGGACGAAAGCGAGCTCCAGGAGGTAACAGGGCAGACACATACAGCCCGTATTTGCGGTCGAGAGAGTCGTCACAGAAGGAGAAATATGGCGGGTGGGCGGGCACTGAAATGAGTCCGCAGGCGTACCGACAAAGCTTCGGCATACAGACTGAACAGGGCTGGTGTAGAATGCTCCAGTCGCCAGACGTAACCTCCGATGGTGGATAGAGTTTAGACGGCGTAAGATGGACGGCCGGGCAGAAGAGTAGACAAAGCTCCCATAATGGAGCTTTGATCGGTCGATGGACGGATGTAAGCGAAGCAGGACCATTCGATCTGTTCCCAATCACTTACAGCCGAGAACACGGAGGACATTTAGGGAAAGGTACAACGAGCAGGCAAGTGAGACACATGTGGAGACCAGCAAAGTTTCCTGTCAAAGGGGGTAAATGGTGCCTGAGGCAAAATTCAGCCTCGAAGAACAGAGTACCAACATGAAACGAACTCGATTCCAAATGCAGAAAAAACAATGAGACATAAGTACTTGCGCCTGCAGCATAATGTCAAGTAAACCAGAAGGTTTTTAACCTAATTTTAATACAATGCTATATTTGCTCCTTTTGTAAAATGTAAAATATTCTGTAATACAAAATAGAAAAAAAGGAAAGAAAAAAAAGAAACGATGCACGCGACGAATTACCCATATAGGATGGAAATTGGTAGATAAGATGTACATGTACAGACATAAAATGATTACAATTTGAGAAAAATTGGATGATTGATTCAAGAAAAAATCTTCGCAAACAGAGCAAGTTAATTACCCATTACCTCTGGCCCTAATGCAAGCAGTTATTCGACTTGGGGTCAATTGAAAGAGCTGTTGGATGCCCTCCAGAGGGTCATCGTACCAATCTCTACCTCGTAGGATTGTCAGACCGTCAAAATCCCGAGCCGGTTGGCGAGCCGTTTCAATGGTCCAAATATGCTTAACTGGAGAGAGATCCAGCGACGTTGCTGGACAAGGTAGGGTTTGAAAACCACGCAAACAACCATTGTAAACTCTCGGCGTATATCAATGTTCATTAACTAGCTGAAATGTAGCCGAAAATGGCTTGCCGTGAGGGACAACGAAGCGAGGCGTAGAACAGGGTCGACATATCACTGTGCTGTAAGAGTGCCGCGAATGACAACCCAAGGAGTCCTATGAAAAGAAATGGCACCCCCAGATATCACTCCTAGTTGTCGAACCGTGTGACCGTCGACAGTCAGGGTGCAATCCAGCTGCTGGCCAGGGTATCTCCAGACACGTCTTCGCCGGTCATCGGAGATACGAGTCGACAACCAGGAGTGATCCTCTGGGCTGCCTTTTCTTCTCATAGAAGGCCCTCTTTGGTTCTCATCTGGGGCACCCCTACGGCACAGCACTGTGCCTACATCCACATCTACATCTACATCTACATAGATGCTCCGCGATCCATCGTCAGGAGCGTGGCGGAAGGTACCCTGTACCACTGCTTTGATATCCCCTCACCTTCCACTGCAAACAGAGCGAGCGAAAAACGGCTGTCTGCACGCCTCCCATGAGCCCTCATTTCTTGTATCTTATCTTCGTGGTCCTAGCTCGCAGTGTGCGTTGGCGGCAGCAGAATCGTTTGGCAGGCAGCTTCAAATGCCGGTTCTCTAAATTTTCTCAAAAGCATTCCACGAAAAGAACTCCAGGGATTCCCATTTGAGTTCCCGAAGCATCTCCGTAACACGTTTTGTTCGAGCGTATCGGTAACAAATCTAGGAGCCCTCCTCTGAACCGCTGTCCTTCAATACGACCTGGTATGGATCCCAAAAATTCGAGCATTACTGAAGAACAGGTCGCACCAGCGTCCTAGTGCGGTCTGCTTTACAAGTGATCCACTCTCTCGTAAAATTCTCCCAATAAACTGAAGTCGACCCTCTGCCTCCCCCACCATAGTTTCTACATGCCTGTTCCACGCCATATCGGTTTGCAACGTTAGGCCCATATATTTAAACGGCTTACCTGTGACAGGTTTGTTCTTTCTATTCATCCACATTAACTTACATTACTCCACGATACTCTACGCCCCGTTTTGTTGCCCCTCATGGCAGTACATCCTGGGCTTACATTTCAGTAAGTTGATGCCCGCCCACATACGGCGTGAGTTTCCATTGCTTAAACCAAGCAATGGAAACTCAATGCGAAATCCTGCCTTGGCCAGGAAGGTCGCCGCATCTCTCCTCAACAGAGAACGTTTGGATCATTTTGGGGAGGGCCCCTCTAACTAGCCCGCGGTTTTGACCATATAAAGTACGAGTTGGACAGAATTTGTCACTATATCCCTGAGGAGGACATCCAACAAATCCTGTTAGTTGAGTGGTAACGTTGCTTACTATGCCGGCCCGAGTGGCCTAGCGGTTCTAAGCGCTACAGTCTGGAACCGCGCGACCGCTACGGTCGCAGGTTCGAATACTGCCTCTGGCATGGATGTGTGATGTCCTTAGGTTAGGTTACATTTAAGTACTTCTAAGTTTAGGGGTCTTATGTCCTCAGATGTTAAGTGCCGTAGTGCTCAGAGCCATTTGAACCATTTTTTGCCTACCATGCAGTTGGTCTGGGTTCGATTCCCAGCCGGATTGGATATTTCCTCCGTTCGTGGAGTGGGTGTTGTGTTGTCTTCTTTATCATTTGATCAGTGACACGCTTGTCGCCCAACGTCGCACCTCAAATACGACTAGAGAGACTTGGCTGCCCAACTTCGCCAGATAGGGCCTTCCGGGCAACAATGCCACATGACCATGACCAATTCTATCAATAAATGTTAAGCCGAATAACTGTTTGCGTAAAGGCGAGCCCAACTTCGCCAGATAGGGCGAGAGAGTGGATCACTTGTAAAGCAGACCGATTCCCATCCTATTCAGATAATTCCTACATGGTGCGTTATTACCTTTTTTTATCCTTTTTTGATAGTCTATCTACACGATATTCTATTTCAGCTATTGTGCGCACAAGCTTGTGTGGGTAAATGGAGGTTGCTGTATTCTGAGACACGGTCCACCAACAATCCAGTCCGTTCCTGCAGGATGCCGAATCGCGGGTATCCCACTGCTACGTCGTCAATGAACGAAAACAACAGTTCTGCATGGCGGGAACCACATGCGGCCTCCCGGTGCTGCGTCGTTGAGAACCAAACGCCAGAGTGCGGCACAAGCGAGTTCTTATCACAGGAAACCACGCCAGCTGCCGATGCTATTAGTGGCACCCGCGTCGCCAAACAGCGGAGTTTCCATCGCCCGTAGGAGGCGCGTCTGTTGCGGCACTGCCTGCATCCGCCAGGTGACGTGGCGCACAGTAGGCCGTGCTTCATTCCTCCCGCGCATGCCGACGCACTGCGACAGCCAGATAATTCGGTCCCAGCCACCGAACACGTATGGATCTCGGCAAAACAGCAGTTGAGTCCTACCAGGACAATTTCTGCTGCGTCATACTCCGAAATTGCCAGCCATCAGTCACAAGCCTTTATTTCATGAACCTTGTTGCATGAGGAGGCTGGCTTCGGTCTTGGTATCATATTACCACACACATTGTTAAGAGCTGACAGCAGTGAAGTTTCTGCGCTGTCCGCACATAGACATTATACTGCCAGTCTCAGCGACTATCCTTCACCACGGAAGTCCAGTTGTCAAACATACTACAAAGACCGTTCAATAAGTAATGTAACACATTTTTTCTCCGCCAGTTTCGCTGGTAAAAAATTGCGGAATTTGTTGTAGGGCCTCGTGGAGTTTAACCCCCTTTAGTTTCATGAAGTTTCGATCCTTGGCGGCGCTATACGAAGCATTGAAAGTGGCGTGTGCAACGCTTGTGCGTTCCAAACAGATAGTATTAATTGTGTTTCTTTTGGCGGAAAACCAGCGCATCGCAGATCTTCAGAGGTGATCAGCGAATCACAATCAAACGCTTCGCTGCTCAACTGGGCGCCTCTATTGGTAGTGCTGACACACTCGTCCACCAGTTGCAATACTCAAAGGTGCGTGGCCGCTGGATTCCTCGCCGGCTGACGGAAGAGCATAAAAGCTACGAGGGACCATCTGAGCGGAATTGCTTGCGCTTACTAGGCTGACAGTTTCTTGTCGTACGCCGCCACAGGAGATAACATATGGGGTTCTCACTCCCAACGGATAACAAAACGAAGAAAAAGTTCAAAGCCACACCTTCAGTAGGTAAAGTGATGGTGCTGGTCTTCCCGGACGCTGACGGGTTTATTCCGTTTGGTGACCTTACTCGTGGTGCAACTGCCAACTCTGAGGCGGCATGCTACCTTCAGAAAATTGAAGAAACAACTTCAGTGTCTTGGCCGCCATAAAATGTAAACTAACTTCTCCTCCATAAGAACGCAAGGCGTCACGTAAGTCTGCGCGCCCAGGAAAAACTCACAAAGCCGCGTTGTACTTTCCTTCCTCATGCGCTTTACAGCCCGGATTTCGCACCTTCCGAATTGCATCTGTTTGGCCCAATGAAGGAATCGTTCCGCGGGAAGGAATACGTGGTTGATGGGGAGTTTATTTATGTAGCAAGATGTTGGCTCCGGCGTTCATCAGTACAGTGCAACCATGCAGCACGTATACCTCTCCCCACCCCCACCCCCCTACCCCCAACCCCATAAGGCCGTTGCATTGAACTGAGATTATGTTGAAAAATAGCAGTTTGTAACCAAAAGAGTGGGGAAAAATATAGTGTACTAGAATCACGAATAAATCCAACTTGTTTTTAGAAAAAAATGTGTTACATTAGTTATTGAACGGCTCACGTATATTACAAATTGAATTTTAAATGACTAACTCAGTGGCTGTCCATAAGAGTGCTGCAGTGCCTGTATCTACGCTTAGTAAGGACTGTTACTCGCCTACTTGAGAGTTTTCTCAGTTCACCATGCTCCATCTAGCTGCCCACGCCGTGTTGTGCCGACTCCACTGTAGCTTGAATGGATTTTTAAGTCTGTTTTATATGCCCGACTTCTAATTTCACCACACAAGTCTCCAGGGTTGAGCAGTTATTGCCCGATGACGACACGCAATAAAGTTTGTTAAAACGGGGTTCGCCATTATTAATTATGTTTTTAGATTTAATTTTATTACTCGTACAGAGACTCAACGTTCCTTTGTTTAACAGCGCGTCCTCAAAATAAGTATGAAATGCTTATGTCTTTGCAATACATAATTTCGACTATTGAGTTAAAGGTCGTACCTATTTTGCCATTTTAGAGAAGGGAAACCTTAAGCGCTTCTACTTCTATAGTCTGAGTATCAAGTGTTCACTAATTTCAATTTACTTCCTATCTCAATTCAGTATTTAACACAATTATATATCAATTTCATATCAGGGATGTTACGTCGGTTCCACACAAACGGAATAACACGTAATTGTCATTTAACATGACTTTTATTAATAATCCATTTTCTTATGACGTAAATGTTAATAAATGATCACTATCTAGGAGGAAAGAGGGATTGATCCTAATCATTAGATAATAGCTTTCAATGAGCCCGCAATCGTTAATTAAATAAAAAGTCACATTCAAGGATGATATGAGAACAACTTTCGTTACGTCCGTTTTCACCTATCTGTGAAAACTGATCCTGTCGCCCACAATTCAAATTAACACTGACGTTAACCCCTTTTGTCGGCACATCGAATCGTAACTATTATGTGAAAGTTTATTCTAGTCCCCGAATTAATTCCTTTCAGATACGCGCACGACGAAACAGCAGAACGGAACACAAACAACATGTTTTAACAACCGAACAACGCCATTACGTTACATTAGACAATGTCCGCCCAATGAACATCACTTTGACTTCTCTACTCTACTTAATTAAATTATTCCTAACTACAATTCGCCCGCATCTCGTGGCCGTGCGGTAGCGTTCTCACTTCCCGTGCCCGGGTTCCCGGGTTCGATTCCCGGCGGGGTCAGGGATTTTCTCTGCGTCGTGATGGCTGAGTGTTGTGTGTTGTCCTTACGTTAGTTAGGTTTAAGTAGTTCTAAGTTCTAGGGGACTGATGACCATAGATGTTAAGTCCCATAGTGCTCAGAGCCATTTCAACCATTTTGAACTACAATTCATTCTGATATTTAACGAAAACATCTAACAAAAATAAAATAAATTTATCCCAACGTAAAGGATCTGTTATACCCAGACACAACAAAGTCCACGGCACCCACACTTTTGCGGAGATCACTAAGGGCATGTACAGGCAAGTGACACACAATATCTTACTTATAACTGCACAGGAAGGACACCACAGTGGCTATATCCAGAAAAAGCTATAGACATTTGTTTGGTACATCACGTCCTATCCATCGATGTCGGCCCAGGAAGTCACGAATATGTAAACTTAAGTGCGGTGATGGGTCACCCTCCTGGAACATTATGTTGATAAAAATAGAATTAGCAAAATATCGAAAAAATATGACATGATATCAACAGATGTTCGCGAAGCACTTATTCACTTCCCGAGGAACATTAATATTCCGTGGAACACAGTTTCAGAGACTGTGAGCTAGAACAACATTAGGCGTGGAACTGTTAGGTCACTTGTTTCAGCCGGCCGGATTGGCCGAGCGGTTCTAGGCTCTATAGTCTGGAACCTCGCGACCGTTACGGTCGCAGGTTCGAATCCTGCCTCGGGCATGGATGTGTGTTATGTCCTTAGCTTAATTAGGTTTAAGTAATTCTAAGTTCTCGGGGACTGATGACCTCAGAAGTTAAGTCCCATAGTGCTCAGAGCCATTTGAACCGTCACTTGTTTCAACAACAAGTCAGCGGCTTACAGTTCCAAACTCCTAACCTACCAAACTGTCTGTAACTGTGCAATACTAAGAAACTGCTATGAACTTATGCTCAAATAATCTTCAGCAATACAATATTTTAATGGTGTGCTTGCTACAATTAGTTAATTGTAGTATTTATTCTGTTCCTAAACCAGTATGCTGTCCTCGACGGCGACTGTCCATCAGAGACAAAGGCACCGTCAGGAGCGTCCCTGGAAAGCGTGATAGGCCCGATTTTTCTTTCTAAATATGCGTAAATGACCTGGCGGGCACAGTCTGCCAACAGTTTGCTGTTGTTTGCCAATGACGCTATGGTGTACGAGGAGGTATCGTCATTGAGTGACTAGAGGAGGCTATAAGATGACTTAAGCATAATTTCTAGTGACGACTGTAGAAAAATGTAAAACAAGCTATAGTGTTCGAATACGGCATTAGCGGTATCCTGTCTGACAGTCATGTCATTTAAACATGCGGGAATGAGGCTGCAAAATGATATGAAATGGAACGAGCATGTGAGTATTGTTTAGGGATGGTGAATGATAGACTTAGACTTATTGCGAGAATTTTAAGAAAGTGAGGTTCACCTGCAAAGGAGACTACGAGTAGGTCGCTAGTGGTACCTATTCTGGAGTATTGCCGGAGTGTCTGGGATCTGGAGCACATTATATTAATTAATTCAGAGGCTGGCTACTAAATTCGTCGTTAGTATTTTCTAACGGTACACAAGTATTGAGGAGGTAGCTCGGGAACTCAAATGGGAATCCCTGCAGGGAAACATTGGAGAACTGGCATTCGAAGCTGACTGCAGAACGATTCTCCTGCCGTCCATGTACCTCGAAAATAAGATAAGTTAACTTGATACTCATACAGGTTTACAGGTAGTCGGTTTTCCCTCGTTCTGTTTGCGAGCGGAACAGGAAGGAAAATGGCTGGTAGTGGTATGAAGTACCACTGTTAACAGTGGTAGTAATGGGATGGTTGTAACTGACGGTCAACAAAGCAGGTAAGGCACTTGTCGCGCTGGAGTGTGCGCGTTCAGTACGGACTAGGCAACAGTGCAGGTTGTTTACGAGTAGCGCACACTTCGTGTTGGCATCCAGAGGTCGTTGTCGATGTATTATGAAAGGCCTAACAGTGTTTCAAAGAGGGCAGGTTGAGAGGACCCGGTTACCTGGAGGATTAGTAACTGAGACAGCCAACTTATTGAATGTTTCAGGAGCCATTGCTTCAACAGTCATGACAGCCTACACAAAACACGGAATGAAATCATTGTGTAAACGAAATAGTGGGTGCAAATCAAAACTGAATGACAGAGATCTTCGTACGCTAACACTATTTGTGTCGAAAGAACACAAAACTAAGGCAGCTAAGTTGACTACAGAGCTCAATAGCCATCTCCGAAACCCCGTAACTATCGACAATGATCACCGTGAACTCCATAAGGCGAATATTCGTATACGAGCTGCTGTACTGAAACCATTACTGACCACAACTACCACAAAGAAGTGCAAAATGTGGTGTCAGGAGCACAAATCTAGACGGCTGATCAGTAGAAACACATCATATGGTCCGACGAGTCAACATTTTCCTTATTTCCTACAACGGGCCGATTTTACGTCTGGAGAACACCAAGAAAACCCTACATTCCTAATTGCTTGATTTCAACGGTTAAGCATGGACGTTGAAGTTTGATGGTGTGGTCCCATCATTACTCGTTCGACCTACACTTGAGTATTGCTCATCAGTGTAGGATCTTTACCAGGTTGGATTGACAGAGGAGACAGAGAAAATCCAAAGAAGAGTGGATCGTTTCGTCACAGGGTTATTTGGTAAGCGTGATAGCGTTACGGAGATGTTTAGCAAACTCAAGTGGCAGACTCTACAAGAGAGGCGCTGTGCATCGCGGTGTAACTTGCTGTCCAGGTTTCAAGAGGATGCGTTTCTAGATGAGGTATCGAATGTATTACTTCCTTCTAGTTATACCGCCCGAGGAGATCACAAATGTGAAATTAGAGAGATTCGAGCGCGCACGGAGGCTTTCCGGCAGGCGTTCTTCCCGCGAACCATTCGCGACTGGGACAGGAAAGGGAGGTAACGACAGTGGCACGTAAAGTGCCCTCCACCACACACCGTTGGGTCGCTTGTGGAGTATAAATGTAGATGTAGATGTTCTCTCAAAGGCCGTGTTACAGCCAACGTTTATGTGAACATTTTGGGTGATCAGGTGCACCCCATGTTTCAAGTGTTGTTCCCCAACAATGATGCCATATTTCAGATCTAAAATGCACCCATTTACACCGCGAGGAGGGTACGACCGTGGTATGAGGAGCATGCAGCTTAACTGCGGCGACTTCCCTGGCCAGCGCAGTCCCCGGAATTGAACATCATCGAACCGTTGTGGGCGGTATTGGAACAGATTTCCGCCTTCAGCTACCCAATGACTGATATTTTGAGACCAATGCTGCAAATCTTGAAAAGTCCGCACCATAGGTTTGCTTAAGAAAGTTCGTTGTTCCCTCAACTCTCGCATTTTCCGAAAATAGGTAGTACATTTTGAGAAGGTTAATTTTCCCTTTGGTTAGACAACTGTTTCATCTCTAAACAAAATCTCGAACTGAAACGCCGCATCACGTTCCCCTTTTCGTAGGCACCTACCTACGCTACTGAATATGACAGCTTTGGAGTAAGTAACGAAACCCGCAAACACTTTGACTTTCTAAAGCTACGGATACGCGTGTTTTCGAGTAGTTACTACAGGCTTCCAGTCATGTGCTCTTGAACCAGCCATAGATGGCAACACGGCTGATTGCAGCGACACTTCCGTTTCTCACCTTCGTCTGACTCGGGTTTACTTGACTGATTCCAGTAGCGGCTGCAAAACAGGCTTGGGTTTCACGTTAGAGTACGAACACGTCTGGGGTTCTCAGACATTCATAGAGATCGACTAAACGTCCTCAGTACTGTGGGCACCCATAGCTATCCTGTACATTCGATAGCAGGGCAGTAGCTGTGGAGCCCTGTTACTTAATGCAGTTAGCTCTTATATCTCTCTTGTAGGTCCGATGTTGAACATGTTCCGGCTGTATTTACGACCAGGGGATGATTCACTAGAACATTAATATCGGCTATAACCAGAAAGGAAAGGCAATATAGTACCGGGCAAATTTTCCAAACGACAACTAGTGTCTTAGTACAATACTACCACCTATATTTACGACCAAAGTGCCGACAGAGTAAAACTCTGAGTTTCGGGCACAAACCATAAAATAATAATAAGGACGGCAGATACAGAATGACACAAATCACCACGAGGATTACAGAACGTTACTCCCATTTATCAGCAAGTATGCAAAGATCCACGGTGCGTCGCAGCGGTTACTAAGTGGTGCCGATGAAAACCGGATACAAAAGGGCAGCCATGCCACGAGCGGTCGTCTGACACGAATGCTGCCAACCAACCGCCGGGATGTCGGACTGCTGCTTGTAGCTGACGCTCACTCCAGTGAAAGATTCCGGTATCTTCGCTCTGTGCAGACCCTCCTTGCGCAACTCGTCGCTTCGCCGGCTCGGACCACGTGACCACCTCCTGTTGCGACCGTACAGCCAATCCCCAAACATCCTGCCTCCTCCTCTCTGGCCAGCGAACCCGTATATTCAGGGTGAAGCGGAATTCCCACACTCGGGTTTCGCAACGCGACTCATTACATGACAGCGATAAGAAAACGCTTCTCACAAAATTTCGGCCGGCGAGAACATCCGGCAGGAAAAGGACATTAATGAATGGTAATCTGACGACTCTGTAACTGCACGGAAAGTAATTACCTCTATCAAGACATATTGGTTCTGGTGCGCAGTTCGTGCAGTAGTTATAGTTTTGGGTTAGCATGCAGGAGGTTGAGGGTTCGGTTCTGGATGCAAGCACATATTTTTTATTTGGTAAATGTAATCCAGGTGGTACGTTATCGGGCATCTTAATCGTCAACAGCGGTTGCAGCGGGTCGTCAGAGAAACTTTAGCACTCACATATTACAATCGTAGAAATGGAAGATTGGTGGGCTCGAATTTATTCACTCCACTTGATCTACTACATGCAAAACCTGTTTTCTTTGTACCCTCTTCTAATGGTCACTAAGATTAGTACCAACCATTATTCTTGCATCGTTCAGGTCCATTACATTTCGTTATGGCCTTACGTTACCAGTAAGACTAGCAACGTGCTTTGCGAATAATGTCCCAAGTCGGTTACTATTTGTATGTGTCATCACCATGGTCCCATTAAGTGTTTCAACTGTCTACTTCTTATTTGTCTAACCACGTACTGGTCGTGTTCGCCGGCCGTTGTACCCGAGTGGTTCTAGGCGCTTCAGTCTGGAACCGCGCTACCGCTACGATCTGAGGTTTGAATCCTGCCTCGAGCATGTATGTGTGTGATGTCCTTACGTTAGTTAGATTTAAGTAGTTCTACGTTCCAGGAGGCTGATGGCCTCAGATGGTAAGTCCCATAGAGCTCAGATTCATTTGAACCATTTTGAACTTGTCGTGTTTAGCGATACAAAATACAAATTTAGGATACACGTGACATAACAAGTGGAGTATATTACGTATGAAACGTCAGAATGAAAGCAACAAATTAAAAAAAAATTCACCCCAACCGGGGACTGAATCCTCGACCTTCTGCATGTCAACCAAATATTTCCCAATTACACCAACGGTACAGCACGATTCGTACGTGTTGTTATAGGTAGTTAGCGTACATGTGGTTACAATGTTGCCTGATTATTATTCTTTAACGTCCTTTTTCTGCCGGATGTACTCGGAGGACGAAATTTTGAGAATGCAATTTTTTATCACTCGTATGTGAGGAGTTGCGCTGCGAAGACCGAGTGCGCGAATTTCGCTTCACCCTGTATATCGACAAGCAAAGATCTTCCAGGACACAACCCACAGATACCAACTCTTCCTCATAGATATTGGCAATGGGGCCCGCAAGAGGGATAGTCGATATTACCCTACGGCCAGTGGCGCCAGACAGAACTGTCTACTAACTCAGTGGCGCCACGGCTCTACACATATAAGTTTTGAGTTTTTAAAGACAGTATTTACATATTTTAAAAACAAACAAAATTTATTTACATATACCCTGTTACCACACGTCGTGAATTCCCTGTGTTTTCCGTAATGAAATGCAGTTGTTTTGTGTCGCAGATTTTCGTCTGCAAGCGTATAGAACTTTATGTAGAACAGTTATTTACGTCGAAATTTACGACTGGGCGTATTATGACTGGGCCTACCCTTACGTTATACCCTGTGGAAGACTGTGTGCACGACACCGATGGCGGGGACCTGATACAGGAAATCGAAGACATCAGCGTCCCCACAATAGCCGTACTCATATCATTCGACATCACATCCACGTGCCCAAATATCCCCGCACAACAATAACAACAACAGAATGTCATTCCCGAACCCTACATAAAAGAAGCGGATAACATTCTAAAGCTGATCACGTAGCAAAACTATTTCTCATTTGACAAACAGTAACAGAATAGACTTATCTTTTGCTCACAAGTCAGTGAACTCGTAGCTAATATCTTCCTCGGTCACAGTGAAATAATAGTAAGACCCTAACGATACAGAATCGTATACTTGTATTATTATGTAGATGAGATTATATGACTTCTAGATGAAACACCCAGTTGCATCCAACAATTCCACAATGAAGGTGACATAGTTAACATAAAATTGACATCAAAACCAGAAAATGACAAAACATTAATTTCCTTCACCTCACAGTTCACAGAGACAACAAACACGAATTCTTCATATTCAGCACAGTCACGCACAAACACTCTAACTATCTAAATGCGCACAAACTAACAAGTTTCTATTATGTGCTAACAGACTGAACGATACTCCACTCAGTGAAGAGACCTTGTTTTTTTAGTCATCAGTCTTTTGACTGGTTTGATGCGGCCCGCCACGAATTTCTCTCTTGTGCGAATTCTCTATCTCAGAGTAGTACTTGCAATCTACGTCCTCAGTTATATGTTTGATGTATCCAATCTCTGTCTTCTTCTACAGTTTTTGCCTTCTACAGCTCCCTCTAGCAGCATGGAAGTCATTCCGTCGTGTCTTAACAGATGTCCTATTATCCTGTCCTCTCTCCTTATCAGTGTTGTCTAGATATTCCTTTCCTCTCCGATTCTGCACAGAGCTTCCTCATTCCTTACCTTATCAGTCTACCAAATTTTCAACATTCGTCCGTAGCACCACACCTCAAATGCCTCGATTCTCTTCTTTTCAGGTTTCACCAAAGTCCATGTTTCACTACCATACAATGCTGTGCTACAAACGTATATTCTCATAAATTTCTTTGTCTAATTAAGGCCTGTGTTTGATACTGGAAGAATTCTCTTGGCTAGGAACGCTCTTCTTTCCAGTGCTCAATAGCTCGGTACGGGCTTTTATTGAAGTTTCGAGAACATACCTTCAACGAGGAGTCAAGTAGTATATTGCTCCCTCCTACGTGTATCTCGCGAAGAGACCATGAGGATCAGAGAGATTAGAGCCCACATAGTGGCATATCGACAATCCTCCTTTCCACGAACAATAAGTGTCCACTGATCGTGGTCGTGCGATAGCGTTCTCGCTTCCCACGCCCGGGTTCCCGGGTTAGATTCCCGGCGGGGTCAGGGATTTTCTCTGCCTCGTGATGACTGGGTGTTGTGTGATGTCCTCAGGTTAGTTAGGTTTAAGTTCTAGGGGACTGATGACAATAGATGTTAAGTTCCATAGTGCTCAGAGCCATTTGAACCATTTTGAACGAACAATACGTGACTGGAATAGAAGGGAGAACCGACAGAGGTAACCAAGGTACCCTCCGCCAAACACCGTCAGGTAGCTTGCGGAGTAAGGATGTAGATGTAGATGTAGATGCTAGTCTGCTTTTGATGTCCTCCTTGCTTCGACCGTCATTGGTTATTTTGCTGCCGAGATAGCACAATTTTAAATTGTCGGACACTTTCTCTAGGTCGACAAGTCCTGTGAACCTATCTTGACTTTACTTTACTCTTGCATCCATTATCAAGCGCAACGTCAGAATTGCCTCTCTGATGCCTATACCTTTTCCAAAGCGAAACTCATCGTCATCTAACACGAACATGAGAACATTATAGAGAATCTGTATAACAAAATTAAAACAAATATAAAGGGGACACCAGGACACAAAACAACCTGTCATCAACTTACAAACACAGATACACAAAACATAAACACACATAACACAAACACGCAAAACACGAATACAAGCAATTACCAGGAGTAGAATCAAGATGTGCCGACACATATGACCACATTGCCTGCTTTTCTCGAACAAGAGGACGACACAACAATCGAACTGTTGTAAGTTTTTTTGTTTATCGTATGGGAATTTCGAAATAGAAATATAGCTGTCTCAAAGCAGTTCGATCAACTCTAAAAAATTCTTGAGGAAAGTGACTTATTTCTATGGCCGTACTTAGTATACGAAAATATAGTACATTTGCCTCAATGATCAGTGTGGGTCTGTGGTAAAGCGCTTGATTTCTTCACACAGTGATATGGGGAGGGAGTCTGGGTTCGATTCCCCATAGATTGAAATCTTGGAACAAACGTGAAAGTTCTGTGGCCATTTATGTGAAGCATAAATAACAGAAAGTTAGATAAATTGAAACTTTAGTTTTTAAGTATACAGTCTTGAGTAGAAATATTTTATAAAAGATGGATAATAAAGGAATTTTGCGTGCAATGAAAACTAGACACCGTGGTCTAGGGGTCAGTCCGCTGTTAGCAGCGGTGGGCCAAGGCCGTCGTGCCCGTGTCCCCCTGTTAGTGCACCGCGCGCGCCATTGTTTCTAGTTTACCTTCCGCTGCGGCGAGTGTCACGCGTCCGTGTCTCGGTAGTGCCATGGCGCACTCGTATCGCAAGTCCACAATTAAGATCACATTTCAAGCGGACTACGCAAGACCTCGAACACTTGACGTTGAACGTTTCATCCGAGAAGAACTTCATATTGCACCTCAAGACATCATTGGGATCCACTTTTCTATAACACAAAGTGTCGTCTACATAAAAATGATCAATGAAAAGGCGTGCACTGATGTTGTGTGCCGACACGCTCATGGACTTAAATTTAAGCATTCTGATGGTCACATAGGAACTGTCACGATCGACCACGCTGGATTAGGCCTTCGCACTCTGAGGGTCTGAGGGTCTTCGAGCTGCCATTCGAAGTCCCGCCAGATGTTGTGATGACAGCTTTCAAACCGTACGGCAACGTGCTAAGCCACTTGGCTGAAAAATGGCAAACGTTTGAGACGTAACCTGTCTTAAATGGAGTGAGACAAATTAAGATTGAACTGACGAAGCATGTGCCATCCTATCTAGTAATATGCGGCTGCAGAGCCATTGTCATGTACGACGGACTACCGCGTACTTGCGCCGGCTGTGGCCAGGAAGGACATGTCCGATCGCCCTGCATTCAACGCGGACTGACTCAGACACCGGTTGGTGAAGTTCCATCCCCGGCGACGCCTACTTCACTCTCCATCACGTATGCAGCGGCTGCAACCGCAACAGCTGTTCCTGCCCAGGATCGTAACACCATACTGCAGTCAGTGGTCGATGACAGTGTGGCGGACAGCATATCCCCCTCTACGACGTCATCGGCAGACTTGCCTCAAGACTGTGATCAATTGTGCCACCAAGACGAGCCTAAAGAGAAGATGGATGTAGAAACTAAAATTGTCCCGACCTCTGCCTTCCTACCAATGGATACTGCATCAGATGATTGTCGCCCACACTCTGACACAGAACAACATATCCGGAAACAACGGTCCCCTCAAAAACGCAAGAAACGGCGCCATACGCCGTCCGATGATTGCCTGCTTCGGATGTGCGACCCAGACGAATATCCGGCGTCGGACGACGCTTAGGACTCTACCACCGCAACTCAATCTTCCCATCACGATGCTACTGCGGATACAATTTCTGAGCCTCGGTCTGATTACATCACTTCTGCTACTGAACATACGCGCAAGCGCTCTACTGACAGCACTAATCAACAGTTACCAATTGGTGCATCTGATTCTTGGGCGGATGATGTCGAGGATGAGCCACAGCACCAGGAGGATGCCGAAGGCAGAGATGCTCCCTCGGCTGTACCCAGCACCAGCCAACAACAGTGACTACGGCTGTATCGTCAGCCTCTGTGGGGCCGCCCCTGCCGCCCACACCTGGCCTCCTACACAACTCAGTTGCCGAACTGGCTGACCAAACATACCGTCTAGCGACGATTAACATCAACAATATACGTGCCCGACATAAACTAGCGGTGCTACAGGATCTACTCAAAGCAGCAGACATCGACATTGCGCTCCTTCAAGAGGTGTTTGTCGCCAACTTCAAGGGACCCTATGGCTACCAGACTTGGGTCTTACATGCGTCTGCCAATGGCAGTGGTCTGGCGATCCTCCTCCGCAACGGTATATCCGCAGAAGACGCGAGTATCTCCCTGACGCCAGAGGCAGGGCTCTTACTATCCAAGGAGTCATACTTATTAACATCTATGCACCGTCAGGATCTGGTCGGCGTCGCGAACGATCCACCTTTCTCGCTAACACAATCACACCCCTCTTTATGGGCCGTCAGGACGCCTTGATAATGGGAGGGGACTTCAACTGTAGCCAAGCACCTAAGGATCAGTTGCCACATCATTCTCCCTGCGCAGAACTTACGACAATTATTATAAATAATCTTCGATTGGTTGACTCGTGGGAACATGTTTGTGGCGATCGGCCCGGATTTACTCATTACACCAGCCATTCCTCCAGCGGCATCGACCGGATTTACATCTCGCGCTTCATAGCTGTGGGGACAAGAGCTGCCGAAGTTTGGCCCACAGCTTTATCTGACCACGACGCCTACATCTGCGCTATTACCCTCGGCCGCCAGAAGATATGGCACAGCCGTGGTCCTTGGAAGTTGAACGTCACCCACCTAGCTTTTCAGGAATGCCGCCGCCTTATAGAGAACACGTGGGACTCTTGTAGCCGCCGGCGTGGCACCTACCGGTCTACACTCTCGTGGTTGTTACTCTGCGCCAAACCAGCCCTCCGGAAGACCTTGATAGGCTACGGCCGAGATGTTGCAGCATGGAAGAGACATACCATGGACTTTTACTACAGCATCTTAAGGGAATGTGCAACACTGTTGTACTCACCTGCACGGCAGGTGACGGTGAACCGTGCCAAGGCACAGATCATCAGATTAACACATTGCCACCTTGAGGGTGCGATCGTCAGAGCGCGCACTCAAGACAGAGTGGCACAGGAGGAACCGTCTATGTACCACGTCATTGCAGAACGACGGCGCCGACGCAGGACACTGATCCAAGGTATCACGACGGAAGACGGACGACGCCTTGATACCCAGCGCGACATGGGAAACGCCCTTCATGCTCACTACACTATGCTGTACTCGGAACGTCGACATCCCCCAGAGGTGATCGCCGAAGTCTCTCAACCCACTGATGGCTCGATCTCTCCGACAGCGGCGGCGGATTTGACTGCAGATGTAACAGAAGAAGAAATCATTGAAGCAATACAGGCTGTGGCTGCTCATAAGTCCCCGGGACCTGATGGCCATCCTCTGGAATTTTACCGGACGTATCAACAATTGCTGGCACCAGCTAGGACTGATATTTGCCGCGATTTTATGTCTCCCACGACGCAGATACCTGGGGCCTTCCTAGAACGACTGATTGTGCCCATACACAAACCACGAGGCTGATCCAGGATCAGTGACTATCGGCCCTTGACCTTACTCAACAGTGACTTGAAGATTTTCACCCGGCTTCTGGTGGCACGCCTAAAGCGATCAGTACGATGTGTTGTGTCGCAGGACCAGGCATCGTTAGGTGGTGACCATAATATTCACACTGCATTGTGCCGATATAGAGATACGATCGCGCTAGCCAAAGCTCGCCAACTGCCAGGAGTTTTGGCGTCACTCGACTTCAGCCAGGCCTTTGACACAGTCGACCACACATTTTTGATGTAGGTACTGCGACACATGGGGTATCCGGACGTCGTAGTTAATGTACTGATGCGTCTCCTACGCTGCGCGACGTCCAAGGTGTTATATAATGGCCGTCTTACGCCGCCGATACAGATCCAGCGATCGGTGCGACAAGGCTGCCCTCTTTCGGCGATATTGTACGCCCTCGTCTTGGAACCACTCCTCTGCGGCCTCCGACAACGCCTGACGGGGATGTCCCTTGGTGGACACACTTTCTGCTGCAATGCCTATGCAGATGATCTGGTACTCCTTCTTCTCAATAATGACGAGGTTCGTGCAGCACTGGCGTGGGTGGCGACCTACGGCGCGGCATCTGGGAGCCATCTCAATCTCCACAAATCACACGCTCTGTCTATAGGCAGAGGCCTACCCGGCGAGAGCGTCGCACCGCTACGAATCAGTCACACAATCCGCTGTCTTGGCATTGATTTCACATCTGACATGAAGCGTTCAACAGCCCTTAACTACAGGCGTTTATTGAATCAGATGAGAGCAGGAATAAGTGACCACCGTCTGTGACATCTAGAGCTCCTGCAGCGGACACGATATGCTAACGTCTATTTGGCGTCACGTATTCCCCATTTTGCACAGATACTCCCCATACCACCTACCCTGGCTCACCGCATGTTGTTGGTATTGGGATCCTTTGTTAATACGGGCATGTTATTTAAGATTCGTTACGAGTCCCTAACCCTCCCGAGGAGCAGAGGGGGTTTAGGCCTTTGTCATGTTCAGAACAGAGCGAAGGCCCTGTTCGTCAGCTGTCACCTGCAACTGTGGCGACGAAGTCCGACGTGCCTCACAAGTCTCCTACAGGAAGCCTTACGACCAATCTCACTCGCACCCCCTGTGATGATATCGGACATCCCTGCACCTTTCTTCTACATTAGCCAATTCTTCCTTGAATTAAGCTACATCCGCACTGCACTACTACCCACACGCTTGATGATGACGAGGGCGATATATGCTGCCATGCAACTGGACGCTGAATGTGACTGAAAACATACACCCCACTACAAAGTGGCGCGCTGTGTGGCAGGCAGTGAATGCCACCATCCTTGCTACTGAGGTGCAATCTGCATGGTACGTAACTGTTAATGGGAAACAGTTGTGCCAGTCCCGCCTACATCACATCCACCTCGCTGATTCCCCCTTGTGTGCACATGCCAAGTGACTGACACAGATGAACATCGTTTCGAATGCGGGTCGGCAAAGGACGTATGGTATTTGGTGCGTCAGATATTGGCTTTTCTCACACGCACGACTCCTGACAGGATAACTACCCGATCACTTCTTTTCCCCGATAATATTTATTTCCCAAGAACAAAGAACTCTGTGACGTGGATCAGCGGCTACGCTGTTCACTACCTCTTCGGTAATGACGAAAAGACAGTACCCGATTTTTGGTATTACCACAACGAACGACATTGTGCGATCGTCAAGAACCCTAAATATAGGCAATATTATTCTAATTTCCTTTGGAGCGCATTCCATAATCCGCCTCGCAGCTGGATTATCGATGACATGAGATGATAACCATAGAACCTCTTCCCAGTTCCTTTTTTTTATGAGATTTGAACAAACATCGGAAACAACACAGCAACGAGAAGACAGTCATCGAAAAATTCGCAGCGGGCTGTAGTATGGAGCATCCTTTGTCGTAACAGGACGACTACCTATTATTCTGTTTATGTAGCCGAAGAGGAACGGCCTTCCTTTTATACATTTGTATAAGAATAAAATGAAATAAAAGTAAAAAAAGCAGGAAAACAAACCTTCCAAAATCCTTTTTTTTCATTTTTGTTAAAAATGTGGCTAGGATAGCTGGCTATTAAAAAATGCCTATTTCTATTACGTACGCATTTTGATATGAAGAAAAAATAGTAAAAAAAAAGGGGAAAAATAAAAAAAATTAAAAGAGGGGTAACGTCTTTGATTCATAATCAAAACGTCTTCGATCCCGGGTTCGATCCCCGCCACTGCCTAAATTTTGATAAAATAATCAGCATTGGCGGCCGAAGACTTCCGGCATAAGAAGTCAGCCTCATTCTGCCAACGGCCTTGTCAAAGAGGGCGGAGGAGTGGATAGAGGTTCAGGGCACTCTCTTGTCTTCGGGGTGGGAAATTTCCCCTCAAGGCGGAAGAATCAGCAATGATCAACGACAAAAGGATGCAGAAGGCAATGGAAATCACTGCAATAAAGACACGTAACGTGTATCCACAGGACATGTGGCCTGTAGTTGAAGTGTCATGATGATCTCTACATTGGCCGGAATAGGCCCCCATTCGGATCTCCGGGAGGGGACTGCCAAGGGGGAGGCTACCATGAAAAAAAGATTGAATAATCAAAGAAAGGATAATGTGCTACGAGTCGGGGCGTGGAATGTCAGAAACTTGAACGTGGTAGGGAAACTAGAAAAACTGAAAAGGGAAATGCAAAGGCTCAATCTAGATGTAGTAGGGGTCAGTGAAGTGAAATGGAAGGAAGACTAGGATTTCTGGTCAGATGAGTATCGGGTAATATCAACAGCAACAGAAAATGGTATAACAGGTGTAGGATTCGTTATGAATAGGAAGGTAGGGCAGAGGGTGTGTTACTGTGAACAGTTCATTGACCGGATTGTTCTAATCAGAATCGACAGCAGACCAACAGCGACAAAGATAGTTCAGGTATACATGCCGACGTCGCAAGCTGAAGATGAAAAGATAGAGAAAGCGTATGGGGATATTGAAAGGGTAATGCAGTATGTAAAGGGGGACGAAAATCTAATAGTCATGGGCGACTGGAATGCAGTTGTAGGGGAAGAAGTAGAAGAAAATGTTACAGGAGAATATGGGCTTGGGACAAGGAATGAAAGAGGAGAAAGACTAATTGAGTCCTGTAACAAGTTTCAGCTAGTAATAGCCAATACCCTGTTCAAGAATCATAAGAGGAGGAGGTATACTTGGGAAAGACGGGAGATAAGGGAAGATTTCAATTAGATTACATCATGGTCAGACAGAGATACCGAAATCTGATACTGGATTGTAAGGCGTACCCAGGAGCAGACATAGACTTAGATCACAATATAGTAGTGATGAAGAGTAGGCTGAAGTTCAAGACATTAGTCAGGAAGAATCAATACGCTAAGAAATGGGATACGGAAGTTCTAAGGAATGACGAGATACGTTTGAAGTACTCTAACGCTATAGATACAGCAATAAGGAATAGCGCAGTAGGCAACACAGTTGAAGAGGAATGGACGTTTCTAAAAAGGGCCATCACAGAAGTTGGGAAAGAAAACATAGGTACAAAGAAGGTAGCTACGAAGAAACTATGGGTAACAGAAGAAATACTTCAGTTGATTGATGAGGGAGGAAGTACAAACATGTTCCGGGAAAATTAGGAATACAGAAATACAAGTCGCTGAGGAATGAAATAAATAGGAAGCACACGGAAGCTAAGACGAAATGGCTGCAGGAAAAATATGAAGACATCCAAAAAGATAAGATTGTAGGAAGGACAGACTCAGCATACAGGAAAGCCAAAACAACCTTTGGTGACATTAAAAGCAACGGTGGTAACATTAAGAGTGCAACGGGAATTCCACTGTTAAATGCAGAGGAGAGAGCAGATAGGTGGAAAGAATACATTGAAAGCCTCTATGAGGGTGAAGATTTGTCTGATGTGATAGAAGAAGAAACAGGAGTCGATTTCCGAGAGATAGGGGATCCAGTATTAGAATTCGATTTAGAAGAGCTTTGGAGGACTTACGGTCAAATAAGGCAGAAGGGACAGATAACATTCCATCAGAATTTCTAAAATCATTAGGGGAAGTGGCAACAAAACGACTATTCACGTTGGTGTGTAGAATATATGAGTCTGGCGACATACCATCTGACTTTCGGAAAAGCATCATCCACACAATTCCGAAGACGGCAAGAGCTGACAAGTGCGAGAATTATCGCACAATCAGCTTAACAGCTCATGCATCGAAGCTGCTTAGAAGAATAATATACAGATGAATGGAAAAGAAAATTGAGAATGCGCTAGGTGACGATCAGTTTGGCTTTAGTAAAAGTAAAGGCACGAGAGAGGCAATTCTGACGTTACGGGTAATAATGGAAACAAGGCTAAAGAAAAATCAAGACACGTTCATAGGATTTGTCGACCTGGAAAAAGCGTTCGACAATATAAAATGGTGCAATCTGTTCAAGATTCTGAAAAAAAGTACGGGTAAGCTATAGGGAGAGACGAGTCATATACAATATGTACAACAACCAAGAGGGAATAATAAGAGTGGACGATCAAGAACGAAGTAAGACAAGGGTGTAGCCTTTCGCCCCTACTCTTCAATCTGTACATCGAGGAAGCAATGAAAGAAATTAAAGAAAGGTTCAGGAGTGGAATTAAAATACAAGGTGAAAGGATATCAATGATACGATTCGCTGATGACATTGCTATCCTGAGTGAAAGTGAAGAAGAATTAAATGATATGCTGAACGGAATGATCAGTCTAATGAGTACACAGTATGGTTTAAGAGCAAATCGGAGAAAGACGAAGGTAATGAGAAGTAGTAGAAATGAGAACAGCGAGAAACTTAACACCAGGATTGATGGTCACGAAGAAATTTCTGAGGATATACGTCTGGAGTACAGCATTGTATGGTAGTGAAACATGGACTGTGGGAAAACCGGAACAGAAGAGAATCGAAGCATTTGAGATGTGGTGCTGCAGACGAATGTTGAAAATAAGGTGGGCTGCTAAGGTAAGGAATGAGGAGGTTCTACGCAGAATCGGAGAGGAAAGAAATATGTGGAAAACACTGATAAGGAGAAGGGACAGGATGATAGGACATCTGCTAAGATATGAGGGAATGACTTCCATGGTAGTAGAGGGCAAAAACTGTAGAGGAAGACAGAGATTGGAATACGTCAAGCAAATAATTGAGGACGTAGGTTGCAAGTGCTACTCTGAGAAGAAAGGAAAGAATTCGTGGCGGGCCGCATCAAACCAGTCAGTAGACTGATGACCCAAAAAAAATATTTGATGTATTTTATATATAGAACTAGGTAGATATTGGAATTGAACGTAAAAAAAAGGAAGAAAATTATGAACGAAATGAAACACTGTGCTTCTCTTTCTTCACATTGCTGCCCTTAGTGCATTCATTTTCACGAACCAATGCATTCGTACAATCCAATTCGATAATTGGCCGTGCGGTTTTAGGCGCTACAGTCTCGAATCGAGCGTCCGCTACGGTCGCATGTTCGAATCCTGCCTCGGGAATGGATGTGTGTGATGTCCTTAGGTTAGTAGGTTTAATTAGTTCTAAGTTCTACGCGACTGATGGCATCAGATATTAAGTCGTATAGTGCCCAGAGCCATTGGAACCACTTGAAGTGTATCCTCCTCGTACTTCGAAAAATGTGTTGTTCTTCTTGTGTTTCCCTTGTGGCTCAACATAAGCGAACAGACTAGCAGCAAGATACAAACACATTTCTGATTGTGCACAAAAGTGAAATCATATACAATGACGACGGTCTAGAAAACTTATGTGTATATGCAGCCATGTGCCAATTCATACTTGTATTAACATCTCTGCATTTCCATGGCACCTTCCATTGCCGTACAAGGAGTTAACAGCATTCAAATGCGCAGTTGGCTGACGATGGTCTGCCGAACGGCTATTAACGTTGGCGCACCGCACAGATATTTTAAACGGCGTATCTCGTGAACCGTGTTCAGGGGACCTTGGTTATCTGCTCTGTGACCGATATTGGTACAAACGGCCACTAGTGTGGCATCCAGCTCAGAGCTCTCCTAGAGGGACGTGCGCATACCCAAAGACTGGAAAGGTGCACAAGTCACATCAATGCCCAAGAATGGAAATATGAGTAAACCGCTACATTACAGACCCATATCACATACAACGTGTTCGAATATTATGAGCTATCACGGAAAAAACCATTTATTGACAAACAGCAAACACGGAGTCAAAAAATATCGTTTTTGTGAAACACAACTAGCTCTTTATCCCCACGAGGCAATGAGTACTACTGACAATTGATGTCAAATTGATTCTATGTTTTTAGTTATCCAGAAGGGTTTTGACGCCGTATCTCACAAGCGACTGCTAATCAAATTGCGTGCCTGTGTACTATCAACTCAGTTGTACTGCTGCATTCTTGATTTCATGTAAGCAAAGTCAGAGTTCGTAGTAACTGACGGAAAGTCGTCGAGTAAATAATGTCTGGTGTCAACACCCTATGCTGTTCCTGATCTACATAAACGAATTACGAAACAATCTGAGCCGCACGCTTAGATTGTTTGCAGATGCTGTTCCTGTCATTTAACTTCTTTTAGTCAACAGAAATATGGCAACTGGCTATAAATAATGGAAAGTTCGAATTCATTACCATGTGTACCAAAAGGAATCTGCTAAATATCGGTTACACGACAAATCATTCAAATCTGAAGGATGTAAATTCAGTTAAATGCTTACAGTTACGAATAAAGTTGCGGGTAAAACTAACTAGAGATCACGATTTACTGGCAGGACAATGAGAAAATTTAACAGGTCTATTAAAGAGACTGCGTACACTACGCTTGCTTGTACGCCCTCTGCTGTACGGTATCGGATCCGCTTCAGATTGGATTGACGGAGGACAACGAAAAAGTTCAAAGAAGGACAGCTCGTTTTGTACTTCCGCGAATCAGGGGAGTGAACGCCACGGATATAATACGTGAAATGGGGTAGCAATCACTGAAACAATGGCGTTTTTCTTTGCGGCAGGATCTTCTCATGAAATTTCGATCTTTAACTTTCTCCTCACAGTGCGAAAATATTTTGTTGGTGCCCACGTACATAGGGGGGGAATAATCATCATAATAAAATAGAAAAAATCAGAGGTCGCACAGAAAAAATTTAGTGTTCGTTTGTCCTGCGCACTGTTCGAGATTGAAACGATAGAGAAATATCTTGAAGGTGGTTCGATGGAGCCTCTGCCAAGAACTTAATTGTGAGTTGCAGTGTAATTGTGTAGATGCAGAAGGCAGGTGCTGACAGCATGTCACAAGCGGTGTGTGTCTTCAAGACTGAAGCGCAGGATCCAGTCTAGTGATACAGCATACTGAGAGAATGGCGGTACTGCGTACAGTCAGCGAGTCAGTATTCCGATCTCCCATACAACAGCTTGTTGGCAGTAGACTGCAGTCATTTGGTATGGTCCCTCAACAAGGGAAGGCACAGGCTCGCCCACATCTTCTTCACTCACGGCGGTGACCAGGGAACAACGGCAGCTTATAGCGGCTAAGTCCAACCATATCCGGCTACCTGGTTATGTTCTTGGAGGTGAAGTCTGCTTTTGGCATCAGGCAGCACGTCATAATTCACCACTAAGGTTATTCTCTAACTGGCGAGATTATCATTACCCTGGATTCAGAGATACACAAGTAAGACCACACACCGAAATTTTAGAAACTACGTATTTAAAGCTGGACATAACGTCGTAGTGGCCTGCGATGTCATTTGCCGTCATTATTTGGAGGTGTCAGCGGACTTGACCCCATCGCGGTGTGTCAGCTATTGTCCGTTCTCCGTCTCTTGGCGCTCTCTGTCCACACTAGGGTACCGTGGAGCGGCAGGGCACGAGGGTTACATGTTGTGGCTCGTAGCGAAAGGTTTAACGTATTTGGTGCTGTCACACTGTGTCGTTTGTGCTTCTCGGTTACGGCTCGGCCCTATGTAGCAATGTATTGCGAATGGCACTCTGCTTTCTTTGACATGGTACTCCATGCGTGTCCCAGATACCAGTTGTGACACACAATACAATCTGGACCTCGTTCACTACCGCCTGGGCCAAGTAATAACTTTAAACATAAGTAAGCACGCCCAGGAATTGAATTTGTTTCATAACAAAATTTATTATTTTCTTAATTCTTCAAACAGAAAAAACTCATCAACGGCTCGTCTTTATTGAGTGATGGAAGCGTGCTAATAATAACACCCACTGAGATAAGATCGTAACTTACAATGGTCATTCTATCCTAGTCGACAGAGATCTATCGAGTGAGCTATTCGAAGTACATCCGATCTCTTACCTGTTTTAAAGAAATGGCATTTCACCACCATTTTTCATTGATTTGTATGTGCGTTTCTCCACACGACAAACGTATTCCAAGACAATCCATGGATTGTCTTCTGTACAGCGATTTCTGTCCTCTGGTGCCTCATACCCGACAATTTACCAGTGGCTGCCAACGGCCTTGCCGAAATGGTAACACTGGTTCCCGTCGGATCACCGAAGTTAAACACTGTCGGGTTGCGTTAGTACTTTGATGGGTGACCACCCAGTCTGCAGTCCTTGTGAGCCGAACTGAGGAGTTACTTAATCGAGAAGTAGCGGCTCCGGCCTCGTAAACTGACATACGGCTGGGAGAGCGGAGTTCTCACCACATGCCTCTTTATATCGGCGTCCAGTGACGCCTTTTTCTGAGGATTACAGGGCGGCCAGTCGGTACCGTTCAGGTTTCATGGCCTGTTCGAACGGTGTTCTGTTTTTGGATACACTCTTCATATGTACGGAATTGGTGTAGTTTGTTTCTCCATTAAACTTTCCGGAAATCAATTTAATATAAAAATTCTCCGTTTTGATGTTGCCCACAGTACACGTCACGTCTGAGGTCGGGACACTTACGTAACGGTTGCTTTTTTTGTTTATTTCAGTGCCATAGTAAATTCCCTCTATCTTCCATTAAAAGAAAGTGCTAACTAGCATATACAGAAACCTAAACAAAATACAGAATCGTAATGATGACAGATCAAAGCACGGCCACGCGATTTTCTCTCTCTCCAGTTAAGAGAGAAAACTAATAATTCCTCCTGGGATTAATCTTGTCATAAATTATTCCCATTAGCACTCTTTTTTCTCCAGGAAAAACATTACTTGCGTTCGTAATTACAGCTTTCAATAGACTCTCACTTGCTTTCATTCATTGAACGCAGAAATTTTTCTGCGTCCGATGAAAATTAGTAGCGTTTCGACACCTTCCGTGTAATTGCGTTAGGAGATCTAGTACCAATAAATGTCACTCCAACGAAATGTCATTCTACATGAGTCACATATGAAGCATGTAATTCGTTCTCTAACGCGTTCTATCGGTTATCGAATGTCAGTAACCTATGGAGGGTTGGTCTCTGATTACCTAGTCTTTCACGCAGTCGTCCTTCGACGGGGAGGGATGAGAAATTTATTTTCGGGTGGAGGAAGGTTTAATCTCGTTCATTCATACGGGTATCCGTGTTGCAGCTCTGTGTGCTACATTAATTTATGATATACAAGTAACAAATTTACCATACGTAACAAACTTGTATACATTTTTACCAGCACAATTTCTCAAAAGAACGCCAACAGAATCAAATCATTGAAGACTAAATTTCCGTAGCTTATTACTAAAGCACAACTGAAACATTGACTTCGGACCTTGTTCGTCAAAGAATTTCAGGTCACTGAAAGGTGTGGACTAGTTTAAAGGCAGACTGTAAACATCAGTGGTTCGATCCGGGGTTCCATCCTGCGAGTTTTCGGTTTACAGATACAAGCTTTACCACCAGAACCGATGTTCATTGACATAGAACTATATGATAAAGGGGATTTAACCATCGGACGCCACTTGTGCAAAAATTTTAAGGTAATGATTGTGACTGGTTACAGTGATGTTACCTGATATTAATGACAATCATTGTCAAGTCTTACCCTAAAATGCTATCAATTTAATAGCCGCCAAAGCGACCGAGGAAGACATGGGCGGACTGACGTCTGTGTTTGACGAAGTTGTTAGATCAATTACTGCTGCTACAGTGGCAGGTCATCAAGACTTAAGTGAGTTTGAACGTAGTGTTACAGTCGGCGCACGAGCGATGAGACGCAGAATCTCCAAAGTAGCGATGAAGTGGGGACTTACCTTATGAACATTTGACGAGTGAACGATGAATATCAGTAATCTTTAAAAAATCACATCACCGACATCTCAGCGGCCGGAAAAAGATCCTGCACGAACTGGACCAGCACGACTGAAGAGAATCGTTCAACGTGACAGAAGTGCAGCCCTCCAGCAAATTGGGGTAGATTTCGAGGCTGGGCCATCAACTAGTGTCAGTGTGCTAACCATTCAACGAAACATCATCGGTATGGGCCGGTCACTGTGGCCGAGCGGTTCTAGGCGCTACAGTCTGGAACCGAACGACCACTAAGGTCGCAGGTTAGAATCCTGCCTCGGGCATGAATGTGTGATGTGCTTAGGTTAGTTAGGTTTAAGTATTTCTAAGTTCTAGTGGACTGATGACCTGAGAAGTTAAGTCCCATAGTGCTCAGAACCATTTGGACCATATTCTGTATGGGCTTTCGGACCTGAAGGCCCACTTGCGTACTCTTGATGACTGCACGACACAAAGCATCACGTCGCGCCTGGGGCCGTTAACACCGATATAGGACTGTTGATAACTGGAAACATGTTGCCTGGTCGGGCGAGTCTCGTTTCAGATTGTATCTAGTGGATGGAGGTGTACGGGTATGGAGACAACCTCATGAAACCATAGACCCTAAATGTATGCATCGGACTGTTCAAGCTAGTGTGGGCTCTATTGATGACGTGGGGCGTGTGCAGTTGGAGTGATACGGGACCCTTGATGCGTATAGATACGACTCTTACCGGTGACACTTACGTAATCATCCTGTCTGATCACCTGCATCCATTCATGTCCATTGTGCCTCGCGACTGACTTGGGCAGTTCCAGCAGCACTATGCGACACCCCACACGTCCAGAACTGCTACAGAGTGGCTACCGGAACACTCTTCTGCGTTTAAACACTTCCACTGGCCACCAAACGCCCCAGACATGAACATTTTGGAGTATATCTGGGATGCCTTACAACCTGCTGTGCAGAAGATATCTCTACCCCATCGTAATCTTGCTGATTTATGAACAGCCCTGCAGGATTCATGGTATCAGTTCCCTGCATCACTACTTCAGATATTAGTCGAGTCCGTGCCAAGTTGTGTTGCGGCACTTTTTCGTGGTGGCGGGCGCCCTACACGCTATTAGGCAGGTGTGCAAGGTTGGTTCAAATGGCTCTGAGCACTATGGGACTTAACTTCTGAGGTCATCAGTCCCATAGAACTTAGAACTACTCAAACCTAAGGACAACACACATGTCCGAGGCAGAATTCGAACCTGCGACCGTAGCGGTCGCACGGTTCCAGACTGTAGCGCCTGTACCAATATGAATCAACGGCCTACCAACAGTGTGTCCTCAACGACCGTTGTTGTGTAGGGCGTCGGCAGCAGGGGCGAGTGGCGATAGGTGGTCTTTTCAGATGAATCAAGCTTTTGATACTTTCGGACAGATGGTTGCTGGCGTGTACGCCCGGGAGCGTCTGAATGCATTCACACTGCAATAAGAGCCACTGGAGAACGGAGAGTTTTGATCTCATGAACGTTTTCGTGGCATTCCCTTGATGATCTCGTTATTGTGAGAAGTACAGTGGACGAAGACAAGTATGCATCTGTCCTTGAGGACTATACAGACACCTCAGCCAGCAACACAGTGCAACGTGTCACATTATTCGTAGTGTACGTGAGTGGCTTGAAGAGCACCAGAATAGGTTTAGAGTATTCCCCTGGCCACCAAACCCTACGGTTTTAAACTCATTCGCGAACTTGTGGTGCCACGTTGATCGAGCTGTACACGCCTTGGATCCTCAGCCAAGAAACCCGTCGCAGCTGGCCACGCCACTGGACACTGTGTGGCTACACATCACTGCCGGTACCTTCCAGAAGACACTGCTCTTGCACGTCTAGAATCAGGCCCGGCTGCAAGCGTGGTTATTCAGACTTCGATATGTGGTCACATTAATGCGCCTGCAAGTTTCTTGGAAATTTGAGGTAAGTTTGTATGGGACCAAACAGCTGATGTCATCGGTCCCTAGTCTTACAAATTAATCGGTCTAACTCAGACTAACTAAGGACAACACACACACCCATGCCCGAAGGAGTACACGAACCTCCGACGGGGGCAGCCGCGCGAACGTGGATGCATCTGTCGCCATTCCCACTACACAGTGTAGATATCTATAAATTTGCATAAATGTACATGGTTTTATATTTGTAGCAAGTTGTTCGTAGTATGTTTCAATAAACGTAAGAAAAAGAATTATAAAGAATTTTACTTTCTAAAGGGCGAGAGTGAAAAACATAGCATTGCAAAGACTTTTGCTATCTTGGGGAACAATGCAGAACAGAAGTAAATGCTAGAGTAAAACCTGCTGTTAATGCGGGAAAAAATTGCTCCAAAATATGAATCTTAACAGCTGTGCCTGCATTCTGTCTTCAAAAATGGCTCTGAACACTATGGGACTTAACATCTTAGGTCATCAGTCCCCTAGAACTTAGAACTACTTAAACGTAACTAACCTGCCCGGAGCAGGATTCGTACCTGCGACCGCAGCGGTCGCGCGGTTCCAGGCTGAAGGGCCTAGAACCGCTCAGCCACTCTGGCCGGCCTTCTGTCTTCATCCAAATTTCTTAGTACCTTTTAACTCTTATCACTCACCTGAAAAGGCCTTGTCACAGTTCGCTCGGCTTCCCCCGTCGGAGGTGTGAGTCCTCCCTCGAGCATGTGTGTGTGTGTGTGTGTGTGTGTGTGTGTGTGTCTGTGTGTGTGTGTGTCTGTGTGTGTGTGGGGGAGGGGGGTATTGCCCTTACTGCAAGTTAGTTTAAGTTAGATTAAGTCGTGTGTAAGCCTAGAGACAGATACCCTAAGCAATTTGGTCCCATAAGAAGTTACCACAAATTTCAAAAAAAAAATTCCACCTTAATCTCGGAGAATATCATTCTCTCTCCCCCCCCCCCTTTTGTGTGCATCCTTTCGACCTCCTTCCGTATGTTTTTAAGCACAGCCGTTCTGTGCGTGCAGTAGTTCCCGGAAGCAAGTCCTGTAGCGAATGAATCTCTACGTTTGGCCATGCTTTAACAGCGAACCTAATACCCTATTTAGACACTGAAATGCTTGGAGCTGTTCCCAGCAAGGGCATTTCGGCTGATAATGCTCCTCCTTCGACTGCCGGATGTACAAACAGATCATAGGAACGGTCGTGAGAGGCACAATGGTTCCACCTCACGTGATGCCAAGTGAGTGTTTCTCGAAATCTAAATTAGTAGCAAATATGGCTCAGTTTCATAGACGCTCTGACTGCATACTGATAATGTAGTAGTTTCAGAGGTCTATATTTTCTGTCTCGGCAGCTCAGTCCATTCGAATAGTTCATTTATCTGCCTCTGAATACTACGCTGCTTCTATCGCGGTTAACATTACTAGAATCATCATTCCGAACATAAACTTGAACACCACCATGCTTCACGTAGTGAATGTGGTAAGGCGTTACTTGTCTCAGATCTTCGGATTTTTTTCTGCGGCAAGTGTTAGGGAGATCCATGTTTAATCGTTTCGTAGGCACATATTGAAAGTGTGTTAATGTCGACAGTTAAGGCTTCGTACCTGGCTTTCAAACATTTATACTTTACACTGTAAAACAAGTTCCAAAAAAAATTTCTGGTTTTCTGAATCTCTTTTTTAACATGCATATGGGAACATGGTTTCCCGTGGACCTTGGGACGATACCATCAAAACTTTTTCAAGGAATTTTTCCATTTATGAATTTACAATACGGAACACAATATAAATCGTGATTTGTAGAAGACCTTGATTCACACAGTCATATAGAAAATTATTGAATGTTATGACTCGTGGATTTGCACAAAAGGCAACATCGTAATTTCAGCAATTTTTTTCTTTGCTTGTACTACGAAGTCTAGAATTTGTCTTTTTCACGCTTTTATCTGGCACGTCTTTGACCCCCATGTAAGTCTAGAGTTCATCAGGAGCGTCAGTGCTGCCTACTTTCTCTATTTTCCTTTAATGAATATAGTGGATATTCTTCTCCTTTCCTCGACGAGAATACTTACAAAACTTTTCATGCTAGCTGTAAACGAGACGTCACCTGTTACTCCCTTGCCTATGGCTACAGCGTGCAGTAATGTCAGCGTCAATTAGAATTTTTGTTTGAAATGGTTGTATATAAGAGTTTTAATCATTTTGGTCGACTTGCGAGGTATTACAGTTACACAGCCAGACAAAAAAGTGAAACCCGTAGAATACATAGTTGGATGTGAGTGTAACTTCCTACACGTACACACCATCAGAAAGTGTGTCAGTGATTGGAGTTGCAATTCTCCGTTTCAGGTTGAATGGCCACAGAAGTTAGTTACTGTTATTAATGTCTAGTGTTGTTAGCACACTTTAGAGGGTGTATAAGGTGCAGTGTCAGACGCTGAGCACCCACCGTCAAGAACACGCAGATACTCTGTACTCGTGTGAGACACTTTTATTGACACCTGACAGAGTTGGTCTTCATTTGGCCAACTGACCGAATCGTGCGATATCCATATTTGTGGGCTATTCGAATGTGACAGAGTCCAATACTCGACTGCAGTGGAATGTGAGGACAGGAATACTTCTCGTCAAGCTGTCAGTCGACCATGTCTGACCAACACAAGAGAGAGTCGTTGCATTTTCTCTCAAGCACATCGTAACCTCTTCACATCTGTGCCTGTCATCCGAGAACAAGTAAAGGATTCCATGCAACACTATACCATCATGCACCATTGCTCGGAGACTAACACAATTGGAATATAGATTTTCCTTTTCATGAGTAGACTATTCTTGACACCTCAGTATAGACGGCTGCATTTGGCTCGTTGCGCTGATGAGGGAGCACAAACGTCTGATGGATGGCGGGCGTTGGGTTCAGCGATGAGTGGCAGTTCTGCAACATCCTGGAGTACCACCGTCAGCTTGGGGAGCAGTCCCGTTCTTCAAACGTTTCGGAAAGGCACAGTGATGTCTTTTGCTGACGCCTGCTGGTGAAAGAGGAAACTCTGAGGGCACAACGATACATAGCAGACATCTTGCTTCCTCATGTGTTACCTCTCATGGAACAGTGTCATGGTGGAATTTTTAAACAAGATAAAACTCATCCGCACACGACTCGTGTGTACATGGACTTCCTGCGTGATGCCGAGTTACTTTCATGACCAGCCATATCCCCACATCGGTCCCCGTCAAAACATATGAGGAACCTTCGCGGACGTCAACTCCGTCCCATTGCTAGGATGCTGGATACAGAGGACCAGTTACAACAGTTGCGGTCCACGTAGCCTCGGGAAAGGATACAATGGCTTTATGAGAAAACTTCCAGGCGGAATCAGTGTCTGCGTTTGGGCCAGAAGGGGTACAACGACACATTGATACCTGTGATCATACTGCCAAGTTCCTTGAAAATTTGACTGTCGATTCAGTCGATGAAATATCATGACATACCCTCTCTACCTGTGAAGTTTCATGACTTCTCCTCCTTCCCTCCGCGGTGCTTCGGTTTTTGTTGTGGGTAGACGTTCAGTTGATTTTCTTCTCAGCTACAGAAACATTCTGTTGCAGTCATACAATCTACCTCATCTTCAACATGTAGGAAAAGATACAGAAAAATGACTTTATCACGGATAAGAAAACGATATGTCTCATAACGATTCATCACATATCGTGATACTACGTCTTCTGCATAAACGAAAATGCAGCCTTGGAATAAATTTTGACTTCCATCTGGAAAGTTTTTATTTCCAAAGAATCATCCGCTTTAGGAAGGATATACCTTTTACAGGGATACACATAAAACCTCGGGTTATCCTCTACAATTAGGTTTAGGGTAAATGTTTTCATTTAAGTTTTAGAAACATTCTATGTACACTTCAGTAGCGTGGTTGACGAACATTCATACGATAACCAAACTCGAAACATACTTTTACAAGAATTTGTCAAGTTATTGAAACTGCTGTAGATATTCTGCACTGCAGTTCAGCCACAGCTCTTGAATGTACTGCCTTAAAAAGAAAGTTTGTAACTAATTTATTAATAACTACCTGATACTCTCGGGAAAAGGAGAATTTCGTATTATGGTCACTTGGTTCAAGTAAACCGGGGAGTCTCACTAAAAAAATATCTGAACATTTAGACAAACCCCCAAAACGCATATAGGTTTCTCAGGAAATCGGAAAGATTAAGGCTGTTATAGAAGAAATTTCAGGCTGCCAAATTTTTATAGCGAGATAAAGAAGTTCGGTGGTTTTCAGAGGAAAGTTAGAAAGCACACATTGTATGGACAGATGAAAGAAGAGGAGATGACAGTGAAGGAATGAAGAAATACTGGAAATACCGAAGGACAAAACCAGGAATAAGTTACTTCTCGTGGCCCATAGATGGCCGAAACTGAAGAAAGAGTAACAACGTGACATGAGGCCACCTCGGAGTCTAATGCACCATTGAGGCAGCTCATTGCTATGTATTGCTCACACATGCATGTACCAGATCGGCGATGCTCCGGTCGTGTCGAAAGTAGAATTTTCGGAATGTTTTCGTAATTATAGAAAAAAGTCAACGTTTTAAGCGCGACAAGGTACGTAATTACTGTAACCGCCGTTTTTTCCGCATAAAGAAAGGATCGTATCTCTTTTCTCGGAAAACGACACAAAACAAATGAAATTTTACAGTCTCTCCTCGCCATTGTAATATGTGGCTACTGTGTTCCCATATTTTTAAGTGCGGAAGTTCACAATTTCGCTTTATTTGGAAGTAGCCCCATCGCTGAACACTAAACGTGCAAACAAATTGTTACATTCCGGGTCCAGGGTCACAGTGAATTCATAAAACTCTGTGCTTTGTGTATCACCATACTGAAGGGCCTGAAGCGAACAAATTCTATATGATTTTAAACATTAACGTCGACCGCAACAGAAGCCAAACAGACATATGAGCAACGGCACCCGGCTAAAGTGTATTGAGTGCATTTTACTTCTGGCACGTGTGCATGGAGCAGACCTGTGGATGTCCCCTTACACACAAAACGCCTATTTTGAAACCGCTCGTGCCATCATCGATTCCCTTACTGTGTAGGAGGTGGAATGCTGCAATCCCGCCACGCCGACTCGAAACACACTAGGTAATGGAAAAGTAACCCAGTAGGACCAGGGCCACCTCTGACGACATGCACCTGAACTGGAAATTTGCAGCTGGCGCCCAGGTAACGTATTAGTTTCAACACGTATGTTAAAATGTACCGTACGTTACTGCAATGAGGAGCCTGCCTAATATCGTGTAGGGACTCCGCGAGTACGAAGAAGTGCCGCAGCACTATAAGGCATAGACTTGACTAATGCCTGAAGAAGTGCTGGAAGGAATTGACACCATTAATTCTGCAGGGATGTCCATAAGTTACTAAGAGTACGAAGGATCTCTTCTGAACAACACGTTGCAAAGCATCACAGATATGCTCAATAATGTCCGTGTCTGGGAAACTCGGTGGCCAGCGGAGGTTTTTAAACTCAGAAGAGTGTTCCTGGAGCCACTCTGTAGCAATTCTGGACGTGTGGAGTGTCTCATTGTCCTTCTGGAATTTCCGAAGTCCGTCGGAATGCACGATGGATATGAATGGATGCAGGTGACGAGATAGGATGCTTACGTGCATGTCACCTGTCAGAGTCGTATCTACAAGTGTCAGGAGTCACACATCACTTGAACTGCACACGCCCCACATCATTACAGAGCCTCCACGAGCCTGAGCAGTGCCCTGCTGACATTTAGGGTTCATGGATTCACGAGGTTGTCTCCATACGCACACGTCCATCCGCTCGATATAATTTGAAACGAGACTAGTCTGATCACGCAATATGCTTCCAGTAATCGAAAGTCCAATTCAGGTTCAAACGGCCTCAGGCGAGACGTAAAGCTTCGTGTCGTGTGGTCATCAAGGGTACACGAGTGGGCCTTCGGCTGCGAAAGCCCATATCCATCATGTTTCATTGGAAGGTTCGCACGCTGACACTTGTTGACGGCCCAGCATTGTAATCTGCAGCAATTTGCGAAAGTGTTGCACTTCTGTCACGTTGAACGATCGTCTTCAGCCGTCGTTGGTCCCGTTCTAGCAGGATCTTTCTCCGGCCGCAGTGATGTCTGAGATTTGATGTTTTGACCAATTCCTGATATTCACGGTACACTCGTGAAATGACCGTGCTGGAAGATCCCCACTGCATCCATGCCTCAGACAGTCTGTGACGTCGCTCGTGCGCAAACTATAACACCACTTTCAAACACACTTAAATCTCGATAACCTGCAATTGTAGCATCAATAACCGATCAAACAATTGCGTCAGACATTTTTATCTTATATAGGTGTTGCCGACCGCAACGCCGTATTCTGCCAGTTTACATATCTCTGTATTTGAATACGCATACCTATACGAGTTTCTTTGGCGCTTCCTTGTATGTTCATGAGTGTAGGAAATAAATTGTCGAACCAAACATTATAACCACCTGTTTAACAACATGGTGCTCCACCTTTGCAACGAAATACAGCAACTATTTCGCGACGTCCAATCCAAAAGTGCTCGGTAGATTTACAGTTTTATCTGGAAGCAGATGTCTACGCACAGCTCACCCAATTCCATTACACTATGAGACGGTGGTTTCTGGGCTTGGAGTTGGCACATTCTAGCGTTCCAAACGTTTTCTGTCTGGTTCGGTGCCGGTGAATATGGACGGTAGGGTATGAACGTGATTTCACAATAATGCTCCTCAAACCACTGAGGGACGATTTTGGCCTTACCACACGTACAGTTATACTGCTGAACGATGCCATAGGTATCGAGTAAAATATGCCGCTGGCTCAAATAATATTCACCCAGTCCACAGGTGTCATGGTGCCTTCGGTAACTAGCACACGTCACTCGTTAACACAGCACAGCAATATACTGCCCTTAGGGGCTAACGTGCATGGCGGGTAGTTTCGAGCAACCGTTCTTCTGGGTGATGACGTATCCAGACACGACCACCGACTTCGTGTAACAAGAAATTTGCTTCATCCTCCCAGGCGGCGCATTGGTCCTTGGACCAATGTCGGTGATCCCGCAGCAATCCTATTTTGGGATGTTGTTGGGTCAATACTAGTACTCTGACACATTGGCATCGTCTGAATGTCCGCTGAGCAGTATGTTCTTTAGCACTTGTCGCTGCACCAGATGTGTCTTCAGACCCACCAGACAGCGTCTCTATGCAGTTTTGTAGATCGGTGAAGCCTCCTGCTTCCGCGTTCTGTGATGAGGCGAGGATGTTCAACACCCTGCAATTCACTGTTGGTTTCAAAGCCCTTCAGCCGCTTCAAGTTGACGCTCACGATAGTAATACGCGAACAGCGTACCTGCTTCCCCATTTCGGAGGTGTTTGTTTCCAGACGCTGTTTTCAGTAGAACAATCCATATTCAGTCCTTATACACTGAAGAGCCAAAGAAATTGACGTACCCATGTGTATTCCAATACAGAGATATGTAAACAGGCAGAATACGACGCTGCGGTCGGCAACACCTATGTAAGACGAAAAATGTCTGGCACAGTTTTTGATTTTTTATTGGTGCTACAATGGCAGGTTATTGACATTTAAGTGAGTTTGATTGTGGTGCTATAGTCGGCGCGCAAGCGATAGGACACAGTATCTCCGAGGTAGCGATAAGGTTGTAATTTTTCTGTACCATCATTTCACAAGCGTACCGTGAATATCAGAAATCCCGAAAAACATCAAATCTCCGACTTCGCAGGGGCTGGAAAAAGATCCTGCAAGAACAGGGCCAACGACGACTGAAGAGAATCATTCAACGTGACAGAAGTGAAACACTTTCGCTAATTGCTGCAGATTTCAATGCTGGCCGTCAACAAGTGTCACCGTGCGAACAATTGAACGAAACATCATCGATGTGGGCTTTCGGACCAGAAGGCCTCATCGTGTACCCTTGATGACTGCATAACATAAAGCTTTACGTCTCGCCTGGGCCCATCAACATGGGTATTGGACTGTTGATGACTGGACTCCTGTTGCCTGGTCGGACGAGTATCGTTTCAACTTTTATCAAGCGGATAGACGTGTACGGGTATTGAGACACGTCATGAATCCATAGACGCTGCTTGCCAGCAGAGGACGGGTCACCTGGTGGAGGCACTGTAATGGTGTGGTGTGTGTGAATTGAACGAAACATCATCGATGTGGGCTTTCGGACCAGAAGGCCTCATCGTGTACCCTTGATGACTGCATATCATAAAGCTTTACGTCTCGCCTGGGCCCATCAACATGGGTATTGGACTGTTGATGACTGGACTCCTGTTGCCTGGTCGGACGAGTATCGTTTCAACTTTTATCAAGCGGATAGACGTGTACGGGTATTGAGACACGTCATGAATCCATAGACGCTGCTTGCCAGCAGAGGACGGGTCACCTGGTGGAGGCACTGTAATGGTGTGGTGTGTGTGAATTGAACGAAACATCATCGATGTGGGCTTTCGGACCAGAAGGCCTCATCGTGTACCCTTGATGACTGCATAACATAAAGCTTTACGTCTCGCCTGGGCCCATCAACATGGGTATTGGACTGTTGATGACTGGACTCCTGTTGCCTGGTCGGACGAGTATCGTTTCAACTTTTATCAAGCGGATAGACGTGTACGGGTATTGAGACACGTCATGAATCCATAGACGCTGCTTGCCAGCAGAGGACGGGTCACCTGGTGGAGGCACTGTAATGGTGTGGTGTGTGTGAATTGAACGAAACATCATCGATGTGGGCTTTCGGACCAGAAGGCTTCATCGTGTACCCTTGATGACTGCATATCATAAAGCTTTACGTCTCGCCTGGGCCCATCAACATGAGTATTGGACTGTTGATGACTGGACTCCTGTTGCCTGGTCGGACGAGTATCGTTTCAACTTTTATCAAGCGGATAGACGTGTACGGGTATTGAGACACGTCATGAATCCATAGACGCTGCTTGCCAGCAGAGGACGGGTCACCTGGTGGAGGCACTGTAATGGAGTGGTGTGTGTGAATTGAACGAAACATCATCGATGTGGGCTTTCGGACCAGAAGGCCTCATCGTGTACCCTTGATGACTGCATAACATAAAGCTTTACGTCTCGCCTGGGCCCATCAACATGGGTATTGGACTGTTGATGACTGGACTCCTGTTGCCTGGTCGGACGAGTATCGTTTCAACTTTTATCAAGCGGATAGACGTGTACGGGTATTGAGACACGTCATGAATCCATAGACGCTGCTTGCCAGCAGAGGACGGGTCACCTGGTGGAGGCACTGTAATGGTGTGGTGTGTGTGAATTGAACGAAACATCATCGATGTGGGCTTTCGGACCAGAAGGCCTCATCGTGTACCCTTGATGACTGCATAACATAAAGCTTTACGTCTCGCCTGGGCCCATCAACATGGGTATTGGACTGTTGATGACTGGACTCCTGTTGCCTGGTCGGACGAGTATCGTTTCAACTTTTATCAAGCGGATAGACGTGTACGGGTATTGAGACACGTCATGAATCCATAGACGCTGCTTGCCAGCAGAGGACGGGTCACCTGGTGGAGGCACTGTAATGGTGTGGTGTGTGTGAATTGAACGAAACATCATCGATGTGGGCTTTCGGACCAGAAGGCTTCATCGTGTACCCTTGATGACTGCATATCATAAAGCTTTACGTCTCGCCTGGGCCCATCAACATGAGTATTGGACTGTTGATGACTGGACTCCTGTTGCCTGGTCGGACGAGTATCGTTTCAACTTTTATCAAGCGGATAGACGTGTACGGGTATTGAGACACGTCATGAATCCATAGACGCTGCTTGCCAGCAGAGGACGGGTCACCTGGTGGAGGCACTGTAATGGTGTGGTGTGTGTGAATTGAACGAAACATCATCGATGTGGGCTTTCGGACCAGAAGGCCTCATCGTGTACCCTTGATGACTGCATAACATAAAGCTTTACGTCTCGCCTGGGCCCATCAACATGGGTATTGGACTGTTGATGACTGGACTCCTGTTGCCTGGTCGGACGAGTATCGTTTCAACTTTTATCAAGCGGATAGACGTGTACGGGTATTGAGACACGTCATGAATCCATAGACGCTGCTTGCCAGCAGAGGACGGGTCACCTGGTGGAGGCACTGTAATGGTGTGGTGTGTGTGAATTGAACGAAACATCATCGATGTGGGCTTTCGGACCAGAAGGCCTCATCGTGTACCCTTGATGACTGCATAACATAAAGCTTTACGTCTCGCCTGGGCCCATCAACATGGGTATTGGACTGTTGATGACTGGACTCCTGTTGCCTGGTCGGACGAGTATCGTTTCAACTTTTATCAAGCGGATAGACGTGTACGGGTATTGAGACACGTCATGAATCCATAGACGCTGCTTGCCAGCAGAGGACGGGTCACCTGGTGGAGGCACTGTAATGGTGTGGTGTGTGTGAATTGAACGAAACATCATCGATGTGGGCTTTCGGACCAGAAGGCGTCATCGTGTACCCTTGATGACTGCATATCATAAAGCTTTACGTCTCGCCTGGGCCCATCAACATGAGTATTGGACTGTTGATGACTGGACTCCTGTTGCCTGGTCGGACGAGTATCGTTTCAACTTTTATCAAGCGGATAGACGTGTACGGGTATTGAGACACGTCATGAATCCATAGACGCTGCTTGCCAGCAGAGGACGGGTCACCTGGTGGAGGCACTGTAATGGTGTGGTGTGTGTGAATTGAACGAAACATCATCGATGTGGGCTTTCGGACCAGAAGGCCTCATCGTGTACCCTTGATGACTGCATAACATAAAGCTTTACGTCTCGCCTGGGCCCATCAACATGGGTATTGGACTGTTGATGACTGGACTCCTGTTGCCTGGTCGGACGAGTATCGTTTCAACTTTTATCAAGCGGATAGACGTGTACGGGTATTGAGACACGTCATGAATCCATAGACGCTGCTTGCCAGCAGAGGACGGGTCACCTGGTGGAGGCACTGTAATGGTGTGGTGTGTGTGAATTGAACGAAACATCATCGATGTGGGCTTTCGGACCAGAAGGCCTCATCGTGTACCCTTGATGACTGCATATCATAAAGCTTTACGTCTCGCCTGGGCCCATCAACATGGGTATTGGACTGTTGATGACTGGACTCCTGTTGCCTGGTCGGACGAGTATCGTTTCAACTTTTATCAAGCGGATAGACGTGTACGGGTATTGAGACACGTCATGAATCCATAGACGCTGCTTGCCAGCAGAGGACGGGTCACCTGGTGGAGGCACTGTAATGGTGTGGTGTGTGTGAATTGAACGAAACATCATCGATGTGGGCTTTCGGACCAGAAGGCCTCATCGTGTACCCTTGATGACTGCATAACATAAAGCTTTACGTCTCGCCTGGGCCCATCAACATGGGTATTGCACTGTTGATGACTGGACTCCTGTTGCCTGGTCGGACGAGTATCGTTTCAACTTTTATCAAGCGGATAGACGTGTACGGGTATTGAGACACGTCATGAAACCATAGACGCTGCTTGCCAGCAGAGGACGGGTCACCTGGTGGAGGCACTGTAATGGTGTGGTGTGTGTGAATTGAACGAAACATCATCGATGTGGGCTTTCGGACCAGAAGGCCTCATCGTGTATCTTTGATGACTGCATATCATAAAGCTTTACGTCTCGCCTGGGCCCATCAACATGGGTATTGGACTGTTGATGACTGGACTCCTGTTGCCTGGTCGGACGAGTATCGTTTCAACTTTTATCAAGCGGATAGACGTGTACGGGTATTGAGACACGTCATGAATCCATAGACGCTGCTTGCCAGCAGAGGACGGGTCACCAGGTGGAGGCACTGTAATGGTGTGGTGTGTGTGAATTGAACGAAACATCATCGATGTGGGCTTTCGGACCAGAAGGCCTCATCGTGTACCCTTGATGACTGCATATCATAAAGCTTTACGTCTCGCCTGGGCCCATCAACATGGGTATTGGACTGTTGATGACTGGACTCCTGTTGCCTGGTCGGACGAGTATCGTTTCAACTTTTATCAAGCGGATAGACGTGTACGGGTATTGAGACACGTCATGAATCCATAGACGCTGCTTGCCAGCAGAGGACGGGTCACCTGGTGGAGGCACTGTAATGGTGTGGTGTGTGTGAATTGAACGAAACATCATCGATGTGGGCTTTCGGACCAGAAGGCCTCATCGTGTACCCTTGATGACTGCATATCATAAAGCTTTACGTCTCGCCTGGGCCCATCAACATGGGTATTGGACTGTTGATGACTGGACTCCTGTTGCCTGGTCGGACGAGTATCGTTTCAACTTTTATCAAGCGGATAGACGTGTACGGGTATTGAGACACGTCATGAATCCATAGACGCTGCTTGCCAGCAGAGGACGGGTCACCTGGTGGAGGCACTGTAATGGTGTGGTGTGTGTGAATTGAACGAAACATCATCGATGTGGGCTTTCGGACCAGAAGGCCTCATCGTGTACCCTTGATGACTGCATATCATAAAGCTTTACGTCTCGCCTGGGCCCATCAACATGGGTATTGGACTGTTGATGACTGGACTCCTGTTGCCTGGTCGGACGAGTATCGTTTCAACTTTTATCAAGCGGATAGACGTGTACGGGTATTGAGACACGTCATGAATCCATAGACGCTGCTTGCCAGCAGAGGACGGGTCACCTGGTGGAGGCACTGTAATGGTGTGGTGTGTGTGAATTGAACGAAACATCATCGATGTGGGCTTTCGGACCAGAAGGCCTCATCGTGTACCCTTGATGACTGCATATCATAAAGCTTTACGTCTCGCCTGGGCCCATCAACATGGGTATTGGACTGTTGATGACTGGACTCCTGTTGCCTGGTCGGACGAGTATCGTTTCAACTTTTATCAAGCGGATAGACGTGTACGGGTATTGAGACACGTCATGAATCCATAGACGCTGCTTGCCAGCAGAGGACGGGTCACCTGGTGGAGGCACTGTAATGGTGTGGTGTGTGTGAATTGAACGAAACATCATCGATGTGGGCTTTCGGACCAGAAGGCCTCATCGTGTACCCTTGATGACTGCATAACATAAAGCTTTACGTCTCGCCTGGGCCCATCAACATGGGTATTGGACTGTTGATGACTGGACTCCTGTTGCCTGGTCGGACGAGTATCGTTTCAACTTTTATCAAGCGGATAGACGTGTACGGGTATTGAGACACGTCATGAATCCATAGACGCTGCTTGCCAGCAGAGGACGGGTCACCTGGTGGAGGCACTGTAATGGTGTGGTGTGTGTGAATTGAACGAAACATCATCGATGTGGGCTTTCGGACCAGAAGGCCTCATCGTGTACCCTTGATGACTGCATAACATAAAGCTTTACGTCTCGCCTGGGCCCATCAACATGGGTATTGGACTGTTGATGACTGGACTCCTGTTGCCTGGTCGGACGAGTATCGTTTCAACTTTTATCAAGCGGATAGACGTGTACGGGTATTGAGACACGTCATGAATCCATAGACGCTGCTTGCCAGCAGAGGACGGGTCACCTGGTGGAGGCACTGTAATGGTGTGGTGTGTGTGAATTGAACGAAACATCATCGATGTGGGCTTTCGGACCAGAAGGCCTCATCGTGTACCCTTGATGACTGCATAACATAAAGCTTTACGTCTCGCCTGGGCCCATCAACATGGGTATTGGACTGTTGATGACTGGACTCCTGTTGCCTGGTCGGACGAGTATCGTTTCAACTTTTATCAAGCGGATAGACGTGTACGGGTATTGAGACACGTCATGAATCCATAGACGCTGCTTGCCAGCAGAGGACGGGTCACCTGGTGGAGGCACTGTAATGGTGTGGTGTGTGTGAATTGAACGAAACATCATCGATGTGGGCTTTCGGACCAGAAGGCCTCATCGTGTACCCTTGATGACTGCATATCATAAAGCTTTACGTCTCGCCTGGGCCCATCAACATGGGTATTGGACTGTTGATGACTGGACTCCTGTTGCCTGGTCGGACGAGTATCGTTTCAACTTTTATCAAGCGGATAGACGTGTACGGGTATTGAGACACGTCATGAATCCATAGACGCTGCTTGCCAGCAGAGGACGGGTCACCTGGTGGAGGCACTGTAATGGTGTGGTGTGTGTGAATTGAACGAAACATCATCGATGTGGGCTTTCGGACCAGAAGGCCTCATCGTGTACCCTTGATGACTGCATATCATAAAGCTTTACGTCTCGCCTGGGCCCATCAACATGGGTATTGGACTGTTGATGACTGGACTCCTGTAGCCTGGTCGGACGAGTATCGTTTCAACTTTTATCAAGCGGATAGACGTGTACGGGTATTGAGAAACGTCATGAATCCATAGACGCTGCTTGCCAGCAGAGGACGGGTCACCTGGTGGAGGCACTGTAATGGTGTGGTGTGTGTGAATTGAACGAAACATCATCGATGTGGGCTTTCGGACCAGAAGGCCTCATCGTGTACCCTTGATGACTGCATAACATAAAGCTTTACGTCTCGCCTGGGCCCATCAACATGGGTATTGGACTGTTGATGACTGGACTCCTGTTGCCTGGTCGGACGAGTATCGTTTCAACTTTTATCAAGCGGATAGACGTGTACGGGTATTGAGACACGTCATGAATCCATAGACGCTGCTTGCCAGCAGAGGACGGGTCACCTGGTGGAGGCACTGTAATGGTGTGGTGTGTGTGAATTGAACGAAACATCATCGATGTGGGCTTTCGGACCAGAAGGCCTCATCGTGTACCCTTGATGACTGCATATCATAAAGCTTTACGTCTCGCCTGGGCCCATCAACATGGGTATTGGACTGTTGATGACTGGACTCCTGTTGCCTGGTCGGACGAGTATCGTTTCAACTTTTATCAAGCGGATAGACGTGTACGGGTATTGAGACACGTCATGAATCCATAGACGCTGCTTGCCAGCAGAGGACGGGTCACCTGGTGGAGGCACTGTAATGGTGTGGTGTGTGTGAATTGAACGAAACATCATCGATGTGGGCTTTCGGACCAGAAGGCCTCATCGTGTACCCTTGATGACTGCATATCATAAAGCTTTACGTCTCGCCTGGGCCCATCAACATGGGTATTGGACTGTTGATGACTGGACTCCTGTTGTCTGGTCGGACGAGTATCGTTTCAACTTTTATCAAGCGGATAGACGTGTACGGGTATTGAGACACGTCATGAATCCATAGACGCTGCTTGCCAGCAGAGGACGGGTCACCTGGTGGAGGCACTGTAATGGTGTGGTGTGTGTGAATTGAACGAAACATCATCGATGTGGGCTTTCGGACCAGAAGGCCTCATCGTGTACCCTTGATGACTGCATAACATAAGGCTTTACGTCTCGCCTGGGCCCATCAACATGGGTATTGGACTGTTGATGACTGGACTCCTGTTGCCTGGTCGGACGAGTATCGTTTCAACTTTTATCAAGCGGATAGACGTGTACGGGTATTGAGACACGTCATGAATCCATAGACGCTGCTTGCCAGCAGAGGACGGGTCACCTGGTGGAGGCACTGTAATGGTGTGGTGTGTGTGAATTGAACGAAACATCATCGATGTGGGCTTTCCGACCAGAAGGCCTCATCGTGTACCCTTGATGACTGCATATCATAAAGCTTTACGTCTCGCCTGGGCCCATCAACATGGGTATTGGACTGTTGATGACTGGACTCCTGTTGCCTGGTCGGACGAGTATCGTTTCAACTTTTATCAAGCGGATAGACGTGTACGGGTATTGAGACACGTCATGAATCCATAGACGCTGCTTGCCAGCAGAGGACGGGTCACCTGGTGGAGGCACTGTAATGGTGTGGTGTGTGTGAATTGAACGAAACATCATCGATGTGGGCTTTCGGACCAGAAGGCCTCATCGTGTACCCTTGATGACTGCATAACATAAAGCTTTACGTCTCGCCTGGGCCCATCAACATGGGTATTGGACTGTTGATGACTGGACTCCTGTTGCCTGGTCGGACGAGTATCGTTTCAACTTTTATCAAGCGGATAGACGTGTACGGGTATTGAGACACGTCATGAATCCATAGACGCTGCTTGCCAGCAGAGGACGGGTCACCTGGTGGAGGCACTGTAATGGTGTGGTGTGTGTGAATTGAACGAAACATCATCGATGTGGGCTTTCGGACCAGAAGGCCTCATCGTGTACCCTTGATGACTGCATATCATAAAGCTTTACGTCTCGCCTGGGCCCATCAACATGAGTATTGGACTGTTGATGACTGGACTCCTGTTGCCTGGTCGGACGAGTATCGTTTCAACTTTTATCAAGCGGATAGACGTGTACGGGTATTGAGACACGTCATGAATCCATAGACGCTGCTTGCCAGCAGAGGACGGGTCACCTGGTGGAGGCACTGTAATGGTGTGGTGTGTGTGAATTGAACGAAACATCATCGATGTGGGCTTTCGGACCAGAAGGCCTCATCGTGTACCCTTGATGACTGCATATCATAAAGCTTTACGTCTCGCCTGGGCCCATCAACATGGGTATTGGACTGTTGATGACTGGACTCCTGTTGCCTGGTCGGACGAGTATCGTTTCAACTTTTATCAAGCGGATAGACGTGTACGGGTATTGAGACACGTCATGAATCCATAGACTCTGCTTGCCAGCAGAGGACGGGTCACCTGGTGGAGGCACTGTAATGGTGTGGTGTGTGTGAATTGAACGAAACATCATCGATGTGGGCTTTCGGACCAGAAGGCGTCATCGTGTACCCTTGATGACTGCATATCATAAAGCTTTACGTCTCGCCTGGGCCCATCAACATGAGTATTGGACTGTTGATGACTGGACTCCTGTTGCCTGGTCGGACGAGTATCGTTTCAACTTTTATCAAGCGGATAGACGTGTACGGGTATTGAGACACGTCATGAATCCATAGACGCTGCTTGCCAGCAGAGGACGGGTCACCTGGTGGAGGCACTGTAATGGTGTGGTGTGTGTGAATTGAACGAAACATCATCGATGTGGGCTTTCGGACCAGAAGGCCTCATCGTGTACCCTTGATGACTGCATAACATAAAGCTTTACGTCTCGCCTGGGCCCATCAACATGGGTATTGGACTGTTGATGACTGGACTCCTGTTGCCTGGTCGGACGAGTATCGTTTCAACTTTTATCAAGCGGATAGACGTGTACGGGTATTGAGACACGTCATGAATCCATAGACGCTGCTTGCCAGCAGAGGACGGGTCACCTGGTGGAGGCACTGTAATGGTGTGGTGTGTGTGAATTGAACGAAACATCATCGATGTGGGCTTTCGGACCAGAAGGCCTCATCGTGTACCCTTGATGACTGCATAACATAAAGCTTTACGTCTCGCCTGGGCCCATCAACATGGGTATTGGACTGTTGATGACTGGACTCCTGTTGCCTGGTCGGACGAGTATCGTTTCAACTTTTATCAAGCGGATAGACGTGTACGGGTATTGAGACACGTCATGAATCCATAGACGCTGCTTGCCAGCAGAGGACGGGTCACCTGGTGGAGGCACTGTAATGGTGTGGTGTGTGTGAATTGAACGAAACATCATCGATGTGGGCTTTCGGACCAGAAGGCCTCATCGTGTACCCTTGATGACTGCATAACATAAGGCTTTACGTCTCGCCTGGGCCCATCAACATGGGTATTGGACTGTTGATGACTGGACTCCTGTTGCCTGGTCGGACGAGTATCGTTTCAACTTTTATCAAGCGGATAGACGTGTACGGGTATTGAGACACGTCATGAATCCATAGACGCTGCTTGCCAGCAGAGGACGGGTCACCTGGTGGAGGCACTGTAATGGTGTGGTGTGTGTGAATTGAACGAAACATCATCGATGTGGGCTTTCCGACCAGAAGGCCTCATCGTGTACCCTTGATGACTGCATATCATAAAGCTTTACGTCTCGCCTGGGCCCATCAACATGGGTATTGGACTGTTGATGACTGGACTCCTGTTGCCTGGTCGGACGAGTATCGTTTCAACTTTTATCAAGCGGATAGACGTGTACGGGTATTGAGACACGTCATGAATCCATAGACGCTGCTTGCCAGCAGAGGACGGGTCACCTGGTGGAGGCACTGTAATGGTGTGGTGTGTGTGAATTGAACGAAACATCATCGATGTGGGCTTTCGGACCAGAAGGCCTCATCGTGTACCCTTGATGACTGCATAACATAAAGCTTTACGTCTCGCCTGGGCCCATCAACATGGGTATTGGACTGTTGATGACTGGACTCCTGTTGCCTGGTCGGACGAGTATCGTTTCAACTTTTATCAAGCGGATAGACGTGTACGGGTATTGAGACACGTCATGAATCCATAGACGCTGCTTGCCAGCAGAGGACGGGTCACCTGGTGGAGGCACTGTAATGGTGTGGTGTGTGTGAATTGAACGAAACATCATCGATGTGGGCTTTCCGACCAGAAGGCCTCATCGTGTACCCTTGATGACTGCATATCATAAAGCTTTACGTCTCGCCTGGGCCCATCAACATGGGTATTGGACTGTTGATGACTGGATTCCTGTTGCCTGGTCGGACGAGTATCGTTTCAACTTTTATCAAGCGGATAGACGTGTACGGGTATTGAGACACGTCATGAATCCATAGACGCTGCTTGCCAGCAGAGGACGGGTCACCTGGTGGAGGCACTGTAATGGTGTGGTGTGTGTGAATTGAACGAAACATCATCGATGTGGGCTTTCCGACCAGAAGGCCTCATCGTGTACCCTTGATGACTGCATATCATAAAGCTTTACGTCTCGCCTGGGCCCATCAACATGGGTATTGGACTGTTGATGACTGGACTCCTGTTGCCTGGTCGGACGAGTATCGTTTCAACTTTTATCAAGCGGATAGACGTGTACGGGTATTGAGACACGTCATGAATCCATAGACGCTGCTTGCCAGCAGAGGACGGGTCACCTGGTGGAGGCACTGTAATGGTGTGGTGTGTGTGAATTGAACGAAACATCATCGATGTGGGCTTTCGGACCAGAAGGCCTCATCGTGTACCCTTGATGACTGCATATCATAAAGCTTTACGTCTCGCCTGGGCCCATCAACATGGGTATTGGACTGTTGATGACTGGACTCCTGTTGCCTGGTCGGACGAGTATCGTTTCAACTTTTATCAAGCGGATAGACGTGTACGGGTATTGAGACACGTCATGAATCCATAGACTCTGCTTGCCAGCAGAGGACGGGTCACCTGGTGGAGGCACTGTAATGGTGTGGTGTGTGTGAATTGAACGAAACATCATCGATGTGGGCTTTCGGACCAGAAGGCGTCATCGTGTACCCTTGATGACTGCATATCATAAAGCTTTACGTCTCGCCTGGGCCCATCAACATGAGTATTGGACTGTTGATGACTGGACTCCTGTTGCCTGGTCGGACGAGTATCGTTTCAACTTTTATCAAGCGGATAGACGTGTACGGGTATTGAGACACGTCATGAATCCATAGACGCTGCTTGCCAGCAGAGGACGGGTCACCTGGTGGAGGCACTGTAATGGTGTGGTGTGTGTGAATTGAACGAAACATCATCGATGTAGGCTTTCGGACCAGAAGGCCTCATCGTGTACCCTTGATGACTGCATAACATAAAGCTTTACGTCTCGCCTGGGCCCATCAACATGGGTATTGGACTGTTGATGACTGGACTCCTGTTGCCTGGTCGGACGAGTATCGTTTCAACTTTTATCAAGCGGATAGACGTGTACGGGTATTGAGACACGTCATGAATCCATAGACGCTGCTTGCCAGCAGAGGACGGGTCACCTGGTGGAGGCACTGTAATGCTGTGGGGTGTGTGAACTTGGAGTGATATGTGAGCCCTGAAATGTCTGATGCGACTGACAGGTGACACGTACGAGAGCATCTTGTCTGATCACCTGCAACAGTTCATTTCCATGGTGCATTCCGACGAATTTAGGCAATTCCAGCAGGACAATGCAACACCACACGCGTCCAGAATTGCTACACAGTGGCTCTAGCCACACTCCTCTGAGTTTAAACACTTCCGCTGGCCACCGAACTCCCCAGACATGATTGTCATTGAGCATATCTGGGACTCCTTGCTAAGTGATGTGTAGAAGAGTTCTCCATCCCATCGTACTCTTACAGATTAGTGGAAAGCCCTACTGGATCCATGGTGACAATGCCCTCCAGCGCTACTCCAGAGAATAGTCGAGTCCATGCCACATCTGGTCCTGCGTGGTCGCAAGGGTCCTACACGATTTTAAGCATGTTTACCAGTTTATTTGGGTCTTCGGTGCAGTTGCTATAGTATTGTCCCTTCCTTCTTTTCTCCGATTATTTACATTCCTTACCGTGTCACATACCTGCCATATCGCGACGACACCACACGACATTAAATTTTTTGTTGGCACTGCTCTTTATGTTAAGGTTCATCATTCTATAGCCTTGGGGACTAGGATGAATCTTTTGAATCGCGCAATATTTCTGTGACATGAGTTCTATATGGATAAGAAACAGTGTCCGTTTGATTGCTCGTTTGTAATTCATACTAGTGTAAAATTACATTCCGATCTTGATGCTATTTCCCACACTTTACCTTCAAGACAAGAGGAAGGTTATGTATACGTTAAGACTTGGTACTCTGAGTCGAATCATATGTTATTGTTGTTGTTGTGGTCTTCAGTCCTGAGACTGGTTTGATGCAGCTCAGATAATCGGAAAGGTTGTTACCAAAAATCTCGAAAATAATGTTTGGGTAATTTCCTACCAGTTTCTACAGAATCTATCAACTAACATATAGGCCGATCTATTATAATTGTGAACTGCTGTTACGGAACATCTTCAAAAGTACTTCACAGATTTATTTCAAATTTTACCTTCAGGTGAAACAATGACCAAATTAATGAAAAAATCCTAACAAACTAAAAACATAGTAGTGAACTGTCTGCAACTCCTATCGCAAGACTAAATTACAGCTGCAATATCCGTTACTTTATCGCGAGACGAGCTGAAGAGCGAGGAATGGACAGAAACATGAGTGCAAACTCTTATTTATTGAATATTTGTCGTTGTTACATGTTTTAGTCCCAGTTTCAGAGTTATTTTTATTATTAAAATCCGCAGTGCTGTACAAACGCTGAGGTAGTTGGTGGGTAAAGTACCACTACGATATAGTCACTAGATGCCTGCCCGATCGAAAGATCGAACAGAACTTGACGTTTCCCGATCCACGACGTAAGCTTTTCGAACACAGCCATACTTGAAACACGGCAGATTGAGCTGAAACAATAGTAGCCGACTATCCGAAAACACAATGAGATGCATGTCAAAATGTAGCAACGATGAGGCAGCCGATCATCTTTTCATACAGCAAATATTTATACTTAAAATATTTCCTGCAGAAAAATATTGTGTACTGAAGTCGTAAGAGTTGTTATTTAAAATGTAACTGTTATTACTTAAATTTTAGTTTGAAATTGGTGTACTTTTGCAAAAGTCAGAATCGAAAACCCAAAATCTGGTTTTTATGAACGGCGCAGGGGAAGACGTATTCATTCGGTGACATCCAGTGATCGAAACATGCCCCTTAGTTTAAAGCGATTGCGGTTTCCCATGCGGCTTGCATTCGCTGTATCAACAAGGAAATGGGGCCAATCAGTTTGTGTGGCTGATATTGAACATCACGGGCAACGCCGCGCACTGTAGTTAGAACATAAATAAAGTGCATTCACTACGCAATATTTCAGTGAGGCACCTATTGTAAGACCATCAAACGACATAACTTGTTTACGCTTCATGTGGACACATCAGTAATACACATTTTACACAATTTTTTAAACTCTTTGTTTAATTTTTCCGGGATGTCTACTTTTCTGCAGGCTGCTACAGAAAGAACAGACGGAGGCGGGGAGGGAGAGAGAGAGAGAGAGAGAGAGAGAGAGAGAGAGAGAGAGAGAGAGAGAGAGGGTGGGGGGAGGGAGGGAAAGTGGGAGAGGAAGAAAGAGATAGAGAGGGGGAGGTAGGGAAAGGGAGAGAGGAAGAGAGAGAGAGGGGGGGAGGGGGGGGGGAAAGGAGAGGGAGAGAGAGAGAGAGAGAGAGAGAGAGAGAGAGAGAGAGAGAGAGAGAGAGAGAGAGAGAGAGAGATGCACGAAGCCACATAACGCCAGGTAAATCCGTGATAATCATCTTCCCACTGTTCTATAAACAGGCATTCTTACTCTTAAGGAACGTAATTAATTCCCTCTCTGTCGTTATGGCAGGTTCAAACAGTCAAGAGTAACTTCAGAAACATAAATTAAATTTTTGTTTACCACTGTGAAAGTCAGTGGCACGTAATTTACCACAGACAGAATTCTGCTGCTTGCGGAGGATGTGAGACTTTTCCCTTTTTATTTTGAAACAAAGGAAATAAATGGCGCCTGTAAACAGACCTGAGTTGGAGCGTATATAGTTGGCTTCTCAGAGGACCGCCCGCAGAAGGCTGGGATCCCGCTCTGCCACAGAGTTTTAGCGTTACAAAGGGATCGAGTCGTGAAGGACGGAGAGAGATGTATATGAGGGAAGGACAAAAATCGAAGGACAGAAAATAAGTGTATGAAAAAGGAGGTGAGACAGCAGGACAGAGACCGCATATAAAGAGGGCGATACGGAGAATTCGTTTTGAAACAATAGACGAATGTGTACATCAACCATTTCCGGGCACACCTTTACTGTCGGGAATGTCTTCTGTGCAGGATTAGCAGCATAATTTCAGTGGGGAGATAAGGATGGCGTTATAACAACAGACAAAAATTTTGAATTGGCTGGTATGATATACTTACATATTGCAAATAGTGGGATATCGCTTGTGAAGAAGAGCAGCCACAATCATTTCGTTTCTAGATAGGATCCCGGCAGAATAAGAAATTTAATTTTTGCACTAGTCGATGTAAACAGCACGCTTCCAAAATATTCTGTTGATGGTGTAACATCTTAATAGTGGCGTATGTTAAAAATCCGTGCACTTACGTATTGAAGAAAGAAAACTACCACGCAGAATCGAAGAGACATTGCTGCAGAACATTCGTCTACCGGTAGAAGAAGTGTACCCACTGGATCATCCTGTGTTTCAAATATTCAAATGTGTGTGAATTCCTACGGGACCAAAGAGCTGAGGTCATCGGTCCCTAGACTTACACACTGCTTAAACGAACTGAAACTAACGTACGCTAAGGGCAACACACACACCCATGTCCGAGTGAGGAATCGAACCTTCGGCGGGAGGGGCCGTGCAATTCGTGACATGGTGCCTCTAACCACGTGGGACATCCTGGATTTCCTGGCATTTATTTTATATAAAAACACGGTGAATTTCGGTAGAGGACCAGCGCAAATATGATGCTATCGTAGCACAAAAAATGCGAACATGTTCCTGTATATTTAAAAGACTAACTGGAAAGTGGGGTGCCAGCTCCTCGTTCTGCCTCCCCATCACCTTTAAAAAACTGACCATAAATTTTGGCTTGTGAACATGTTATTGCATTTTTTGTAACAGCTCCACACCTATCGTCCATTCCTAGTTGTCATTTCTGTCACTCACTCAGCCCAACTCATTGCCATTACCTCTTCGTGTCCCTCTGTCTCTGAGTCCTGTGACACAGTCGCAGTCCCCGCTATTCTGTCCCATTACTACAGCCTCATTTTATTGTCACTGTCTCACTCTTGTTCTACCTTAGTGCTAATATCTTATTCCTTCGCTCACCCTGCTGCTGTCTCTTCTCACTGTCACTTTCTCTCTCTTCCTCGTTGCCATTGTCATGTACTCTGTCTCTCATTATTGTTGGCCCTCACCCACTTCCCAACACAGCTCTGTCACTTACAACTACAATCCACTACCGCTGAACCCCTCTCTTTCTCCCTCTCTTTCTCCCACACTGCCATTGTCTCCTTTGCTTTTTCAATAACACAACCACTGTTAACTATCTTCCAGTATTAATTATCCGTCTCTTTGCCACTGCCGCTGTCTTATTCTGTCTCAGAATGGAAAAAACCGCCTATATATTAAACTTTTGGGAAACTTTTAAATGTGGTGAGGTAGGTAGAGAAGCGTTATGGGACATATAGCGTTTTTCGGCATCCGATAATTTTGCCACTGGTTTCCTTCTCTTCCCGTATGCATCAGGGCATGTGACACATATGAAAAGAAATGTATTTGCCAGTAAAATTTAGATAGTTTACTTATGTGAAACTAAAATAATATAAAACTAATTTTACACCTCACACAGGATTTTACGTTCAAAAATATTTTTCATTTGCTAAAGTACTACAACATCTGATGCCAGATAATGATGGGGACACTTTACACCATATCTCTCCGTGCTACGTCATTTTATGAACTACGTTTTCGTCTCACACCGGAGTTAACGTATTTTTTACATCTACAAGAGTGGCAAGTCCGAAACTTTGTATCTCGCAAACGGATAAAGAGGTGACGAAAATTCTCGTGGTTGGCCGAGATCGGAATATTAGGAATACTTCATGAAAATGATAGCCATTTGTTGTGCATAGCCGTCTCGTAGCCTGCAGCTGCGTTTTCGTGCCCAGTCAACAATTTTTTTTTTTCGATGGTGGTGGTAGTGGTGGTGGTGGTGGTGGTGGTGGTAGGGCTGGGGGGTATCTCGATAATGGATAAAGATTTTTGAAAATGTGGAGATGGCTCTTCTAGATAGATGCCTACATAACATACCATTTAAATTTGATCAGTTTTCTGCCTTTATTTGTTATTTAGATTTCGCACCATACAGGATTTTACGTGGAGAACTTGGGTAATCTTGATGCTCTGTATATTGAATACGGGTGAAGATTATAAGAAAATTTTCACGGAACTTCCAAATCGCAATCTTAGGAATATATCGTATAAATACCAGCAATTTTCTGTGCATAGCTGTCTTGGAACCTTCGGCTGGATTTTGGTGCACTGGTGAAGGTGAAAATATTATTAAAAACACTATTACTTCGGTGTTTCCGAGGAACTGCCCGTGAACTAACGGGGTCTCAGTAAGTCTCATGAAGCCCACCATAGACTACATCAAATACAAAAAGAACCAACGGATTTTCTCGATTTTCCTAATCAGGAGGGAATAAGAACGTTCCTACTTTGACCATGAGCTGTAGGATAGTAACCCTAAGACGATACTTTTGTGGGTATAAGATTGTCCCTAGCCTATGGGTTTGATCCTACATTTTTGTCATAATAGAATCCGAGCCTTTTATATTAGGTATGCACTTTGTCGCATTGATGCCGATAACGAATTCCAGAACGATGTATGAATGCAATGAGGTCAAATTCGACAAATGTCCCCTTTGTGGAAGTCTATGAGACCCCACCCAAGCTTACAAGACAATATAAAACCTTCAAAGATCTAGTAACGGGAGAACACATCAAGAATGACGCTTTGATATTGATGAAAACGTGAACTAATGAGGAAATAATTTATTGGCATACAAATTTAAGTACAAGGAAGGTACCAGTAAAAAATCTTGGATGATAAGTACAATAATTCAGTTGACCGATGAAGAATATAAACACAAAAAGGGTAAGTATGGAAAGATATACAGCAAAAGAGTTATAATGAAATCACCTTCGAAGGACTTGTGAGCACACAATGTGCTGCAACGCTTAGACAACATTCCGTCAGAGTGCCTAGAATCAGTGGGCGAACTCGCAGCCAAAGGATGATTCAATCTAGTGCGTCGAACATACGATACTGGCACGCATATAACAGTAGTAGAGCTATGCAGACTTTGGTGCGCCGTTAAAGCGTCGACAGGTAGTGTCGCTGCAGTGACAGATGGAGTCGCAAAATCGAACATGGCTCCAGTTGGAAATGAACAAATTCGTCATGGCGATGAGGGGTATATCAAAAACTCAAGATGGGTACAGCGAAAAACCGATGGCAAAACCAACCCAGTTTATGCTAGCTGGAAATTCAAAAATAACGAAGTCCACGGTGGTGTTACTAGCTCATTTGTGCTACAGACCATAATGGTGCAGTGTTCCAAAGTAAGCAAACAGTGTGAAATTTTTGTGATGTTCAAAAGTATCTGAAAGATATGAAACTTTTACTTCATGTTCGAAAGTATCCAAGTGGTCTGAACTTTACAGCATATTAAAAATAAGTATCTGTATGTATTATTGCACTATCTTCAAACCTGTTTGTCAAAATATTATGTAAAAGGTGTACCTTGCAATAGATCTACATCTAAAATACATTAGCAGAAAACACACACACACACAGGGAGAGACACACACACAGACAGAGAGAGAGAGAGAGAGAAACAAACAAAACATTTATGCAATAAACACATAGCTCGAACTATGTACTAAACTTGGTGTAATGTACAGAGGACCATCATTCCGAACATCTTCACATATAAACCGTCAGATTAAAGAAATGTTGCTTGTCATGAGTCACAATGTTATTTCCATGTCTAACAGTCTTCAAAATTATGTAAACTTTATCAGCAACGACTTTCTGCAAGGAAGTGTTCTAGGACCTCTGCTGAGCCCGATCTATATCGTGGGAGGCAATTTGCTCAGCCCTCTTAGACTACGAGATATGGTGTATAAAGTGACAATTGACCCTAAATAATCGAAAGTGTGAGGTCATTCCCATTGAATACTAAAACGAAACCTTTAAATTTCCGTTACACTACACTTACGACAAATCTAAAGGCTGTCAATTCACTAAATACCTGGTAATTACAGTTACCAACAAATTATATTGGATTGGTAACATAAATAACATTCTGGGGAAGTCAAACCAAAGATGGTGTTTTACTAGAAAAGCACAATATGATTAGCAGGACTGCTAAAGAGGCTGCCTACACTACACTTGTCCATCCTCTGCTAGAGTGCCGCTGTGCTCAAGGGATCCCTACCATATAGGATTACGGAGGACATCGAAATACTTCAGATAAGTGCGGCTGGTTCTGTATTACAGCGAAATAGGGGAACGAGCGCCACGGATATTACACCCGAGATTGGGTGGCAATCATCAGAACGAAGCTATTTTTTACTGCGGTTGAGATCTTTTCGCGAAATTTCAATCTATGTAAAGTTCGAAAGCAAATTTGAATTTGTTCCACTGCTTGCATGAACAGTTTCGAAATGAAACCACAGCAGCAATATGTACTTTCGATACAAATTTTGCTTGCTATTTAGAACTATAATTAATTTTAGAATTATGAGCTCATGGACGTTTTGAATTGTGGAACTGTATATCGGAAAAATGCCAAGTTGCTGTCAAATATATCTCATGAAATGATGGGTGCTTCGAATCTGTGTGTCCCAGTAGTTCCAATGTGAAACCACAATTTACAAATAATTGATGGTTTACTCTTTTGCCAATTTCTTCTTCTTTCCGTTGTTTATTACTATAAGAAAAGGTTAATTTTGTGAAAATTTTTACACTTATGTTCCACAGTGACATGACCTCTTTAAAACAATTGATTATTTACTTTTAGCCAATTTCATCTTGTATTCGTTTCTTACTGTGACGATAAAGATACAATTCGTAAAACATTTTTAAATTAATTTTTTGTGTACTGTTGGGCCTCAAAGGGTTAAGTGCGAATTGCAGAGTAGTCACGTGGATGTAGAATGTTATTTCCGCATCTTAGATATCCATCAAAACAGATGCACCAGACATGACAGTATCCTCTCGAATTAAATACCCTGAACAATCAAACAAACAGTCTGACCCAAACATATTAGCAGTCTGAAGAACTGTTAGCTCCTGGAAGAATGCAGGTAACGTATATCTTACACTTTATGTCCATAGCATGATTGTAAACTCTCGAATTAATTGCCACAATGTTAATTCGCCATTTAAACCGTCCACAAAACACATGTAGCACGCTACACAAGCAGCTGACACTCTATTTTACGAACGTCGAGCCCGCTGGAGAAACTTGGTAACCCACCTTCTGTTAATTAATACAACAAATATGGGTCTCGGGATCGAATGAAAAATAAAATATTAGCAGCTTGGACGTGTTTTTTGTTCTATTGACTTTATTTTAGGCTTAAATGATAATGTGAAAGTAGCGATCTTTCCAGGCACGCTGCAACATTTACCGATGAGAACTATGGGTACAAAGCTCTATCTTGTCTGCAATATTCATTAAAGGAAAAGTATTATCATTTCCATCTGGGGCTATTATGGGAGCCGTAAATATTTTATTCTTAATGAAAGACGACAGTTAAACTACGACAGTAGTGTCACTTGTGATCTGATTTACATCGAAGTTTCGTGATACAGATATCGTATTTTCGAGACATCTGTCTTTCATCTATGTGTGGAAGCCTGTTCCCTCATTGTCTATGACCGTGTTGTGTTGTATGTAAATATGTCTAATTTCATGGAATACCATTGGCTCCTTGAATATGACGAAAATATGTAGTTTAACTGATATAACACATTACCCATCTCTTCAAAACATCGATATAGTTAGTTTGTTGTGAAAAAGTGTGGGAAAATGTGACAACTTGAACATAATTTCAGTTGTGTTTAGCATGAATATAAAGTATTTTAGTCCGGAAATAAAACCAGTTATTTTTTCTTCTTCCCTCCTAAAATGACGATTGCTAAGCTGAAGCAATACTGAACATTTTTTAAAAAACGTCAGATGATGACAGATCGTTTTACGAATCATCAATAACTTAGCCCCAAATCGAATCGTTAGAGCCTTGACAGCATACTTCCCATTAATAAACGTTACAGCCCTCCTCGAAAGTATGATTTTGTTCTTACTCTCACTTAGGCGTAGAAATATTCAACTGCCAGCTTGGCATGTTAATCCATATGTGTTTTATGCAGTTTTAGGACCATTCAGATGTGGAATTAGCACTGTGGCATTCTTCTCAGAACTCACAGTCCTGCCAAATGTGTTAATTCTAAACTACACATTGACTGTATTCTTACAGTACCCAACAGTAAATCATACTGCGTATTTGTTTGTGTCATATATGACTGCTCGCCTCCTTGTCACAGTACTTAAGCCAACATGTGGTTTGTGTATTACGGCCTAGTTCAGTTGTGTTTTTTAAATAGCCTTATTTGGGCTTAAAATGAAATGTCAGCTGTCTGCTTACCACGTTGTTCTATAGCCACATGTCTTTTATTACAATTTTCACTTGGAAATTGTATGGGGGCACTTAATTTCATAGCACACAGTCGTGTTCTTGGCATTTGTTTTGATGGATATGAAATCAAACATTATGTGTTCCGTAGAAAAATTTGAATGTGAAAATATTTAATTTGACCATCCTTTGTGCCTTCACCATGCGTAGATATAAAAATGAAACTGCAGCTGCCTGCTAAACATGTTATTTTTGGGTCATATGTCTTATGTACTGTTTTAAATATCAAAACATCATTCGAAAACATAATTTTAGAGTCCGCAGTCATATTTCAGACATGAACCAGTAAAGCCCAAATTCTTTAAAGAATCGATTTTCTACGTATAATATCCCTGAAACCTTTGACTACTTTACAAATGAGTTAAGCATGTAAGTGCAAAAAAGTTGGGAAAAGTTCGAATTAATGTTTCAATTTATTTCTAAGTCGTTAAGTTTTCTAAGAGAAACAGTAGAATAAGAAGAATTTTCGTTCAGTTTCAAGCAAAAGCTAGTTTTTCCACTCATCTCAATGTTTATGAAGTCATATCTCCAGAACTATGCGTCATACTGTGAAAGAAATTTGCAGACACTTCCAGTGGTATATGCTGGCTAATGTCTGGACAGAAACCAGATGGCAGTGATAAGAGTCGAGGAACATGAAAGGGAAGCAGCGGTTGGAAAGGGAGTGAGACAGGGTTGTAGCCTCTCCCCGATGTTATTCAATCTGTATATTGAGCCAGCAGTGAAGGAAACAAAAGAAAAATTCGGAGTAGGTATTAAAATCCACGGAGAAGAAATAAAAACTTTAGGTTCGCCGATGACATAATTCTGTCAGAGACAGCAAAGGGCTTGGAAGAACAGTTGAACGGAATGGATAGTGTCTTGAAAGGAGGATATAAGATGAACATCAACAAAAGCAAAACTAGGATAATGGAATGTAGTCGAATTAAGTCGGGTGATGTTGAGGGTATTAGATTAGGAATTGAGACACTTAAAGTAGTAAAGGAGTTTTGCTATTTATGGAACAAAATAAATGATGATGGTCGAAGTAGAGAGGATATAAAATGTAGACTAGCAATGGCAAGGAAAGCGTTTGTGAAGAAGAGAAATTTGTTAACATCGAATATAGATTTAAGTGTCAGGAAGACATTTCTGAAAGTATTTGTATGGAGTGTAGCCATGTATGGAAGTGAAACATGGACGATAAATAGTTTGGACAAGAAGAGAATAGAAGCTTTCGAAATGTGGTGCTACAGAAGAATGCTGAAGATTAGATGGGTAGATCACATAACTAATGAGGAAGTATTGAATAGGATTGGGGAGAAGAGAAGTTTGTGGCACAACTTGACCAGATGTTCTGAGGTATCAAGGGATCACCAATTTAGTATTGGAGGGCAGCGTGGAGGGTAAAAATCGTAGAGGGAGACCAAGAGACGACTACACTACGCAGATTCAGAAGGATGTAGGTTGCAGTGGATACTGGGAGATAAAGAGGCTTGCACAGGATGGAGTAGCATGGAGAGCTGCATCAAACCAGTCTCAGGACTGAAGACCACAGCAACAACAACAACAGCAGCAACAACGTCTGGAGAATGTGTCTGAAATATAATTAGCAGTAAATGGCTCCACGTCACTATCACATGTGAGCTTTGTTGTAATATCTTCTATTTCCTTTTTAAATTTTTTAAATCATTATTAATTTCCTGCTAGCGTAACTGGGTTAGCTGAACCACCTTGCTTTTTTTCTCTATATTCCACCAGCGTTACCTTGGATTTTTGAATGTCCCATAAACACCATCCTGCTACTTGAGAGCTCCTCGCTGCAGATGCTGGAACTGTGCACGTCCACAAAGCCCTACTAATTATCATCCGATTTTATTTCAATAAAATTAAAGGTGAGAGCCCTGGATCTTCTTGAAACAGTATCTTAGTAAACATAATACGGCCGCAAATGTAACTAAGCAACGAGCGTTATCACAGCAGTGTAAGAAAACGAAGCACTATATACAGGTTATGCTCGATAAATGGAATACATGACAGACACTCTCGTAACTGTATTAATTATCTTGAAACCACATGATAACTGAAACAACAATAAATGCCTCTCTAAGATACAAAAATATGTCTCTTGGTCCAAATAAGGTAACTGAAATCGTGTAAAACTGTGAGACCAATTTTACTCTCTGATTACATCTGGACATCAAACTAGTACCTTTCTCCGAATTTCCTAGTCAGTAATGTTAAATAAGGCAGGATAACTACGTCTAGTCATTATAGATCATCGTTGATAAACCACAGTGCAAAATGTACATTAAAGAACACAGCAATAAAATATATAGTGCAATACATGGAATAGTTGCTTTACATAACCTTATATGTTAATTAAAATTATTGCTTATGTGCATCTAATTTTAAACGCCTGCAGTCTTATTTAGTTAAGTTGTGCTTTTCTTTTCAACAAGTTTTATTAAAACGCAGTTCGAACACCTGCAGTATTTACCCTCGAGATGTAATTTTAATAGTAATAGTCAATGATGAGACAACATCAGTCCTTACAGCGCAAGAAATGGTTGCAGAGAAGATTCTGAAATTTATTGCTAATGTTAATAAAGGTGGCTATGTGTGGTGTAAATACTACACTTCGCACACAACTACTTCGATTGTTTCTGGTTCGTGTTAGTATTTTAGTCTGTGAAGTAGAGTGGTCGATATTTATCGCGGTATTAGGTAAGAAATGGGAGTCGTTTGAAACGTGGGAATATAGAAGGCTATTACGAATATTATGGGCAAATAAAGTCATAAATGAGGCACCAGTGCGACGTGTGAATAAAGAGTTAGAAATTATCTATACCATCAAGAAGAAGAGTAAACTTGAATACTTACATCGTATAACGCACAACTAAAAATATGACACGTTGCAACTAATACGTCAGGCAAAGATTGATGTCAGACGTGGTCCAAGTGGTAGAAGATTGTCCTGTTAAAAGAACTTCAGCCAGTGGTTTGGGCTGAGCACAGAAACACTGTCCACAAAAGCCATAGACGAACAACGGACCAAGCTACAGATTGCTGAAGTTCTTGGAACACGAGGCACGTAAAGGAGAGAGGGTGTTTGGAGGAACACTGGCGACAAATCCATTTCTTCTGGGTGCTTCTCGCTTGGCGATGACGAAGCGCGTCCCTTGCAGGCGTGGCGAAACCTTCTCACACAAGCGGCGAAGACGTTCCATCCTTTAGTATAAGGCATCCAAGTCGAGACTAAGCGCCAGCACGGTGATGGAACGCGACCGTGAGATACGATAGCGCCCGCTTCTTCTTTGACCCACACGATTAAAATGTGTTTAGTACATTTCGTATTACTGAAATACAAAGATTACCACCATAAAAAATATCAGTTCAGAATCTAAATTTGGATTTTTAACCTCCGCCTTCAGTAAGATACAAGATATTTCTTCTTCTGTTTATCCAAATAACTTTCGACACCTACGTGTCGTCTGTGTGTGTCGATTTATTTGTGTAAATTCCGAAGTCCATGGCTGTCTGTATTGTAGGCCTGAAAACTACAGTATTTGCGTTTTGTTTGTTTTATTTCGCTTGCTCGCCTGAAACAAAATCAGATGTGAAAATCGGATTTCCACAGGTCACTCTTTTTATGTCTTTAATCGTTTGATTGCATGTCATCTGCAAAGTATGAGGGTCACTCCAAAAGAAATACACACAATTTTTTTTTAAATCCATCTTTTATTCTACATATCTGAAAGTTTTACAGTGTGTATATACTTTCTTTAGGAACAGCATTTTCATTTCACCACATAATTTCCATCCCTCTCAACTGCCTTACGACATCTTGGAACCAGCGCCTGTATATCGGCACGGTAAATTTCTGGACCAACCTGTTGGAGGCACTGTTTGGGAGTGTGCAGAAGGGAGTCATCATCTTCAAACCTTGTTCCACGAAGAGAGTCTTTCCGTTTCCTAAAGAGATGATAGTCACATGAATCCAAGCCCGGACTGTAAGGCGGCTGTTTCAGAGTTGTCCATCCAAGTTTTTTTGATAGCTTCCATGGTTTTGTGACTCACATATGACTGTGCATTGTCGTGCAACAGCAAAAATCCCTCTTTTGTCGATGTGGTCGAACACCACTCAGTCGAGCTTGAAGTTTCTTCAGTGTCGTCACATATGCATCAGAATTTATGGTGGTTCCACTTGGCATGATGCCCACAAGCAAGAGTCCTTCGGAAGTGAAAAACACCGTAGCCATAACTTTTCCCGCAGAAGGTGTGGTTTTGATTTTTTTTCTTGAGTGAATTTGCGTGATGCCACTCCATTGATTGCCTGTTCGTCCCTGGTGAAAAGTGGTGGAGCCATGTTTCATCACCTGTCACAATTATTCCAAGAAATTCATCTCCAGTATTCTCGTACTATTCCAAAAGTTCGCTTCATAACGTTTTTCTTGTTTCTTTGTGAGCCACTGTCAACATCCTACGAACCTACCTGGCACAAAACTCCAACACATTCAGTATTCTGCAAACACTTCCTTCCCCTATCCCAACGCAGCGTGACAATTCGTTCACTGTGATGCGTCTGTCAGCAGTCACCAATTCGTTACCTCTCTGCACATTGGAGTGTGTGCAGTACGAGGCCTGCCGCTACGAGGACAATCCTCAATATTGCCGTGCCCGCTTTCACCACGTAACCTGGCTGCCCACCGACTAACTGTACTGCGATTGACAGCAGCATCTCCACAAACCTTTTTCAACCTCTAGTGGGCGTTTCCCACTGGCTCGTTTTCACAACATAGGAATTCTATGACACCACATTGTTTCTGACGAACGTGAAGTGTAGCAACCATCCTGAAGCCATGCTGTGAGGGCGCCACTCGCGAGAACACTTTGAACTAGGTTTGAAAACAAGTAGGAAGGGTGTATCTACACACTGTAAAACTTTCACACATGCAGAATGAAAACTGTATTTTTACAAAAAATAGTGTGCATTTCATTGGCAGTTACCTAGTTTATGTTTGAAAATAATTCTTCGAGAGTAGTTCGTGTGTATGTCCTGTACTTTCGTCTTTCTGCCAGTTGTGCATTTTCGCTGTGTCTTCCTTCTCTGTTAAAATTGTACACACTTAATTCCCACACCTTCTTGTATTTCACTCTGACCCGTTTTAGCACGACTACATCTCTGAAACGAGATATGAGAAACACTTATGCCACCATACTTGGAGAGAGGCTCTGTGTTATAGTTGCCACTGAATTGTTTTTGTTCTGCGTCTGAATGTTTGGTGACAAACTTTTTTCGATGTGTCTTCTGGAGACTATATTATTTATTGTGTGTGTGTGTGTGTGTGTGTGTGTGTGTGTGTGTGTGTGTGAGTAATGACAGACAAAAAGTGAGAAAACAGATATCTGAAAAACCGAAAAAGTTAAAAAGTTAGATTTCATAAGCCGTTCAACAAAATCCTATTATCTCTCTTGCTTTAAAGAGCTTAATTGGGGACATAGTGTAACAATTCCAGAACAGGACGGAAAAAAAAACCCACGACGATTGCCGGAGTAAAATTGAAATTGCGAAAAAATGTCACAGCATCACTCACAACGCCTTGGTTGAAAGGTAGATCGGTTGTCGATTTTCGCAACACAAATTAACGGATGAGCAGAAGGTTAGGGAGTGAAAATTACCAAATGTTTTATTGACGTATTTGACACACATAAACCTTTTATACAGTCCATCCATATAAGTACCCTGCAAGGCACCATATTTTGCATGGCGGTTGGTTCTTTGTATCACCTCTAGCCTTTGCTTTTCCTGTGCAAATCGCAAATAGAGGGAGAGTAAACCGACTACCTATACGCCTCCGTAATGTCTGCTGTCGTCTCTTCCCGTTCCTTAAGCGAAATATACGTTGCCGGCAGTCAGCCTCAAACGCTGGTTCTCATAATTTTCTGAACAGTGTTTCGCTATAAGAATCTCGTCTACCGGGATTCCCATCTGAGTGCGCGTAACATGTCCGCAATAGTCGCTCGTTGATCGAATCTACCGATAACTTACGTGGTACCACATCTCTGAAGTGCTTCAAAATCTTCTTTTAATACTACCTGCTGGGGACCCCAAACGCTCGAGCAGTACTCAAGAGGAGGTCGCAGTAGTGTTCTATACGCGATTTTCTTAATAGATTTTCTATGTTTTCCTAGAATTGCCTCAATAATGCAAACTCCTCTATTGGGCTTCGCTATCGCCTGCTTCCTCCGTTTGAAATCGCTTTGCAACGTTGCGCCTAGATGTTCGTTCAACTTCACTGTGTCAAGCAGTACGTCATTAATATTGCATTGTGGCACTACAGGTTTATTTTCGTGATCATCGACATTAAGTATGTTCACCTTCGTTTGCACTAAGCTGCGTTCCTCAGTTTATAATGGGGTTGGTACAGTAACCCGTATGTATGATATGAGGAAACAGCCAGTCTTCGCCGCAGTCTGAAAAATATTTCAGGCTCTAAGCAGAAGATGTGCCATTACGTATTATAATGTAACTTCGTGATGCATCGTTCGGTACCAGTGTATATTTGTTATAAAACAATAAAAGAAGTGTTGAAGTCAAATTTAGCAGTTGTGACGTATTCTGTTGACAAGATGTTCAATGTGGCAGTCTACTTCACATATACTCGACCAGCACCGCGTAGTGCTTTTAAAGCTTTCACTAGAGCATCTACGTGCTCGAAAATATTATGCGTGGTACGTCATGTACCCGTCGCTACCAAATATCAGCCACTCAGAAGATGCCTAAATAAAGGGGAAACGTATCATTGGGAAATAATAAAAAACATTTAACACGGCAACCAAAACAGCTTGTCTCCTCGTAAGCTGCCATTCACCAAACTGAATTTTTTTTTTATCTAATTCATGCTACATCCTCCTGCAGTCAGTCCACAGCGACTCTTTCCTCTACACTACAATGTCATCAGCAAACAGTTGCTGATTGCTGTTCATCCAGTTCCTCAGCTAGTCCATGTCTGCTGTGGACAATAGCAATCCTATCACATTTCCCTAAGTACTCGTAACGATATCCTTGTTTGTGATTAACATTCGCCATGCTGGATAACGTACTGGGTACTATTAAGGAAAAACTCTTCCATCAACTCACATATCCTGTTCCGTATGCTAGAACCTTCGTTAACAGTCTGCAGTGGCGCATCGTGTCAAACACCTTGCGGAAATGTAGGAGTACGGAATCTAACTATTGGCTTTTACAGTGGTCCGCAGTGTCGTGCAAGATAGGGCCAAGGAGAGTTTCACACGATCGGTGCTTTCTAAATAGAGAGTGATTTGCGTACACAGGAAGCACAAGAAATATTGTTCTGTGATGTTAATTCTAAGCAAAGTAGATACAACACCCGTTTTCCTCCAGGAGACACCTCATAGTATGCAACTCTCTCTAAACCCCCCCCCCCCCCCACCCCACTCCCCATTTTCACACATCACGGACTCCTTCATTCGCAACTAACACTGCTGATTTCGTGAACAGTGCTCAAAAGCACTACTGTTGATAAACCTCTTCGATGAGTGCCAACTTCTCTATCTTTCATGCCACGATATTTAGCGAAATACACTGAGTTGGCGAAGGTCATGGAATGCCTGCCAATATCGCGTAGTGCAGTATCTCGACGAGTCGTTCGAAGTCTCTCGTAGAAGTAATGAACCATACTTCCCTGTAGCTGTCCATTAATGCGAGAATGCAGCCGGTACAGGATTTTGTGCCGAACTGACATCTCGATTATGTCCCATAAATGTTCAATGGGATTCTTGTTTGGTGATCTGAGTGGTCAAACCATTTGCTCCAATTGGCTAGAACTTTCTCCAATACAATCGCAAACAATTGTCGCCCAGTGACTTGATAATGTTGTTTCGCAAAGTGAAGTCCATGAATGGCTCCGAAGGTCTCCAGTTATTTCCAGTGAATACTGGTTTTAGTTGGGGAAGAGGACGCAGTATACACAGACCACATCATTGTCGAGCCATTATCAGATTGCACAACGCCTTGTTGACAACCTGGGCCAATGGCTTAATAGGGTCAGCGCCACACTCGAAGCAAATAAGAAGTTCTTACCAACTGAAACTGCTACTCCTGCCACGGCTTTCGTCTAGGGTCCTACCGATATGGGCATCAACCCAGGAGAGGTGCTGTAGGCGTCGTCGTGCTCTTAGCAAAGGCACTCGCGTCAGCCGTCTGCTGCCATAGCCCATTAACGCCAGAATTCGCTGCACTGTCCTAACGGATACGTCCGTCGTACGTCCCACATTGAATTCTGCTGCTATTCCACGCAGTGTTGCTTGTCTGTTAGCACTGACAACTCTACGCGAATACCACCGCTCTCGTTCGTTAAGTGAAAGCTTTCGGGCACTGCGTTGACCGTGGTGAGAGGTAACGCCTAAAATGTAGTATTCTCCGTACACTCCTGACAATGTGGAACTCGGGTTATTGAATTCCCTAAGGATTACCGAAATGGAATGTCCCCTGTGTGTAGCTCCATCTACCATAGCGCGTTCAAAGTTTCAATTCCTGTTGTCCGGCCATAATCACTGAGTGCACCTAAGTACAAATGACAGCTTCGCCAATGCACTGACCTATTATAGGCACGCGCTACTACTGCCATTTTCATATCTCCATCCATGACTTTTGTCTCCGCAATGTGCACTCTAGAATCAGGAATACGTTACTCCAGTGCTTCGTGCGGGAGGAGTTTTCGAGAACCGCGGCGACAGCGGAGTCAGGATTGGCAGAGTGCTTTGTACTTCATATGTTGACCGATGATTGCTAACATGAATACAGTTGTTGCTGCCGTGCTGCGTTCGGTGTCCACAGGTGGTGCTGACGCCCACACGGCACAGTGCTGAGGCATCCTTGTTACCCGAGTACAGTGTCAGCCCCACCATCGTAACGGTACTGTCTGGCGTACGTTGCCCTTAGCGGCTGACTAAAGTGTGCTGTATCCCCGACCTGAACTTAGGACTGCCAGAGACAGACAGGTGTGTGAGGCGATGGTGGCCACTGAACGGACTCATCCAGGCGAATTCGAAGCCTGGAGTAACCAGGCTGACAGACGGTCGCGCTAGTAGTCCTTAGTGCCTGGTGGCACCGGTGTGGACTCGTCGTTCATTCGATGTATGACTGGCCTGGAGACAATGCCACTAAATGCTAAATTCAAAATAATTTTGCCAGCAGTGGCGGCAAGATTTATACAGCGTCTGATTAGGTTCATTGTCGGAGGCAGATGTGTACAAACTCTTCTTCCAGTCTGCCTGCCCCTATCTCCGCCTCAACCATTAAAGTAGATTAGCCCCATGCAACGGAGACGCAAGACTGCATGATGGACTGAAGTACAATGGTCAAAGCAAGCCAGCTTGGGTTTCCACAAGCCTGGCAGGCGTCACGGGACCCTTTCAGCCTTCTGGACCTGACAACAGATTGCGCTGTGAATCCAACGTGGCTACGGAGTAGCCAGTAAATGTCTGCGTCGATAGTTTCACTGCTGCACAGATATCTTAAAGGTGGAGCTAGCAAAACGAACCACGCAATCTTAAAAGAAATTAATGAGAAATTAAGAATTGGGCAATATACTCATATACTATTCACGAAACTGAGCCCAACTCTAGCAACGAAAAGTTTTCACGTGTTTATGAGGCAGCATAAAATAAATTGGTAGGTGTTTCGCAATGCAAAGTGTGCAAGAAGTTAAGAAACTTTCGTTCATGAAGTTCGAGTATGTTGGAAAACGTCTGAAAATTTTTTCAGCAGTTTCCTCACTTCATATTAATTCCTAACAAGTGTGTGGAAATTTGTGCTGAGGACATGAGGCCCTTTTGCAGTTGTAGGCTTCCTAAATTTGCCGCCAACTTTGATTGTGGTTATCTCCAGGAAAAATTTATGGCTCAGTGGATATAAAAGAACACGTTTTAGTGGTACGCAACATAGTGCGAAGGAAACAGTGTGGAAGAGAAAAGCTTCTTATTTCAGATTAAAATAATTTGTGAAAGGGATTTCGTGTTTGGTAAAATGCATTTGAGTAATTTAGACTGAACTATTTATGGCCACTACAGAATGAATTCAACGAACCGACCCACAACACACATTCTGGGAAACGTAATTGAAATTGTTATAACTGGGTTCATATTTGACTGAAACATTCTAAGATCATAGAAACTATACATCAAAATCTTACGTTAGAATAATAGGCATCTTCAGGTCTCTAAGTGAGAAGTGTCTTGACTTTCAGAGATGGTTGTGGTTACTATAGAAAACGTGGAGGTGACCTGTTCGAATTGAGAATAGCCAGTACTACTCGAAAGAGAGTGAAGTCGCAGAGAAAACTTTTCATGTCGACAGAAATAAATAAGTCAAAAACACCCCAAAAAGGAAAAAAAAGGAGAAACAAAATCTACCATTTTGGTGGCTTCAGTGCCTCAAAATTAATATATATAGTATAATGGGACTTGTCTTGCGATACTCGTGTAAAAAAATCATAATCCTGCTCATAACACTACAATGAAAGTGAACAGAGTAACATGCTACGTAGCGTAGCACCGCCGAAAGATGGGCACGCAAGCAAGTTTCCTTTAGCTTCTTGGGTTGCCGTAGCTTGGCTTGGGTAGGAGCAACACAGCCAGCCCGTTTGCCTGATAACCTGAGGTAGTTTGCAGTTTGCCTACCTCTCTAACAGGCAAGGATGGGCTGGTTAAAAACGGAATGTGACACCTCTGGTTGCGGGAGGCAGACTACTATCTCGTACACGGCTGTGCAAACTGCATTGTGCGACGTCGCGGCATGATACGACAAGTCACCTGTGGCCGGACGTCCGTGGATTTCTCCAGCTCTGACAATAGCTTGCGTCAACACTAATACAGCGACAACCTACAGAACTGCAATTGCGGCTGACCTGCATATCACTCGACAAGTTGACATAGACCCGATTGCTGCCTGCGTCGGAACACCGTAAAGCACCACTCCTCTCTTTGTAGAGCCTGCGACTGGAATCAACTGAGCATCTCCGTGGCGCTGTGACTCGTCAGTAACCGACATGGGTGAGATGCTGCACAAACACTTTCACACTCTGCTGGAATTCACATATGTCACTTGATATTATGACAATACGGTAAGCTCTTCTTTGCAAACAAACAGGAAACTGCTTCAGGGAGCTTTACTCTCCATCTTCGAACACAACTCGGTGGTAGAAAAACCATCCCTTAAAGTGCTAACTGTCGACGTCATTACCTCGATCAAAATTACTGAGAGAAATTTTTTCAATAGAGCCCGTGGTAATTAGGTCCTTAAATATCTGTTGTAACGTACTGGATTCCTACATAAACAATGTCGACGAAATCAGTGATCCTTATATTACAAATTGCTTTTTGTTATTATATATCAACTTCATTTTTGTTGTCAACGTTACAGTACTGAATAATCAGTGCTAAAACTTCTTTGCACGGTCAACGATTTCAAATATTTATCTGATGGCTTGTCTCTCAAACTAAGTATGGGTCTCCGTTTTATCATCCCAGGACCATCAATCTCAGGACTGCTCTTCAATGCCTTACAAACATTTAAATCTCATTTCATTTCCTGTTATATGATTTAATTTTATATCTAGTTAATATACAGGGTGGACCAGACTGAATTACTCAAAAATATAACTGTACTGTCTGCCATCGGGTTCCACAAAATGGCAGGCAGCACTGCACAACAGCCGCGCAATGAGGGAAAAAAACCAACAGCCAAACCGGCGATGACATCAGGTGAACATGCCGAAGATTCCAGTCGATTAATAGGAACCTTTCCTTGCAGAGGCCGCCGTGACATATCCGACCACGGATTCCTACGCCGGTTTGCTATTGGCTCCAGCTCACTATATAGGTCCGGCCGGTCGAAGGCAGACCAGTCTTCGTCCACTGCTAATGGCAACCGCTATAGCAGAGTCTCCGAGAAAATATCACCGAAGCTGCTGTACTGCACCGCCGATCGAAGTACCAGCCGACCGAGAGGAACCTCATCTCCGGCTAGATCGACGGACGTCTACATCTACTGTACAGCCAGCTATTGTACTGTAGAAGAAGTTACGTTCAATAAACTGTTGGAGAATACAATAACCAATCACAGAGAAAAGTGGAAAGTACCTTGAGTTGTCGATAGATGACAGTACCCTGAGCTAACAATACGTAACACACCCGGGGCATTGCCTTCCTCAGTTAACGCCCGTAACAGTGGCGGAAGATTGTGCATCGAGCAGAGTGTAAAATGTTTGCGCCTTTTCTCGGTCACGAACAACTTATCCAAAGTCCAACGTCGATTGTTGGAGGAACTGGGACAGAGTGCGCTTCACAAGGACACAGTAATAAAGCAGTTTGACCTAACTACCACTGCTGTAAATCTCAAACACCATGGCCAGCCGGGAACTGGCCAAATTCCAGATATATGTGCACGTATTGCTCAGGAACTGGTATCCTCTCCTCAGAAATAAAAGTCTACCCATTGTTTGTCGGCCCTGAAGAACATGAGTTTTGCGTGACTTTAAGCTGACGCCATCCTACGCACTGCTTACTCATGCGCTGGACTTTTGTGGAATGCTGCCTGGAGTACTGTGAACACCATATTCCGCACAGCTGATTGTTTTGACGGTGAAAAACCTACCCACCTTACGTCTGAGCATAATCTTCAGTACCCGGAGTGATGGGGTAGGGCGGCGTGAAATAAGAATAATTTATTATCCCGTACTTCCTGGCAGATCGCGTTATGGAGAAATCCACTCTGAGTTACTGAAGGATACTGCCATCCTAAAACTTCATAATAAACAGGATTCGGATGAACTTCAGTGGCAGCGAGATCGTGCTCCGTCACACTTGCCCAACGTTGTTCAGGCTTTTCTTCAACAAGTATTCCCTCAGAGCAGGTCTGGCCGTTGAGGACCTGTGGAGTGACCAGCCCGAGCTCAAAACTTCTCCCCATTGGAGTTTTTCTTTTTTTCTTTGGGATTATCTTAGGGATAAGGAGTACGCTAATCTTGTTGCCAGTGAACAGCGCCTGCGTGATGTTACTGGACAAGTCAGATGTTGGATATGTGCAGAATGTCGTATGAAAACGTTTCTCTGAGTTTGAAAACTTGTATTGACTTAGAGGGTGGCCCAGTCGATCACTGCCTTGAAAATAGATGACTATGTCATAACAGTTACTAGCGTTCGTGCATTAACCCATTTTTATAACCCTTACTAGCATTTAACAATAGAAATAACATATAATCAAAAACTGCCTAATTGAGTCTCGCAAAACGATGGCCCTTTTTGTTTCATTTATGTATATTATATTGCTGTTGATGGCGTGGTCTTCAGATTGTTTTGATGCAGCTCTCCATAGTACTCTATCCTGTGCAAGCTTCTTCACCTCCGAGTAACTACTGCAAACAACATCCTTATGAATCTGTACAGTGAACTCATGCCTTGGTCTCTCTCTACGATATTTGCCCTCCACGCTTCCCTACAATACTAAATTGATGATCTCTTGATGCCTAAGAACGTGTCCTACCAACCGATCCCTTCTTCTATTCAGTATTTCCTCGTTAGTTACGTGTATTAACAACCTAATCTTCAGCGTTCTTCTATAGCACCACATTTCTAAAGCTTCTATTCTCTTCCTGTCTAAACTATTCATCGTCCAAGTTTCACTTTCATTCATGGCTACACTCCATACAAATATTTTCAGAAAAGACATCCGGGCACCTAAATCTCTTCTTCAGAAACACTCTTCTTGCCATTGCCATTCAACATTTATATCCTCTCTACTTCTACCACCCTGAATTATTTACTATTACTTGAAGTGATTCATTTCCTAACCTAATTCCCTCTGCATCACGTGATTTAACTCGATTAAAGTCCATTATCCTCGTTTGGCTTTTGTTGATGTTCATTTTATATGCCACTTTCAAGATACTGTCTGTTCCGTCCAACTACTCTTCCAGGTCCTTTGCTGTCTATGACTGAATTACAACGTCATCGGCAAACCTCAAAGTTTTTATTTCTTCTCCATGGATTTTAATTCTTACTCCAAATTTTTCTTTTTTTCCTTGACTGCTTTCTCAATATGTAGATTGAATAACATCGGGGAGAGACTACAGCCCTGTCTCACTCCCTTCCCAACCACTGCTTCCCTTTCATGTCCCTCGGCTCTTATAACTGCCATCCGGCTTGTGTAAAAATTGTAAATTGCCTTTGGCGCCCTGTATTTGACCCCTGCCACCTTCATAACTTGAAAGAGAGTATTCTAGTCAACATTGTCCAAAGAATTCTGCAAGTCTATAAGTACTGGAAACTTAGGTTTTCCTTTCATTAATCTATTTTCCAAGATAACTAGTAGGGTTAATATTGCCTAACGTTTTCCAACGTTTCTATGGAGTCCAAACTTATCTTTCCCGAGACCGTTTTCCACGAGTTTTTTCATTCGTCTGTACAGAATTCATATTAGTATTTTTCAGCCTTGACTTATTAACCTGATAGTTCGGTAATTTTCACATCTGTCAACACTTTATTTCTTCGGGATTGGAATTATATATTACTTGAAGTCTGTGGGTATTTCGCCTGTCATACATTTTCCTCACCTGATGGTAGAGTTTTGTCAGCGCTAACTCTCCCAAGGCTACCACTAGTTCTATTGGAATGTTGTCTACTCCCAAGGCCTCGTTTCGACTGAGGTCTTTCAGTGATCTGTCAAATTCTTCACACAGTGTCGTATCTTCCATCTCATCTTCATCTACGTTCTCCTCCATTTCAGTAATACTGCCCTCAAGTACATCGCCCTTTTATAGACACTCTATATACTCCTTCCGCCTTTCTGCCTTCCCTTGTTTTCTTAGAACTGTTCTTCCATCTGAGCGCTTGATATTCATACAAGTCGTTCTCTTTTCTCCAAACGTCTCTAATTTTCCTGTAGCAGTATCTACCTTGCCCCTAATGATATATGCCTCTACATCCTTACATTTGTCCCGTAGCCATCCCTGCTTAGACATTTTGCATTTCATGTCGATCTCATTTTTGCCTGTTTCACTTACTGCATTTTGATATTTTATCCTTTCACCAATTAAATTCAATATCTCTTTCCTTAAACAAGGATTTCTATTAGCTCTCGTCTTTTTACCTACTTGATCCTCTGCTGCTTTCATAATTTCATCTCTCAAACTTACCCATTCTTATTCTTCTGTATTTCTTGCCGCAATTCTTGTCAATCGTTTCCTAATGCTCTCTCTGAAACTCTCTGCAACCTGTGGTTCCTTCTGTTTATTCAGGTACCATCACCTCAAAATTCCCACCTTTATGCAGTTTCTTCGCGTTTAATATACAGTTCATAACCAATAGATTGCGGTGAGAATCCACATCTGCCCGTGGAAATGTCTTATAATTTAAAACCTGGTTCCCAAACCTTTGTCATAGCATTATATAACCTACCTGGAACCTTTCTGTGTCTCCAGGCCCTTTCCACTTATATAACCTTCTTTCATGATTCTTAAACAAAGTGTTAATCATAGTTAAGTAATGCTCTGAGCAAAATTCTACCAGGCGGTTTCCTCTTTCATTCCTTACCCCCATTCCATATTCACCTTCTACTTTTTGTTGTCTTCCTTTTCCAACTGTCCTTATTGATTTTTAAATTTTCATCTCCCTTCACTATCTGAATAATTTCTTTTATCTCATCATACATTTCATCACCTCCCCCCCCCCCCCCCTCAATAAACCATGGACCCTGCCGTTGGTGGGGAGGCTTGCGTGCCTCAGCGATACAGATAGCTGTACCGTAGGTACAACCAAAATGGAGGGGTATCTGTTGAGAGGCCAGACAAACGTGTGGTTCCTGATGAGAGGCAGCAGCCTTTTCAGTAGTTGCAGGGGCAACAGTCTGGATGATTGACTGATCTGGCCTTGTAACAATAACCAAAACGGCCTTGTTGTGCTGGTACTGCGAACGGCTGAAAGCAAGGGGAAACTACAACCGTAATTTTTCCCGACGGCATGCAGCTTTACTGTATGATTAAATGATGATGGCGTCCTCTTGGGTAAAATATTTCGGAGGTAAAATAGTCCCCCATTCGGATCTCCTGCCGGGGACTACTCAGGATGATGGCGTTATCAGGAGAAAGAAAACTGGTATTCTACGAATCGGAGCCTGGAATGTCAGATCCCTTAATCGGGCAGGTAGGTTATACAATTTAAAAAAAGTAAATGGGTAGGTTAAAGTTTGATATACTGGGAATTAGTGAAGTTCGGTGGCAGGAGGAACAAGACTTCTGGTCAGGTGACTACAGGGTTATAAACACAAAATCAAATAGGAGTAATGCAGAAGTAGGTTTAATAATGAATAGGAAAATAGGAATGCTGGTAAGCTACTACAAACAGCATAGTGAACGCATTATTGTGGCCAAGATAGACACGAAGACCACTCCAACGACAGTAGTACAAGTTTATATGCCAACTAGCCCTGCAGATGACGAAGAAATTGAAGAAATGTATGACAAAATAAAAGAAATTATTCAGATAGTGAAGGGTGACGAAAATTTAATAGTCATGGGTGACTGGAAATCGGTAGTAGGAAAAGGCAGAGAAGGAAACGTAGTAGGTGAATATGGAGTGGGGCAAAGAAAAGAAAGAGGAAGCCGCCTGGCAGAATTTTGCACAGAGCAGAACTTAATCATAGCTAACACTTGGTTCAAGAATCATAAAAGAAGGCTGTATACATGTAAGAAGCCTGGAGATATTGACAGGTTTCAGATATAATATACACTCCTGGAAATTGAAATAAGAACACCGTGAATTCATTTTCGCAGGAAGGGGAAACTTTATTGACACATTCCTGGGGTCAGATACATCACATGATCACACTGACAGAACCACAGGCACATAGACACAGGAAACAGAGCATGCACAATGTCGGCACTAGTACAGTGTATATCCACCTTTCGCAGCAATGCAGCCTGCTATTCCCCCATGGAGACGATCGTAGAGATGCTGGATGTAGTCCTGTGGAACGGCTTGCCATGCCATTTCCACCTGGCGCCTCAGTTAGACCAGCGTTCGTGCTGGACGTGCAGACCGCGTGAGACGACGCTCCATCCAGTCCCAAACATGCTCAATGGGGGACAGATCCGTAGATCTTGCTGGCCAGGGTTAGTGGACTTACAGCTTCTAGAGCACGTTGGGTGGCACGGGATACATGCGGACGTGCATAGTCCTGTAGGAACAGCAAGTTCCCATGCCGGTCTAGGAATGGTAGAACGGTGGGTTCAATGACGGTTTGGATGTACCGTGCACTATTGAGTGTCCCCTCGACGATCACCAGAGGTGTACGGCCAGTATAGGAGATCTCTCCCCACACCATGATGCCGGGTGTTGGCCCTGTGTGCCTCGGTCGTATGCAGTCCTGATTGTGGCGCTCACCTGCACGGCGCCAAACACGCATACGACCATCATTGGCACCAAGGCAGAAGCGACTCTCATCGCTGAAGACGACACGTCTCCATTCGTCCCTCCATTCACGCATGTCGCGACACCACTGGAGGCGGGCTGCACGATGTTGGGGCGTGAGCGGAAGACGGCCTAACGGTGTGCGGGACCGTAGCCCAGCTTCATGGAGACGGTTGCGAATGGTCCTCGCAGATACCCTAGGAGCAACAGTGTTCCTAATTTGCTTGGAAGTGGCGGTGCGGTCCCCTACGGCACTGCGTAGGATCCTACGGTCTTGGCGTGCATCCGTGCGTCGCTGCGGTCCGGTCCCAGGTCGACGGGCCCGTGCACCTTCCGCCGACCACTGGCGACAACATAGATGTACTGTGGAGACCTCAAGCCCCAAGTGTTGAGCAATTCGGCGGTACGTCCACCCGGCCTCCCGCATGCCCACTATACGCCCTCGCTCAAAGTCCGTCAACTGCACATACGGTTCACGTCCACGCTGTCACGGCATGCTACCAGTGTTAAAGACTGCGATGGAGCTCCGTATGCCATGGCAAACTGGCTGACACTGACGGCGGCTGCGCACAAATGTTGCGCAGCTAGCACCATTCGACGGCCAACACCGCGGTTCCTGGTGTGTCCGATGTGCCGTGCGTGTGATCATTGCTTGTACAGCCCTCTCGCAGTGTCCGGAGCAAGTATGGTGGGTCTGACACACCAGTGTCAATGTGTTCTTTTTTCCATTTCCAGGAGTGTATAATGGTACGGCAGAGATTTAGGAACCAGGTTTTAAATTGTAAGACATTTCCAGGGGCAGATGTGGACTCTGGCCGCAATCTATTGGTTATGACCTGTAGATTAAAACTGAAGAAACTGCAAAAAGGTGGGAATTTAAGGAGATGGGACCTGCATAAACTGAAAGAACCAGAGGTTGTACAGAGTTTCAGGGAGAGCATAAGGGAACAATTGGCTGGAATGGGGGAAAGAAATAGAGTAGAAGAAGAGTGGGTAGCTTTGAGGGATGAAGTAGAGAAGACAGCAGAGGATCAAGTAGGTAAAAAGACGAGGGCTAGTAGAAATCCTTGGGTAACAGAAGAAATATTGAATTTAATTAATAAAAGGAGAAAATATACAAATGCAGTAAATGAAGCAGGCAAAAAGGAATACAAACGTCTCATAAATGAGATCGACAGGAAGTGCAAAATGGTTAAGCAGGGATGGCTAGAGGACAAATGGAAGAATTTAGAGGCTTATCTCACTTGGGGTAAGAAAAAATGGCTCTGAGCACTATGGGACTCAACTGCTGTGGTCATTAGTCCCCTAGAACTTAGAACTACTTAAATGTAACTAACCTAAGGACATCACACACATCCATGCCCGAGGCAGGATTCGAACCTGCGACCGTAGCAGTCGCACGGTTCCGGACTGCGCGCCTAGAACCGCGAGACCACCGCGGCCGGCAGGGGTAAGATAGATACTGCCTACAGGAAAATTAAAGAGACCTTTGGAGAAAAGAGGACCACTTGTATGAATATAAAGTGCTTAGATGGAAACCCAGTTCTAAGCAAAGAAGGAAAAGCAGAAAGGTGGAAGGAGTATATAGAGTCTATACAAGGGCGATGTACTTGAGGACAATATTATGGAAATGGAAGAGGATGTAGATGAAGATGAAATAGGAGATACGATACTGCGTGAAGAGTTTGACAGAGCACTGAAAGACGTGAGTCGAAATAAGGCCCCCGGAGTAGACAACATTCCATTGGAACTACTGACGGCCTTGGGAGAGCCAGTCCTGACAAAACTCTACCATCTAGTGAGCAAGATGTATGAGACAGGCGAAATACCCTCAGACTTCAAGAAGAATATAATAATTCCAATCCCAAAGAAAGCAGGTGTTGACAGATGTGAAAATTACCGAACTATCAGTTTAATAAGTCACGGCTGCAAAATACTAACGCGAATTCTTTACAGACGAATGGAAAAAGTAGTAGAAGCCGACCTAGGGGAAGATCAGATTGGATTCCGTAGAAATGTTGGAACACGTGAGGCAATACTGATCCTACCACTTATCTTAGAAGCTAGATTAAGGCAGGGCAAACCTACGTTTCTAGCATTTGTAGACTTAGAGAAAGCTTTTGACAGTGTTGACTGGAATACTCTCTTTCAAATTCTGAAGGTGGCAGGGCTAAAATACAGGGAGTGAAAGGCTATTTACAATTCGTACAGAAACCATATGGCAGTTATAAGAATCGAGGGACATGAAAGGGAAGCAGTGGTTGGGAAGCGAGTGAGACAGGGCTGTAGTCTCTCCCCGATGTTATTCAATCTGTATATTGTGCAAGCAGTAAAGGAAACAAAAGAAAAATTCGGAGTAAGTATTAAAGTTCATGGAGAAGAAATAAAAACTTTGAGGTTCGCCGATGACATCGTAATTCTTCAGAGACAGCAAAGGACTTGGAAGAGCAGTTGAACGGAATGGATAGTGTCTTGAAAGGAGGATATAAGATGATCATCAACAAAAGCAAATCGAGGATAATGGAATGCTGAAGATGAGATGGGGAGATCACATAACTAATGAGGAAGTATTGAATCGAATTGGGGAGAAGAGAAGTTTGTGGCACAAGTTGACCAGGAGAAGGGATCGGTTGGTAGGACATGTTCTGAGGCATCAAGGAATCACCAATTTCGTCTTGGAGGGCAGTGTGTTGGGTAAAAATCTTAGAGGGAGACCAAGGGATGACTACACTAAGCAGATTCAGAAGGATGTAGGTTGCAGTAGGTACTGGGAGATGAAGAAGCTTGCACAGGATGAAGTAGCATGGAGAGCTGCATCAAACCAGTCTCAGAACTGAAGACCACAACAACAATATTTCATCAATCTTTTCGTCATCTGCGGAGATAGATGGCATATAAGATAGTACTACTTCTTGTCTATCTTTGTTACAATAATGCGTTCCCCTCCGGGAGGGGACTGCCAAGGGGGAGGTTACCATGTGAAAAAGATTGAATAATCAACGAAAGGATAATGTTCTACGAGTCGGGGCGTGGAATGTCAGAAGCTTGAAGATGGTAGGGAAACTAGAAAATCTGAAAAGAGAAATGCAAAGGCTGAATCTAGATATAGTAGGGGTCAGTGAAGTGAAGTAAAAGGAAGACAAGGATTTCTGCTCAGATGAGTATCGGGTAATATCAACAGCAGCAGAAAATGGTATAACAAGTGTAGGATTCGTTATGAATAGGAAGGTAGGGCAGAGGGTGTGTTACTGTTAACAGTTCAGTGACCAGGTTGTTCTAATCAGAATCGCCAGCAGACCAACAGCGACAACGATAGTTCAGGTATACATGCCGACGTCGCAAGCTGAAGATGAAAAGATAGAGAAAGTGTATGGGGATATTGAAAGGGTAATGCAGTATGTAAAGGAGGACGAAAATGTAATAGTCATGGGCGACTGGAATGCAGTTGTAGGGGAAGGAGTAGAAGAGAAGGTAGGCTGAAGTTCAAGACATTAGTCAGGAAGAATCAATACGCTAAGAAGTGGGATACGGAAGTTCTAAGGAATGACGAGATACGTTTGAAGTTCTCTAACGCTATAGATACAGCAATAAGGAATAGCGCAGTAGGCAACACAGTTGAAGAGGAATGGACGTTTCTAAAAAGGGCCATCACAAAAGTTGGGAAAGAAAACATAGGTACAAAGAAGGTAGCTGCGAAGAAACCATGGGTAACAGAAGAAATACTTCAATTGATTGATGAAAGGAGGAAGTACAAACATATTCCGGAAAAATCAGGACTACAGAAATACAAGTCGCTGAGGAATGAAATAAATAGGAAGTGCAGGGAAACTAAGACGCAAGGGCTGCAGGAAAAATGTGAAGACATCGAAAAAGATATGATTGTCGGAAGGACAGACTCAGCATACAGGGAAGTCAAAACAACCTTTGGTGACATTAAAAGCAACGGTGGTAACATTAAGAGTGCAACGGGAATTCCACTGTTAAATGCAGAGGAGAGAGCAGATAGGTGGAAAGAATACAGTGAAAGCCTCTATGAGGGTGAAGATTTGTCTGATGTGATAGAAGAAGAAACAGGAGTCGATTTACGAGAGATAGGGAATCCAGTATTAGAATCGGATTTAGAAGAGCTTTGGAGGACTTACGGTCAAATAAGGCAGAAGGGATAGATAACATTCCATCAGAATTTCTAAAATCATTAGGGGAAGTGGCAACAAAACGACTATTCACGTTGGTGTGTAGAATATATGAGTCTGGCGACATACCAGCTGACTTTCGGAAAAGCATCATCCACACAATTCCGAAGACGGCAAGAGCTGACAAGTGCGAGAATCATCGCACAATCAGCTTAACAGCTCATGCATCGAAGCTGCTTAGAAGAATAATATACAGATGAATGGAAAAGAAAATTGAGAATGCGCTAGGTGACGATCAGTTTGGCTTTAGGAAAAGTAAAGGCACGAGAGAGGCAATTCTGACGTTACGGCTAATAATGGAAGCAAGGCTAAAGAAAAATAAAGACACGTTCATAGGATTTGTCGACCTGGAAAAAGCGTTAGACAATATAAAATGGTGCAAGCTGTTCAAGATTCTGAAAAAAGTACGGGTAAGCTATAGGGAGAGACGGGTCTTACACAATATGTACAACAACCAAGAGGGAATAGTAAGAGTGGACGATCAAGAACGAAGTGCTCGTATTAAGAAGGGAGTAAGACAAGACTGCAGCCTTTCGCCCCTACTCTTCAATCTGTACATCGAGGAAGCAATGATGGAAGTAAAAGAAAGGTTCAGGAGTGGAATTAAAATACAAAGTGAAAGGATATCAATGATACGATTCGCTGATAACATTGCTGTCCTGAGTGAAAATGAAGAAGAATTAAATGATCTGCTGAACGGAATGAACAGTCTAATGAGTACACAGTATGGTTTGAGAGTAAATCGGAGAAATACGAAGGTAATAAGAAGTAGTAGAAATGAGAACAGCGAGAAACTTAACATCAGGATTGATGGTAACGAAGTAAATGAAATTAAACAATTCTGATACCTAGGCAGTAAAATAACCAATGACGGACGGAGCAAGGAGGACATCAAAAGCAGACTCGCTATGGCAAAAGAGGAATTTCTGGCCAAGAGAAGTCTACTAATATCAAATACCAGCCTTAATTTGAGGAAGAAATTTCTGAGGATGTACGTCTGGAGTACAGCATTGTATGGTAGTGAAACATGGACTGTGGGAATACCGGAACAGAAGGGAATCGAGGCATTTGAGATGTGGTGCTATAGACGAATGTTTTGACAATTAGGTTGACTGATAAGGTAAGGAATGAGGAGGTTATACGCAGAATCGGAGAGGAAAGGAATATGTGGAAAACACTGATAAGGACAAGGGACAGGATGATAGGACATCTGCTAAGACATGAGGGAATGACTTCCATGGTACTAGAGGGAGCTGTAGAGGTCAAAAACTGTAGAGGAAGACAGAGATTGGAATATGTCAAGCAAATAATTAAGGACGTAGCTTACCGGCACTATTAATTTTTTATTCATTATTAAACCTATTCCTGCATTACCCCTATTTGATTTTGTATTTATAACCCTGTATTCACCTTACCAGAATTATTCTTCCTCCTGACACCGAACGTCACTAATTTCTACTATATCTAACTTTAACCTATCCATTTCCCTTCTGAATTTTCTAACCCACCTGCCCGATTAAGGGATCTAACATTCCACCCTCCGATCCGTAGAATGCCAGTTTTCTTTCACCTGATAACGGCTTCCTCCTGAGTAATCCCCGCCCGGAGATACGAATGGGGTACAATTTTACATCCGGAATATTTTCCAGAAGAGAACGCCATCATCATTTAACCATACATTAAAGCAGCATGCCCTCGCGAAAAATTGCGAATGTAATTCACCTTGCTTTCAGCCCTTCACAGTACCAGTACAGCAAGGCCGTTTTGGTTAATCTTACAAGGTAAGGTCAGTCAGCCATCCAGTCTGTAGCCCCTGAAACTTCAGGAACCACACGTTTGTCTGGCCTCTCAACAGATACCCCTCCGTTGTGGTTGCACCTACGGCACGGCCATCTGTATCGCTGAGGCACGCAAGCCTCCCCAACACCGCAAGGTTTATGGTTACATTGTAAGTGTTTCATATTATATTATAAAATAACTGAATCCCCTCGGGTACCATGGACTTTTTGTAGAGGGAGCGGCTTGCTTATCTCTGTGACACAGTCTGTTAGTAGGTCCAGCTACAGTATAGGGCTATCTGGTGAGGCCAGACTACCCGTCGTACATGAAGAGGGGCAGCAGGATCTTCATTATGTGCAGGGGCAACAGTCTGGATGACTGATTGGCCTTGTAACATGAATCAACAAGGCCTTGCTGTGCTGGGCTGTAAACAGTTGAAGGGCAGGGGGCATGTCAATCTGTAGAGTGGTTAAATGATGGTGACATCCTCTTGGTCAAAATATTCCGAAGGTAGAGTATTCCTCCATTCGGATTCCAGTGTGAGGACCATTCAGGAGGAAGTCATCATTGGGAAAAGTAAAACTGCAGTTCTACGGTTTGCAGCAAGGGATGTTTGGTTCATTAACGGCGTATATACATTAGAGAATTCAAAGAGATAAATGGGTAATTCTGTACAGTGACAACTAGCTGATTGCCAAATCAGAAAGAGCAGGTCTTCTCACCAGGGAAGGGCAGTGTTGTTTTTGTGGCTGCTGTGGTTTTTGTGGTCGTGGTATCCGGCTCGAAGACTGGTTTGATCCACTTCTCCATGTTACTCTATCCTGTACAAACCTCTTTATCTCTGCATAGCAACAGTACCGTCATCTATTTAAAGACAACGAAAGCAACTGAATAAACAAAAATATAGATTTCAAAGAGAGACTATGCGGTAAAACTTGCTCATATCTGTATTGCATGGGACTAAAACAATTTAAAAATTGGACGAGCTTCTAGATTACACGAAACACATGCGCTCCATACAATTTGTCAAGTACCATCCAAGAAAGAATTTTTAAGTATGTACGTATTTAAGCGTCTTTACTGCTTTACAGTAGGTGTTCACTTACTGAATATTGTGCAACAGAATACTGATACACATTACGGTACGCCTATATTTTTACTGTATCTTTAAATACGTGCACTGATGTACGTGCATATTATTCCTATGTTTGTTTCTTTTATAATCCACTTTCTTCGGCTCATATCGAGGAGGATAGCCAGTTTGTATTTCCTGTTCAAAATGTTTCTCTGCGCAATTTTTTACACTATGCAACACTACCCAAAGCTTGGGAGAATTTGTGTGTACTGCAGATTGCATAACATTGTTTGTGCTTGCAATAGTTCCTTCAGGCAATTTGTTTTTTTTAGATACATCATTTGCTCCTCTTCTTTACTCCTTTGTTTCCTTCTAATCACTTAATGCGTTCAGGATTTCTATTAGAGCTATTTCGAAATAGTGGAGTGAGTTGACAGAAAGTCATCACTGCGAAATGAAATGAGTTGGTAGACATTATGGTGTTGACGGTCGAGAGTCCGCGCGAGATGTTCGGCCGCCGAGCTGCAAGTCTCTTCAGTTGATGCGACGTTGGGCAACTTAAGTGTCGATGTTGAAATGACGACGAGCAGAACACAGCATCTAGTTCCCAAGCGGAGAAAATCTCCGAGCTGGGCAGAAATCGAAACCGGACATGCTGCATGGCAGTCAAGACGATCTGACAATTCAACTAATGAGGCGGACATCATTGCGAACGTAGTCATCTGGTAAATGTGATGTGTTGGGTATGTACTGATTCTGCAATCGCTGCTGTATTATCTTGATTTCAATGGGTACAGAAGTATCTAGTTCATCACATCCAAACCTTTCTTTGTTGAAGCACATGGCGGTAGTTGCGGGTTTTATCTGGCTCAAATGGGTCAAATGGCTCTGAGCACTATGGGACTTAACAGCTGATGTCATCAGTCCCCTAGAACTTAGGACTACTTAAACCTAACTAACCTTAGGACATCACACACATCCATGCCCGTGGCAGGATTCGAACCCGCGACCGTAGCGGACGCGTGGTTCCAGATAGAAACGCCTAGAACCGTTCGGCCACTCCGACCGGCGAGGGATTCATTTCTCTTCTTGCCAAGCCATTCCAACTTCCTGCATCGCCTTGTGGAGTGTCCGCGCGGTTTAGGGAGCCATGTCACGGATTGCGTGGCCCCTCCCGCCGAAACTTCCAGTAGTCCCTCTGGCACGGGTGTGTGTATGTGTGTGTGTGTGTGTTTCTTAGCATAAGTTAGTTTAAGTTAGCTTAGGTGGTGTATAATACTAGGGACTGATGACCTCACCAGACTGGCCTCTAAGGAACTCACACACACACACGCACACACACACACACACACACACACACACACACACACACACACACACACTTACTACATCGTGCACAAAACTGACCGTTCAAATCACATGCGCTTCCGACTTTCTCAGCCCTTTTCCATGGGCTGTCTGAGGCTGATTTAACCTGGCCGGAATCAAACAAACTTCACGTTTCATAACTTGACTTCGTGATGGCAGGATTCATTGTCTAGGAAAAGAATTATTTAGAGGTCTCCTTTTTACGTTCTGGCATTGAAAGATTTTGAATGCAGAACGCGATACAAGTCCAGTTTCATCGCCACTGAACATATCTCTCGGGTCATAACTAGCAGTTAGGTTGTGCAGTATTGTCTTCCGTTTTGTTGCTACACTTCCGTGCACATCCTTCGCTACACATACAATTACCTAGACACAATGTTGTGTCTAGCTTTGAAATTGTCCAGCCATCATGCGTCCTGGTTAAATTACATACTCCTAAGCTCTTTATCGACTTTGAGCCGCCCTGTACAACATGGGTCCAGAAAAAGTAAGTTTTTCTTCCTGCGCACATACGAACGATTCCTACGGTTTCACTCTTGTTTTTCCATTTCTCATCTTCATTTTTGTTTTCCCGTTCCCTTTCATCCATTCATCTCGTATGTTATCCTCGGTTCTTAAAGTTTCATAGATTTATGTTTTACCACATTTGAAACGAAACATCATTTCAAGTACAGAGTGTCCCTGTTCCTCTGTCGCCTCGTTCACCTTAATCTTTTCCTCAAGTGTTCGCGAAACATACTTCTTGTTTGACCACGTTCTGCTGCTTAAAGCCGGCCATTGTGACCGAGCGGTTCTAGGCCCTCCAGTCTGGAACGGCGCGACCGCTACGGTCGCAAGTTCGAATCCTGCCTCAGGCATGAATGTGTGTGATGTCCTTACGGTAATTATGTTTAAGTAGTTTCAAGTTATAGGGGACTGATGACCTCAGATGTTAAGTCCCGTATTGCTCAAAGCCATTTCTTTGTTGCTTAAATTCTACAAGATTTAAACTGCAGAAAATAATATGGAAAATGAATTTCTTTGAAATTCTAGCCCTTGTCGGGCAAAACTATTGTTTAAAGGAACCGACAACCAATTCTCTCTCATAACGATCTTCGTGTTAATGTTAGCGTCCTGTGTAGACGATAGCAAGTAAGTTATTCAGCAATACATTAGTACTGTACAGGCATATTCTAAACTTTATGCAATGAATTATGAATTAAGTATTAAGTATTAAAATTTCCATTCCATTTCCACTGTCGGCATCTTTCGCTTCAAATAAAAAATTTGTGAATAGAAGTGTACTGAACGCGTCGGTTATGAAATACACACACATAAAAAAAGGTTTGCATCACCTGGATTCCGAGAGTTCCGGAGCCTGTACAGAAAACTGAAATAGAGATCAACATAAAAATCGTTTACGCCCTTTTTATCGCTCATGAACACTGAATGTCGTACCACCATTCAGCGAGACCTTTAGAGGTGGTGGTCCAGATAGCTGTAAACACCGGTACTTCAATACCCAGTAACACGTCTTCTTGCATTGATGCGTGCCGATATTCTCTGTGGCATACTATTCACGAGTTCATGGAGGCACTGTTGGTCCAGATTGTCTCACTCCTTAACGACGATTCGGCGTAGATCCCTCACAGAGGTTGGTAAGTAACGTCGTTCATAAACAGCCCTTTTCAATCTATCTGAGGCATGTTCGATAGTCCACAAGTCTGGAGACGTTGCTGGCCACTCTAGTCAAGAAATGTAGTTATCCTGAAGGAAGTCATTCACAAGATGTTCACGATGGGGGCGCGAAGTGAAGTGTGACCATGAAGACCAAAGTTTCGCCAGTATGCTGCCGATATGGCTGCACTATCGGTCGAAGGGATGCATTCACGTACCGCACATCCGTTACGGCGCCTTCCATGACCACCAGCGGCGTACGTCGCCCCACGTAATGCCACCACAAAACACCAGGGAACCTCCACCTTGCTGCACTCGCTTGACAGTGCGTCTAAGGCGTTCAGCCTCACCGGGTTGCCTCCAAACACGTCTCTGAAGATTCTCTGGTTGAAGATATTTGCGACACTCATCGGTGAAGAGAACATGATGGCAATCCTGAGGGGTCCATTCGGCATGTTGTTGGGCCCATCTGTACCGCGTTGCTTGATGTCCTGGTGGTAAAGATGGAGCTTGCCATAGACGTCGGGAGTGAAGTTGGGCAACGTGCAGCCTATTGCTCACAGTTTGAGTCGCAACACGACGTCCTGTGGCTGCACGAAAGGCATTCTTCAACATGGTGGCGTTGCTGTCAGGGTTCCTCAGAGCCATAATCCGTAGGTAGCTGTCATCCACTGCAGTAGTAGCCCTTGGGCGGCGTGAGCGAGCCATATCACCGACAGTTACTGTCTCTCTGTGTTTACTCCATGTTCGAACATCAATGCTTTGGTTCACTCCGAGACGCCTGGACACTTCCCTTGTTGAGATCCCTTCCTGGCGCAAAGTAATAATGCGTACGCGAGCGAACCGCACTATTGACCGACAAGGCCTAGTTGAACAACAGACAACACGAGCCGTGTACCTCCTTCCTGCTAGAATGACTGGAACTGATCGGATGTCGGAGGCCCTCCGTCTAATAGGCGCTGCTCATGCATGCTTGTTTACATCATCGGGCGGGTTTCCTGATATGTCTGAACACTCAAAAGGACTGTGTTTGTGATACAATATCCACAATTGACGTCTATCTTCAGTTCTGGGAACCGGGACGATGCAAAACTTTTTTTTTGATGTGTGTATGTATGCTTTGGACCGATTTCTGAATTATAACCATTAGACTTTGGTCGTGTTTTACTGTATAAGTCACAGCTTCATTTACTAAAAAAGTGTTTTAAATGTGTCTGGATCCATTTTGAATTCTACGTTTTTATATTGAGTTGTTTAGGTCTCACAGTAGGTGAGTTTTTATTTGATTTCTCATATATCGTATTAATATTGCTTACAGCGTGTATGAGTCAGATTATTAATATCCCTAGAGGTAGAACAACATAAAAGAAATCAGGATTACAGATAGTTTAATAATTTATTAACAGAATCATGTAACAGGACATGTAGAGCGTAAATGCTTTAAAATTGTTAACAGCTGAACATCTCATTCAACATATCTTACAGTTAAAACAAATAAATTAGTTAGTGAATAATAATAAAAGAAGCAAATTTTCAGAGTGTTCCAGATGAGCCAGAATGCAGTTAGAGTGGTATATTACTGTTGAACATTGTTTTAGCATTGAGAAAGATGATACTACACAGCAGTATAGAAAGGTCCTGATAAATAATTCAATTTGTGAGAATCTCACTGTAAGGCATGCGTGAGTGATGCGTCATTTGACGAAGTTTATGGTGGGTGTCTGGGTGCTGCATGAGACTGCTTGTCCACATAAGGAGTGACTATCGGTGAGTCTGTGCCACGTGAACCCTGACACAGCTACACAAGTCAGCCAGCGCTGCAGCTGTCGCTGTCACTACATTGGTGTTGCTCGTAACGTCAACTCGTTCTGCAGTCTGCCAAGGACATGCAGTAAAGCACTGTGCACTAATAGCTGTCTGAGAAAGCCCTGTTGAGATACCCGTAATGACCATCATCCACGAGACATCATTATCCATTAATTATTTTGTCAGTGGGAAGCATACCGTTTACGTCTTAATATTAATGTTGTTCTCTTGCACATCAAGCACCAGGCTTTTGTCTGTTGCGATACCTATCTTTACCTTAGGATTGCGTGGCTTCTTCTCCACTGAGGTTAGTGTAATATGGTACTGAGAGATAATCTGGGCTACTTGTGTTATTAAAGAGTTTATTGTCATTTTTACTGTTTTCCGTCTTATCCTTTGGTTGCTTTAAATTCGTGGAGGTATGTGCCGTCTATGCAACTAAATGAAGGCAGTTTGTTTGTTGCCATACGCGTTTCGCTTCATTTATTTGGGAAGCATCATCAGTGGCCTGAAATACATGTTTCTTTTTATATATAGAATAAGCGTATTATCTGCTAGATATAATAAGTTGATATATTACATTTTGTCGTGTTTTTTAGGTTAGAAGCAACTTTTGTAGCACAAGTTCCGTAAAATGATGTATCTTTCGTTTTACTTACGATTTCCAGCACTGCTAACACATATATGTGTTTCTGGAGATGTATTTGTTGGTCTTCATGCTCCAGTTAGCCGAATCAGGTGTTTTTTAGCCACTTGTCACATCACATTTCACTTTCACTGCCATTTGGCGATCAACATATGTGTGTTTGCAGTGTGTAGTGTTGCCAACTGTTGTTATGTGTTTGTCTTTTGTTTCTGTTGTGTTTTGTGGTTTTCATTTGTTGTATGTCTGTGTGTGTGTGTGTGTGTGTGTGCAATCTTTTTTTTTCCTGTGGATTCATGTGTTTGTGAGTATGTGTGTGTGTATGGGGGGGGGGGGGGGGGGGTAGGAGGGAGAGAGAGAGAGAAGAGGGGAAGGATATTCATTAATTATTTATCCTGGTTGCACTTCAGTTTGTTGTTGTTTTGGTGGCTAGCATGATCAGCGAGTTATTGTTTATATGGATTTGGTCATTGAGTACCTTCTTTTCCATTGCAATGGCTCTTTGTATGTGGAAGTTTTCTTGCAATGTCAGGAGGTTTTTGTTGTGATTATTCACTCTGATAACTGTCATGTCACATTCCATGTTGGATGGTTCATGTCCATGTTTCATCAGGTGTTCGGCAAAGGTAGAATGACTGTTCTCATATTTCCAACTTCTTATATGTTCTTTATACCTAGTTATAAAGTTCCTGCTTGTCATCCCCAGATATACTGCTTTACGTTCTTGGTACTCCAGCTGGTATATACCTGCTCCTTGGTATTTGTCTGGTTTTTCTGTTGTTTGTAAATGTGATTGGAGTGTGTTTCTTGTTCTGTAAGCTATTTGTAATCCATGTTTCTTTAATATATTTGCTATCTTGTGTGTTGTTTTGTGTTTGTATGTGAGAGTATACCATTTTTTTCTGTTATTCATGTCATGAGTGTTATTGTTTTGTGTTTCTGTGTGTGCTGTAGTGTTTGTGGGGTTCTGTAATCTCTGCTTGTTTTCATTTTTCTTTACTTGTGTTTTAATTTTTTCATTGAGTTTTTGTACTATATGGGTGCTGTAACCATTGTTAGTGGCTATCAGTTGTATTGTTTGTAACTCTTTTTCATAATTTTCTTTGCTGAGTGGGATGTTATTTAGCCTGTGTAACATGTGTCGTAGGGCTGCTAATTTTTGATTTTGTGGGTGGTTGGATGAAGCATGTATGATTATGTCTGTGGCTGTAGGCTTTCTGAAGATGTCAAATGTGTGTTTATTGTACTCTCTCTTTATTGTTATATCCAAGAAATGTATTTGCTTTTGTGTTTCTTTTTCTATGGTAAATTGAATATTTTTATGTATGTTGTTTATATCTGTATGAAGTTTATCAATTTTCTCTGTTGGTTCATCTACCATACAGATTATGTCATCTACGTATCTGTACCAGTAAACAATTTTGTATCCTTTCTTTCTGATGACTGTATCGAAGATTGTGTTTTCTATGTAGTTGATGAATATGTTTGCTAGTGTTGCTGAAATTGGGGATCCCATTGGGAGCCCATCTTCTTGTAAGTAAAATTCCTTTTCAAATTGGAAGTAATTTTGGGATGTGATTAATTTGAGGGTTTTTGTTATTTCATTAATATTGTCTACAGGTAGTTTGTTGTGTGTTAATAAGTTTTCTTCAATTAGTTTTATTGTGTCTGCAGTGGGTATTGAGGTGTACATGTTCTCTATGTCAAAAGAGATGAGTGATGCTGTTTGTGGGATGTGTAAGTCTTTTATATGTGTTATGAGTTCATTTGTGATTTTCACTGTTCTGCTGTTTTTCATTTCATAGTGTTGCATTATGATTATATTCATGTGTTTTGCCACATGGTATGATGGTGCCTTCATGAAATTAATAACAGGCCTCAATGGAATGTGGGGTTTGTGGACCTTGGGTTGGCTTCTGAGTGTTGGTGCTTTTGGGTTCTTCTGTGTGATATGTTGTTTTTGTTTATCTGTAAGTATGTGTCTGATCTCTCTGAGGTTGTTTTTTATGTATGTCTGGAAGCGTGCTGTTGGATCAGATTTCAGTTTTGTGATATTGTTAGAAGAGATGAAATCCATAGTTTTTTCTATATATTGTTCATTATTGATCAGTACTGTGCTGTTCCCTTTGTCAGCTCTTGTGACTATGATGTTGTTAGCTTGCAGTTTTTCTTTTAATTTCTTAGTGGTGTTTTTTTCTGTTTGAAGTTTACTGTTTTGCTCTTTCTTTGACATGGTGATTATGTTATTTATTTCTTTCTTCACTAGTTCTCGTGTTAGTCCAATATTTATAGTGTTATTTTTATTTTTCTCTTCCTGTGTCAGGATGCTTTCTGTTTCTACAATCAAATTTTCTATGTAGTGGTTATCTATTTTTGTGCTGATGTTGTGTTTGAGTCCTTTCTCTAATAGCTGTGTTTCTTTCTCAGTTAATTCTATGTCTGTGAGATTTATTAATTTTGGGTGAAATTTGTGCTGATCGGTGTGTTGCACTTTGTCATACTTTCCTCTATGGTTATTTTTACTAGTGAGTGTTTTGATTTTTCGTTCATGTATGTTGTGTGTGTATTGCAGTGTTCTTGCTGTGATGTGTTCAATTTTTTGTATTATGTTGATCATCACTGTTGGGTTGTTAATAAAAGCTGATAACTCAAGATGTAAATCATATAACATCCTATTGAGCACGAGTTTCTTAGTGTAAAGCGATTTGATTTCATTTTCTAACCAAGTCTTTTCTGCAAATGATTTCGTTTTTTGTGCTACAAAAGAGTTGTTTCTGACCTTTACATTAATATAGCTCGGAATTACATTATTTATTTTACAGGTTTGATTGTATTTAATGTGTTGGATGGTCTTGTGGAGTCTGAGATGGATATTCTTGAAACTGTTGTATAATTTGACGGGAAATGCCTGACATGGCAGTATTATCGTCATTTTTACTGTTTTCCGTCTTATCCTTTAGTTGCTTTAAATTCGTGGAGGTATGTGCCGTCTATGCAACTAAATGAAGGCAGTTTGTTTGTTGCCATACGCGTTTCGCTTCATTTATTTGGGAAGCATCATCAGTGGCCTGAAATACATGTTTCTTTTTATATATAGAATAAGCGTATTATCTGCCAGATATAATAAGTTGATATATTACATTTTGTCGTGTTTTTTAGGTTAGAAGCAACTTTTGTAGCACAAGTTCCGTAAAATGATGTATCTTTCGTTTATCTTACGATTTCCAGCACTGCTAACACATATATGTGTTTCTGGAGATGTATTTGTTGGTCTTCATGCTCCAGTTAGCCGAATCAGGTGTTTTTTAGCCACTTGTCACATCACATTTCACTTTCACTGCCATTTGGCGATCAACATATATCTAGCAGATAATACGCTTATTCTATATATAAAAAGAAACATGTATTTCAGGCCACTGATGATGCTTCCCAAATAAATGAAGCGAAACGCGTATGGCAACAAACAAACTGCCTTCATTTAGTTGCATAGACGGCACATACCTCCACGAATTTAAAGCAACTAAAGGATAAGACGGAAAACAGTAAAAATGACGATAATACTGCCATGTCAGGCATTTCCCGTCAAATTATACAACAGTTTCAAGAATATCCATCTCAGACTCCACAAGACCATCCAACACATTAAATACAATCAAACCTGTAAAATAAATAATGTAATTCCGAGCTATATTAATGTAAAGGTCAGAAACAACTCTTTTGTAGCACAAAAAACGAAATCATTTGCAGAAAAGACTTGGTTAGAAAATGAAATCAAATCGCTTTACACTAAGAAACTCGTGCTCAATAGGATGTTATATGATTTACATCTTGAGTTATCAGCTTTTATTAACAACCCAACAGTGATGATCAACATAATACAAAAAATTGAACACATCACAGCAAGAACACTGCAATACACACACAACATACATGAACGAAAAATCAAAACACTCACTAGTAAAAATAACCATAGAGGAAAGTATGACAAAGTGCAACACACCGATCAGCACAAATTTCACCCAAAATTAATAAATCTCACAGACATAGAATTAACTGAGAAAGAAACACAGCTATTAGAGAAAGGACTCAAACACAACATCAGCACAAAAATAGATAACCACTACATAGAAAATTTGATTGTAGAAACAGAAAGCATCCTGACACAGGAAGAGAAAAATAAAAATAACACTATAAATATTGGACTAACACGAGAACTAGTGAAGAAAGAAATAAATAACATAATCACCATGTCAAAGAAAGAGCAAAACAGTAAACTTCAAACAGAAAAAAACACCACTAAGAAATTAAAAGAAAAACTGCAAGCTAACAACATCATAGTCACAAGAGCTGACAAAGGGAACAGCACAGTACTGATCAATAATGAACAATATATAGAAAAAACTATGGATTTCATCTCTTCTAACAATATCACAAAACTGAAATCTGATCCAACAGCACGCTTCCAGACATACATAAAAAACAACCTCAGAGAGATCAGACACATACTTACAGATAAACAAAAACAACATATCACACAGAAGAACCCAAAAGCACCAACACTCAGAAGCCAACCCAAGGTCCACAAACCCCACATTCCATTGAGGCCTGTTATTAATTTCATGAAGGCACCATCATACCATGTGGCAAAACACATGAATATAATCATAATGCAACACTATGAAATGAAAAACAGCAGAACAGTGAAAAACACAAATGAACTCATAACACATATAAAAGACTTACACATCCCACAAACAGCATCACTCATCTCTTTTGACATAGAGAACATGTACACCTCAATACCCACTGCAGACACAATAAAACTAATTGAAGAAAACTTATTAACACACAACAAACTACCTGTAGACAATATTAATGAAATAACAAAAACCCTCAAATTAATCACATCCCAAAATTACTTCCAATTTGAAAAGGAATTTTACTTACAAGAAGATGGGCTCCCAATGGGATCCCCAATTTCAGCAACACTAGCAAACATATTCTTCAACTACATAGAAAACACAATCTTCGATACAGTCATCAGAAAGAAAGGATACAAAATTGTTTACTGGTACAGATACGTAGATGACATAATCTGTATGGTAGATGAACCAACAGAGAAAATTGATAAACTTCATACAGATATAAACAACATACATAAAAATATTCAATTTACCATAGAAAAAGAAACACAAAAGCAAATACATTTCTTGGATATAACAATAAAGAGAGAGAACAATAAACACACATTTGACATCTTCAGAAAGCCTACAGCCACAGACATAATCATACATGCTTCATCCAACCACCCACAAAGTCAAAAATTAGCAGCCCTACGACACATGTTACACAGGCTAAATAACATCCCACTCAGCAAAGAAAATTATGAAAAAGAGTTACAAACAATACAACTGATAGCCACTAACAATGGTTACAGCACCCATATAGTACAAAAACTCAATGAAAAAATTAAAACACAACTAAAGAAAAATGAAAACAAGCAGAGATTACAGAACCCCACAAACACTACAGCACACACAGAAACACAAAACAATAACACTCATGACATGAATAACAGAAAAAAATGGTATACTCTCACATACAAACACAAAACAACACACAAGATAGCAAATATATTAAAGAAACAGGGATTACAAATAGCTTACAGAACAAGAAACACACTCCAATCACATTTACAAACAACAGAAAAACCAGACAAATACCAAGGAGCAGGTATATACCAGCTGGAGTGCCAAGAATGTAAAGCAGTATGTCTGGGGATGACAAGCAGGAACTTTATAACTAGGTATAAAGAACATATAAGAAGTTGGAAATATGAGAACAGTCATTCTACCTTTGCCGAACACCTGATAAAACATGGACATGAACCATCCAACATGGAATGTGACATGACAGTTATCAGAGTGAATAATCACAACAAAAACCTCCTGACATTGCAAGAAAACTTCCACATACAAAGAGCCATTGCAATGGAAAAGAAGGTACTCAATGACCAAATCCATATAAACAATAACTCGCTGATCATGCTAGCCACCAAAACAACAACAAACTGAAGTGCAACCAGGATAGATAATTAATGAATATCCTTCCCCTCTTCTCTCTCTCTCTCCCTCCTACAACCCCCCCCATACACACACACATACTCACAAACACATGAATCCACAGAAAAAAAAAAAGATTGCACACACACACACACACACACAGACATACAACAAATGAAAACCACAAAACACAACAGAAACAAAAGACAAACACATAACAACAGTTGGCAACACTACACACTGCAAACACACATATGTTGATCGCCAAATGGCAGTGAAAGTGAAATGTGATGTGACAAGTGGCTAAAAAAACACCTGATTCGGCTAACTGGAGCATGAAGACCAACAAATACATCTCCAGAAACACATATATGTGTTAGCAGTGCTGGAAATCGTAAGTAAAACGAAAGATACATCATTTTACGGAACTTGTGCTACAAAAGTTGCTTCTAACCTAAAAAACACGACAAAATGTAATATATCAACTTATTATATCTAGCAGATAATACGCTTATTCTATATATAAAAAGAAACATGTATTTCAGGCCACTGATGATGCTTCCCAAATAAATGAAGCGAAACGCGTATGGCAACAAACAAACTGCCTTCATTTAGTTGCATAGACGGCACATACCTCCACGAAAGAGTTTATTAAATTTTGTTATGTTTTCAGAGTTGTTATTTTGTAATTCGTATATATGTCCATTCAGTTTTAATGCTATCATTGTTTTTTTTGTTGTAGTCTTCAGTCCTGACACTGGTTTGATGAAACTCTCCATGCTACTCTATCCTGTGCAAGCTACTTCATCTCCCAGTTCCTACTGCAGCTTACATCCTTCTGAATCTACTTAGTGTATTTATCTCTTGGTCTCCCTCTACGATTTTTGCCCTCCACGCTGCCCTCCAGTACTAAATTGGTGATCCCTTGATGCCTCAGAACATGTCCTACCAACCGATCCCTTCTTCTAGTCAAGTTGTGCCACATACTCCCCTTCCTCCCAATTCTATTCAGTACCTCATTAGTTATGTGATCTACCCATCTAGTCTTCAGCATTTTTCTGTAGCACCACATTTCGAAAGCTTCTATTCTCTTCTTATCCAAACTATTTATCGTCCACGTTTGGCTTCCATACATGGCTACACTCTATACTAATACTTTCAGAAACGACTTCCTGACTCTTAATCAATACTCGATGTTAACAAATTTTTCTTCTTCAGAAACGTTTTACTTGCCATTGCCAGTCTACATTTTATATCCTCTCTACTTCGACCATCGTCTGTTATATTGCTCCCCAAATAGCAAAACTCTTTTAGTACTTTAAGTGTCTCATTTCCTAATGTAATTCCCTCAGCATCACCCGACTTCATTCGACTACATTCTATTAACCTCGTTTTACTTTTGTTGATGTTCATCTTACACCCTCCTTTCAAGACACTGTCGATACCGTTCAACTACTCTTCCAAGTCCTTTGCTGTCTCTGACAGAATGACAATGTCATCGGCGAACCTCAAAGTTTTTATTACTTCTCCATGGATTTAAATACCTACTCCGAATTTTTCCTTTGTTTCCTTTACTGCTTGCTCAATATACAGATTAAATAGCATCGGGGAGAGGCTACAACCCTGTCTCACTCCCTTCCCAAATACTGCTTCCCCTTCATACCCCTCGAATCTTATAACTACCATCTGCTTTCTGTACAAATTGTAAATAACCTTTCGCTCTATCATTATTAATTCAATGTAATCCACTATATATTTTTACTGCTTTGGAAATCCCCACCTCTTCTGCCTAAATTCAATTCTGTCATTGTTTAAATACGATTACTTCCATTCATTAAAGTTAGAACAACCGTATTATAATCAAATTTAAATTGTGTCTCTTTATGTGCTTAGTCCTTCGGGAAAATATTCCCGCATATACTTGGGAATTGTTCTAATAACTTTTCCCATTGTGTGTAGTATCATCTGTAATATCAAACTGCAGATAGTTAAAAGACATGTTCGGAGATTTCATTACAGACAACCATTTTTGATTATATTACTTAATACAACTTAACACACTTAATTGAATTTTGTAAACCGTAGCTCCATTCGAGGCAGCGAACGTTTGAAGACAGATACATTTTATTTTAATAAAAGAACTGTAATCCCAGACAAAAAGGGAAGTACTCAGAAGAGGAGGAGAAAATGAGTGAAATGGAACTTCACAGGTTGAAAGGATTATGTGATGTTCTAATGAACACAAAAAAAAAATGGTTCAAATGGTTCTGAGCACTATGTGACTTAACGTCTGAGGTTATCAGTCCCCAAGAACTTAGAACCACTTCAACCTAACTAACCTAAGGACATCACACAGAGCCATGCCCGGGGCAGGATTCGAACCTGCGACCGTAGCGGTCGCGCAGTTCCAGACTAACGCCTAGAACCCCTCGGCCACTCCTGCCGGCTAATCATCTCAATATTGGGTGAAATTTACAAAGAACCTGGTAGCATGAACTCGCTTATGAGAATAACTTGCACACCCTCTGGCCTGGATGCGTGCACTGATTCGGATGGGAACGGCATTATAACGCAGATTTATGCTTCCCTTCATCTAAATGACTACTCTGCAATTCACATTTAAGTGCTTGGCAGAGGGTTCATCGAACCACAATCATACTATCTCTCTACTATTCCACTCCCGAACAGCGAGCGGGAAAAACGAATACCTAAACCTTTCTGTTCGAGCTCTGATTTCTCTTATTTTATTTTGATGATCATTCCTACCTATGTAGGTTGGGCTCAACAAAATATTTTCGCATTCGGAAGAGAAAGTTGGTGACTGAAATTTCCTAAAAAGGTCTCGCCGCGACGAAAAACGTCTATGCTGTAATGACTTCCATCCCAACTCGTGTATCATATCTGCCACACTCTCTCCCCTATAACGTGATAATACAAAACGAGCTGCCCTTTTTTGCACCCTTTCGATGTCCTCCGTCAATCCCACCTGGTAAGGATCCCACACCGCGCAGCGATATTCTAACAGAGGACGAAAGAGTGTAGTGTAAGCTGTCTCTTTAGTGGACTTTTTGCATCTTCTAAGTGTCCTGCCAATGAAACGCAACCTTTGGCTCGCCTTCCCGACAATATTTTCTATGTGGTCCTTCCAACTGAAGTTGTTCGTAATTTTAACACCCAGGTACTTAGTTGAATTGACAGCCTTGAGAACTTGAGAATTGTACTATTTATCGAGTAATCTAATTCCAACGGATTTCTTTTGGAACTCATGTGGATCATCTCACACTTTTTGTTATTTAGCGTCAACTGCCACCTGACACACCATACAGCAATCTTTTCTAAATCGCCTTGCAACTGATACTGGTCTTCGGATGACCTTACTAGACGGTAAATTACAGCATCATCTGCGAACAGTCTAAGAGAACTGTTCAGATTGTCACCCAGGTCATTTATATAGATCAGGAACAGTAGAGGTCCCAGGACGCTTCCCTGGGGAACACCTGATATCACTTCAGTTTTACTCGATGATTTGCCGTCTATTACTACGAAATGCGACCTTCCTGACAGGAAATCACGAATCCAGTCGCACAACTGAGACGATACCCCATAGTTCCGCAGCTTGATTAGAAGTCGCTTGTGAGGAACGGTGTCAAAAGCTTTCCGGAAATCTAGATATACGGAATCAACTTGAGATCCCCTGTCGATAGCGGCCATGACTTCGTGCGAATAAAAAGCTAGCTGCGCTGCACAAGAGCGATGTTTTCTGAAGCCATGCTGATTACGTGTCAATAGATCGTTCCCTTCGAGGTGATTCATAATGTTTGAATACAGTATATGCTCCAAAACCCTACTGCAAACCGACGTCAATGATATAGGTCTGTAGTTAAATGGATTACTCCTACTACCCTTCTTGAACACTGGTGCGACCTGCGCAATTTTCCAATCTGTAGGTACAGATCTATCGGTGAGCGAGCGGTTGCATATGAGTGCTAAGTAGGGAACTATAGTATCAGCGTAATCTGAAAGGAACCTAATCGGTATACAATCTGGACCTGAAGACTTGCCCGTATCAAGCGATTTGAGTTGCTTCGCAACCCCTAAGGTATCTACTTCTAAGAAACTCATGCTAGCAGATGTTCGTGTTTCAAATTCTGGAATATTCCATTCGTCTTCCCTGGTGAAGGAATTTCGGAAAACTGCGTTCAATAACTCCGCTTTAGCGGCAGAGTCGTCGATAACAGTACCATCGGCACTGCGCAGCGAAGGTATTGACTGCGTCTTGCCGCTTGTGTACTTTACATACGACCAGAATTTCTTCGGATATTCTACCAAATTTCGACACAATGCTTCGTTGTGGAACCTATTAAAGGCATCTCGCATCGAAGTACGTGCCAAATTTCGCGCGTCTGTAAATTTTAGCCCATCTTCGGGATTTCGCGTTTTTCTGAACTTCGCATGCTTTTTCCGTTGCTTCTGCAACAGCGTTCGGACCTTTTTTGTGTACCACGGGGGATCCGTTCCATCTCTTACCAATTTATGAGGTATGAATATCTCAATTGCTTTTGCTACTATATCTTTGAATTTGAGCCACATCTCGTCTACATTCGCATAGTCAGTTCGGAAGGAATGGAAATTGTCTTTTAGGAAGGCTTCTAGTGGCACTTTATCCGCTTTTTTAAATAAAATTATTTTGCGTTTGTTTCTGATGGATTTGGAAGAAATGGTACTGAGCCTAGCTACAATGACCTTGTGATCACTAATCCCTGTATGAGTCATGATGCTCTCTCTCAGCTCTGGATTGTTTGTGGCTAAGAGGTCAAGTGTGTTTTTTCCACCATTTACAATTCGCGTGGGTTCGTGGACTAACTGCTCGAAATAATTTTCGGAGAAAGCATTTAGGACAATCTCGGAAGACGTTTTCTGCTTACCACCGGTTTTGAACAAGTATTTTTGCCAACATACCGAGGGTAGGTTGAAGTCCCCACCAACTATAACCGTATGAGTGGGGTATTTATTTGTTACGAGACTCAAACTTTCTCTGAACTGTTCCGCAACTGTATCATCAGAGTCTGGGGGTCGGTAGAAGGAGCCAATTATTAACTTAATTCGGCTGTTAAGTATAACCTCCACCCATACCAATTCGCACGGAGTATCTACTTCGACTTCACTACAAGATAAACCACTACTTACAGACACAAACACTCCACCACCAATTCTGCCTAATCTATCTTTCCTGAACACCGTCTGAGACTTCGTAAAAATTTCTGCAGAACTTATTTCAGGCTTTAGCCAGCTTTCTGTACCTATAACGATATCAGCTTCTGTGCTCTCTATTAGCGCTTGAAGCTCAGGGACTTTTCCAGCGCAACTACAACAATTTACAACTATAATTCCGACTGTTCCTTGATCCAAGCACGTCCTGTAATTGCCAAGCACCCTTTGACATTGCATCCCATACCGCACTTTCCCGAGGCCTTCTAACCTAAAAAACCGCCCAGTCCACGCCACACAGCCTCCGCTACGCGTGTAGCCGCCAACTGAGGCAGGCTTACCCACAAATATTGCAATTTGGCCAAAGACATGTTCTATCACGCACAGATGCATAGATGCTGGTCATATGAGTATCTCAAACTCACGCTGACAGCTTGTAGAGACACGTGCGATGCGTTTGTCATGTTGAAAATTGGCACTGCAGTGCTGTCGCGTGAGGGTTAACGCACAAGGATGAAGGATGTCCATGATGTATCACTGTGCCGCCAGAGTTCTCTCAGTGTCTACCAGTACCGATCTGATGTCACACATGGTGAACCCTGACACTATGACGGCAGGAGACATACCACTAAATCTGACACCTTATTCTCGACCTGAAGCTGCTCACGCCCCTTATATACCACACAAGGCCTGGTAACAAGACTAAACACGAGCAACACTAACGCGTTCTGCTGCTGGTGTTATTTCTTAAATGAAACTGCAGGTCTCATTTACATACCCGCCGACGATGTGTATGTTTGCCGTGTTATACTGTGATCCGATCATGTGATTGTGGGTGCTTTACTCTTTCCATCAGGGAATCAAATGGAAAAACTCTAAAACAGAAAGAAACACCCACCATATAAAATTATCCGAATCGGGCGAAAAGTCGACAGCTAAGATTTGCATGTAAGTCCAAACAGATGATTATAATTTCAGAAAAAATGAATGGTTCATTCAAGGCTATGCACAGACTACGCAAGTCAACAACGCGTTGGTCCTCCCCTGGCCCTTATGGAAGTATTTATTTGGCTTAGCATTGAGTGGTAGAGTTGTAGTCCTCCTGAAGGATATCGTTCCAAATTCGGTCCAACTGACGCGCTGGATCGTCAGATCTAGAGATGTTTGGAGGGCCCTGCAAATAATGTTGCACAAGTTTTGATTTTAGGAGAGATGCGGCGATCTCCTGTCCGAGGTAGGATTTGGCAGGGGTGAAGACCAACAGTAGAAACTCTCATCGTGCGCGGCGGCCCTTATCATACTACACTGTGAGCGGAGAACGGCTTGCCATGAAGGCCACAAAAATTTTGCGTAGATATCGTCGACGTACCGCAATGCTGCAAGGGTGCCGCGAATGATAACCAAAGCGATCCTGCTTGAGGATAAATGGTACTGCAACTCTAGTACCTTCTGCCGCGGAAGTCGAACACACGCCAGAACAAATGAACGCGGTCAGCCCATAGAGGGCTCCGCCTCCGCGGCGGCTATTCCGCGTAGCCGGTTCTAGCGCAGCGAGGGCGCCACCGCTAAGCCACGTGCAGAGAGCGGCCAATAGCCGCTGCCTCCGGTTTCGTGTACAGGGATCCGCTCTGCCCTAGTCTAGCCAGTCTGGTCCTCGCTCTGGATTTTGTTTCTATCTCGACGGTACTGCGTTCTGGTCGTCGTCGACATTTGCCTGGCTCTGGTTCTGAGTGGATTTACTGTGATTGCTTGATGTTGTGGTTTCCACAAGCCTCCGTTGTTCATCTCTTCCTTGTTGTGTCGGTCATAGTCGGTCGTGGTCGCCCGACTCCTGTGTTTACCCGGTGGTGCGTGCTCCACTGCCAGCGGCTTCCCCGCCTGGCGGCTCCGATCCGCAGCCGAAGGCGTTCCTGCAGTTGGTTTTGGTTACTACAACTATCCATCACTCACAGTTGTCGGGCCTTACTGCTGTATGTTACCGCTGTCCAGGGCTTCTCCAGACTCGACATCGAGGCTCAGTTCCAAGTAGTAGCGATCACTGAAGACAATTATATCTTAGCAAGCGAAACTCCAGCCAGAAGACGTATTTGGAGACGCTCTGGACAGCGGTGGTTACCAAGACTACTGCCATCCGCCATATGGCTCAACTACTTCTATGAGTTATGGTCTGGTGCACACTTACAGCATAGCGTTTCGTTCACAATAATGTACGCTCCGTTTTGCTGCCCTTCATGGGAAGCCATCCTGGGCTTACATTTCCCCAAGGTAAAGCCCGTCCTCACACGGTGAGAGTCTAGTGCTTGTCTTCCTCCCCAACAAGCCCTACATTGACCTGCAGGGTCGTCGCATCTGTCCCCATTGCAAACGTTTGGAGCATAATAGGGAATGTCCTCCAACCAGCTCGGGATTCGCACTATATAACGCGCCAATTAGAATAAATATGGCATGATATCCCTCAGGAGTGCTTCCAACAACTATCAGTCAGTGCCAAGTCGAATAACTACTTGCATTAGGGCCAGAGAGGGACCAACGCGTTATTGACTTGCTCTTTTCTCGAAGCTCTTTCTGTTGAATATATCATCACCTTTTCTCAAACTGTAATCGTATGTTTGAACACGTACATTACATCCTTTCTGTTCGTCTAATTCGGATGATTCTTTAGTGGTGCGTCGTTTTTCTTTTTTCTTCTTCGTTTTCCTCTTCCGCTTCATCCTCCTTTCTTCTTCTTCTTCGAGTTACGCCTGCACTTTCTGCCTTGTATTACAATTGCCTCTTTTATTTACTTTGGGGGAGTCAAAAAATTGAAGCACTCATGGAAATTTGTTCGCATTCTCATGTCGTGACATGAAATATGCGAGTGTCTCAGATTTCTGTTCGAAGAGCATATAAAATGACTTATCTAAACAATAGGAATATTTATATGAGTTTGGAGAGAGAGAGAGAGAGAGAGAGAGAGAGAGAGAGAGAGATTGATTGATTTTTGATTGAGATTTTTAAGTCGCAACTGGTACCTGAATTTTGGTTGCTGCCTACTTGAATGATCAGCTTCTGCACCAGTTGGTGACGTATTACAATTTGGAGGAAGTTCTTTAAGGTTTAAAATACGACTGTTAGTTACTTGGCCGTATTGCGGATAGCTTTGAGCCCAAGTTTTCGTAGCTCTTCATACCCAAGGGACCACTGTTCTAAGTACGAAACAGCAATCTGCTTTTCGTCAGAAAAGGAGATTGCTTGGCACACCAACTTCCTTCAAACTACACGTTCTGCTACATCAAAATTGGTCAGTGGAGTTCAGTACCATACTACAGTACAAGAACATAATCCAATAACAGTAATTAATAAATTATGAGAGGTTGTTAGTGTAAAGAATGCATTTCTTTTCCTGTATTTTAGTGAACTTTGTACACTTACAATTCTGTCGATTGTAGACGGCGACGATAATGAAGTTCATCTCCTTTTCCAAAAACAAGTTTTTTCTATTCTTCACTTCCAGAAAATTCTTATACATGAATGTTTGGGAACTATCGCACATACTTTACTCGGTTTTATTACTAAAATATCAATTTTCATTAAATGTAACCACACGTTCTGAGCGACGGCCTAGCAACACGTTGTCTTTCCACAAGATACAGAGTAACAACCATGTTTTTCTTAAATAAATGTTTTTTTAGAGTCCATACTCAAAGATCCACAACTACTATCGTTGCGGGGATTGCGCGCTAAATTATTGCTGTCCAGCTTCGCTTCACTTCAAGTACTTTTTGAATCACATTTACGTTTACAGTATTTACACACAATACTGAGCTTCTCAGAAAAAAGTTAGGCACAAATTAGTTTTTTTAAAAAAAGCAGTGAGACTCAGATAACATTACAAACACTATACGCTGTGCCTGTTTCTCCCATCTGTATCTAGAAATTTTATTAAATGGAACGAAGCCGTTCTTTGTATGCAGCTTTACATCTCGCGAGTTTGGATCGAATTTCCGGAAATTGCAGTTACTCCAGCAATCTCTATAGCCAGTTTGTCAGCCCGCACGTTTATGCACACGCAGAGGCAGCTGGCTGCAGAGTACCGATCTGTAAAAATGAAGTTCAGTGAATCTTGGCGCAGTTGAAGGGCGCTTGGTTTCTTTAGAATGTGTGCATAAAAAGCGTTCCCAATTTGTGTAAGATTTTCAAGAAGTTTCGAGTCGGATTTAGGTATCTCGCAGCGAGGAGACGCGCTTACTTAAAATACATTCATTAAGCGGCGCGGACTCGAGCCAGATTCAGCCTTTCTGGGCGGAGCCCCCGTTCGCCTCCCTGAGCCAAAGTGCTGCTGCCAGGATTTACTCTGCCGAGTGTAATCCTTCCTCTCCGCTTCCTCCGCCCTGGCATTTTCCGTCCGTCGACGCCGATGCACCCGCGAGAAGACTCCCGAAATATTCGCGCAGGACGTGGCTTAATTTTCTGCTGTAAAGAGGGGGAAAACTGGTTTGGCGACCGGAAATACGGAACGGAAGCTGTATTCCTCGTCAACACTGCGTGAGTGTTCCCATGCCACTAATTATCAGGTCTCTTTGGCTGCGTTCCCCTCATTTCCGATCACTCCCTCTCCCTCCTCCCAACGCGATCAAAATCCTCTAAAAATTCCTGTCCGTCTTTTGTACTGTGGAAAAAGATTTTCAAGACAGTACACACAAAACTTATTTTGATGTGTTAATTTTTGATATCAACATTCAAATTAGCCATTTGAAAATAACACGCACATTACGACGTAACACGTGAATGAAAACAGTATACACTTCCGTGACAAAAGTCAACGCCCAATACCGACGTCGGACCTCCTTTGCCCATTGTAGTGAAGCAACTCGACTTGACGTCGGAAGTCCCGTGCAGAAATACTGAGCTATGCTGCTGCCTCTATAGCTGTTCATAATTGCGGAAGTGTTACCGGTGCAAGATGTTTTCCACGAGATGATCTGTCGATGATGTCCCATAAATGATCGATCGGATTCGTATCGGTTGATGTAGGTGGCTAAGTCTTTCGGATTGTCCAGAATGTTCTTCAAACCAACTGGAAACGAAGGTGGCCCTGTGATATGACATCGTTGTTTGAGAACATGACGTCCATGAATGGTTACTGATGAAGTACCCGAACATAACCATTTTCAGCCAACGATTGGTTAAGCTGGACCAGATGGCGCACTTCATTCCATGTAGTCACAGCTCACACACTTATCGAGCTACCACTAGCTAGCAGAGTGTCTTTTTGACACCTTGGGTCCATGACTTCGTGGGGCTTACACGACACTCGAACCTTAGCATCAGTTCTCACCAGCTGAAGTCTGGACTCATCTGACCAGCCGAACCCCAAATTAACGGCGCATTTAAACAGCAACAGCGCCACCCATTTCGCCACGGTTAACTAGGATACTCGCATTTGGACTACGTGTCCATATAGATACGACTGCCAGGCACAGCGAAAGCCACTCTCCACTGAGGGATTAACAAAGAAACTTCAGACTTTCAATGTACTGTATGTCAGAGTTTAGTTCTCTCTAGAATCAGTAATACCATCTTCCACTGATCTCACACTAGACGATTCAACTATGCAGCTTATGACCAATGGAACAGTGAAAGTTTGTTTACACGAGGATTCGTCTTAGATATTACGCCCATCAAGATCTAAACTGAAACCTACTATAAATTTATGTGGACGGGAGTAAACAGCCTAGGTTAATCATCGGTCGTATTCAGCAACCATCTGACTCCGCGTTACAAAAACCCCGATGTATCATCATGTGGAGGTTGTGATAACCTGACGGCTATAGACGGTGACGTCTATGAAATCATTGCAGGTGACACTGACATGTAGTCTCGTGAATTGGTTCTAAACACTGTGTCTGAATACTGGCTGGAGCAACTAGCCTGACAATCCACATGAAACAGAAATATTCTAGTCGATTCATCTACGAACAGCGTCTGTGTAGTCACGGGGATTAGCATCGTAGCGGCGATAGCAGAAAACCTTGTTCACACGGCAACCACAGCTATGATTAGTCGTTTCGGGTAATAATAGACCGCTTCAGCTGTATTTAGTTCTTTGTTATTAGATCACTACCGGTATAGTGGCCCTAAAAGTTACACCTTCAGGTCTGTATAATAAATCTAGAAGGAGGAACAACCCTGGGACATCCACTGATATGGCAAATTTTCCAAAATTATTTTACGGTTGTGAAAAGTTTTAAAAGCTATTAAAAACCTTTCCCTGAGAATATTAAAATTTTTGTACTCATATAACTGAAACGTTATAGCTAAGAAGCACGGCCTTTATACCCAACTTTCGTTGTCCGTCAAAAGAGTTTAGGGATCATATTAGTGCTGTACATAATGATAGACTAAGCAGTTTACTTAAAAAGATATACCAATTTGTACATTAAGATGTTCATCAGGAGTGCGCTTTTAACCTTCGTCCTAAGGTGCGCATTGTTTCTCATATTTCTTTTAATGAGAAAGAAACATCGTTATTAGAGAAAGGATTGTCATACAATGGTGTGACCAATCAACAATAGATTAGTCTATTTTTCTTGCACACCGACTGTGCGCTACATGGTGCCGACTTAACCACGGATGAACGTAATGAGCCAGCTATTGGCGTCAATAAGACGACTGCAGTGGGTCTGGTTTAGTCAAGCAACGACTTTACAGTGAGAAGGATGTTTCGGAGAGTATCAACAAAGAACTCGATGAACGTAAAGCGCTAGTTATCCAGTCTGACAACAGAAGAAGAGCAGTCGTTTTAAGTAAAGATCGGTATGTGAATAAATTGCTAGCCTTGTGTACAAATAGTGGAATTGTAGTGTAGATCCTACACACAGATATTTGGCCTGTTTAAATAAGACTTAATACAACCACTACCTTTTCAAATTCGTTGAAGAAGAGAAGCATTGTTCCTACGAACCAAGTAGATCCAAGACTCTTGAGATTTGAGTCAACATCCGCGATAGGGAGTAGTTAATTGAAAAACTTTACAGGTTAATCATCCCACCAGGAGATCATCTGGCCTCCCTGGACATGTATACCAGTGTTGCGGCAGATCAGGTGCAGGCTACTGCGACTCTCAATTTAAGGACGCATACCGGACGACCCAGCAACGAAATCAATTATGCACTCAAGTTGTTGGAAGATTCAATTACTTCATATTTGAGGACGATATCCTTTTACAAGAACCAGGTCTTGCAGGGGGTCCCACTTGTTATGCTGCTTGCCAATATATTCATGACAGTTATTGAGTCGGAAGCCATGACTCAGTTTGCAATATATGATAGCAAGATAGTAGCTTCGTAAAAGTATGTAGACGACATTCTCCTTTCCAACAGGACACGTCAGGAATGTTGTCAGTTCATGGACGAGTTGAACGGCTTACACGAGAACATACAGTTTACAGCTCAGCACAATGAGAGGGGGGAGGGGGGAAGATACGTTACCACATCAGGATTTTTAAGATTACCTTTTGTCTTACTAAACTAGGAAATGACATTTACAAAAAAAAAAAAAAAAAAACCAACCACCACTGAGAGTGACTCATAGCTCCTCCAACCATCCCACCAAGAAAGCCTTCAGGTCGTTTCTATACGGGCTCCTTAGCATCCCGTTGTCAAAGGTAGCCTTCGATAGTGTTTCAAGTTACATTATACAGCACATAGCCTACAAAAATGGCGACGACAGTGAGTTCGTCAATGGTATTAATCTGAGCAGCTTCAAAAACATAAGAACGCAAGCTAACCCAATGTACAGCACCATTATAAATGTCAATTATTGGAAGGTCGTTGGTGAGACGTATCATAAAAATTCTTATTTCGGTAATATTTCTGAAAATATTGTGGGACAACTGCGGTCTAATAATATTGAACCAGTTTTCTTTATTCCCGGTAGGATTGGCGCAAAGTATAGGCACAGGGAACATGCTCTTTCTCCAGACAAAGCCGCCGGGTGTATCGCACCATTGCAATGATTTCCTCATGCAGTACATCTAACAAACAGGCAGGAGCCTGAGCACCAGGTTTAAAGAACATAATCTGCCTTGAGTACCCACCTTGGTGAGCAGCGGCATTGTGTCACCGATGTCCTTAGTAGCTTAAGAATTTCACACTGAGAAAAGAAGGTCAACATTTCAGGTATCTTGGAGGTCGCCGAAAATATGAGAACCATCAGCCTTTTTTCCACACCACTCACTGAATGGGCAAATGGAGTTTAGACACCGTAGCATTTTGGCAAATTTTGACTGCCTAAGTTACTTTAGGTAATACTCTCCTATTACGTTTTCCACATCTTTTCAACTAAGTATTTAAAAAAAAAATATTCTCAAGTGTTATCTACTCCAAATAAATATGAAAATTATCTGCAGTCTTTGAGCCTTTCAACTGTATAAAATGTCAACTTTTGAAACATTTTTACGAAACAATGATTTTTATAATTTTAAAGATCTTACATTTTTAATGTTTTAAGGTTAACTCAGTAACCACTCCGGCCGATCGTTTTGATTGCCGTAATACTTGCATCTGACGTTCCTGTTTTAAGTCATTAAATACTCAAGAGATAGCACAACTTTTGGGCGTTATTAACTAAAGTACATGTCAACTGTCACTCTTATATTTTACAAATTGTTTTTCAAAAACATGTTTGTAGTTTTCATTCCAATAGCCCTTGTTCAAGATCGCTCATTATCAGCGCATGCGTCAGCCGTCTACAGTGCAGCCGTTTACTTTCTAGCCGTCAGTATGACAGCAAGGGACCACACCCCGTGTTCAAGATTGCGTGTATACCAGAGCAGCGGTATATATGGTTATTAGGTTTCTCTTTTCCGCCAACAACTATTTACTAGACCCGTCTGGTCCAGACAGAACATCCCTCTATTACTTATTGGTTTTTTCATTCTGTCCCAAAATTAAATCTTAACATTTTCTTTCAGTTATTTTCTCCTTAGCAATGGCTTACTACGGTATATTTTGCTTAGAACTCATCCAGACTGTTTTTTCGATTATCTATGACCTACTGCCTTTTAACGGTGTTTTGTTCTTACGGACTATAAATGATTGTTACAGAGTACCGAGCGTTTCAGCTCTACAGTTTTGTACCTTAGTATTATCATGTGAATTTTTCAACAGTTTCTAATTTTTTCTTAAATTTGAAAATAATTTTAGAAATTTACCGTGTCAGTACATGTCCCAAGCTTGTTATTCCTTCTGGATTTATTGTTATACAAAGGTTCAGCTGAAGGTGTGGCTTCTATTACCACGAAACTGATAGTGATCTAATAATACAGTGATCAATACAGCTGAAGCGGTTTATTAATACCCAAGATAGCGACGACGGTTACTAATGTCAATAAATCCACCAATAAGACTAAGAATAAGATTTTTTATGTCGGAAAGAGCAGACAAGCTCAATACGCTATTTTTACTATCGTCCATAAACATAGAATGGACAACATTCAGTTCGAAAATGATGGGCGTAGAAGATTTATGGTCAAAGCTTCAACGCATTGAAATCCGCTCTCTGAAGAAGTATGTGTTGAGGAAGTGGATTAGACGGCCGTTTTGGCCGACCGGTTGTAGGCGCTTCAGTCCGGAACCACGCTGCTCGTGCGGTCGTACGTTCGAATGCTGCCTCGGGTATGGATGTGTGTGATGTCCTTAGGTTAGTTAGGTTTAAGTAGTTCTAAGTCAAGGGGACAGATGACCTGAGATGTTAAGTCCTATAGTGCTTAGTCATTTCAACCATTTGAAGCGGATTAAAGACGAAAATAACCCAGCGTGGGTTTATAACAAAATTTCGTGAAGTACTGAGGATACGACGATTACTGCACTCCCGTTTCAAAAAAAGAAAGAAATATTTACAACCAAAAGTTAGCAGAAATACGCGTGTCATTAGACAGATTGATACGCGAATCATGCAATAACTTGCACCATTGTACGTTAGCTAAAGATCTTGCCGAGAACCCGATAAAATTCTAGTCCTCTGTAAAATCGGTAAGCGCGTCGAAGGACTGTTCAGTCACTCGTCTACCAGTCTGGTGTCACAATAAATGACAAAAGAAGTTTTAAAGTTTTAAATTTCCGCGTTTAAATAAGCATTCATACTGGTGAAGCGCACAGACTCATCTAGAAGTAGAAATACGTACTCGAGGATCAAATGAATGAGTTGAAAAAACATTGTCCCAATACATTGCTAGCATTTATCGCTAATCCCTCCCCCAGTGTGAAGTCACAAGCAACTGAAAAAAGTGCATGTGACACCTTAACACAAGAGGTACGAAACAATGGTCCGGAAAAATTACAGATCAATGCCCTTGACGTCGTTTTGGTTCAAATGGCTCTGAGCACTATGGAACTTACTGATGAGGTCATCAGTCCCCTAAAACTTGGAACTACTTACACCTAACTAACCCAAGGACATCACACATCCATGCCCGAGGCAGGTTTCGAACCCGTGACCGTAGCGGTCCCGAGGTTCCAGACTGTAGCGCCAAACCCGCTCTGCCATTCCGGCCGGCGACCTCGTTTTGCTGCAGATTCTTGCGCATGTTTTAAGTTAGAGTACAATACAGTGTTTTACAGAGGGAATCTTCTGTCCACAAATGGACACGGAATTTTAAAACATCACTCGAGCAACATTCAGTTTGTCGCTTTCTCACAAGATTTTCTGACAACAATGGATGAAGAGAAAGACAGACAGATTCCCTATTCCTAGATTTCCGGAAAGCTTTCGACGAAGTGCCACACCGCCTAATGTTAAAGAAGTTCGAGCTTATGTATTAGGTTCCCAGATATGGAAGTGGATCAAAGATAAGAAGTAAAATTTCACGTCCGGAGAATAGACGGACAAATCGGGTATTGCTGACCGCTGTGTCATCGTCTGCCAGTGACGTCATAGGATGCGGTGTGGAAGGGCATGTGATGACCGCACCTTTCTCCCGGTCGTTGCTAGGTTTCTTCGCACAGAAACCACTGTTACTCTGTGGATAGCATCTCAGTTGGTCTCAAGAGCCTGAGGGCACCCCCAAAAAGTCCTTTTAGCAGGGAAATAATCTTTCCCAGTACCAGGAGCCGAACCTGTGTCCCATGTATGGCAGTCAACCCTTCTGAGATCTCAAGTACGGAGGCAGACTGTGGCTCGAAAATCTCGTAAGTTGTCCTGGACGTCGAGCGTTCTTCAGAGTCAATGGTATCATCAGTAGTTCCCCAGGAAAGTGTGATAGTATCGCTCTTGCTATTTACATACTTTTACGCACGCAAGAACTGTCTGTCGGACAGGGCGAACAAATCTGAGACTGGTTGCTAGTGACGCTTTAGCGTACGGGAGAACATCGTCGATGAGTTTCTGTACGTGACTACAGAATGAGACAGACAGAATTTACATTTATTATGAAGAATGGCAGCTTGCTGTAAACGTATAAAAGTGAAAGTTAATACAGGTGAGTAGGAAAAATAACGAATAGGTAAGGTCGGTAGGGCAAAAGAGAAAAGACGACATCTGTAAAGGAGACCGCGCACACAACAGTAGTACGACCCATTATTGAGTAGTGCTCCAGAAGTCGGATCACAGAGGAGATCGATGAAATTTGGAGGTGTGATGCTAGATTTGATACTAATAGGCTCGGTCGACAAGCTAGTATTACGCAAATTATTCGTGAACTCAAATGGGAATCCCTGGATAGAAGACGTTCTTTTCGGGAAACAAAACAGATAGTTTGGAGAACCGCTAACTGCGACAGACAGAACGATTTTACTACCGCTGACGTACACATTGTGTACGACCCGCCAGGTTAGCCGAGAGAGCTAATGTGCTGCTTCCTGGACTCGGGTAGGCGCGGTTCGAATCCGCCCGGCGGATTGCCGACGTCGGTCGGTGTGCCGGCAAGCCTGCATGTGGGTTTTAGGCGCTTTTCCACATCCCGCTAGGTGAATACCGGGCTGGTCCCCACGTTCCGCCTCAGTTACTCGACTCGCAGACATTTGAACACGTTCGCTCTATTCCATGAATTACGCTAGTCACAGACAACAGGGGTACACTAATTCCGTCCCATGGTGTACGGGGGGGGGGGGGGGGGGGGGGCGGCAAGAAGGGCACACCTTTACACCAACCTTGTCAAATCCGTTGCTAAAAATGCAGACCCTGCGTCAGCAGGGGACATGGCACCAGTGAAAGAAAGAAAGACATACATATCGTGTAAAGACCGTAAGATAGGAGAAAGTAGGGCTCGTACAAAAGCGCAAAGACAGTAATTTTCTCTCCCTCCATTTGTAAGTGGTAGAAGAAATGGAATGACCAGCACTGGTGCAAGTTTGTCATGCACTGCACGGTTCCTTGTGAAGTATGCGCCTAGATCAAGATATAGAATTGAGTATAGCTCTTTATAGGCAGTTCTACAAGTTCAAAATGGTTCAAATGGCTCTGAGCACTATGCGACTTAACATCTGTGGTCATCAGTCGCCTAGAACTTAGAACTAATTAAACCTAACTAACCTAAGGACATCACACACATCCATGCCCGAGGCAGGATTCGAACCTGCGACCGTAGCAGTCGCGCGGTTCCGGACTGAGCGCCTAGAACCGCGAGACCACCGCGGCCGGCTTCTACAAGTCCGGTAATATAATTCATCAGCTGCAGTAGCTGAATTCTTTTGCATTACACAGCAAATCGTGCCAACTAAAACTCGGCAAAACGAAGAACTGGTTGCAAGAGCAAGGAAATTCCATACCCCTCCTACCTTTGTCTTAGCTTTCTCTACGTTCGCTTATCTTTCCTGCCTTTAGTCAGCTGAAGCCGGAAGACTATGGTCAAATAGCACATTTGCTTTACCTTCTGATCGCCAAAATTTCAGATCTTACGGTGCCGTAGCGAAATGGCTGCCAGAACAATTTCTGAACATGAACGAACTGTGTGGATGGAAGCTGTGTGAAATAAGAACACTTCATATGTAAGCGAAGTTCATGGCCCCATACACGATCAGACTTGTTTCTCACGTTCTGTCTTACCGGTCCAATTATTTGGTAGACAAGCCCGTACATGATCCAACAAGTTTGTTAATGTAACCTCACGTCTGAAGCACGTGCTTGTCGAATATACCGTGTTTCGAAACAAGCCGGAACGGCTACAAACGAAGATTAAGCATTTCTATAATTTATTCTGGCCTTGTGTTTAAAAAAGGACAAAGCAAGACGCTGTTACACTCGGAACCTGAAGACTGCTTCAAATTTTGCCGAATGGAGAGTAATTTTAAAAATTTGCTTAAACTTACTTCCCCCTAACGATGAACAACAAGACAGAAATATGTGGAAATTTAACGTCTTCTGTTTGGTCTTCCAAATACAATTCATCAGAATAGAGGATTGTGGTAACATACAGTTTACATCGTCTGTCGAAGTTTAATTCCATTCCCTCTTCTATGTTGCGCACAGAATATTGATTTCCTTCTTAAACTCTTCTTGCATTTTATTTGACTGGAAAAGTTGTGACAATTTAAATGGTTATAATTACGGTCCCTTAATTCAGCTAGGAAGGGAAACCGAGAAGGGCTGAACACCCAGTAGGAATTTTACGCATTTCATTCACTGGTAGAACACAAATTTATTTTACACAGTTTCAGTCACATAGGACCCAATTAAGCTTTTATTTAATTAATAAAAAGGCCAAGCACTGCAAAACTGATGTAAAATTCAGAGCCAATTCAAATAATTCACAGGAAATTTAAAGTTAACTTTAGCTCAAAATTACTTATAATTCTGTAAGGCAAAAATATCCCTTTGTAAGGCACATACTGTAATAAGGCTAAAGGCGGAATAAAGGCAGAGGTAAACGTAAAGAACAGTACCAGAACAGACCACAACGGCCTTAACTATAAAATGGTGAGAATGAAACATGATTTCAACTTGACTGATTTAAAAAAAGAATCCTAACACCATACTAAAGGGGGATAGAACGTCAAACGGGCCGACTTGGAACAGGAGAGGCACCACAGCATATTTTAATTTCTACTGTCTATACTTTTACAAGTAAATTCAGAAAACTTTGTTAGCATGATCAGGAAGGATTCAAGATTTACACTCGTAGCAGCGGAAGTTCAAAAACACAACAAAAAGAATTTTTTTACATGTGAAATTTCATAATTTTTCACATACAATTGCGTGCATTTGTTGCTATAGGTACACTTTTATTCCTAAGTAAGAGAGAGTGTTCGATGAATTTTGCACAGCATACAAACCATACTTGCAGGTGTCTGACTCTACAATCTAATTAATGAAAATATGAATTAGCTGTTACGTTTTACACTTTATGTTCAGAAAAAATCTGATTTTGTAGTAAATTATCTCAATTTTTACCACAGTTGGAAAATTCTAGAGTTTCATACACCTGTAAGTATGGTTTGTATGCTGTGCCAAATTCATCAGAGAATCTCTCTTACTTGTGAAGAAAAGTGTACCTATAGCAACAAATGCAGCCTACAATAAGTGAAAAATTATGAAATTTCATATCTAAAAATAAATCATTTTGTTATGTTTTTGCATATCCAGTGCTATGAGTGTGAATCCTGAATCCTTCCTGGTCATGCTGACAACGTTTTATGAATTTATTTGTAAAAGTATAGACGGTAGAAAATAAAATATCCTATGGTGCCCCTCCTGCTCCAAGTTGGCTCGTTTGATGTCATAACCCCCTTAAAACAATGAAAAACGGTTTAACGCCAACATCTAGGTAAGAATTTTAAATCCAGAAGAACACACCCATTGAAGATTTAACACATTTTTCAATAAAACAAAAACAGTTAAGTTACAACAGATTGAGGTATATGTTGGGGTCCTAACACATGTCGAAATTAGTTTAAGGTGAACGTAACAAGCCAAAGAAAAATTTAGAATTATTGCAAGTATAAACTTAAGTTGAACATTAATATTAAGTAGTGTGGCAGCGGTCGGAGGAAACAGCGCCAAAGAGACAGCGGCCACAGCTGTCAAGCCTTTGTGCTCCAGATGACGTAAGGAGCCGGTTAATCAAACCGACGAGGCGCGAATAAGTTGGGTCAATCCTAGGTAACACGTACCAGCAATGGAGTACCAGAGATTATCAACGACAGCACAAATAATTTTAGACAGAATTCCAATATACAGCCGTGCATCAAATAAATAACTGAGGGCATAATTAATTAATCTGAACTCTTACCAAAAGCCATTACAACTTAACTGCCTTTTACCAATTAACCAAAACATTTAAGAAACCCGCTACAAATTTAAAAAAAAAATATTTCAGAAATAATATAGTAATAGAAGTAGCCGCAAGCTGACGCGCATGACAATGAAAGCTCATCAGTGCATACATTAGTCCATAGCGGTTCGGAGAAAACAAATGCATCCAGGAAAGGACTAAAATATATGCGAGCCACTTAAATAGAACAGACGTTATATGTAAATTCTTCGACACTATAGGCCTTAAGCATTAGCTTCACAGAAACCAGAACAACAAAATCAAATCCTAAACAGGCCGATAAAATATCAGAAACCACACACACATTCTGACACGAACAATTAACTGTCCGTGGTCACTGGTAATACTAAATATTTTGTTTTCCCTCCAACAGAAAATTACATGATCAACCATTTTCTTTCAAAATCAGAATTATGGACAGGCGGACAATAAGAGGTAGGGTATATACTAATGCACACCACCAACATTCAAAATATGCTTTCTTATGGAACACCGCGCTTAACACTGGCTAAAGGTTCACAAGCACCATGGCTACATAAGGTCATCACATAAAACGAATTGCAATGAGATACCAGCCAATGAATCAGTTGAAATGTCTAACCGATCCTTCAGTCACATTGCTTACTCTTCCAATACCATGTAGATACGGACTTGCATACTCAACAAACAGAAGGAAGAATGGCGTGGCAATTGCACACCAACCAGTAACACAACCAGTTTGTAGTTGCAACACTTCTTTATTGATTACACATACACACGAATTCAGCCGCAGTAGTAATCAATTAACATCATTTGCCTATCAAGGCCCTCTCCACAATTAGTATTTACAGTATTAACCGTCCCACTTGTGTCAACGCCCCTTTACGTGCCAGTAGCAGCTGGTAACCAAGTGTTTACAATGCAGGCTATCCCCTTTCTCACTCAGTTTTACACTTACGGAAAAGGTAAAATAAATATGATATCTGACCTGAAGGGTACTACTAATTGTTCTGTTTACACTCAGAATTAAACACTCAACGTCCGGAAGATTCTAGACTTTATGCAAGCTTAAGGCAAAACGTCAATTTGATCAACATGTGATGGACGCGAACAAACGTTAATCTAGTAGGATATCACAAACACGCGATCGAAAGGTTGAACTTATACTCAACTTTGGTCAGAAGGAAATCTTCTGCCTAAAACAAATTTCTTCTTGAATGTAATAGAGAAATCGCGAATTAGCGGGGTCTGGACGGTCCTGAGTTCAAATCCTGAGACTACATCACACTGCAAGGTCTCGGGGCGAGGTTTGCTCGCGTCGACCACTATGCACGTTTCTGAAAAGAAAGAAAAAAAAAGGAAAACATGAGCGGCAGACACACTGTAGCATATACGAGTTGCACAAATATATGTATAGGAAAGCCATACCTTAAAATAAACATATTACAAGTTAACCAATCAACAGAATTCAGGAGCTTGGTTTCCTTTGATGTAAATAAAAACAAATCTAGATACTATGTGAAAAGATTGTCAGTCCACACACACACACACACACACACACACACACAATGACCTAAGGTTATCTGTCTTTGCTGAGTGGCTCACGCCATATAAATCAAACATGCAGTACCAGGCGTGACAATCAACCTTCAGATAAGTATTTGAAATAGTAACAGGAAACTAATGTCACTTCAGGGCATACAAGAAATTATTAAGAAACAACTACCATCAATTCGTAAAACCAGAAAATTCTAAGTCTGTACCTAAATTAAGAAATGACGTTCAAGTGAACCAGCTACCTTCAGTGTGCCACCAAGCCCCTAACTCAAATTTACAAATGCGAGGCGCTATTTCTAGCCGCTTTAGTAACATAATTTCATCGCTGTTCCATAACACAACTCGCCTGCAGTGACTGTTTTGCTGGCCACTAGCACGAGCAACTGCAACTGTAACACTCAACAGTCCTTAAGTACGCAATAATGTTCACAACATATAGAAGGAGGAACCCCCCCCCCACGAAAACTCTGCGATTAACGTTTTCTTCTTGATGTGAAATTCACACGCCATCCATCCACATAGCTCTCGAGGTATTAGCAAATCCTGGTCGCCACTGGCCAGCCGTGTCAATACAACTTGAATACTTTCCGGCAGCGGCCCATGCTTCTTCGTTGCTCCAGCTCAAATCGTCCTCACGGCATACGGACGTGACACGTGACATGGTGTCGTCAACTCCCCATACCAACAACATCGAAAGCACAATACGTCACAGACTGGCTCGGCTCAATTTTTTTCCTTTATTGTTATTTTAATACCTATACAAACAGGTAGGCTGTCAGCGGCATGCTACGCCGCTCTTCAGCCATAGTGTTGACAATGACAGAACACAGGTTGGAGAAACAGAATGAACATAGTGACGGGCTAAAAAATATTGGTCACAGATACACAAAAAACACGGAGCCGTTCACACTCGACGATAACGACACTGAAAACACGTTAACACGGCACACAGAACACTGATGAATCCGATCGCACAAGTGAACGTAGAAGCGTGACGGCGGACACTAAAAACAAAAAACGCCGTCATACACACACGGACTCGGCTCATGCGCGCGCCATCATAAATCAAAATGACAGTGAACAATGCCTTGACAGCCCGGCGTGCATCTGTTAATTCACAGCACAAGCCACGTGGTGACATGATCCTAATATTGATCACCCACACCCAAGATGTCCCACGGAAAGCTCGTTTCAGCTACGTTCCTCAATTCATACTGCCCAGCAAACCGGCCCCCCCTCCCGGAGAATGCTCCGCTACAACGGTAACATGTTAGTCAAAATCGTATGAATAGTGGTATCGATACTTGCGAGAATGCCGCCACGGCTCGCCTATATAATTTTAATAATTGCCTGTTTCGTTTATATCCCCTTCTATAGTTCTCAGAATGGTGTAAACTCAAAAATTCTTTTTCGCCTAACATATGGGGCGAAACATGAACACAAACAACGTCAGCCACCTTGTCAAATTTCCGTCCGTGAAATCTCTCTAAATCACGTCAAACACGCTCTGAGTTGGACCAAGAAGTCAGACAGTATCTTACATGGCCAAATAATAGGCAAAAATTGTAAGATTTGACAAGTAGTTTGATCGTGTTTGGGGTCCGTCAGCGATTGTTATCGGTACATTATGAGCCGGTCATTAATGGTGCGCGTCTACCGTCGCAGGCTGAGGGAAGGGCCTCTTCTGATAAGCAGAGGACAGAAACACGGAGCGTAGCAGATTTCATACACCTCCACGGTCTTATACGTGCCTCCTTTCTAGTTGTTTTTTTTTCTTTTCGGGCATTCGCACAAAGAAATTCTACATAAACAACTCGCTAACAAAGATGAAGAACACTTTAGGTAAATTACAATAAACGAGAAATCCTTGAAGATGCAATAGAATCCAGACTCATCATTAGCGATCAAAAATTTGCTGAGACGCACGTCGACATTGGCAAGAGGGACATGGTAGCATCATACAGACGGATGGCACAATTAGGTCTAGCGCAATCACTGCAGAACGGAAAGAACGGTGACGAGGTGGTTTCAAGACGTACATGCTGAAGAACTACTCCACTGAAGTTCGTAGCAATGTTCCACTTACTCTGACGAACAGATGGAAGGAAAATCTAAATTCCGGGCGTAGGTTACAGACAGAGCGTACGGGGAGGCGGACTGCGGAAGAGACTGGGTGGCGGTAGCTGGTGAAGGGGTCAGTTTTTCGGGAGTTTTGCACTGCATGTGAAATTAATTCTCGCTCAACGAGTATGATTAAGCGTTGAAGTGACAATAAACGTGGTGTACCTCCTACAATCGTGTAGCAGGTAGGTGCACAGACTCAACAAGTCGCTGGAAACGCCCAGCAGAAATACTGAGCCGTGCTGCCACCTATAGCCGCTAATAATTACGAAAGTGTTGCAGGTGCAGGATTTGTGCACGGACTGATCTCTCGATTATGATCCATAGATATTCAGTGGGATTCATGTTGGGTGATCTTAGTGGTCAAATCATGCGCACGAATTGTCCAGAATGTTCTTCAAACCAGTCGGGAACAATTGTGACCCAAATACATGATATCGTTGTTTACACGGCCGCTGTGGTCGAGCGGTTCTAGGCGCTTCTGTGCAGAACAGTGCTTCTGCTACGGTCTCAGATTCGGATTCTGCCTAAGGAATGAGTGTGTGTGACGTCCTTAAGTTAGTTAGGTTTAAGTAGTTCTAAGTCTACGTACTGATAACATCAGATGTTAAGTCCCGTACTGCTTAGAGCCATTTGTATCATTTTTGAACATCGTTGTTTGGGAACACAAGGTCCACGAATAGTTGCAGAAGGTTTCTAGGTAAGTGAACACAGACATTTTCAGTCAATGAGAGGTTCAGCTGGACCAGAGGACACAGTCCATTACATATAAACGCAGTTCACACCAATGTGAATCCATACTAGTTTGGATAGTGCCTTGTTCACAACCTGGGCCCTAGGTTTGTGGAATCTGCGTCGCACGTGACCCCTACCATCAGCTCATACCAACTGAAATCGGGGCGCATATGACGACGTCACGGTTTTCCAGCCATCTAGGGTCCAACCTGTATGGCCACAAGCCCAGGACAGGCGCTGCTGCGGGCAATGTGTGCTGCTAGCAAAGACACTCGAGTGGGCCGTCTCCTGTCGAAGCCCATTAACACGTAAATTCTCCACACTGCGCTAACGCATGCGTTACTCGCAGTCCCACTTTCATTATTTCGGTTGTCTCACCAATTACCTCTTATCTTTTAGCACTTACAACTTTACGCCAACGCCGCTGCCCTCGGTGCGTTGTCCTTGGTGTGGGATAATGACTGAAATTCTGTATTCTCCATATTCTCTTGACACTGGATCTCGGAATACTGAATTCCCTAACGATTTCCGCAATGGACTGTCCCATACGTCTAGGTCCAACTACCATTGCCCGTTGACAGTCTGCTAATTCCGTCGTGCACCATAATTACTTCGAAATTCTTTCCACACGAGTTACGTGAGCACAAATGTGAGCTCCAGCCTTGCCCTGTCCATCTTTACCTTGTGTACACGTTACTGTCGCCATCTGTATATGTTTCTATCGCTATACCATGACCTCTGTCACCTCAGTTATAACCTATCCCATCCACGCACAGTTCTTGTAGCCTTGCCTACTTGCAGGACACGTCCGTGTCGTTTAATTTAAATGATGTTGATTTTTATATTTGCTGTGTCTTGCGAGGGACAAGTTATCTTTCTCCTGCCTCTGTTACCCATAACGATATAAAGTTATATTCATCACAGGAAAAGAAATTAAAGGAGTTTAAGGCCTTTAGCACTTAGGACCTACATCATATTGGTCTACCAAAGCTAAGTTCATTATGTTGAAGTTAGCACTTGGGTGTAGGCAAACGGTGCACTGACATTAAATGTAACAATGCACTGGAGCACACACGTATATACTACACGTGATTCCAACAAGTGCTTTATAAAGAACCTAATCGGAGTTGAAAAGATGGAGGATAAAGCAGCGGAAAGTAATGGCGAGACAGGCACACCGTGTGCAAGAAGTGACCACGTTTTTGTGGCGCCGGCGTCGGTGGAAACGGACCGAGAATAAATAGTTGAGGATGTAGGACGCAAGTTCTACTGTGAGACCAAAATGTTGGCAGTAGAAAGCAGGCCGTGGCAGGTCGTCTCGTACCAGTAACAAGGGTGATGGCTCCACTTCACATTTTGGGCAGTTTAGGTAGGCGTTTTGGAGCGACAATGAAAAATAAGGAAAATTGTCGTAGCTTCCCGTGAACTGACCTTTGCGATGATGATTGCTACATACTGACTGTGATGTTGACAGCAGCAGCCTGTCGACAGCAACACCTACAGGAGGGAAACGGAAAAAGGTGAAAGGACATGCTGTCTAACATTTTACTTATTTATTTATTGTAAATTTGAAGATATGTTACCTGATATTTTAAAACAGGTCGTACATACACCGATAAGCCAAGACGTTATGATCACTGCGCGCTTGATGTTGGATGCCGCCGCCTGATGGCATGTGACACAGTAACAAACGTATATGAGCGAAGCAGACAGGGACGGTGAATCACCCTAGCAAAGATACTGGCTGTAAATGGGAAAATCCGTTGAGATGAGCGATTTTGACCAAGGGAGGGTTATTATTACGCAGAGCCTGTGAACTAGTATGTCCGAAATGGACAGGCTGGTCGGATGTTCACGTGCTACCGTCGTTCGCGACTATGGAAAGAGAAAGGAGGACAGTGAAATTACCACTAGACGATAAATGGTTGGACGTCTTCGTCTCCTCACAGATCGTGGAGTTCGGAGGCTTGTCTACTCTGTAAAGTAGGACCGACGGTGATCCGTGGCATCTCAGCCGAAAGAGCCAATGCTGATGGACGCACAAGTGTTAAGGAGGGCACCGTTGATCGTACATTGTTGAACATAGAGCTCCGCAGCAGACCACCATTACGTGCTCACATGTTAACCCGACGACATCGTCAGTAACGATTGCAGTGGGCACGGGACCATCGGTATTCGACTACCGATTAATAAAAATGTGTTAGCTCTTTGGGCTGAATCACATTTTTGCTTCAGTAGATCACTGGTCGACTCAACAAACGCCGTCAACGAGCTGAACGGCGGCTCAAAACGTGCAACGAGTCACGGACGATGGCTGTTGGGAGCAATATTATGCTACGGCAGGCATTCTCGTGCGCTTTCATGGAACCTGACAATCTGCGTGCTGGCCCGACGGCGATGTCATATTTCAGCAGTATAACTGACCATGTGTCGGAGCCACAACCGTGCTACATTAGTTTGAGGAACATTATAATGAACTCATGTTGATGCCTCGGCGACAAAATTCGCCTGACGTAAATCCAATGGAACCCATCAAGGTCGCTATTGGGCGCAAATCAGTTGCCCGTTATTTACAGTAATCACTTGACGTATACGTAGACGTGTAATGCCACATACCTCTACAAACTTTCCAACAAGCTCTCTAATCTGTGATGTGCAGAATCAGCCATGTATTTCGTGCCAAAGACGGACAAACGATCTATTAAGTAGGTTGTCATAATGTTTTGTCTCATTTACATTTCTCGTTTGCCACATTTTCTAGTCTTTTGTTTTGTTTTTATCTGCAGCATCGGACAAAGAATAATATTTTTTTAAAATAACAATAACTTGAGGTTGAAATATAAATAAAATTTTGTTGCTTGCTGGGATTCGTGTCGGGCGATCTGGGTGGCCAAATCAACTGATCGAATTGTTCAGAATGTACGTCAGACTTATAGCGAACATCTGTGGCCCGGTGACTGACATCGTTGTTTGGGAACGTGGAGTCCATGAATGGCTGCAAATTGTATCCAAGTAGCCGAACATAGTTGGCTACTTGGGTCCATGGCTTTATGGGGTCTGCGCCACATCCGAACCTTACTTTCATCTTAAATTGGGACTCATTTGACGCGGCCATGCCTTTCCAGTCGTCTAGCATCCCACCGTTATTGTTGGTCACGAGCCGGAAGAGGCGCTACAGGCAATTACGTGTTATTACCGAAGGATCTCGAATCGGTCGTCTGCTATCACAGGCCGTTAACGCTAAGTTTCGTCACACTGTCCTTACAAAAATCAGCGATTATCTCACACAGTGTTGCTTGTCTGCTACCACTGACAACTCTACGCAAATGCCGTTTCTCTCGGTCGTCAATTGAAGGCCGTCGGCCGCTGCATTGTCCGTGGTGAGATGTAAATCAGAAATTTAATATTCTTGGGGTACTCGTGACACTGTGGATCTCGGAATGTTGAATTCCGTATCTATTTCCGAAATGGAATGTCCCATGCATCTAGCTCCAACTACCATTCCACGTTCAGAGTCTGTTAATTACCGTCGTGTGGAAATAATCACATCGCAAACCTTTCCATGTGAACAGTCTTAGCTCCACTAATATACTGTCCTTTTATGCCTTGTGTACGTGATACTACCGCCACTTGTATATGTGCTTATCGTTATCCTATGACTTTTGTCACCTGAGTGTGCATGTGAGAGAAATGCATGCATACAGATGAGGAAAATTAACACCTAATTAAACGTTGAAACTCAGCTGTCTTTTATTCTGCACAATGTTACTAGTTTCGGTCATACACCATTTTCAAGCTTACCGGCATAAAGGGCAAGAGGGTTACACCACGACTTAAACGATTAGAAGTTGCTGTTGCAGGCCAACCATATTCAGTAATATTGTCAACAATGTAACAGTTGTTTAGAGCAATTATCACAAATACTTTGTTATTGAGTTGCGATGTGAATAATCGTTCTGATGATAACTGCTGTGTACTGCTATTATATTGCTGACAATTTTGTTAACTACTAGCTGAAAAACCTGGAACTTCCTGGGTAGAGAAGCGAAAACCAACAGTGAACTGCACTTGTAGTGAAATATCAACAACAAAATTTATTTTCATATATTCTGCACAAACGTATACGTACGGTATCCACATTAAGAAACATTAGCCCGGACGGTATATGTACGCTTTGAGTAGCAGCTGAAAGCTGGTAAGAAAAGCGCTGTCAGGTGTCACGAATTTTTTTAACTTGACTCGACTGTAGGAGTGTCTTAGCAGTAAAGAATAAAAGTATTGAAACTTCATGCACAGCGTGACATTTTTTTACGCATAACAATGTTTATGACGTCATATCTCGAAATATGTGTCGTACAGTGATATATCTGTGAATGTATATTCAGCAGCATGTGTGAATACTATCTACGAAATATGTTGCGAATGGAATTAGTAACAAAGAAGTAACAAATTTAAATTTCGTGCACGATGCTGCAGTTTTTCAGTATCTCAGGTTTTATGATTTCAGAACTCCTAATCTAGGAGTCATACAATGACATAACTTTGTAGGTGCCTTCAGTGCCATATGTCGACACTGCCCGGGAAATTTATTGCGAATACAATCAGTAGCACAAAAGTAGTACATTTAAACGTCATGCACGATGGGGTGATTTTACGTGCATCATGCTATGTATAAAATCATATCTCCTGAACTCTATTAGGAAGATGGCTTTTACCCCCAAGTCGACTGTTCCCTCACACTAAGGGATACATGTATCAAGTCGGGTTTCTATGGAGACGGGGAAGACACACAAACACACACACATACATACACACACACACACACACACACACACACACACACACACATAGGCACGCACACACTCACACATACACACATTTTTATAGTATGTATGAATGGCTATTCTGCAACAGAAACTTGTGATCGTTTACGTCATGGTATAACATTCCTGCCATTTACGCCTGCTAAGCTTTAAGATGGACTCTGACCAAAACTAGTCACATTGTGCAAAATAAGACATTTCAACGAAATGCTGTAAACCTTCTGAGATCAGGTACTTCACAATAGTTTATACCCGACCTTCGCAGGTGGACAAATGATTTCGCAACTCCTTGGCCCTATTGAAACTCACGCGGTTGGTGTCAGCGTTTGCCGCAGCTAAGACTAGTTAGACGTTCACTATATGCCAGTGATGTCGTGAAACATTGACAGTACCAGTAGCTGTTTGTGATACTGTGCAACATTTACCGGAAGACGGTAGATTATGTAATATATGAACGCTGGAATAATAGTAGCAGGAATGAAAATACAGGAGCAACGTTTTTCATCTTCAAGGTTGCCGAGACCTCGTATGAGTAATAGGGGTTGCGAGACAAGACGACCACAAGGACAGAAGTAGCGCAACAGAAACACACCGACCTATTGAAAATCCCAGTGAAAGGATGACAGTGGGACGAGACAGAGAGAGGGTGGGGGCAGGAAGGAAGGGCAGGGGAGCGCTAGAGAGCTCTGCGGAACGGAAGGCAGCTGTGGGTCGATCGGAATGTAGCGCGAGGCCGCTACAAGGGGTGGGGAGGGGGCGGGGATGGAATCAAAGAGGACGGCGGCAGGGGAGCTGATTGTGCGCTCCGCTGCGTGGTCCCCAGGCGGCCCGTAATTGGCGCTAGGCCCCTCTGTATCGGAGGCGGCGAGCGGTGAATCTGCAATCATCTATTGGCAACGTCAGGCACAAGCTGTGCTGATCAGTCGGTTAGGGCGACACCAGATTGTCAGCACTCGCTGCAAATACGCGATCGGGCTATCACAATAAAGGAGGAAGGTGCGCTTTAGATCGACGAGCTAGACCACGCGCGAGGCTAATGCTGCTGAAAATCGAGACCATCCTTTTAGACTGTTAGAAAATAATTGTGTGCCCCTTTACGTTCTAAAACGAAGTTTATTGATTTTCGACAATTCGTATTATCGTATGTATACGGAAAGACTGGTTTCCCATACCAGTTCAAAGCTGGCGATCAGTGATGGAATCGGATCCCACTACTTTGATACCAGTTCACACGCCTATACTGGGAGTTCCCCAGAGTTAATCAAAAACAGATATATAAAATAGATTATGTTCAATGAAGAACCAAAGAATCTCGTACAACTGCCTAATATCGTGTAGGGCCACTACGACCGAGCGCGGTGGCGCAGTTGTTAGCACACTGGACATTCCGGAGGACGACGGTTCCATCCCGCATCCGGCCATCCTGATTTAGGTTTTTCTTGATTTCCCTAAATCGCTCCAGGCATATGCCGGGATGGTTCCTTTGAAAGGGCACGGCCAACTTCTTTCCCTAATACAATGAGATCGATGACCTCGCTGTTTGGTCTCTTCCTCCAAACAACTACCCAACCCTCCCCACGAACGCTATGAAGTGCCGCAACACGACGTGGAATGGACTCGACTAATGTCTGAAGTACAGCTGGAGGCAACTGAGAGCATGAATCCTGCAGGGCTGTCCACAAATCCGTAAGAGTACGAAGGGGTGGAGATCTCTTCTGAACAACACGGTGCAGGGCATCCCAGATCTGCTCAATAATGTTCATGTCTAGGGAGTCTGGTGGTCAGCGGAATTGTTTAGACTCAGAACACTGTTCCTGGAGCCACTCTGTAGCAGTTGTGGACGTGTGAGGTGTAGCATTGTTCTGCTAGAATTTCCCAAGTCCGTGGGAATGCACGATGGATATGAATGGATGCAGGTGATCACATGGGATTCTTCAGCACAAACCACCTGTCAGAGCCGTATCTAGACGTACTAGGGGTCCCATATCACTCCTACTGCACACGTTCTACACTGTTACATAACCTATATCAGCTTGAAGAGTCCTCTGCGGAAATGCAGGGTCGATGGATTGATGAGGTTGTCTACATACCCGTACACGTCCATCCGCTCGATGTAATTTGAACCGAGACTCGTCCGACCAAGCAACATGTTTCCAGTCATCAATAGTCCAGTGTCGGGTTGACGAGCGAGGCAAAGCGCAAAGCTTTGTGTTGTGCAATCATTAAGGGTATATGAATGGGTCATCGGCTCCGAAAGCCCACGTCGATGATGTTACGTCGACTGGTTCTCACGCTGACACTTGTGGATAGTTCAGCATTAAAGTCTGCAGCAATTTGCAGAAGGTTTGTAATTCTGTCACATTGAACGACTCTCTTGAGTCGTCGTTGGTCCTGTTCTTGCAGGATCTTTTCTGGCCACAGCTATGTCGGAGATTTGATGTTTAACCGGATTCCTGAAATTCAAGATACACTAGTGAAATGTCGTACCAGAAAATCCCCACTTCAACGCTACCGCTGTGACGCTGTGTCCTGTCGCTCGTGCGCCGACTATAACACCACTTTCAAACTCACTTAAATCTTGATAACTTGCCATTTTAGTAGCAGTAACCGATCTAACAACTGCGTCAGACACTTATTGTCTTATATAGGTCTTGCCGACCGCAGCGCCATATTCTGCTTGTTTACATGTCTCTGTATACGCATGCCTACAGCCATTTGTTTGGCGCTTGAATGTAGATTGTATCAGAATTCTTATTTTTATGATTTATTATTTTGAAACATGTGAAGAGGATTGTTGTGCCACAAAGGAATTTCCCATAATGTGTAGTTTAGTGGTTTGATTAAAGTGTTTAAAAGTTACGAGAATGTACGATGTCGTAGTCCTACCGCTTGATAGGTTCAGCGAAAGAATGGGAAACAGTATTCACAGTGGCCAGAGTACGTAGCGTAGACGCTGTAGTAAACAAAAAGATGAACGTCAGCTCCTCTCAGGGCACAGCAGTTCATAGCCCCACTTTCTAGCACTTCCTGACCTCTGCAACTAATCTCAGCGCTTAGCCCACTGACACTAACACGATGTTACGGTTTCTTAAAGAGCTAATTTAAACGCCATGCTTAGTGATCGCGCTTATTGCGCAGCTACACACATTACGTCATTGTCATGAACAAAATACTTTTTGGATTGGCCCTTTGTATATTTACAAATAAGTCAGCGCTGAAAACAAGTTACTGGCAGATTATTTAACATAATAACTTTTTTGGTAAATGCACTAATACGGTTACACACACATACACACACGCACATCCTCACGCCCACGCACACAGGGTCATGTAAGGTTCTGAACTTTTTAGCAAACTATACAGCTATCAAAACAGACGTTGTACCTGAGTCTAAACTCCCCATATTAAAATAACATTTAAATTAAACGCAAATACATACGTAAATTTATTCATTGGTATTGATCCATAGAATAAGTAGCGGCAACTATCATGTACACTGCTATCGTGTGATACAGTGCTGCACGCTCAAGTGTGAATGTAAATCGTAACACTCGGTGCTCAAGGACACCCAGTTTGATATAAAATCAGCTGGTGCCTGAGTAAAGTCTCCCAAAAAGCCATGAATGCCTTAGATTTACAGTCGAAACAAGCCATCTCCACTAGTACATTTCATTTTAAAGAAAAACTCGATAACACTACACTAAATGGATGGGATTGTAGGCATTAAAAACAGACTGTGATCCTACGCGGAGCACCGACGATTTACTGATAGAAACAGTCCTCTATTTGGTGCTAAATATAATTAGAATTAATCCACAACAGGTGTTCAGGATATTTTTCGCGTGTATACTGAATACTGGACAGATTTCAGCATACGTATTTAACAAAGTAGTGATAACGGATCACTGGCGATATTTTAATCACAAATTGTTATACTTCAAATAACTTCAGGAAGCATGTTCCCGTTTAAAGGCTGTAGAGAAAACTTGATCATTTAAATAAACAAACGTATGAAAACTTTACCACTGCATGAATGAAACTACTTTGGACAACTTCATAAGTTCACTGTAGTGCAACAAGGAGGTCGTTCTACCAAGGTTAGCTTTAATTTATTTTATCGGAGTTTGGTGTACATAAAATGCAGCGTGCACTATTCTACACATCACGATTAAAGTAAAGTTATGTTACTATATACAAAGCACATACTAGCTGAGAACAGACGATAATAACACGATGTAACGGGCCCAAATACGGTTCTTTTTAATTTTTTACGAAATAAAGGTGAAGAACACTTTAAATACCGAGATTTGTTCTGAAATGGTATTGTGATATTAAATAGTGGTTATACGATATCTTTCAAAACGTAAACATCAAGAAATACGTAGAAACCATAATATAACATGTCAAACAGTCTTTATTATGGTACAAAAGTTTCTGACTTATGTGTACAGTCTTCAGTTTTTTTCAAAAAGTTCATGACCATTTTGTGCATTCTGCATTTTCGTTAAATGCCAGCAGCTATGTACAAGTGTACAATTTAGTAACCCTCATACGGAGATAACAGATTTCCGTTTTATGACAGCCGATTATTATGTTGAGGATGGAAGGCACAATACAACAATGAATGTAAAAAGGGGACATAGTTAAACACTACAGTGGAAAATGAGGTAGGGACAGTTGATGCATCTATGAAGTAAAATTGAAAGCAATAGCAGCCCGAGGTCTGATGCTATCGTAGCTCGACGCTTCTGAAAGGTCCATAGAGACTTGCTTTTTATGTATTCTGTTTTCCAAATTTTGTGACTGAAGCTGTATCGCTTGATTTCTGGTTTAACATGCGTCATGTGAGTTTGAGAGTTTTATTTATGATTTTTTGCCACCGAGGGCTGCTATTGCTGTTAACTTTACTTTGGAAGCCGTCTCTGACCACGTATTTGTGCTCAAAAGCATCTATGGAGGTTTATTAATGGTTCACTGGGAACTGTGGACTCACAAATCAACAGCGAGGCTGTGGCGTGTCGATTCCTGCTACATCCAACAATTCACGTTAGCACTGTGGACATTAAACACTTATTTTAGGGGCAAATCCTTGTTTTCGTTTATACTGTTTGCAGTAAACAATTGGTGTGCTGGGCACATTGTTGTTTGAAACCGGAGAAAAACCACGTTCTTCGACATTTCATTTGTCAACAAATATTTAAATGCCAACAGTAAGCGAGTATAAATGCGAGAACTCTTTGATGAAACTATTTTATTGTTTTCAGTTTTGGTCAACCAACCACTGATCATCGTAATACCGAGAGGGGGTGGATAGAGGAGGGAGGTGATACTTTGTGCCCAACTTTTGAAAATTTTTTAATCTATTCATTTAGCTTATATTTTAAAACCTGGAAAAAATATTTATTATCTTTCGTGAAATCTTCTACCAAATTTCATAATTACTCTAAATTTCTCAGTCAGACTTAACCTACAAATTTAATTCTCATTAGAAGATGTCACTCTCCCCAGTGAATGTCATATTCAGTACTCACACGTCATTATGTTTTTAAATAGTGTTTTGTCGGTATAAATAAACAAGAGCTAACGAAATTTGTGTTATCAATTTTCTTACACATGACAGTACTCATAACTGAAAGAGCATTGACATTTCTTTGAGTGTGTTAGAAGATATTTTTATGTTCACGACGTTACTAATACATCTGTACGTCTTTATACAGTTTATTGTTAATATAAGTCAAAACTTTTATATATTTTTTCAATTTTTTTTAGGTTGAGCGTAAAATACCCACCACCCCGATTGGTAACACGCGTTATGGAAAATGGCTTTGGTACTGATCGGGTTAAGTCACGTACTATCTACTAGAAGCATCTCGAGTGACAAAGAGAACTGCACTTATAGAAGTAAATTAATGATAAGTAACAAATTCCGGTGCAACATTAAATACACCCAACTTAACATACCAATATGACATACTTTCGAATATTCTCCGTAAAGTGTGAATAGTTGTAGCTTAGGAGAGACTTGATGAAGTCGGTTGAGGAATCCCAGCCCTCATCACTTTACAAAATTGCGTGTTCTTAAGTGCTGTGCAGTTCCTTTTGCGAAAATAATATGGTTCATATCTTCCGATGAATTCGAATTAGCTAACTTTCATATCTGATTTTAATTGACGGTAACAATGACTGCCACACATCTCCCACTTCGAGAACATTAATTCTGACTTCCACTTTCCCCCAGGTAGAGTGGCCGTATGTTAGCATCACATATGACCCCTTTGCTTGTTCAACACAATATGATGTCTTTATTCATTTGTCACGAGAAATCACTTTAGACAAACAAGTCATTCTAGGCAGGCGACGTTTTAATCAACTCCAATACCTGTTGAAGGACAAACGTTAACAGAAATTAAACAGAAAAAAGTACTGTATAAAAGAGAAATATTACTTCCTTAAAGATAAAAATAAAGTGTAATAACAGACGGGTTTCTGTGGAGGGCACTTGTAAGCAATAAGAATTAAAGAAGCTCTTGTAGCCTGTTGCACTCTTCAAATACATTAATGTGACTGTAATTTAGTTTGTACTACATGAATCTAAAGTTAGATTTTGTCTACATAGCGTGGGTGAAAAATAATTCTTGGTTCCATGTAGATGTTTAATTATGTCATTCAAATCGTTCTCTGTTGGAATTTATGGACCCACTCAGAAGATATCCTCCCTGGCGAACGATGTATGTGAAAAAGTTGTATGCAGGGTGATTCAAAAATAATTTTGCAAACTTTGGGGACAGTTTCCATACACCAAAGCAATAGAAAATGTTCATACAAACGTATGTCCGAAAATACTACGTTTACTAAATAGTAGTTAAAGGTGAAAATAAATGCCTGTCCAGGTACAACTCAACTACAACCATCTATGGATCCATTAGACTCACTGTAATATACATGGCGTTGTGTTGCCGGGAAGGCTTGTTGGCATTCGTCATTCATCTACCTTCAACGTATCGATTATGAACATGTACTACAGGTCCTTCGTTAACTGAAAGTGCTCCATTCAAACGTGGCAGGATATTCATTTCGCGAGTAAACAGACACGATTTTTACGTACGGACGATCTCAGTTCTTCTGCTACATTGCAGACTACATATCAGCTTAACATCAATGTTAGGCTGGAATTGTAAGTGACTGTATGGGAGGGTTATACGTTTTCCCAGCGCGTCTCACAAGTGCTGTCTGCAAGGACTTAATTCAGAACACTTACCAGAATATGTTCCCTTTGCGAACAAACACAGCCGTTTCGTTTGCATATCAAGCTTGAGAACATTTCAGTCTGTGTTGGAAATGCACTGGCTGGTCTGTGCCGTGACAGATGTCTGGGCAGAGAAGGACCCTTTACGCGGCCTGCACTTTCCACCGACCTCAGTCCTTTTCTGTGACAATTGATCTGTGCAGCAGACCACTCGGATGCGGAAACACTTCATCGCCGTGTATGGAAACCTGCGAAACCATTCCAAAACGTTAGGAAGTATCGAAAACAGTACAAGAGTCCATGATTCGACCAGTACATGCATGATGAGATGCTAGAGGAGGACATTTTGAGCATGTATGGTGAGTCTTCATTAATAACTTGAAAACGAACTATTTTCGCACATATGTTCGTATGGGTGTAAGGAACCTCTCGCCAAGTTTGTAAATGTATTGTAGAAGTACCTTGAACATTTACATGCAAGGATTTTGAAGAATCAACCAAAAGTTTTTAATTTTTTGACATTTTGCTATCCATGTTTAAAAATTAACGACAAAATATATATACCTTGTTTTGTTGTGGTCTTCAGTCCTGAGACTGTTTGATGCAGCTCTCCATGCTACTCTGTCCTGTGCAACCGTCTTCATCTCCCAGTACCTACTGCAACCTACATCCTTCTCAATCTGCTTAGTATATTCATCTCTTGGTCTCCCTCTACGATTTTTACCCTCCACGCTGCCCTCCAATGCTAAATTTGTGATCCCTTGATGCCTCAGAACATGTCTTACCAACCGCTCCCTTCTTTTCGTCAAGTTGTGCTACAAACTCCTCTTCTCCCCAATTCTATTCAATACCTCCTCATTAGTTATGTGATCCACCCATCTAATCTTCAGCATTCTTCTGTAGCACCAGATTTCGAGAGTTTCTATTCTCTTCCTGTCCAAACTATTTATCGTCCATGTTTCACTTCCATACATGGCTACACTCCTTACGAATATTTTCAGAAACGACTTCCTGACACTTAAATCTATGCTCGATGTTAACAAATTTCTCTTCTTCAGAAACGCTTTCCTAGTCATTGCCAGTCTACATTTTATATCTTCTCTACTTCGACCATCATTTGTTATTTTGCTCACCAAATAGCAAAACTCCTTTACTACTGTCTCATTTCCTAATCTAATTCCCTCAGCATCACCCGACTTAATACAACTACATTCCATTATCCCCGTTTTGCTTTTGTTGATGTTCATCTTATATCCTCCTTTCAAGACACTGTCCATTCCGTTTAACTGCTCTTCCAAGTCCTTTGCTGTCTCTGACAGAATTACAATGTCATCGGCGAAGATCAAAGTTTTTTATTTCTGCTCCATGGATTTTAATACCTACTCCGAATTTTTCTTTTGTTTCCTTTACTGCTTGCTCAATATTCAGATTCAATAACATACGGGAGAGGCTACACCCCTGTCTCACTCCCTTCCCAACCACTGCTTCCCATTCATGCCCCTCAACTTTTATAACTGCCATCTGGTTTCTGTACACACTGTAAATAGCCTTTCGCTCCCTGTATTTTACCCTTGCCACCTTCAGAATTTGAAAGAGAGTATTCCAGTCAAGATTGTCTAAAGCTTTCTCTAAGTCTACAAATGCTAGAAACGTAGGTTTGCCTATCCTTAATCTTTCTTTTAAGATAAGTCGTAAGGTCAGTATTGCTTCACGTGTTCCAATATTTCATCGGAATCCAAACTTATCTTCCCCGAGGTCGGCTACATCCAGTTTTTCCATTCGTCGGTAAAGAGTATACCTTACTGATTCAAAATAGTCCTACAGTTTATGTTGCATTTCCTCTAAACTACAAAGTAGAGCTTCAGCAGCTAGTCATCAGGAATGTGACAAGGGGCAACGATTACTGACAAGTATCGACGCCAGTAATGGCATTTGTGTGGTTTATGTATTTCTCAATCTTTCAGAAACTTGGAAATAGTGACATAAGTATGAAACCGTAATAACTATTAGTCGCCTACGGCATACAATCTATATAGATAGTTCAGATGTCAACATTCAGATGCAGTTAGAATAAAAGAGTCAATAAGTAACTTTCAGGGTGCTGCAACATAAATGCGAGTGGTGGTTGAAGGGAATACATTATCTGAGAAAAAGCGATGCAACAAGAAGACATGGTCGGATGCCAATGTAACTTCGGACACGTAAACACCATCAGCAGGTATGTACGTGATTATAGTTACAGTTGTCTGCGACAGGTAGAACGACACCGAGAGTATAGTCTTTTCGAGTTGAGTGTTTTTACCGGTCCTGGTACGTATACTGGGTGTTACAAGAAGGTACGGCCAAACTTTCAGAAAACATTCCTCACACACAAAGAAAGAAAAACGTTGTGTGGACATGTGTCCGGAAACACTTACTTTAAGTGATAGAGTTCATTTTATTTCTTCTCTTCAAATCACATTAATCATGGAATGGAAACACACAGCAACAGAACGTACCAGCGTGACTTCAAACACTTTGTTAAAAGAAATGTTCAAAATGTCCTCCGTTATCGAGGATACATGCATCCACCCTCCGTCGCATGGAAACCCTGATGCGCTGATCCAGCCCTGGAGAATGGCGTATTGTATCACAGCCGTCCACAACACGAGCACGAAGAGTCTCTACATTTGGTACCGGGGTTGCGTAGACAAGAGCTTTAAAATGCCCCCATAAATGAAAGTCAAGAGGGTTGAGGTCAGGAGAGCGTGGGGGCCATGTAGTTGGTCCGCCTCTACAAATCCATCGGTCACCGAATCTGTTGTTGAGAAGCGTACGAACACACATGAACCACATTTGTGTCGCACTTGTAAAGGCACAAGTTCTAGCAGCACAGGTAGAGTATCCCATATGAAATCATGATAACGTGCTTTATTGGGCGTAGGTGGAAGAACATGGGGCAAAATCAAGACATCACCAGCACTGCCTGCCTAAACGTTCACAGAAAATCTGTGTTGATGACGTGGTTACACAATTGCGTGTGGATTCTCGTCAGCCCACACATATTCTAACATTCTGCGTGGTGTCTGTTTGTTCTATATCGTGTCTCCCTACCATTTTCACGCAATGACGCTCTGAGCGTGTTTTTTAGGCAATTGACTACTTTGAACCTGGGACCTGTTGCTGGTAAGGAGACGCCAGACCACACATGACATGTAGAATTCAGAAGGGTTCAGTGAGACTAGCGATGATGTAACCAAATTTCAGTATCGGCTCCACTGCACTCCTTGTAAAAGAAACTTAATACTAACTAAATTTAGTGGAAGGGGTTCAAGGCTTTCCTAGTTTTAGTTAGTTGGTAAAATACCGTTGAAAAATCAGTTAAGTTTACCATTGGAAATTTTATTCTACTCACAAAACATTGTTTATAGATTGCGCTATTGATAAAAGGAAAGGTTTTAATACAGGATGGTAAAAACCAACTGCGTTCAACAAAAATGTGAACGAATATTCCCTGAATGGGTTTCCAAGTTCTACAATGGATCGAAGGATGACCTATGCCATATCATATCTATAATCTAGGTTTAAATTAAGTTTCAAAAAAGAGAAAACTATCATAATGGTCTACAGTGACCCTCAGTTAGCTTTAATTACTTATCTATCTTGTCGTGAATTACAGTGGCTGATGTGGCTTCTCAATGACTATATAACAGAAAAATCATCGCGTTCCAGATTTGTACTTCAAGTGGCAGATGTGAACACCATGAGCTTTAATTTACGATCGACACTAATATTACGCAAGAAAGGGGTGTAACAGATGAGACTTCTTCAGTTCTGAGTGAAGCCTTATGCGCTGTTATGCGGCATCGCGTACGTTCATTACCTTGTCGGTGTTCGTCAGGTGGCAGCGGGCAGCACAGCTCCGCTCACTTCGCCATCTCGGAAGCAAATTTGCTCCTAATTTCTCCTTACAACAATTTACCGAAGTTGGTTTAAAAAACTATCTGGCTGTGTTTTCATCTGACCAATCAGGGATTCAATGTTAACCATAAGCTCCGCCTACAAAAATTCGGTCCATCCAATGAGAAACGTTATACTTTTCGTTGTGGGGCAATGTTTTTAAAATTTGCAACGTAACAGAGACGCGAAAAAGTCTCACGCTAAGACTTGCAGCTCGTGTGGTCCTTTTAGCTTTATCGTAAGTGTATACTGTTCTTCTGGAGGGCTCTATCTTTTAACATGGGCTGGGGGTGGTCCTAACGTAACAGAGACGCGAAAAAGTCGCACGCTAAAGCTTGCGATTGGTGTGGCCCTTTTTGTGTTATCGTAAGATCTATACAGTTCTGGAGGGCTCTAGCTTTTAACATGGGCTGTGGGCGGTCCTAATGGTTAGCTGGCGACGTGGCTGACCTTCCCTTATCGTAGTGCCTCCTAACTTAACACGGTTCTGCTCTCGGCTTCTGTTCTCGTTTCTCCGCTCGGAACTGCGTCTGTCTCACGGTGGGTAGGTATGACATGCATTTAGGCATTATTGTGTTAGTCTGTGGTATTCCATTTGCTCACTCGTTACTCGTATTGCTTTGGTTAATTTAATGTCATAATTTATTCGGAGCTATGTGACATACTACTGGATTTGCTTATCATCTCAGGGTTTTCATGGAAGGTGTTGGATTTGCCTGACACCTTACAATGTTGATTGTCAAAATTTACAATTTCATCACGTTGGAATGAAGCCTCATCCTTAAGGAGAACATTTGCACTGAAATGAGGATTGACACATTGTTGGATGTGCCATTCGCTGAAGTGTACCCGTGGAGGCCAATCAGCTGCTGATAGTGTCTGCACACGGTGTACATGGTACGGAAACAACTGGTTCTCCCGTAGCACTCTCCATGCAGTGATGTGGTCAACGTTACTTTGTAGAGCAGCAACGTCTCTGACTCTGACATTAGGGTTATCGTCATTTGCACGAAGAATTTCCTCGTCCATTGTAGGTGTCCTCGTCGTATTAGGTCTTCTCCTGTCGCGAGTCATAGGCTGGAATGTTCCGTGCTCCCTAAGACGCCGATCAATTGCTTCGAACGTCTTACTGTGGGGACACATTCGTTCTGGAAATGTCTCGATTCAAACGTACGTTACCACGGCTATTGCCCCATGCTAATCCATACATCAAATGGGAATCTGCCAACTCCGCATTTGTAAACATTGCAGTGACTGCAAAACCACGTTCGTGATGAACACTAACCTGTTGATGCTACGAACTGACGTGCTTGATGCTAGTACTGTAGAGCAATGGGTCGCATGTCAACACAAGCACCGAAGTCAACATTACCTTCCCTAAATTTGGCCAACTGGCGGTGAATCGAGGAAGCACAGTACATACTGACGAAAGTAAAATGATCTTTAACGTGGAAATTAAGCGTTTCCGGACTCATGTCCACATAACATTTTTTTCTTTATTTGTGTTAGGAATATTTCCTGAATGTTTGGCCGTACCTTTTGGTAACACCCTGTATAAGAGGCGCGAACAGTGTCAGATACTGAGTGATAACACTAAAGGACACGGAGAAACTGCATACTCGTGTGAGACAGCTTAATCAGGACTTGACAGAGTTTGAAAGGAGCCACGTTGTTGACGTTTATTTGTCCGGTGTGTCGAATCGTACAGTTTCCAATTTTGAGGACACTGGTATGCGACTGGGAACGTGAGGGGAGGCATAGTCGTCGTCAAGGATCAATCACAACATATGTGGGCCGACTTGCATCGGTAAAAGATACACCGACTTTGCCCCCTTGTCACGGGAATGAAGGCAGCATGCAGGCCAGAGCGTGCGCAATGTCAAACTGATAAGGGAGCTCGTATTCCTAGATTTTGTGTATCATAAATTACTACTTTAATTTCTAATCATTGGAATAACGTCAAATACCCTTTCGACTCGACAAGTTTCATTTCTAGCCCTCCTCCTTCTCTGGGTCCTTCACGTCTTTTGTCGACAGGGTATTTGTGCTTAGTACGTGTGATAAGAAACAGAACTCTGATTATTTACATAAATGACATCATTCGTTTCTGGAGCTGAATATGTGAGGATCTGGGACAAAATTCAAGAGCGTGGTGCAACACGCATTACGCAAATATGTTTCGATCGACATTTCCTGAATACCAGTGTTTGAAATTTGATACAGGAGCAAAGAGAGCTTCATCACAATTGACAACGATAGCACTGCATGAATAGGTATAAGTTTTTAGTAGGAATACGTAGAGAAATGTGGAATGCTTTGTGTCTACATCACCATTTACGTCAACGCATATACTCCGCGCCCCTCTATGTTGCGCACGGTGAAATGAGCTGTGTACAAATATTAGCTCTTCGCTGGCGTATTGTACTCGCATATTGAGCGTCAGAACAATGGTTATCTACAAATATATGTGCGCACACTAATCGGTCTAATCTTATTCTCGTGATGTACGCATGATATAATTCCATGGTGACAGCAGAATGGGAGTGGGCTCAGTCTTCCTCGAATATGATACCTTAAAGTTTTACCAGATACGTTTTTGCGGCAACTACTTCTTCCAGTTCCCACGTATGTTCCTCGAGCATTTCTTTCATTTTTCTATGGGTTACAGTGTCCTACTAGAATATTAGCAGCGAATTTGTGACTTACTTCAATTTCTTCTACGATGCCTACTTGGTTAATTCATCGCATTAACCTTAAACTAATGCTGATTTCTGCCTTCAACTGTAGCTTGACAACTGCGATAGGCCGTACACAAAAATCATGTCAGAGAGTCCACAATATGAATATCCTACCTTCTGTAAACTGAACGCTGTCAATTAATGCACTACCTGTAGTACATGTACACTACCGACAATTTGAAGACAGACAAGTGAAAACTGTAAACAAGTCTCCCTGGCGATAAATGCCACTTAGAATACAGTGAATCAAACGGGCGCATAGATAAGTGGTGTAGTTAAGTGACACCCACATGTTGTAAAGGTTCTTTCAATTACGCTGCCGAAGTTTTGCCGGGAAATCGTTACGCATCCTCCACACAGTCCCAATCTCTCTCCATGTGACTTCCATATTTCTGAAGACTTGAAGGAGGGTATTCCTGGCTACTATCATGGCTCCAAAGGGTAATGCAAACATTTTTCCATGAGCGTATTATCCGTCTCGTCCCACAGTGAGATAAATGCATTAACTCTTATGGTAATTACTTTTGAAATAATAAACAATTTACTTACTTATTTTTCCAACTGTCACGATTTCATTTGACAGCCCCTTATAGAGACCGAAATGAGAAATGTTCCTTTATTTTCAAGAAAGATAATAAATATCAATAATTTAATGACAGTTGATTAGCAAATGCATTCGCATTGATAATTCATCTGAACAGCAAACTTAAATTTTTTCAGATACAGAAATTCCCAGTGCACAGAAAAATATAAAATTAACTCTTTACAGACTAAAATACTAAAGTAAAATATTCTGCTAGTACTATAAGCACGCAATAATAACAGTTATTAGCATTTATTTTTATATAATACCGCCAACCGGTTTCAACACGACGTAGGGGTCATCTTCTGGGCGTTTACACCATTGGTCGACTGCTGGTGGAGTCACTGCCGTTATGTAGACAGGAGTGACACCACCAGCAGTCGACCAATGGTGTGAACGCCCAGAAGATGACCCCTACGTCGGGTTGAAACCGGTTGGCAGTATTATATAATAATAAATGCGATTAAGACTGTTCTTGAATTATTGATTAATCATACTAATCACTGCTTCTCTCCACAATCATGTTGTCCAAAAAGAATAACAGATAGCCGGTAATTCATGTCAGCCGTTAGATGCCACTGAAAACCAACTTTAACATGTTTCTTTAAACTGCACAATCTTTTAGCACAGAGTTTCAATGCCTGTTTCTTTGTCAGTGACGAAGTAGCACTTCTTGACAGAACGAAGACAACCCACAGTGAGCTGCTGTTTCAGAATGTGCGTTTCACCGACGGATTGAAAAGTCGTTTACTTAGAAGAGTTATTAAACGACTCGGGTACTTACCGGCCCATTGAAGGTTCCCTTTCCTAATGGCACGTCTGCGAGTCGAGCCGCCATCCCACAACGACTGCCTGTACCTCACTTTGGCGGTTCATCATGTTTGTTCATGCACTGGAACAGGGTGCAAGACTGCTCCCAGGATTCTCGGCACACTGCTGTGGATCTCACAGACATTAGGACAGACGTTGACACGCGTTACAGCAGTCTTCACCAGCCGTAAACAGACGCCGTGAAGGCGATCGTTCCAACGTCAATTTTATGCCGTTATGTTTGCATCTTCTCTGACTCACTCCCCACAGGCAGCTTGCTTGCCGCCGCCGAAAGCAGACTATCCGTCACAGACAACAAATACGTTTTCCATGCCGTTGCTAGGCAAATATTACACCCAGCATCGTTGAAGCAACGTCCGCAAATAGTGCCACAATCGGCACACTACTTGTGTCCATTTCCTTCCAGCTTTTGGCTTTTTTTCTTTGTTGAAGGACCAACTGTTCTACTCCACCTTTTTCGTGTAGGATCCATGATGACAGCCAGATATTCGATATCTTTTCCTACTTCTCTCAGACGCATGATTTTGAATTTCTGGTTCTTGAGTAAGTTAACGATTTGTTCAGTTAACCTGTCATTATTCAACCTACGTAGGTATCCTTTGAATTTTAATTTCCTTTTTCTCACTACATCAGTGGACTTTTCAACTTTCAGGCCTAATTCTGTGTTACATCCTAGTCAATGTTGTGATTCGTTTCTGCATTTGGTACTTAGTGTCATTCTTTTAATTTACGAAACCCCACTGCGTAGTGTATTTCTGCTCTTATCTCTGTATCAGAGTGCTCCAATTTTGTGTTCCAGAATAAATATTTTTTAGTATTTGCACTGATGGAAAAAGAGTTCAACGTCTCCTGGAACAACATTTTATTCACAACTGACGTGACAGTTAGCTCATCATAGTTGGAGTGTATAATAACAAATTCGGAACAAACCGAACACACATATGACAGTAAAGGGTGCGCAAATGATCGCATCAGTATACAGTGTGTACTCCCGCCAGAAGCAACCCTGGCGTGTGTTCTCGCATGCAAACGATCATAAAGGTGCTGGCTTTCAACCCATGATACCTTGTCAAACGATCATAAAGGTGACGAGCGGCATCCCATAATACAATGTCCCAATCATCTTGTTCATTTGGTAGCCGGCCGCGGTGGCCATGCGGTTCTGGGGCTGCAGTCCGGAACCGCGGGGCTGCTACGGCCGCAGGTTCGAATCCTGCCTCGGGCTTGGGTGTGTGTGATGTCCTTAGGTTAGTTAGGTTTAAGTAGTTCTAAGTTCTAGGGGACTTATGACCTAAGATGTTGAGTCCCATAGTGCTCAGAGCCATTTGAACCATTTTATTTTTCATTTGGTTGCAGTTCGGCCATGGTTCTTATAGGTCCTCATGAAGGATTAAGTTTCCTCTTCATCATGGTCCTTAGGTGGAGGGAGATCTGCTGATCTTGCAGGCCGGTTTGTTGTACAGCAGGAAGTCCACGTTGTGTTGCAGAGTAGGCGTGCAATGCCCTGCCACAAAAGTACATCGCCGTCTTGTCTGTTAAATGGCAGTAACAAGGGGATAACAGCCTGCGCATTGCTGCCAGCATTGCCCTTGCCACTTTACCCTGCAGAAATACCAAATGGGAGCACGAGATTGGGCTCAAGGCCACCACCACCTCACGCCATGAAACCTTTGATGAGACCTGTCTGTCGTGGGCGAATGCTCTCCGGAATAGGCAGTTAATCAGCTCTGCGCCATACACAAGCACACCATCACCCGTAAGCAGACAGAATTTACTCCCGTGACTGAAGACAACAAGAGCCATTCCACTCTCTAGACAACTCTTTCACTGCCCACAGTAGCCGTACCTGGTGATGTCGTGCTGTCGGTGGTAGCCTGGCCAGGGGCACATATGATCTTAGTACTGCTGTGGACGGTTCCCAGTGATCCCTGGTAACAAAGCAGGTGCAACATGCGCCCGGATTTCGTCCCCGGATGACGTGTCGATCTTCATGTGCGCCTGTATGATGCGGACGTCCAGACCCTGCTCTACAGGTGTGGTTATGTCCCACAGACCACTCTTGTAAGCAGCCACACACCACCAACACGTTTTCTGCATTGTGTGCAGCAGTCCGTCGATACGTCCACCCAGCTTTCCTCGGTCCCACAATATAACCCGTTCAAATGACTGAATCTGTTCTACAGGAGTACGCAGGAGCCTGTGTGGCATCATTGTTCCCTGAAAAGAATGGTGCAAACACTGTTTACCTGTAAAGCACAGTTACTGCCTACAGACCGAATACAAAGGCTGCAAAGGTTGCCCGTATGGGCCTATTGAGCGCCATCTGATAGCCGATGACCCCAACGAACGAATCACCAACACAATAACACCACAGAACACACGCATTATACTTGGTACCACTGAACACGGTCTCTAGGATGCTGGATTTTCTTCCGACAGCGTATATTTCTTGTTATCTGACATATCCTCTTCGTCTTACGTATTCCGGTCTCTATTGTTGACTTCTACTTCCTATTGATGTAGGCATTCAGTTGTATTTATCAACATCCAAAAAGAGTTGGCCTTCATTGCACGAAGCAGACTTAATCTGAGTCGTTCTGCATTTCCATACGGTGGTCCAACGACGACATTTACCCCATAGACAACAAAAGAGTCAATGAATGATATTGTGCTGCTGAACGAATGTGATGAACAGTTTATGAGTACTGAGAATGACGTAACTTCTCCTCCACTTCTTTGTGACAGCTCGATGTCACTTTCGTTCGGCTGGACATTTGCCATGAAGTGCAGTGTAAAATGTTCCATTAGTCAACAGTTCGTCTAACCAGGCGCACATCTGTAAAAGTGCTCTATATGATAGTTTCTCGATTATTAACAGATGGTGTTACTCGGTGTCGAAAGTGAAATTGAGAAAGATTCTCACCTGCATCTAATCTTTGTAAGATATGGTGTGTGTACAAAGCAAGCCGTGTTATCCTTAATCCATGCTCGTGCATTGAGAGAAGTTTCATGTTCAATTCGGCATAGAACATGCTAAACAATACTATAAGAGACGTGCGTAAGCTTTATTGATCCTTGAATTTCTGCCTCCTTCCTGTCACTATTTTCACAATAAGTTTTTGTGTTACGTGGGCATAAGGGCAGTGGTTTTATAAAGAGTGATCTTACAGTTGTAGAAGCATTTTGAAAGTAGATAGTGTGAAGGTGAATTCCTAAACTGCAGCACAAAAGCCTTAAACGAATTTTTAAAGAAGTATTTTGTTTGGCACTATTGCCTCATTTGAACAATATGTATGACCCCTATTTCACACTTTCAGTATTATACTACGTGATTACGATCAGCTTATTTATTTCGATACCTGTGTGTTACGTATGGCGTGCATTCTTGAGACTGTACATATAATGTCTACAATCTTACATCACAAACTACATATACGTACGGTGAATTTGGAAACATGCTATTTGTGAGGATTTGTAGTTACGTGGAAATTCAAACATTGGAGGACGTTCAAACAAAAGTAGCGTATAACTTTACAGACATAAGAAAATAACGAAGAAACTAAAGGATCAGAGATAGAAAACAGCCCATCTACTAGCTAAGGTGTCTATAAATACATGACATTGTGTACATGAGTTTACGATGAAATACACTCGTGGAAATGGAAAAAAGAACACATTGACACCGGTATGTCAGACCCACCATACTTGCTCCGGACACTGAGAGAGGACTGTACAAGCAACGATCACACGCACGGCACAGCGGACACACCAGGAACCGCGGTGTTGGCCGTCGAATGGCGCTAGCTGCGCAGCATTTGTGCACCGCCGCCGTCAGTGTCAGCCAGTGTGCCGTGGCATACGGAGCTCCATCGAAGTCTTTAACACTGGTAGCAGGCTGCGACAGCGTGGACGTGAACCGTATGTGCAGTTGACGGACTTTGAGCGAGGGCGTATAGTGGGCATGCTGGAGGACGGGGGGACGTACCGCCGAATTGCTCAACACGTGGGGCGTGAGGTCTCCACAGTACATCGATGTTGTCGCCAGTGGTCGGCTGAATGTGCACGTGTCCGTTGACCTGGGACCGGACCGCAGCGACGCACGGATGCACGCCAAGACCGTAGGATCCTACGCAGTGCCGTAGGGGACCGCACCGCCACTTCCCAGCAAATTAGGGACACTGTTGCTCCTGGGGTATCGGCGAGGACCATTCGCAACCGTCTCCATGAAGCTGGGCTACGGTCCCGCACACCGTTAGGCCGTCTTCCGCTCACGCCCCAACATCGTGCAGCCCGCCTCCAGTGATGTCGCGACAGGCGTGAATGGAGGGAAGAATGGAGACGTGTCGTCTTCAGCGATGAGAATCGCTTCTGCCTTGGTGCCAATGATGGTCGTATGCGTGTTTGGCGCCGAGCAAGTGAGCGCCACAATCAGGACTGCATACGACCGAGGCACACGGGGCCAACACCCGGCATCATGGTGTGGGGAGCGATCTCCTACACTAGCGGTACACCTCTGGTGATCGTCGAGGGGACACTGAATAGTGCACGGTACATCCAAACCGTCATCGAACCCATCGTTCTACCATTCCTAGACCGTGCCACCCAACGTGCTCTAGAAGGTGTAAGTCAACTACCCTGGCCAGCAAGATCTCCGGATCTGTCCCCCATTGAGCATGTTTGGGACTGGATGAAGCGTCATCTCACGCGGTCTGCACGTCCAGCACGAACGCTGGTCCAACTGAGGCGCCAGGTGGAAATGGCATGGCAAGCCGTTCCACAGGACTACATCCAGCATCTCTATGATCGTCTCCATGGGAGAATAGCAGCCTGCATTGCTGCGAAAGGTGGATATACACTGTACTAGTGCCGACATTGTGCATGCTCTGTTGCCTGTGTCTCTGTGCCTGTGGTTCTGTCAGTGTGATCATGTGATGTATCTGACCCCAGGAATGTGTCAATAAAGTTTTCCCTTCCTGGAACAATGAATTCACGGTGTTCTTATTTCAATTTCCAGGAGTGTATCTTTAGGGACTTAGCCTCAAACAGCGATAGTTTCAAAATTATTTCAGTATTACTTTCGAAATTTAGTGCAAGTATTTCAAGAACTAGATGATATGATAATACTTTTTTCTCCTGTAGCTTACATTACAAGAATAAAAACGTCTCTCTGTGTTTGTTGAAATAATCGTAACCTATTCTAATTGTTTGATACGGTTTGTGTTCGCAGGATCATATCGTTTTACATGGTACTGATTTGAGTGTCATACAGATATCTAACATACTGTCACTACTATCTACATTATGCAAACATTCACATGCTTTCCAACAATATATTCCCACACACATACTGTCACAGTTCGTAAGGCTTAGGTTGAGTTGATTTGTGGCTTGAGAATGATATCTCTACATAAGCTGCAGTTTGGAAATTCGGAAGTAAAGTGAAGATCCTGCGTCGGCAGTAGAAAGACATGTTGCTAACTTGTGAACTGCAGCAAATGACCAAGTTCATTGTCGGTCGCGCTTATCCGACGCTAGCAGACGAGCGAAATGTAGCTAACTTCCTCTTGCTCTGCTGACTCATCATTAGCGTATCCGTCCTCACCGTTAGGTGTAGATGTTACTTCATATGTCCGTTATCAGGAAAGCGGGCAACTTTATGACTGAGAACTTACTCAGTGACAGTAGCGCACACCAGCTTTCTCTCCTTTAGCAATTTAATAAATATCAACATACCGCTGCTGCAGTGTGCTCTTGCATACTATAACTATTAATGATGGAAGGTACAATTACAACTGATCTGTTGACAGAGCCATTTTTTCACAAGGCGGAAAACATGTCCCTGGGTTCCTTCGAAACTTTCTGCTGCTGCCCATAACTTTAAAGAGCTGACGAACTCAAGGCACAATGTAAATAAGTTACGTATGCAGACCATTCTGGGTAAGAGCAAGATGTTACAAAAAAATTCTTTAGCCACAGGAAAGCGAAAAAGTTATTTCTGTAGATTATAGTTGTAATAGCACAGAAAACTGCACAAATAAGTGTAAGAATTAGAAATATAGCAAACACGTCTTGTGAATGAAATCAGAAATATCTGTGAATGGTTTAGTGAAAAAGATAACGTTTTGCGCAGTATAGCTTTTTTTCTAAATAATACACAGTTGCTCAGAATATTGTATTGAATGTATCATAACTTTTTCTCTCATACAACTGAAATTGTACATAAGTGTCTAACAGTTCGGAATAATTGCCTCACTTAGAGAATTTCGTGTTAAATGTAAGTGTTGTGACCTGTGTAAACAAGTACTTAGAAGTTTTGTTATATTACCCTGATTAACGCAGTTCACATTTTCTGTTCTTATTTTGTTTCAGTGAGGATTTGCGTATAATTATTTGGATATTAAAACTATTAAAAAAAGAAATATCACTAAACTGACAAACTGTGACAAATATTTTTCTGTATGTAGATAAAACAAAACTCAAAAGAGATAATCAATTTGTTACTAAATTGCAAATGTGTCTCATAAAGAGGCTCAAGGTTAGCCCATTGTGACGTCAGATGAATCTCACTTTATGTTTCCTGTCTTAGATATTATGTTGCAATGTTGTCCTCAGTTGGGGCTAACTTTTGTTTTACTACCGTGATTCGTACATTGTTTTCACGCTTATTTTGTTTCAGTGAGGATTTGCCTAAAATTATTTGAATTTTAAAAATATAAAGAAAATTAATCTTCGTTGTTCCCTTAGTGCAAGGAATCAAATGTTTGATAGTAGTTGTTACGGCGTTCTTTGTGATGATATTTCGGTAGTTTTGGGACTGCTTGAAAGTTCGATAGCATAATAGCCTTATAATCAGCGTTTAGGGAAGTGTGTTTCATCGCCACCAAAGTTCTTGTTAATTCTGCTATCATTCTGTTTCTGGAAAGAATTAATTCTTAATATTTGTCGCAATGTTTCCGTTTTGTCAGCTACATTATGGATTGCGGTTATCGCTGAAACAAACGGTCTCCAGTTGCACTGATTTTTTTTCATCTGTAGTTTAACCGGACAGTTTAAATCGCTCAAAACAACCCTTTTTTAAATGACCGATTTTCGGTCTTTCTATTGCAGTCACTTGCAGTAAAAAAACGCAAATGCTGAACAAAGTTTCAAAAATTGTAAGACTCCATTAGATTTTTGCCTTATACAATTCAAGACCCTTAGAATCAAAATATCAAAAATAAAACTTTGTTTGTTAGTCGTTCGCAGCTTTTCTCTAAAGGTAGTGAGAGGTTGCATAATACACATAATGATCAGTATTCGTGAATTGACTCTAATTTTTTTAAACTCTGCTCAAAAGTTATGTTGCAATCGAGGATCATATCATTATTAGCGCATTACGAATAGTTAGTGCTAAAAGGAGTAGATTGAGGTTACAGGAAACTGTTTTTCGTGTGAAGTTGTCTGTTTCCAAGGGCTACAAGCAAACAAATGGATACGATGCAGACACAGCCATCAGATAAGCTGTTTCTTACTTTTATTATAAACTATGGAGGGATACGTGAATGAGTTCTTAAGTTTTTAATTTATTACTGTTGCCATAATTTCCTTTCTCTTTTACGTAGTCAAATATACGTATTTACTTTGTAAAAACAATACGAAAACAGCCGATTTTCCTGAGAAAAATGAAAATGCTCGTCCGAATAGAGGAAATGAACAATTTAGACAGTAGCAAAATACAACAGTTAGCAGTAACAAGTACCTGATAGTAGTTAAAATTTCAATGATGAATTAGTCCATTGGACAATATTTATTGTCCAGTCTGTTCATAAATTCTCCTCCTACAATGCGATGGTATTTAAATTGTCTCCTTTCATCAGAAATAATATAATTCATAGGCTAATCTTTCAGAGAACTCCCTACCAAAGATAAATGTTTTTTAAGCTAGAAACAACATGCATGACATATAGCTTTTACTCTGCTCCCAAACGCTATTGGGGGAAAACATCACTGATTGGCCGGCCGCGGTGGTCTCGCGGTTCTAGGCGCGCAGTCCGGAACCGTGCGACTGCTACGGTCGCAGGTTCGAATCCTGCCTCGGGCATGGATGTGTGTGATGTTCCTAGGTTAGTTAGGTTTAAGTAGTTCTAAGTTCTAGGGGACTAATGACCACAGCAGTTGAGTCCCATAGTGCTCAGAGCCATTTGAACCATCACTGATTGCCTATGGAAATTAAAGGATGACAAAAGCAAAACCTCTACTTCGCTCGGATATAGTCAATTAGGATTCACTAGTCTATTCTTGACTACTTCGTGATCAAGTTATGACCAAAAGAGGTTTTGCAGTTTATGTGATTTACTCTCTTTGAAGTAAAGGTGGAAGTTTACCGACTTCGTTCAACTAGTTATTTAACTCTTGGGTCAAATTTATAACGTCTTTGCTGGGAATAATAAGGTTCATGTAAATATTTTTAAACAGTATATCACAGTGTAGAACCGCACAGCCGAGAGTTCTGTAATACTTGTCGCACTCCTGTGTTAAATGCCGCTTAGAAGCTTATGAGGTAGGTCTTTTGGCTGCCCTATGCAAGAACTGATATATCCAAGTGTATTTTCGACAAGACTTTCTGTAATCTACGCGCTTCCAGAAATCTCCTTTTTAACCTCGTGGAAGGGCATTAACATACCCACTGTTTCGGACAATAATTCCATGCAGTTCAATACATCCAGACTAGGGACGGTGTCATTCTGCAATACAACCGGTATTCGGCGAAAATAGCGAGACACTATTCTGTTAACCAGATGGGGGAAAAGAATAATATGCGCGGAGAAAAGGGCTAAAATTCAAACGTAAAATTTAGAGATAAGTGCTACCATCTGTTGCTTGGCACGGAACTATGAAAATATACGTTGGTCTCACCTTAAATAACGTAAAGTGATGTTTAGGGGTGAGACCAATGTCAATTTTTATAGTTCCCATACCCAGCAACAGATGGCAATACTTATCTCTTTGCTTCTACATCTGAGGGTTTGCCCGTTTTTTTCCGTGCACATCTTCTATTGTACTCTGCTCGAATACACATATCGTCGAATAACCTGCGCCACACAATAACAGGTACGTTATTGGCTGGGCAACGCTGTATTGATTCTCATGTCACGTGTTTGCAGCTCGGTTCTAACTGTCGGATTTCTTATTGAAATAGTATTCATCGCTTCTGCCAGATCTTATTGAAATAGCATTCATCGCTTTTGCCAGTTTCTATACAATGCCTAACCCAATATTTCAAAGCAATGGAAATATAAATAAATATTACTCGTTTTATATAAAAGTTTTATTTCAAACCCAAAAATGTTTGGACAACTGTTAGAGCAAGTTCAAACATCGTATTGTCTAGCCGTCTATCAGTAAAAAAATTGAAATAACCTGGTACACTGGAGAGCAAACAAATACCGAAGAATACCTGTTATTCATAACCAGAATACCGGTACTGGTTTTAATCTGTCGGTTTCACTCATCTGTTGGCTGCATAAGCATTGCATTATTAACACACTATGGAAAACACGAAGTTTTCAGTCGGTAACTTTGACACGTCTGCCGTTGACGCAGATCTTCGTATCAGCACGGATCCATTATACGTCGGGATGACACACCTCCGTAAGATGACAGGGCACTGACGATGTGGAGCGTATCGCCTGCCCGACCGTGATATTTTCCACAGTGGCCGAGGGGTCACGTACGCCCGACAGCACCGCCCCCCCCCCCCTCCCCCAGCGTTCCCGCCTCTCCAGAGATGCCGAGTGTTGCTGCCTGTTACTGACTGTTGTTCTCTGCAAGCCGATTCCTTCTGGCTGTGCGTTCCCTGGTGAGGTTATATTAATTTCTCGTTCGCTTTCCTCTTGATGTGGGGTAGCTACTGTTCGTCTCATCCCCTCTACGTTGTATTATGCGTAGCTTATCAGTATACTACCATTGACTGCTTCCCTATTCATAATACATTCTGATGACACCGTTACGACCTTGCTAGTTTGTGCCAATTTCCCAAAACACCAAGGTCACTGGCGTAACTAACTATACTTAGTTGAACTGCCCTTCTCTTCCGATTCCCCCTTGTTACTTTGCCATATTTAACTGTGTCAAAGATGCAATTGATGTTATGTATCTTACATTTCGCAGAAGTAATTTTCGGATTATAATTCTTTGATAAGAGGTCACAATACTTATGTTTCCAACCTGTACTCTACGAGACTGACTAAACTTACAAGCTGCTTACGAAATGCATTATGCTGATTCTTCAGTAATGAGTAATATGTAGTGTAGTTATGGTTTCCTTGAGACAAATCGCTGATAGTGTATTATGCTATTACGTAATAAGAGACTTTAAAGCTAATCTAATGATCCTACAGAAAGGAAATACTCAAAAATTTCAAATAATCTGTGTTACGTTGCAAAATTTAGGAGAGGCAGTGAAACTGGAGTGAAATCACAAATTCTAAAAATGGTTCAAATGGCTCTGAGCACAATGGGACTTAATATCTATGGTCATCAGTCCCCTATAACTTAGAACTACTTAAACCTAACTAACCTAAGGACATTACACACATCCATGCCCGAGGCAGGATTCGAACCTACGACCGTAGCAGTCTCACGGTTCCGGACTGCGCACCTAGAACGACCACCGCGGCCGGCTTCTGAATTATTAGACCACTTCCTTTACACATAATTTCTAAGTGAAAGGCACTGCAAATAAACTCATCCAGACCACTTTGTAAATCATCCTTCCTAACTATGTGCCCCAAATTTTACTTTCTTTCAGTTACTGTTGTATCGTCCCATAAGTATAGTTTTGCATAGTTAAAGTTGTTTCATTTAATTGTTCTCATCATGTATGCTGTCCGCCCCTGGTAGCTGAGTGGTCAGCGCAACGGGATGTCATACCTAACGGGCTTTTTTCTGAAAAATTGCTGTACTTTTTTGTGTAATTCGTTAACTCAACTTGTCATTAATTTTTTCTAAGCTAAGTAGTATTTTCTTACATTTCTACGGAGACGACTCTTTTCACTTTAGTCTCATACCGAGCGGTAATGATTGCAAGCTTTGACAGGAAACCGAGAGACTCTTTTGATGACTCTATCTCTCTCACGGTTCACAGTTCTTTGTACGTGAGGACGCCCTAACAGCTGAAAGCTGGTTTATACAAAACAGTGGTAGAAAAAATCACGTATCGTAAGCTGACCACGCATAGTGGTCAGTTTCCTATTCAAAATGCCTCGTATTCTATTTAGATCTCAGCCCATTCATATCCACACATCTCCCTAGAGGTGCTAAGGGTCTCTTACTCCATCATACATCTCGCAAGTTATGTTGGAATTTCTCCAGGGGTGCGAGCTATGCTTATATCCCACGAGTTCCTACACCAACTCGCAAGAATAGAGGTGCTAGGGTTGCCTTACTTAAATAGTAGCTATCTCTTGTTACTAATAATGTGCCAAGTTTGTTTCCAGTTGCTCCAGGCACTCCGTAGCAGCGCAGAAAATCACCCATCAACCCACCCATCCACCATCTCTCCTACACAGACACAAACACACACACACACACACACACACACACACACACACACACACACACACACACACACACACGCACTTATGGCTCGCCACACAATAACAATATCATCGTGACGTAAAAGGCGCGTTAGACCAATTACTGTTGATTGAGCTAAACTGCCGTCAGTGCAATGAAAAACCCGTGATAAGAAGTCAGCAAAATGTACATAAAAATGAGACAAATGCAACAATCCTAAGGGGAAACTTGTAGAGTTTATCTCAGCGTGTTCACTGTGTTCTGTCGATGCACAGCACAGTTCGTAAGAAATCCAAACCAGTTCCTTACAGGTATTGTTCAAATTACCAAAATGCATTACGTGACAGCACGTATAGGGTAGCACCATCGACTGATTTGCACGCACCTGTTACGTGCTTGCTATTGTTGCACATCAGATCTCCCTGGTGTCGTTGTGCCACTTTCCCGTTGCGTAAACGATCACATACCCAAAGAGCATATCAGCTAATTCTTTATCAGTAAACATATCCACACTGACGTACATCAGTCTGAACGTTGAAGAAACAATGCCGGTAAAACAAACCCAAAGCAGAACCTAATTGTACTGGATGTAAGTTCGAGGACGAGCACTAACTATCCAACACACACGATCGACATTTTCACTGTTGCACCGATATTTTCGATGCGGTACACATACGGAGATTATGTGGGAAGATGGAGCCAATTTATTGTAGCGGCTTGTCCTGGCGTTGTGGTTTTAAGTACAAAGCCCACTGAATTCTGTCCATTTCCGTGGAGCGAACCTAATACCAGTTTGTTACGCTATGTAGGCTTCCATTAGCTGGCAGTGAAATGCACTCTATACACAAAGAGGATAATGTAGAGAGCCGACCCACGTAAGAAGATCACATGGTGTACGCTTTCGTAAGACCTCCATTTTGGGCTTTCTAGCTTCATGCACCGACGTAATTCCTGGCTCTGAATGTCGACGTTTCTTTTTGTTTCAGATTTAACGAAGCTCTCACTGCTCTCACACGTCAAAGAAACGTCAGCTGCAGCTAAAGCAACAGAAGCATGACCCTGGAGTTTCAGTACATACGCATAGGTGATTAAGACATTATGGCAAGCCTAAAACTGCGCAGGATATACGCTGTAGAAACGGACATGTACTTCAGCGGTATGGCTGATGAAGAAAACCCTTAGAAAAGAGTACGAAGGCGGATGGATCTACGAGAGGCAGTTCTAACGGCAGACTTCGTTGTCTGCACACGAGGTCAATCCCCGCAGTGACGAATGGCAGAGAAGTCGGAGAGCGGCGTCTCTGAGGTGGTGGTAAACACCAGCTTCGATGACTGCATATCCAAGTACCGCGACTTCTTTCTACCCAATGGTGAGTCTATACAGTACTTACGTTCTGTATGAGGCGATTCAGCGTGTCCTTTTAGTTTTTTGTTTTATTGTTATGAAACCCGTGTAGCTAGTATTGGCCGCATTTAGCATTTCTGTTCAACCTATAAGTAGCTCGTACCAGTGTCCTCTATAGTAGCAAATGGCTAGTGCCTGTGTTACGGCAGTAGCTCTGCGTGCTTTATAACGTAAGCGACGATTTTGTTGTAAAAGATGACAAAGATTTCGGTACATATTTCTTTGATTTTATAGTTAATGTAAAAGTAACATATGTAAATATAAACATTTCCAAGTCCATTATGTTTTGTTTAATAGCTGCATTGCTTTGGACAGGGGTATATGTAAAATTATGGATAAAACGTTTGCTTTTTTGGGTCGGTTTATTAGTTTAGAATACCACACGGATCTTTTTCATGTGAGTACAAATTTCTGTTTCCTCATGAAAGTTTAGATTTTTACCTTTATAGGTCGTGTGTAGAACTGAGATGCATTATACCATGGCTGCTGCTTTGCGATTTTGCCGCTGTTCATGTACTCTCGAAATCTCGTTTTAAATTTTCTTCCTCTTTGACCGACGTAGTCTTTATTCCAAACTCCTGATCTAGGAAACTTAGCTGGATATTCAATTGAAGTTTATGTTCGTGTTATTTCGATGTTCTCTGATTTGCATCAACTTTTTAGATTTGTTTTTCGTAGAGCGTGCTGGATTTCATCTGATATTTGTTACCGGGAATGTAAGACAATACTTTTGTCTTACTCTTTATTTTGAATCCCTTAAGTGTAATTTCGTCTTTGAACGTAGCTGTACTCGTTTTTATGTTATTTTGGAAAGAACTCTCTTGCCAAATGTACAATTGTTGGATTATATCCATTGTTGTGTGCTGTAGTTTTAAGTGTGGCTATTTTTCTTTTGATATTGTCTTGACTTAGTGGACATTTATAAATCTGTTAATTCAAGATCGGAAATAGGCTTCATTGTCACTTCACTGATTGTGGATTACAGTATTTGTGTTGTAAGTTTTCTGAATATGCTGAAGTTATGTGCTGCATTTTCTTTCCGAATTACTAAGTTTTGTTGTTCACGTTATACCTATTTCTTCCTTAGTTCCACTGATTAGGATTAGAGGGTGATCGACGTATCTTCGGTAGCACTGTCTATTATTGTTCCAATGTGTGTGACGATTGAAGAAAACAGTTTCAGTTACGCTGATGAAAATATTTGCTAGAGAATCACCAAGACAGTTTCCCAGTGAAAGGTGTTTGTCTTGTCCAGGATTCTGGTTGCTAAAAACAAAATAATTACGCAAGAAAGTAGATTTAAGTACTGAGATATATACATCTTGTTCAACTCTCCCCATTTGGCAGTGTCTCCAAAGAATTTCTTCGATAACATGGAGGTTTGCATATTGATTCTTCCTGACTGATCTCTTAAAGTGCAGCCTATTCTGATAAGAACAACTCTATCACTGAACGGTCTGCAGTAACGCACGCTCTGCTCTATCGTCCTATTCATAACGCATCCTACTCCCGTTATACCATTCTCTGCTGTTGTTGATATTACCATATACTCATCTGGCCAGAAATCCTTAAGTTCTTTCTATTTCTATTCACTGACCCCTATTATATTGTATCTACACTCCGGGAAATGGAAAAAAGAACACATTGACACCAGTGTGTCAGACCCATCATACTTGCTCCGGACACTGCGAGAGGGCTGTACAAGCAATGATCACACGCACGGCACAGCGGACATACCAGGAACCGCGGTGTTGGCCGTCGAATGGCGCTGGCCGTACACCTCTGGTGATCGTCGAGGGGACACTGAATAGTGCACGGTACATCCAAACCGTCATCGAACCCATCGTTCTACCATTCCTAGACCGGCAAGGGAACTTGCTGTTCCAACAGGACAATGCACATCCGCATGTATCCCGTGCCACCCAACGTGCTCTAGAAGGTGTAAGTCAACTACCCTGGCCAGCAAGATCTCTGGATCTGTCCCTCATTGAGCATGTTTGGGACTGGATGAAGCGTCGTCTCACGCGGTCTGCACGTCCAGCACGAACGCTGGTCCAACTGAGGCGCCAGGTGAAAATGGCATGGCAAGCCGTTCCACAGGACTACATCCAGCATCTCTACGATCGTCTCCATGGGAGAATAGCAGCCTGCATTGCTGCGAAAGGTGGATATACACTGTACTAGTGCCGACATTGTGCATGCTCTGTTGCCTGTGTCTATGTGCCTGTGGTTCTGTCAGTGTGATCATGTGATGTATCTGACCCCAGGAATGTGTCAATAAAGTTGCCCCTTCCTGGAACAATGAATTCACGGTGTTCTTATTTCAATTTCCAGGAGTGTAATTACTGACTCATTAATAGCCTTGTATTCGTACATGATTGACTTAGCATTAGAAAAATAATTTTTGTTTCTTCAGTGTTGCAAACTGCGGAGTCATTACGTCTTTAAAATACCAGCCAGTTGGTGCAGTTAGTAGAAGCTCAGAGGGTTTGCAGGTTAGGAGTGAGGCGTAGCACGAGAGGTGCAGTAGGAGTGCCACATGGACTCAGCCACTCACAGTAACTGGCTAAGCAAGGTGCTGCGGCTTAGTCAAAATAGTACTGTGCAAGAGTAAATGCCTATCACGTCTAGATGATTTACATATACCGACCCTGCTGTTGACTTTCATCTTCCAGATATAGTTATTGATCTTCCTTCCGTGTTCCACTTACGACAAACTCGTCTTTGTTTGCGAATTGCACATCCGTATCAGGTGAAGACATAAACGAGCGAAAATTAAAATTTTCTGTCACACCTCTTTCAATGATAAGTGGATAAAACTCGTTGAGTCAGTTTTGTCCCATAGTAGTTCGCTCTCAGATGCATAAATATGCGATGAATCCAAGGTTTTTTCCCTTTTGCGTCCTTATAACACAATACACTGTACGTAGCCATTCTGGAAGTTATACCAATGAAGCAGGTGTAGGTGGCAAATATTCTGGGGTTTATGACCATTGCTACGCCATTGATAATCTGAGGTTCTAGCTCGGATCAAATCGGTAAAGAACCACTTTCTCACGACTGGGAGATGTGTTAGTTAGTACAAATTGCAAAGCGCATCTGTCAGGAAGCTGTAATCTGAAGCATCATGGTATCTATGGTAAAGGGGTCATAAGGAACAAAATTTTCGAATTAAATGGGGGGGGGGACGAATTAAAAACCAGTTTTTGTATGGATCCACTGTTATCGACAAAATGAAGCTGTACATACAACGGGGAAAAATGGTAGTTTCTAGGGTGGGTGTTATAGCTGTAGACTCAACAGACACATTGAAATAATTTTTAATTTTAGAATTAGCCATTCCTAGTATAAAATTGGTGAGATGGCACCAGCCAGTGTAGTATGCATACTGCTTCCGTGACTGGGTACGTGTAATAATTTTCATTTGCGTTTACTGTATTCTGTGAGTTTTCTGCTGAAAAGCAGAAAGTAGTAGTAGTGTCACTGGAAAGCACGAGTGGATGTAATGAGGAGTTTGGTAAAACTATTACCCTCATGCCAGTGAGAAATGGATGTTATTTTTAAAGGAGATCTTGCATCTAATATACAGGCTTCTACCAAAATATCTGGTTAGCTTCTATAGACGCAGTGAATAAATCAGAAAGCTAAAACAACCCTCACGCTTCTAACAAAATTGTATATAGCCCTTGGAGGTCGCCAAAATACGCCACCTTGGCCAGTTGTGACAGTGGAATTTGTTTATGCTAAAAGGTGTTTAACATTTAATTAAAATCTTTGAAATGTGTCCCCAGCATTCTCTGCTGCTTCTGTGAACCTTATTAATACAATAACTTGCTAGCATCAAGGTTTCTAGCACCATTAATGGAGGAGAAAAGCAGAAACATATTTTTACCACATACTTCATGAGATCTATATCTTACACTATGTAACAGATACGTTTCATTAAGGAAAATGAAAAGAAACTTGATGATACAACAGATTTCTGCATACATGTAGGTCGTTTATAACTATACGTTCAGCGTAAGTATGTGTCGAATGGATTGTGTGTAATCATAACTATAGTCAGTAATAGAAATCAGACCCAGTTTGTAAGGTTAAAGAAAGGGAAAGAACAATAGGGTTTAATGAACCGTCGACGACCCAGTTCATTAAAGACAAAGGCGAAGCCGTCTATCTACAGAGAATTTAGGATATTCACCAGAGACATGCTCGTGGCACGTATCGCATCACACTGAAAATCACATCAGCAGAAAAATTTTCTTCAAGATGCTAGTCGTTTTCATTACGAGCATGTCCCTTATGGCGGCCGTACACTCTGAAAACAAAACGGAGACTCTCTGTTTCAACGCTTTTACGCTCCATACTGCAGTTCCTACATTGTCGTTTCGTGTATTCAGCTCAGCAACATAAATTTGAAGAAGACGAAGTTTGCTACGGACATGAATTTTGTTCCAGAATGGATGAAAGTTGGCCATTGGAGTATTGGAAGAGTAAAGAGCACTTATCAGATTGAAGTAACCCAAATGAACGGGTTATAAATAGAAGCTACCGCTTTCTGGATCTGGAAATCACAGCGGGCACGACTTTGATGTGTAACAAAAAGGTATTGGGTGAAGGAGGGGGACCATGGATGACAGCACTGTTGTAAGCCAGACAGTTTGTAAGTTTCGGAGAGACTGTGCATTTTGTGTATGAATCGAAAAGGACAATTTGATCACCTACTTAAAAGAGAACGCAGGATACTATGAAAGAATTTAGCCAACACCGGGTTGGCTGACAGGCTAGATTGTGGTTCAATAACAAAGTACGCGGCAAGACGGACCAAACAACAACAATTAAAAAGAGGAAACTACTGCTCTACCTGTACATCTTCCGTCTGGATATCGCATTATGAACAAAGTTGCGAATTTTCTAAAACTGGACTCACCTAACTAAATATATCCACAAGAGCACGACAGAAGACCATTGTTGGAAACAAAATAACTGGATCATTTTCAGAAGACAGTAAGAAGATATATATTGGTGCCACGGTAGATTCAGAGCCCAGCAGACAGAGAGGACGCTTCCCAGAAGAGCCAAGGAAAGCGCTGGGCTTTTGAGACTCTGACTGGGTGTCGAACTCCGCCGAAGAAACATGTAGAAACTGAAAACGAGACGGATTGCAAATAATCAGTCGACAGAGATTTAAGTCGGAATAATACAATATGATTAATATGTACTTACTGCTATGTACCGACACACAAGCTGTGCCCAAAAATATGCTGGTTTTTTGAAGAAGATACTAGGCGATTATGAGAAGACGACAAATGCTGTTACTGTTGGTAGTCTGAAATGAAGAGAAACTCACTATCTCAAGAATATAGCTGCAAGTCACCGAAGGACCTAGCTGTTGATATAAAGTCTTGCTGAGAAATTTTATTTTTTTCTGAAGGATGGAACATCTCGCGTGGTGTTAAACTGCAGTTCGATACGGATGTCCGCAACAATTTGTTGGATAAAAACGCGCACTATCGTGGAATCTCTTTATTGTCAATAACATACCAAATTCTGTCTAAAGCCCTACTAAACCAAGCAGAACCTCAGCTGGAATCAAAACTCGGCGAATATCGAGGTGGGTTCAGAAAAGGTCGATCATGCGTAGAACAAATCCTTAACTTGAAAAACTCAATGAAATATATGCGTAGTACTACAAACAAAAGTTATGTCATCACGTTTGTCGACTTTAAAAAAACATATGACAGTATAGACCGAGAATCCCTTTTTGAAGTATTAGCAGAATTCGGACTAGATCAAAAGACAACAAACATCATAAAAGAAACACTTACGGAGACAAATCCAAAGTAAAATTTATGGGAGAACTGAGCACAGAATTTGAAATAGACACAGGAGTACGACAAGGGGATGTACTGTCCCCAGTGCTCTTCAATTGTGCTCTTGAAAAAGTTGTTAGAGAATGGAAAAAAACTGGTGCACCAGCACACAGACTGGGACCAACACATAAAGCCATAGAATTCGACAGTTCAGCATTTGCTGATGACATGGCACTGATCGCACAAGACATTACCGATGCACAGAAACAGCTAGAATTATTACAAGAGCAGCCAGCAAAAATAGGATTACATATTTCATTTGCAAAGAAACAAAATTTATGACTAACATCAAAGATGCACCTTCTGATCTCAAAATTGGTAATAACTACATCTCTCGAGTAAGAGAATTTAAATATTCACGTGAATGGATTGCAGAAAATTTTAATAAAAGAAAATCTGTCAGATCAACAGTCCAGAAAATGGAGACGCCGTTTCAATGAACAAAAAACATTTACAACAAAAAGAGTCTCTCATGGAACTGCAAAATACACTACACAACAGTAATTTAACCCGAATATGTCTACGCATCTGAGACACTAAACCTTCAACACAGAACATTAAAAGAGGAATTAGAAGTCAAAGAACGTAAAATAATGAGGAAAATCCTAGGACCAAGAACTAAAGATGGTGTGCATTATCCAAAACCCAATGCAGAAATATACAAAAATACATCCAAAATAACAGACACAATGTGCATGAGAAGAAACCAATTCATGGGGCATTTAGAAAGAATGGAATCAAACAGATTAACGCACAAAATCCATACATTTTAAAGAACAAAACTACAAGACCGAACTGGTACAAACAGACGGAATAAGACCTGAGAGAATTACGGTCTCCAAATCTACCTGATAGAAATGAAATCATAAAAACACACTGGGTTTCGAGGAAGAAGAGAGAAAAACTAACTGGCATACGTGATCTACGCAAGGAAAGCTAGCCCATTCGTTGTTTATGAAGCAATATTGGCGAAAAGGAAGGCCAACAAATGTTAATTACGCGTGGTCCTAAGTGATCAATCCGCGAAGATGAAGAAGAAGAAGTTACATTGACAAAGACGTCGCTTCGAAAGGTTTTTGAATGGACAAAATGTTTCTACAGTGCTTTCTTGTTCTCTTCTTGTTTCGTAGAGGCCTATTAAGGATCTCAAAATTTACGTACTGTGTATGGAGCGCAGTTCGCTGTTCTCCCAGCACTTCCACGTTCTCTAGCTGTGTTGTTCCTTCCTCTCCTTTATCCGGAGGGCAGCTGAATTGGTTTTGGAAACTCACTTGCTTAAGCATTCTACTGAGACATTTCCGGTCTTTCTAGTGTCTTCTGGCACGTCCCACTTCTTGGAGATTTTATGTCGCTTCCATCAACGTTGGTGACTTGGTGTTACGTTTTTTGCATTTAAGCGAGAAAATGAGTGGTCTGCTTGCTGGGATGCATCCTACAGGGATGTCCGCAGACGTGTGTTGCTGGTCGCGTCCGTGGTTTTTCACAGTCTGTGTAGAGATCCTGGTTTGGCCGTCTTTTATATGCGTTACCTTCTGTGAACGTGGACTGGTCACAACGTTATCCTCATTGTCTTCCTCTAATGATTTCATGTTTGTGTGTGAGACTCTCCTCTCCTAATGAGTACTAGACATTCTGAAGCACGTAGAGCTTCAATGGGGTAACTTATTTACACTCGTTGGTTATCTTGTTTTCTCACTTCCCCAGGTGCAGTTCGCAAGGAGAATCACCAATGATCGCGATATGTTTTTTGAAACGGCTCATTAAACCCTACATTTGCTGCTTGTTGTGTGGGAACACTGATCGGACTCAACTGAATTTTCTGTTATTGGAGATCGTTATGAAAAGTTCTCGGACAATTACATTATATAAAGATATTTCTGGGTTGGCATCTGTGCGAGTTCCACGTTACAGATTAATACGGAAATTGTCATGGACCCTTTGTTAGAAGAATATAATACTGAGCATTATTTGCTTAAACAAAAGATAAGAAAATGAGAAGTCCACACACAACTTATGTTAATGCTCGCCACTTTCCTGAAGTATTGTCACACCTTCATTGAGTAAAAATAATCATCACCGCTCCATTGTCTGACGTGTTTCAAGTTCACACAGCTTCATTGCGCTGTCGGGAAACACATAGCTTATTAGCAGCCAGTTTGCATCGGAAAAACTATACTGATTCAGTTCAAGGGCGTATGCTAGAAGGGGCACGGAGGTCAGCTGCCCTCTTCTCCCTTGTCCTGACAGCCAAATCCTAGGAACAGAAATTTCTGCAACTCGAACTTGCATCGTGCTCCGCCAGAAAGACGTTTCGCTTCAGTGTCAGAGACTCAGAACGTGTAGCGGATAATGACCGGAAACAAGTGTGCCTAGCACAATGTTTTGTGAAATCTCAAAGGTATTTCACGATTCACCGAAGAACTAAAATCAGTTCCCTCACACCCATCCCCCTTTAGTTCAGTAGTTTAGTTAGTGGATACGATCATGACACAGTTCGTTGTGATCTTGTTGCCAATAGAATATTTCCAGCCATTGTAAGTAATCATGTTCGCACAATCTTTTGGCCGGGTCAGTTACCAATCGACAGTGACTGATGAGCACTCAGTCGAAAACCAGTGAACGTAAAAGCACAAGTAATATTAATTAATAAACCACAAATAGATCTTTGGAGATTAACTAATAGACTTTACATTATTACACCATTACTATTAAACTGTTAGTATAAAATTTCAGAATTTCTCGACACCAAAGACCGATTTTCGCCCTGTATTTGTCTTCGCTTTGGATCCTCAGGAATGATAGTTTTTGCTGTCATATATTTTAATATGGCTATTTGTGATATAGCTGGATTCTCACAGTCTCTAATAAACTTCGTACAATTAACTGTAACCTGATAACCCACTATAATTGAAGGTCAGAGCAGTTCAAAAACGGTACAAATGGCTCTGAGCACTATGGGACTTAACATCGGTGGTCATCAGTCCCCTAGAACTTAGAACTACTTAAACCTGACCAACCTAAAACATCACACATCCATGCCAGAGGCAGGATTCGAACCTGCGACCGGAGCGGTCACGCGGTTGCAGACTGAAGCGCCTAGACCGCACGGTCACACCGGCCGGCCGGTCAGAGCAGTTCTCGATTCCGACATCTACATACGTGGACTGTTATGTCGTCGACTGTGCAGAGCATTCGTCAGACGTACACTAGCAAATAAAAATCGCAACACACTAATCTTCATTTTTATCACGTCTGTACAATGTTGTTCGCGAAGATGTACACTGTGTAGCTAGCAAATACAAAGTATCTTTTACTGTAAGAATACTCAAAAAATGTGGCTTGAATCAGCGATACAGATATACTATACTCACTTTCAGAAGAAACAGAACACCTTGAACGATATTAGTATGTTCTGCACAAATCATTAGCATTTGAATCATGTTGTCCCGTGGGTTCAAGTTCAGCACTGATGTTACCTATTGCTCTCGGTCTCGCTATAAACTAAAGGTAATGGATCAGTGTGACTTGAGCAGACGTGCAGGATGCTCGGAGAACGTTCTGTCAAATGAGTGAGTTTGAAAGAGGGCTCACAATTGGCAGGAAGAATATGATTCACACATCCGGAAAACTACAACTTCTGTGGGACGAAGCGTTTCGGCACCGCGAGGGACATGTGAAGAATGGTTCACTGAAGGCCGTAGAACACGGCGAGATGGGTCAGGTCGCACCACCCAGACCAACCTCCGAGAAGGTCATCTCCTCATCTGAATGGCACTGCAGGATAGATCTCGGCCAGGTGTAACCGTGGCAAAGTGTAACACATAGTACACTATCAGGGGATGACACTTCATCGCCGTTTATTACGTCACTGACTACGTGCGCGTCGTCCACTTCTCCGCCTACCTTTGACGAATGTGCAGAAACATGATATATGGTAGTGGTATATGGAACGTCATTGGCGACAGGAATGGCATCAGATAGTGTTTCCAGGTGAATCCAGGTTCTGTCTGCTTGAAAATGATGGCCGCATTTCGGTTCGCCACAGACAGGGGGAGGGGCATCACAGTGAGTGCTTTTGCACAAGACATATGGCGCCGACTCAAGACCTAATGGTTTGGGGTGCTTTAGGTACAAGCACAAATCACAGCTGATACGTGTCAAGGGCACGGTAGCCAGTGTGACCTACGTGAATGAGATCCTGCAATCCGTAGCCATACCCTTTCTACAAAAGACCCCAGATGGCATTTTTCAGCAAGACAATGCACAATAACATGTTGCTGCGGGAACAAGTGCCTACTTGGTGTCACAGGATGTCAGCTTTGTACCCTGGCCCGCCAGATCAGCAGACTTGTAGCCAATCGAAAATGTGTGGGATATAGTGAAATGACAGGCGCAGTGCTGTGGACCAACGCCAAACACCGCAAATGAACTGTGGAACCAGGTGAATGCACCATAGGTGGCTATACCACAAGACGCCATTCACGTCTTATACTTGTCGATGTCAGCATGTATGGCACAAGTTATCAGGACCAATGACGGACGCTGTGCCTAATAGGCCACAGGACAGATGCTACATCGACGTGACTGAAGTGCTGATCATTTCTGCAGAATATACCAATGTAGTTGAGAAGTGTCATGATGATATCTCCATCGGCAATAGATACCGGAATAGTCCCCCATTCGGATCTCCGGGAGGGGACTGCCAAGGGGGAGGTTACTATGAGAAAAAGATTGAATAAGCAACGAAAGGATAACGTTCTACTAGTCGGGGCGTGGAATGTTAGAAGCTTGAACGTGGTAGGGAAACTAGAAAATCTGAAAAGGGAAATGCAAAGGCTAATCTAGATATAGTAGGGGTCAGTGAAGTGAAGTGGGAGGAAGACAAGGGTTTCTGGTCAGATGAGTATCGGGTAATATCAACAGCAACAGAAAATGGTATAACAGGTGTAGGATTCGTTATTAATAGGAAGGTAGGGCAGAGGATGTGTTACTGTGAACAGTTCAGTGACTGGGTTGTTCTAATCAGAATCGACAGCAGACCAACACCGACAACGATATTTCAGGTATACATGCCGACGTCGCAAGCTGAAGATGAACAGATAGAGAAAGTGTATGAGGATATTGAAAGGGTAATGCAGTATGTAAAGGGGGACGAAAATCTAACAGTCATGGGCGACTGGAATGCAGTTGTAGGGGAAGGAGTAGAAGAAAAGGTTACAGGAGAATATGGGCTTGGGACAAGGAATGAAAGAGGAAAAAGACTAATTTAGTTCTGTAACAAGTTTCAGCTAGTAATAGCGAATACCCTGTTCAAGAATCACAAGAGGAGGAGGTATACTGGGAAAAGGCCGGGAGATACGGGAAGACTTCAATTAGACTACATCAAGGTCAGACAGAGATTCCGAAATTCGATACTGGATTGTAAGGCGTACCCAGGAGCAGATATAGACTCAGATCACAATATAGTAGTGATGAAGAGTAGGCTGGGCTGAAGTTCAAGATATTAGTCAGGAAGCATCAATACGCTAAGAAGTGGGATACGGAAGTTCTAAGAAATGACGAGATACGTTTGATGTTCTCTAACGCTATAGATACAGCAATAAGGAATAGCGCAGTAGGCAGTAGAGTTGAAGAGGAATGGACGTCTCTAAAAAGGGCCATCACAGAATTTGGGATGGAAAGCATAGGTACAAAGAAGGTAGCTGCGAAGAAACCATGGGTATCAGAAGAAATACTTCAGTTGATTGATGAGGGAGGAAGTACAAACATACACCGGGAAAATCAGTAATACAGAGATACAAGTCGCTGAGGAATGAAATAAATAGGAAGTGCAGGGAAGCTAAGACGAAATGGCTGCAGGAAAAATTTGAAGACATCGAAAAAGATATGATTGTCGGAAGGACAGACTCAGCATATAGGAAAGTTAAAACAACCTTTGGTGACATTAAAAGCAACAGTGGCAACATTAAGAGTGCAGCGGGAATTCCACTGTTAAATGCAGAGGAGAGAGCAGATAGGTGGAAAGAATACATTGAAAGCCTCTATGAGGGTGAAGATTTGTCTGATGGGATAGAAGAAGAAACAGGAGTCGATTTAGAAGAGATAGGGGATGCAGTATTAGAATCGGAATTTAAAAGAGCTTTGGAGGACATACGGTCAAATAAGGCAGAAGGGATAAATAACATTCCATCAGAATTTCTAAAATCATTAGGTGAAGTGGCAGCAGTACGACTATTCACGTTGGTGTGTAAAATATATGAGTCTGGCGACAAACCATCTGACTTTCGGAAAAGCATCATCCACACAATCCCGAAGACGGCAAGAACTGACAAGTGCGAGAATTATCACACAATCAGCTTAACAGCTAATGCATCGAAGCTGCTTACAAGAATAATATACAGAAGAATGGAAAAGAAAATTGAGAATGCGCTAGGTGACGATCAGTTTGGCTTTAGGAAAAGTAAAGGCACAAGAGAGGCAATTCTGACGTTACGGCTAATAATGGAAGTAAGGCTAAAGAAAAATCAAGACACGTTCATAGGATTTGACGACATGGAAAAAGCGTTCGACAATATGAAATGGTGCAAGCTGTTCAAGATTCTGAAAAAAGTAGCGGTAAACTATAGGAAGAGATGGATCATATACAATATGTACAACAACCAAGAGGGAATAATAAGAGTGGACGATCAAGAACGAAGGGCTCGTATTAAGAAGGGAGTAAGACAAGGCTGTAGCCTTTCACCCCTACTCTTCAATCTGTACATCGAGGAAGCAATGATGGAAATAAAAGAAAGGTTCAGGAGTGGAATTAAAATACAAGGTGAAAGTATATCAATGATACGATTCGCTGATGACATTGCTATCCTGAGTGAAAGTGAAGAAGAATTAAATGATCTGATGAACCTAATGAACAGTCTAATGAGTACACAGTGTGGTTTGAGAGTAAATCGGAGAATGACGAAGGTAATGAGAAGTAGTAGAAATGAGAACAGCGAGAAACTTAACATCAGGATTGATGGTCACGAAGTCTACGAAGTTAAGGAATTCTGTTACCTATGCAGTAAAATAACCAATGACGGACGGAGCAATGAGGACATCAAAAGCAGACTCGCTATGGTAAAAAAGGAATTTCTGGCCAAGAGAAGTCTACTAATATCAAATACCGGCCTTAATTTGAGGAAGAAATTTCTGAGGATGAACGTCTGGATTACAGCATTGTATGATAGTGAAACATGGACTGTGGGAATGCCGGAACAGAAGAGAATCGAAGCGTTTGAGATGTGGTGCTACAGACGAATGTTGAAAATTAGGTGGACTGATAAGGTAAGGAATGAGGAGGTTCTACGCAGAATCGGAGAGGAAAGGAATATGTGGAAAACACTGATAAGGAGAAGGGACAGGATGATATGACATCTGCTAAGACATGAGGGAATGACTTCCACGGTACTAGAGGGAGCTGTAGAGGGCAAAAACTGTAGAGGAAGACAGATATTGGAATACGCCAAGCAAATAATTGAGGACGTAGGTTGCAAGTGCTACTCTGAGATGAAGAGGTTAGCACAGGAAAGGAATTCGTGGCGGACCGCATCAAACCAGTCAGTAGACTGATGACAAAAAAAAATACCAATGTACATGTCCTCCGTATATGAACGCCAGTAGCAGTGGAGTCTGTTCAGGACAAAATAGGACGGCCAAAACATTTGAGCAAAATTAAGTGAGCAAAGCCAAATTGTCGAGCGTCGCGCCCCACAAAGGACATAGTTAAAAAGTATAAGCACATAACAAAACTAAATCAAAGTCAAAGTCAAATCGTAAGTAAATACAACACATCGATATGAAGACAAAAACTAAAATAAAATGGAGAACTAAGTACCCTTCTTTCAACCAGTTTTTATCAACAAACAAAACAGGAAACGACGACCCTTGCCTATAACGAGAAACAACGAACCCAGTGACCCACGACCAATAACATTTGTACATTAACAGTTACTAAAGTCCACAACAATGAAATAAAGTCGAATAAATATAACTACACACATCACAGCAACCAAAAATAAATGAAGACACTTGCTACTCCATGGTAAAGATGTGACTGATATACTTCACTAAACAGATACTGATCAAGCAAATAGGAAACATGTAGGCATATAAAATAATAAAACACACGAACAAGTGAGACCCAGTGAAACGTCTGGTCAGCCCAGTCAAAATGACGGGTCTATCCAGCCAAAAACGACAAGTATAATTGTAACAAAAGAAGAACCATTTTTACTAACGAGTTGGCTTATATTGTCTAATTTTAAACTAATGAATGAATTAAACCCCACCAACAAAATCGAAAAATGTGCACTTCTTTATTGTTGTTTTAGACTGCGAAGTACAGTTTAGAGATCATATTAAATCTAAATACCTAAAAAACAAATACACAAATAAATGAGAACGAATCATTCCGCACCTCAAATAAACAAATAAAAGAGGGCAGCAATTCCCTACTTTCTTCAAATAAACAAACAACAAAGGGCAAAAAAATCGGAAAACATTTGAAGAATTAAAAAGTCTTTACTGTAGACTCCCTTCTAGTTCAAGGTGTCTGTAATATAGACTCCCTTCCAGTAATCAACCTCACGCTATTTTTATCAATGAACCTGGCTTGTATTCTTTAGTTATACAGCTAATATGAAAGAAGCAGATAAACTCTTTCTAAACAGGGAGCAGCCTTTAAAAAGAACAACTGTAAACAATTCAAACCCGCCAAAACGAAATAAACAAGTTTGCAGTACAATAATGAAATAAAAATAAATCAAATCTGAAAATCATTCTCAAAAACGGCAAAAACTTTCGGCACCATTAAAGGAAACCCTGGAGAGAATTATTCCAACTTCTCTTTATCTCATCTTTACCCTCCCAGGTTTTTTCCAAGTTTTCTCGTAGTCCAAATTCGTCTTCCAACGACTTGATGGTAGCTGTCCTTCTGCGTCTGCCACCTGTCGTCTTTCATTGAGGTGGCAGAGCTCCAGACAGAAGCGTCTTGATGAACGATGATCCCCATTGCTTGGGCAGGACAGACCCAACTGCCAGCATGGGGCAACTGGGAGCGCAAGCAGTCATTTGCAGTTTGTATTATATAGTTGATATTCTAATGATAAGGTACATTCTAAAAACTCTACTTTCATCAACAGATTTGGGACGTATATATGTAATATTCTTCACATTATTGTATATCTTTTGAAGAGACGAAATGTAAACTGTGTGCAAATGTTAGTATGAATACTGAAAACAGCTTTAAATCTAATTAAGTATATTTTAATGTGAAAAATGTTTTCCTATTATCTCAACCGGAATAAAGATCAGAGCCATCTGTTGACAGAAGCTCAAAGCTCGTACATGTCTCAATGTATGAATCAGCGCCGCGCAGCTGTGACAGATAGCGGAGCTAACAAGTTCACTAGTTTGTTGCATCGTACATAGCAGCAGAAACACACCAAGGCTGACAGCTATCGTTTCCTCCTACCGATTACGTAGCAAAACATTGTAGCATCTCTAATTAAAACCGGCTTTTATGGATTCACCCATAAAACATCATAAACTAAAGTAGACAACTTGATTATTTACAAACCCCAACCCATTTTCGTTTTCATGTACATAATACCAGTGATACCAGCCGATGCTAACTTTTCATCCCAATCAGAATCTTTACTAAAAACATTAGTCTTGTAGGACTTTATCTGCCACATGTCTCTTACTTAAATCTTTATTCTTATGATAAGCTATATCCTGTTCTTTACAAGCTTCATCTAACCTATTAATTCGTTCATCTCATCTGTTTAATCGTTCTTCCAGCTTTGTAAACGGACCAGAGCAGATATAACCAGGAATGTAAAGCACAGGCATTTTAAGATTATTCAAAATCCAATTAACTTTTCATTTGCCATATTTCTTATTTTCCCAGAATGATGCTGGTAACATGTTTAAGAATTTTATAACGTATGATGTACCTTTAGGCCTATAAATCACAAAATCGTTAAACTTCTAAGTTAACATTTTCATTATTGCAACTCTCTCATTTCGAAAATTATCGTTTTCTGCTTTCTCTGCACCATCAGAAACAGCCAGACAACAATTAAGTCTCTAAAATCGTTCAACCAAATGTATTCGATTGGTAGCTCATTATATTCCTTAACAAAACCTTCACCTCAGTTTGATCTTGGAGTACTATTTTCAAAACTTGATTCTGAGCTACTATTGTTTCTAGTTTTTTCCTAGAATGTGTTTAATTATTATTTATATTTTGCCCCTCTACTCGATCTAGGTTTACCATTACAAAAATATTGCGTTTGATTCAAGTAAGATTTGTGGGTGATTTTGTAAATCATCTTCACCAAACTTATCATCATTATCATCCAAAGAACTATACTTTTGGTTTAGAAGATTCATTAACGTGTCATTGGCTTGATATTCTTTTCTTCATGCAGTTAAATAATCGTAGCGTCTTCCTACAATAGTTATTGAGTTAAATTTTACAGGTTCATCACCAACATATTTTTCAGCGCCAATTATTTTACACCGAAAATTTCATCATTACAGTTGTTCAGGTATCTCAGTTTGGAGTTGCTAGTCCTTGTGATTCGTCATCTTGTTGATAATCATAAGCAATTTGACTTGCTATGTATTTCATTTCTCTTTTCTTAGTTTCTTCATCATAATCACGAAGCACATTATCTACTTCTAATTCGTTTATTGTTCTATTGATTCCCATATCTTCACTTGTATTAAATTGAAATGGAATACGGTCTTTTCTTTTATTCTCAAGAGCTTTTTCTAGTTTGCTTTCGAGTCATTCACCAAGGTTACCAATTGCCTCAATCATAGTTTTTTCCCATTTTTTGTATTTATCATATTCATCAACTCTTTTATTTGTAAACCCTCTAAACTTATCAATTAAATATTCTCTAATTTTAATTGTTTCTCATACTTTATTTACATCATAAGGATTTTTCATTTTACTAACCATTTATTATACAAAAAATAAAATGTAAACAGAAGATAAATGTAACACAATCTTGAAACTCTTCTGCTTCTGACTTCTTCTTCTGTGATTAATTAGTGTAAACCAGGTTCTTGGAAGCTTGATGGTTATATAACCATAAAGCACTCATGTTTCAATCGGCCTAACATATAACCAGAAAAGGGGCTTTAGACTAAAGATTCAAGATGAGAGAGAACAGATTTAAAATTATTAACTACTTGTGAGACTGTTTCAGATTTTTTTATGCATTCTATTCCAAATGTTGAGAAATTACATTCTTCAACTTTAACCAATGTGTTTGTGAACTCATTAAGAAGGAATACTTTGCCATCTTTACAGAAATACAATAGCCCATCAACATACCTAAATACGGAATCAATATTTGCAGGTATGCCAGAGAAGTCTCTAAGAAAACCATATCGCTTAATCCTATAGCTACATTCATTCTGTTCAAGGCAGTAAACATCATCATAGAAAACAAAACTTCCTCCTAGGTTCGTATTTACAATCTCATTTATATTTGAATTCATTTGAATTTCTATATCAAGCAAGGTGTTCAGATAACCACTAACAAGACGTAAGTCTGGGAACGTTATCATATACACCATGTTGTTTACAAAAATAACAACTTCGCCAGTTGGACATTGATAAATAGAGGTAAACTTTTCAAAGTTCATTTCTTTAACAATTAAAAAAGTGTTAACATTCTTTAAATCACATAAGTTTGGTTGTTGGACAGGTGGTTTAGATAGTTGTGTATGTTCAGGTGGTGGGCTTGGTACTGGGTATGATTGAGGTAATTGATTTTTAGTTCCATATAAATTTTGAATTGCTAATATATCATCAAGAGCCAACCTGCTACTTCTATCATTATAAAAGGCATACATTGCAGCCTGAGGGTTATTTGAATGTTGAATTCCAAGTGCATGACCAATTTCGTGAACTAATACCTAAAATAAGCTAATTAGACCATTTGCAATGATACTCGGGTATGAGAACTTGAAACATGTTATCGAGAGATATGTACACAATGCAGATGAAATTAGATATGAAGATCGTACAAGAGAAAAACAGAGTCCTTCTTCTAAATATGATAAGCACGGGGATCCAAAACAGGCCCCCCTTAAAAACAAAGGGGCCTAAACAAAGCCCCTTCTTCAAACCAACATCCTCAAGCTATATTTACAAATAAATCAGTAATTGTCATCATCAAAAAAATGCATGCTTCATTGCTGTTGTTGAGAATAATGATGTTAAGATATACTTTAGAGGTAAAGCTGTAACACATTTACTTGATTATAAAATTACTAACAAAACAATAAGAACGCATATTAATGAAGAAGATAGATAAACACAAGAACAATTGATATACATACAAACAGACAGTTTAAAAGTTAGACCATCCAAAACCTAATAAAAAAAGAACTGTTTTTATCAATTATCTAAACAACAAAAGGCTAAATAATTTAAACGATGGGTTACTAGTGAAGTTTTACCATCAATATGAAAGACAGGTCAATATCAACTAACAAACAGAATTAAACAACTAGAAGGGTAGGTTGGGTCGTTGAATAAACAACTAAGATCAAAAGAAGCAATACCTAATGATGTTACAACTGTTCTAAAGACAGCAACTAATCATATATCTTGTATCTATTTGTTTTCTTTAGATATTGTCAAAGACCTTCACAAAGAGTTTGGCATTAATGACATTATAAATGACAACCACATTGTGTGTAAATATGGTAAAACTAAAAACTTGGAAGAAAGATCAAAAGACCACATTAAAACGTATGGTATCGATAATGTAGTGTTAACTCTTAAATGTTTTTCTTATGTTGATCTACAGTGCATATCTAATGCTGAAAACACAATCTCAAGACATTTCGACAAACTATGTTTAAAATTTGTTTAGCGAAGATTTAAAGAGTTGATTTTACTCAATAAGAAACAATTAAAAGAAACAATACACTACTTTCAATATTTAAATAATCGATATGGATTTGATATTCAGAGGTTAATCAATGAAAGAGACAAACTTAAAGCACAACTTAAACAGAAGAACACAATTATAGCCAAACTTAAAACAGATGTAAAAATATAAAAGTTTAAATGTGAAAACCAGATACTGAAGATACAAATAAAAGATGAAAATTGTTAAACAGCTTTTATGGTTAAAAAAGCCATAAAAGAACAAACTGAAAACTAAAAACAGTTACTCATCCTCACTACAGCTGATTTCTGGTTCTGATTGTTTGCCTGCAAACTCAATATTGTGAAAGGTTCTCCTGTCACTCAATTGGGTTTTACCTTGATAAATGAGGTATAGTTGCTCTTTACAATCGTTGATTATATTTCTGTTTTCTTTATCAAATGCTTCGATGCAAGAATCAGGTGAAAATACCTTGTCGTCGTCTATGTAAACAAGGTTCTTAGTCCCAACTTAAGTTTTTAGTAGTTCAACCTTTTTCAATAACAGTGTTTTGTTTAGGGGAAGTTCATTTAGGTTCTTGAATGGGATATTTGGTTTACCTATTTCACTGAGTTTAGTAATAATGGATTCGATGATCCTATGTATTATAAGAGTAAAAATATTTTTTGTTTTTATGATGTTCAAAGTGAGACTGTTTATTGTTCATTAGTATCATATTTAGCATCACAAATAGTTGGATTATCAAAATCAAATTTATCATCAGTATCAAAAATAATCCTGTTAACAATAATTTCATTATCTTCAGGTTCTTGTGTGTAAAATCCATATCTTAAAATGTGTCTACACAATGGACAGGTGTTGTTATTTTGTTACCAGGTTTCTAAACATGATACACAGAAAAAATGATTGCAAACTTTTTCTACTTTATTAGAACGTCGATTAACGGACAAACATAGACTACAAGGTTTTCTATATTTTGCAACGTTTTTATGCATACTGTGATTGAGTCTCTCGATTACTTACTTGATACCTTGTTCTTACTTATTAAAGCATGACAATTAACTTTATCTGCAAGCTCTATAATGAATTCATCTGAAAGCTCTTGTTTGTAGCTAACAGCTGCCTAGTCAACTTGATCTTTAAAGTCTCTAATGAATTGTTCACTTAACTTTGGATTTTGACAAGCTACATGCCACAGTTCGTTATCATACTTCCTATTTAAATCGGTAAAAAATTGTTATGAAAATTTTTTTCTGCACACTAGATTTATTCGCCAACAGCTCTGTGACTTATATTTATATACAAACACTCTAATGAATTCTTCACTTACTTTTTGTGAACAGCCGATACTGTGCCAATTGACTTTATGATTGAATTCTCTTATAAAGGCTTATGTGAACTTTTGACTGCATGACATTTCAGATCAATCTAATTCATTTTAAAATTCTCTTATGAAGTCTTTTGAAAGGTTAAGGAATGTTGACATTTTTTCCATTTAATGTTCTTAGTTCTAAATGTTTTCGTTACATCATGTCGTATTTCTTCATCATCATAGAGCTTAACTAGTTTGTCGATGGGCATACTTATTGCGAGTTTATCAATGGTGTTTTGTTTACTCTGTACCAGTGCAATCAGGTTGTCTTTCTTAAGTTTCCTCAGAGTTTTATCATTCATTTGAAGTTCCTTTATTAGAACCTTAAAAATGATTCTTAACTTCTTTGGTTCAAATAGGATACCAAATGGATTTGATAAATCTTTCAACATTTTACCGGACATATGTTCTTTTGTGAACACTGCCTATAAAAGCACAGATATTAAAACATGAGGCACATTCTTAAACACTAGTAAACACACACACACAGACACACACACACAAACACACACACACACACACACACAGACACACACACACACACACACACACACACACACACACACACACACACACACACACACACACACCACATAAAAACTAGCTTGTGATCTGAAGTCATTTAATTTCCTTAATAATATGCTACTTTCATTCATTTGCTTAATTTCTTTATAATGGCTTTCGTTGATGATATGATGTAATTGTAATGTTTCCTAATGATTTGTTATGTAGCTAAACATATGGTTTGATTTCTTTGAATTAATATCCATATGGTCTTGTGTCGATTATGTTGTTCATTTCTGTTAGTATAATTTCTTTATTGTAATCCATTTTGAAATCTCTTTCCCTTAGTTGGTCGAATAACTCCTTTGTTTTCTTGTCTCTTGTTATTTGGTTGTATCTAAGAGTTACTTTCTCTTGGTGTTTGTCGATGATGTTTCTCATGCTTTCTTCCTTTAGTCTTATGCAGTTTCGTGGTTCAGTGTAAAACCCTTGATTTTTATAACTGTCTTATTATTGTTAGTCTTGTAGTAGTAGCTCTTCAGACCTGTTCAAAACCATTCTGTGATGTAATTGTACTTACCTAGTTCGTCAGTCCATTTGCCAAGGTTACACCCTGCTTTACTTCATTGTGGTTGTTGATAATGTCGACAATGGAGTCGGTATCATAGTAAACCACCTCTTGGTCTAGTTGATCTAGCCTGTCGTATAGTCTTAGTTGTGCACGAGTTGTTGTGTAAGTTGCGATGTGGATGTTGGTAGAGTTAGAGTACTCGACATAAAAGTCTTTGTATTTGTAGTTCACTTGCACCATTTCGTCTGATGTAACCAACATTCTGTGACATCATTTTTATCATCCAAATGCAGATTGTACAATCGTTGAACATCTGTAACGTATTCTGTTTGTGTGAAGTTTTGTGTTTGTCCGAACTTTACCCATAGAGAGTTTAAACACAACTTAGCTACTGCTCTCTTGTCTGGGTTGGGTTTTATATTCTCAGGTTCTAATTCTATGTCCAACGTTTCCTTAATGTCTTTTATATAGTCGTCCAGAGTGCTGTAATCACTTTGCCATGATGATATTTCTAGTTTCATTTTCATAAAGTCTCGTATGTAACCTTTAAAGAGTTAATTTGATTTCTGATGGAAGTGTTGCACTTCGTAAATCTCGATCAGTTTGTAACCTTTTTCAATTGCTTTGTTTAGTTCGATTGTTGTCCATGTTCCAGTTATCATTCTTTCTTCATTGGTGTGCTTACACTCTTGAGTTTGGTCTATTACTCATTGATTACATAGGGAGAACATCAGTTTGTTTATGTTCTTGTCTTTAACTGGTAGGACTGGATGATGGAGTTGTGTGGGTGGAAGAACTTTACATTTGAAGTAACAGAAATATTTCTTTTGTGGGTAGAGTTTAAGGTCTATGTTTGTTACTGTTGTGGAGTAGCGTACTGGAAATGGATCATAGTGCAGAACCGTTGGATACAAACTAGAAACATCGATGTATTTCATTTTCTTGTCGACAACTTTTAATTTAGATGCGTTTGTTCTGCCACCAAAGAATGCATCTCGGAATTTGAGTTTCTCTATGACGTTTGTTTCGGTGATAAGTAGTTTGTACTGTTTTCTTTGATCCAATTACATTCCCACATCTATAGAACGTTGTCACCTGCTTCTTTCAGTTGTTGTGTTCTAATTGTAAGTCTTCCATGGTTTTGTGGTTAACGTTGTTGATGGTATGTTCTTTGTAACAAGATTTACACTGTGCTAGAAACAACCGCAATACTGATAGATCGTCTTTGTTGTTGAGTTATAACCGTCGACCTTTGATCCACATATTGTTAGTTCACCATTGTTTAATGCTTGTTGTATGTTGGGATTGTCAAAGGAGTTATGTCACGCGATAGATTGTTTCGAGAACGTTTCCTTATTTTCTTCCGTAATGATACCAATAGTATTTTCTTGCAGGTACTTTGAACGATAAATACCCATACACACGCTTGCTATAGTTAGGTATTGTAAGGATCAATGTTGGCGGTTTGTAGTAATTGGTTTCTTAGTTCTATACATCCATGTCTCAGTATGTCGACATCTGAATCACAGTACTCTCTTATTTCTTTCTTACAGTCAAATACGTAATTGTCGTGTTTTTCTTGTACTATATGAGAAACTTTTCTCTTTGTTCTTTTTTCATCGTGCGTACTCCATAGTATGTCATTGCTGGTATTGGACCGAGGTAGTTTTGATTTTCAGGTGTGTTAAAGAAGTGTGGGAAGTAACCTTTCTTTAGAATGAGATTTTCACTCTGCAGCGGAGTGTGCGCTGATATGAAACTTCCTGGCACATTAAAACTGTCTGCCTGACCAAGACTCGAAGAGAATCTGCCAGGAAATTTCAACCCTTTTTTAATTCTTCAAAGCCAAACGTTTTTGGGAACGATGAAAATGCTTGTGGTACGAAGTTCGGTCTTAGGTACTTCTAGTAACATGAGTTTGGATCCGTTGTATGTGGTATA